>NC_042975.1:52719467-53431967 GCF_901001165.1 Salmo trutta
CCCAAGAACACAGTGGCCTCCATCATTCTTAAATGGAAGAAGTTTGGAACCACCAATACTCTTCCTAGAGATGGCTGCCCGGCCGAACTGAGCAATCGTGGAAGAAGGGCCTAGGTCAGGGAGTTGACCAAGAATCCAATGGTCACTCTGACAGAGCTCCAGAGCTCCTCTGTGGAGATGGGAGAAACTTCCACAAGAACAACCATCTCTGCAGCACTTCACCAATCAGACCTTTATGGTAGAGTGACCAGATGGAAGTAAAAGGCACATGACAGCCGGCTTGGAATTTGCCAAAAGGCACCGAAAGGACTGTCGGACCATGAGAAACAAGATTCTCTGGTTTGATGAAACCAAGATTGAACTCTTTGGCCTAAATGCCAAGCGTCACATCTGGAGGAAACCTGGCACTATCCCTATGGTGAAGCATGGTGGTGGTAGCATCATGTTGTGGGGATTTTTTTCAGCGGCAGGGATTGGGAGACTAGTCAGGATCGAGGGAAAGATGAATGGAGCAAAGTACAGAGAGATCCATTATGAAAACGTTCACCAGAGAGCTCAGGACCTCAGACTGGGGTGAAGGTTCACCTTCCAACAGGACAACGACCCTAACCACACGGCCAAGGCAACGCAGGAGTGGCTTCGGGACAAGTCTCAATGTCCTTGAGTGGCCCAGCCAGAGCCCGGACTTGAACTCGATCGAACATCTCTGGAGAGACTTTAAAATAGCTGTGCAGCGACGCTCCCCATTCAACCTGACAGATTTTGAGAGGATCTGCAGAGAAGAATGGGAGACACTCCCCAAATACAAGCTTGTAGTGTCATACCCAAGACGACACAAGGCTGTATTTGCTGCCAAAGGTGCTTCAAAAAAGTACTAAGTAAAGGGTCTGGATACTCATATAAATGTGATATTTCCATTTTTATTAGTAATACAGTTTAAACATTTCGAAAAGCCTGTTTTTGTGTCGTCATTATTCGGGTATTGTTTGTAGATTGATGAGGAGGAAAAAACTATTTAATCAATTTTAGAATAAGCCTGTAACATAAATTGTGGAAACAGTCAAGGGGTCTGAGTACTTTCCGAATGCACTGTAGTGTACTGTATATTATGACTGCCTAGCTATGAGCTTCAGACAGCTTGAGTAGAACGTTCAGTCGGGAGTCAGTCTTCCAAAAAACATTCACAACAATATTGTGACAACGTGCAACCCATAAATAGTGTTGGTGTTGCTCTGCCTGCCTGCCTTTCATGCTGTAGTAGGGAAACCAAGTCCCCCTTAGAATAATTCATAGGAGCTAGAATCAATAGAGCAGGTTTGATATGCGAGTTACAAAACAAGGGAACCAGAAAAAAACAGACAGGTTTCGTGTTCCAACCAACCTTCGATAGGAAGGACTTTTTTTTGTGGTGTGGTAAGCGTAGGTGTACAGGTAGTATAAAATGTGTGTGTGTGTGTGAAAGCTAATGTGAAATATTGGTGTATTTCCTCTTAATTGGCTTGTGTGGTGCTACGTGTCTCCACGTTGCCCAGGCCAGAGTGAGTGGGGAGTCAGGAGTGGGGGAGGGGGGATACTCCGTGTAGGCCAGGAGGTTTCTCGTGAATTAGCCATTTCAGCACTATAAGGCTCTGCTAGTCTGTAACCAAATCCTCCACTCCTCGTACTGGCCGGGAATCAGATCCCTCACATCCAGCCTGTCTATACTGTAGACCTAATAAAACCTCTTACAGCATTATACAACTAGACCAAATCTGTGTCCCAAATGGCCCCCTATTCCCTATAGGCCTCTGGTAAGAAAGTAGTGCACTATATAGGGAATAGGGTGTGACTTGTGACGTCTATAGCCCTAATCACATTAGCACGGCCAAAACCATCGAACCTCTAAGAGCTTGTCTAGCATGTCTGCAATCACTACAACACTGTTTCCACTGTCTCATCATCGCTATTCACAGCTTTATATAGAGCAACACCATCCCTACATTACAAACTGATTGTCCAGGTCATGTCCTTATGGAGTAGGCCTGGCAGAGTTTGTTTTTCAGTCAATCAATGTCAGTTAGTCATGTCATCATTCACTCAATTGCTTGATAATCTATCACTTTTATTACATTTCAATACTCAAACCTCCAAGCCCATGGCAGAGAATTGGGTCTATCTATATCCCATGGTATGATAACATAATATGGATCTATTCTGCCCCATTTGCTTTGGGATTTAACAGAATATCCAGCAAACCAAAATTGTTTCTGTGAAAGTTCCCAGAACATTTGGTAGGTCGCAGCAAATGTTCTCATAACACAAATACTGTCCTGTCATGCTGATGACTATAGAATATTTGTATAAAACATTTGTCTGGTGTTGCAAGAACTTTCCTAGAACCCATTTAATCTATTCTTTAAAGGTTACCAGAATGTTTCATTAGGTTGTTGGAACATTCTGGTGAGAACATTGTGGGGACATCATTAAAGGTATGTTCCCAAAACACAAATTCTGTCCACTTGTGTGGATGATTCTACATTGTTTCTTCTATAGTGTAAAAACAGTCACCTGATGTTGCAAGAACATTCCTAGAACACATTTCATCTGTCTTTTGCGTTTTGGGAACATATCTTTTGGGATCTCCATTCTGGGAATGTTCTTGCAACATCAGGTGAATGTTTTATACAAACCTTAATCATCAGCATGACTGGATAGTTTTTGGTTTAAGAGAACATTTTCCGCAACCTCACAAATGTTCTGGGAACTTTCACAGAACCAATTTTGGTTTGCTGGGAAAACATTACTGTTATTATATTTTCTGGAAACCTAATAGCTTTTGGAGAATGTTCTGTGGTTGTTGTTACAGATGTTGTGCACAACATTTTAGTGAATGTTAGGAGAATATTCCTTGGAATATTCTCCTAATGTTAGATAAAATTCTAACTAGAACTTAATGGGAATTTTAGGCAATGTTCTGGGAATGTTCCTGGTTTGCTGGGTAACCTACTTTTAGAATCTCATCTCATATGCCCACTCATCACAATAATAACATGTGTAATAATAACATGAAATCTGTAGTATTATAATAACTGACAGTTTTCCCCCTCTTTTCCAGTCTGTTAGTATGGCTGAGAGGACGTTGGAGACGTCTGTCTCTGTCAGCATCCCCATGGAGGAAACCAAACTCCCTGGGGGTGGGGGTGTGCCCACGGAGGCCCCGCTGCTCACCCACCTAAAGAAAGTGGAGAACCACATTACGGAGGCCCAGCGGTTCTCCCACCTGCCTCGGCGCTCTGCTGTGGACATAGAGTTCACTGAGCTGTCGTACACCATCAGAGAGGGCCCCTGCTGGAGGAGGAGAGGTACTGCAGCCCACACACCATCCAGACATTATGCACCACCCCTACACCACACATACTAATGATAGATAGGTAGCTGAGCTATACATCCACACATACACCACCTCTACAAAAACAATACAACAGGGTCATATTTGTTAGGGCGCACTGTAGCAAAATGTCTTCCAGAGTCTTATTGGACAAGTTCAGATAGTCCCTCCCTGTTTCAGTCAGTTTTCTTTCATTTGATCCCTAATGAACACGACCCTGATAACATCACAGAGCATGATGGCCAAGTCATGAGAATCTTTATTTGGTGATGGCTGTATATATCATATAGATGAATTTATGTATCTACAGTTGAAGTCTGAAGTTTACATAAACTTTAGCCAAATACATTTAAACTCAGTTTTTCACAATTCCTGACATTTAATCCCAGTAAAAATTCAATTTTAGGTCAGTTAGGATCACCACTTTATTTTAAGAATGTGAGATGTCAGAATAATAGTAGAGAGAATTTTGTATTTCAGCTTTTATTTCTTTCATCACATTCCCAGTGGGTCAAAAGTTTACATACACTCAATTAGTATTTGATTACCTTTAAATTGTTTAATGTGGGTCAAACGTTTCGGGGTAGCCTTCCACAAGCTTCCCACAATAAGTTGGGTGAATTATGGCTCATTCCTCCTGACAGAGCTGGTGTAATTGAGTCAGGTTTGTAGACCTTGCTCGCACACGCTTTTTCAATTCTGCCCACAAATTTTCTTTGGGATTGAGGTCAGGTCTTTGCGATGGCCACTCCAATACCTTGACTTTGTTGTCCTTAAGCCATTTTGCCACAACTTTGGAAGTATGCTTGGGGTCATTGTCCATTTGGAAGACCCTTTTGCGACCAAGCTTTAACTTCCTGACTGATGTCTTGAGATGTTGCTTCAATATATCCACATAATATTCCTTCCTCATGATGCCATCTATTTTGTGAAGTGCACCAGTCCCTCCTGCAGCAAAGCACCCCCACAACATGATGTTGCCACCCCTGTGCTTCACGGTTGGGATGGTTTTCTTTGGCTTGCAAGCCTCCCCCTTTTTCCTCCAAACATAACGATGGTCATTATAGCCAAACAGGTCTATTTTTGTTTCATCAGACCAGAGGACATTTCTCCAAAAAGTACGATCTTTGTCCCCATGTGCAGTTGCAAACCGTAGTCTGGTTTTTTTATGGCTGTTTTGGAGCAGTGGCTTCTTCCTTGCTGAGCAGCCTTTCAGGTTATGTCAATATAGGACTCGTTTTACTGTGTATATAGATACTTTTGTACCTGTTTCCTCCATCATCTTCACAAGGTCCTTTGCTGTTGTTCTGGGATTGATTTGCACTTTTCACAACAAAGTATGTTCATCTCTAGGAGATAGAAAATGTCTCCTTCCTGAGCGGCATGACGGCTGCGTGGTCCCATGGTGTTTATACTTGCGTACTGTTTGTACAGATGAACGTGGTAACTTCAGGCGTTTGGAAATTACTCCCAAGGATGAACCAGATTTGTGGAGGTCTACAATTTTTATTCTGAGGTCTTGGCTGATTTCTTTTGATTTCCTCATGATGTCAAGCAAAGAGGCACTGAGTTTGAAGGTAGGCCTTGAAATGAATCCACAGGTGCACCTTCAATTGACTGAAATTATGTCAATTAGAATATCAGAAGTTTCTGAAGCCATGACATCATTTTCTGGAATTTTCCAAGCTATTTAAAGGCACAGTCAACTTAGTGTATGTAAACTTCTGACCCACTGGAATTGTGATACAGTGAATTATAAGTGAAATAATCTGTCTGTCAACAATTGTTGGAAAAATTACTTGTGTCATGCACAAAGTAGACTAACTGACTTGCCAAAACTAGTTTGTTAACAATACATTTGTGGAGTGGTTGAAAAACAAGTTTTAATGAGTCCAACCTAAGTGTATGTTAACTTCCGACTTCAAACTGTATGTAGACTCAAGCTATACCCGTACACACATTACTGTAACTGGTGTTCAAACACTTTGATAGAGATGTGATCATGTCCAAAGCAGCATCATTCCTGGCAGACCTTAGCAGACCTATCTTGGTAGATTTTCTTACTCCTTGTACTCTTCTTATTCTCTCTGTGTGTCTGGAGTATCCAGCTCAAAGGACCAATGATCTGTAGGCAATACACACGCACACGCACATGCACACGCGCACACGTCTGTTCTACCAGGCTGTGTGGTTGCTGTATATTTGTGCTGTGTTCAGCAGAGTTTAGACACAATAAATAATTCACACTAGCAGCCTGCCCCCTCCAACCCATCTCACGATGTACGATACACCCAGGTTATGGGCTACACCAGGCAGACAGACAGGCCCAATATACGATTGATCTGCACATGAAATATTAATGGCATTTAAACCCACCAGCCTGATTAATGAGCAACTTCGGAGCCTTGGAGTCTCCAGAATGACGCAAAATGGTTCTGGTTGGCCGTACCTCTCTGTCAGGGCAACGTCCTCCTTAGACCAACCCCTACACCATGTCTTTGTGTCTTCTACGGGTTCTTTGTTTATAGGCTACATGGCGCATATTACTACAGTATGTTTGATCTTATCATACATCCTGTCTTTCTACTGTTGTTTATCTTATGTTGTATTGATGTCCATTATGGGTGTTGGGTAGATGTGTATTCCACTGTGTTTGTAGAGGGGCTCTGTGCATTCAACTAGTAGATAACACAACCACAATCATTGAACATGAAGCATGGTGTTGCAGTAAGTCAGATCTACATTCCATCACTACTGTTGTTGGTCTTATGTTATTGATGTCCATTAGGGACAGTGTGGTGGAAGTGGTCCAGTACCTTCATGTCTAGTAGTAATGATAGTAGAAACAAAAGGGGCAGACAGTAATGGAATCACATGGTCAGACTGGGAGACAGTGTGTGTATGTGCGTGTGTGTGCGTACGTATGTATAGTGCCAGCATGCGCACATGCGAATGTGCGTATGCGCCTGCGTGTCTGGGTCCAAATGGGAAACGGGGTAGAGAGAGCGATTCCTGACTGAAGGCTGGTCTGATCGATAACTAACCCCTTTGTTCATGCATTGAATTGTAACGTTGTTACATCAGCATTCTCCATTCAATCAGTGGTTTTCACCCACTGTTTTGTTGTTCAACTCTGCATGTAGCTAACCTCTCCTAGCCTTTCCCCGTTATCCATATACACATGTCAAGGTATGTCTGTGGTCTGTGCCCTTATTTATATGTGTAGCTACATGTATTGTAGCCTATCCCAGTATTGTATGAAGAAGTGGTGTCTGTCTCCCATAGAGGCTGCATAGAGGCTGCAGACTATATCTTCAGTTCATTGAGAGACTATTTAGAGTTTGACTAACATAGATAACATAGATATGCATAGGTGGATGTCTAAGATAAGATAATGACTGTGTTATCCCTGTGTGGAAATACAGGAGGGTGTGCATACATAATAAAAACACAATCAAGCATAGACAAGGACATATACAGGCAATACATACAGGTTGAAAAAGTGCAGTTCATGAGCGATCAATGATTCATCTGTAAATTATATACACTCTACACATCAGTACATGCCATCAACTACAATATCAACTAAAGGCCAGCCAACTGGTCCTACTAGTGGTTTTTAATATAGTATTGTATGGAGAAGCTGAGTCTCTCATATAGAAGCTGAATACTGTACGTTATTCAGTTCACACAGAGACTATTTTGAGTCTGACTGAAACCTTCCTGGCATTAGCCCTATTTAACCCTTCACTGCGTCGTATCTCTCTCACAGACCCACTGCATCCCTAGAAGACTCTACTACCTGTTACTTATCATTTGGTTCAAATGTCATTATATTCTAATAGGCTTAGTCATTAGATTGAGTAATATTTTTTGGTTCTTCCTTTTTTGAGCCACCTTAAAAAAATTCCTTCATCAAAATGAGCAGAGAGAGAATGAGATCCCTCTGCAGTGTAAAATTAAACCTGTATAATGAGCAGCAAAAACGTGATGGAGCTGAGCATGGTGCTCCAGGGTATGCTTTTGCACCCAAGAGTTATTATGAAGATCTCAGCAGAAGGGTGGGGGGAGGAGGCTGTGGAGAGGGGCCCAGGGAGAGGGCCATAATATCTCAGGAGTCTGTGTGATTCTCAGAGAGAGTAACACAACACATTAGGGTGAAGAGGGAGCTGTAATAACAGATGATTTCTGAGATTCAGCTGAGAGAGAACTCGGAACATAAAGGTTGAGAAGGAGCCGTAATATCTGAGGATTTTTGTGGTTCACATGAAGTGGAACTGGATGCCTAAGGAGAGTCAATCAGTGAGAGGACCATTGCTTTGATTGGTCGGCTCTCGAGTGGAGTAAAGACCCAGAGATGTGAGGGTCAGGTGGGGCATGGCAGCCACCCCTTCTCATTCATTTTTATAGTCGCCATCCCTGGGATGCCCATTTATGCCTGGGAGAATGGATGAGGATAAATAAGGTTACTCCTTAGACGGTGTTTCGTGTGGAGGGCATATACCTCCAACGGGAGATTACGGATGACGTAACGTCAGTTCAGGCATGGAGTGTGGGTGTGTGAGTAATTTGAAGCTGAGGAGAGGGGGTGGATGGCGTTCTGAACAGAACAGAGCCTCGAGTGGGTCCTGTCATGCAGCTCCCCCCCGCAGGTGTCTGGAGCTCTGCCTTCTGTTATTTACTGTTATCTGGTCCACACACGCATATACACACACACATCTGGTCATTTCTTCACTCCTCACGTCCCACAACGGCTCTGCTTCATTCACAAGGCCTGTGGAATTTCAGCTTGTAGGTAACTACTGGCACTAAATCATTTAGACATATTGAGTATGTTTACATGCACAGAATAATGCTATTATTTTGGATAGTCAGATGAATATAATAGTTTGTTTCAAACATTTAAATGCTTTGCAACGAGAACGATTTCCCTAATCATCCTGTTTACAGTATATGGACACATCTCAAACCAGGCTTGCTTGGACTGAAGACTGTGTGATGCACTCTGATCTCCTGTGCTGTCCCACAGAGAGACTGAAAGTTCCAGACTACCCTGAGCCCATAGCCACATGAGAGCAGTGTAAGGGAGGCTGAAGAAGGGTGTGTGGGTGCGTGTGTGCGTCTGTGCCCATGCTGGTGTCTGTGTTTGGGTCTCTGTCCCTCTCTGCGTGAATGGGCAAAAGTCTTACCGTATGTGACATAAACAATATGGAGGAAGTCATCTCACCTCTCTGTCTATGACACAGCAGACAATGTGAGGGTGAATAACCACATCAGTATGCGACATCAGCAACACAGGGTTAGACTCCACCCGCAGCAGTAGGTTAGATCATTAGTATGCGCCACACGCAGGCAGAGCTATTTCTCTGACAGGAGGCTGCTCCCCTGTCTGTCTGTGATGTATCCAATGGATGTAATACACTGCAGGGGAGGGGGAGGAGGGGTGAGGATGTGGGTGGCAGCCATTAGACATCAGGAGTAATGTGCTGGGGATGAAGAAGGGTGTGTGTGTGTTTGTATGTGGTGAAGGTGACCTGTAATATTGCCAGAGGGTTTCAGTCACAGTCAGACTCTAAATAATCTCTGTGAACTGAATAACCCATTCAGCTTCTATATGAGAGACACAGCTTCTCCATACAATACTGGGATACAATACTATATAATACTGTATTAAAAGACACTAGTAGGACCAGCGGGCTGGCATTCAGTTGATATTGTAGTTGACATAGTGTACTAATGTGTACTATGTATGTAGTGTACAGATGAATTGTTGATTATGAACTGCACTTTTTCTACCTGTATGTATTGGCTGTATACAGTGCGTTTGGAAAGTATTCAGACCCCTTCACTTTTTCCACGTTTTGTTACAGCCTTATTATAAAATTAATTAATGTAACGTCGACGCAGGGAGTCAGGAAGCAGGTGCAGTTAGTGAGTTTAATATTAACGAACATAGAACGATACAAACCAAGAGAAATGTCTGACAGGGAAACAACCAATACTGCCTGATAACTGATAACAAAAGAGTGCTATATAAAGGGTAAGTAAGGAGGGAGTAAGGAAGTCCAGGTGTGACTGATGATGAGACGCAGGTGTGCATAGAGATGGGTGGCCAGGACCGGTGGTTAGTAGACCGGCGACGTCGAGCGCCGGAGAGGGGGAGCAGGAGTAGACGTGACAATACCTGCCCCCGGCGCGCGGCTCCAGCCGCAGGATGAGGACGGCGAAGGTGGAATTCTCGGATGATGTTGGGATCTAGAATGTCGTCCACTGGAACTCAGCACCCCTCCTCTGGACTGTACACCCCCCCCCCCCCCCATGACGTCGGAAGTCTAGGAGTGATCTGACAGCAGAGGCAGGGCTCCCCTCGATGTCCAAGGGAGGCGGAGGGGGGTTGTGGGGGACGGCATCAGCCAGGACACCAGGAACCACTAGCCTGAGGAGGGAAACATGAAAAGATGGTAAGATCCGGTAGTTAGTGGGGAGTTGTAATTTGTAAGTTACCTCGTTGACCCTCCGGAGGACCTTGAATGGCCCCGGGGACTCAGCTTCTTACAGGACAGGAGGAGCGGGAGGTTCCTGGACAACAACCACCCGAGCCACTGCCTGTTCACACCGCTATCACCCAGAAGGCGAGGTCAGTACAGGTGCATCAAAGCTGGGACTGAGAGACTGAGAAACAGCTTCTATCTCAAAGCCATCAAACTGCTAAACCACAATCACTAACTCAGAGAGGCTGCTGCTCACATTGAGACCCAATCACTGGGCACTTTAACAAATGGATCATTAGTCACTTTAAACAATGCCACTCCAAATAATGCCACTTTAATAATGTCTACATATCTTTCATTACTCATATCACATGTATATACTGTATTTTATGCCGCTCACCTTGCCTATGCCGCTCAACCATCACTCATCTATATACTTATATGTACATATTCTCATTCACCCCTTTAGATTTGTGTGTATTAGGTAGTTGTTGGGGAATTGTAGATTACTTGTTAGATTTGTGTGTATTAGATAGTTGTTGGGAATTGTTAGATTATTTTTTAGACATTACTGCACTGTTGGAACTAGAAGCACAAGCATTTCGCTACACTTGCATTAACATCTGATAGCCAGCTCACTGTGGTGGTGATCCCTTGCTCTTTCTGATGGCGGATGGCACGCTGTCTCACGTGGGTATTGTTCCATACCTCTTCTGCGTGCCATAACCACTCCTCCACCGCAGGAGCTTCGGTCTGGCTCGGAGTCCATGGAGCCAGGGCCGGCTGATAACTCGGAACACACTGGAAGGGAGTCAGCCCGGTGGAGGAATGTTGCAATGAATTCTGGGCGTATTCATCCCAAGGAAGGAATCGGGCCCACTCCCCCTGCCGGTCCTGGCAGTGACTCATCAGGAACCTCCCCAGCTCCTGGTTCAACCGCTCCACCTGCCCATTAGATTGAGGCCGGTACCCGGAAGTGAGGCTGGCCGTGACACCCAGCTTCTCCATGAAAGCCCTCCATACATGAGATGTGAATTGGGGGCCACGATCGAAGACGATATCCCCCGGAAGGCCATAGTGCTGGAAGACCTGCTGGAACAGTGCCTCAGCGACCTAGAGAGCGGTATTGAGATCAGAGAGAGGGATGAAACGGCATGATTTTGAGAATCTGTCCATAACCACCAAAATGATGGTGAACCCATCAGAGGAGGGGAGATCAGTGACAAAATCAATGGAAAGATGAGACCAGGGACGCTGAGGCACGGGAAAGTGAAAGAGTTTACCTGCTGGAGCGTGCCGGGGAGATTTAAATTGTGTACATACTGAACATGTGTTGACATGAGTTGACACAGCATCATCCTGCGCCAAAGTGGACCACCAGTATTTCTTAGAAAGGGATTGAGTGGTGTTGGTGATACCTGGGTGTCCAATGGCGAGGGATATGTGTGCCAAGGTCAGCAACCGATCTCTGACCCCCATGGGGACGTAGATGCACTCCGGAAGGCAGGTGGCAGGAGTGGGTTCCCTCTCCAGAGCCTGGCGGATGTCCACATCCACGTCCCAAAACACGTGGCCATTGATATGGGGGACCGATTGATGGGCTGGCAGACACTCACAGGGCCCTCCACTGACGTTGAACCACAGGGTGCGGAAAAGCAGGTCCTATGTCATCCTGGTCCCCAGGCGGTAATCCTCCTCTCTGACCAGGAGATCGTGAGATTATGGAGTTGGATCCACGGAAGGCGAAGGATGACTTTGTGCACAGGTGCGGAGGTGATGAGGAAGGAAAGGCTTTCCTGGTGCTTGGGTCCCACGGTGAGGGTGAGTGAAGCTGTGATGTGCGTAATAGTGTTGGGTTCCAATGGTTGCATGTCTAACGCTTGGACTGGAAATGGAGAGGAGACCGGGTATGAGGTGATGTGCAGGGAGGAGGCAAGGGCCTGGTCAATAAAATTCCCTGTGGCACCGGAATCCACTAGAGCTGAAGAAACAATAGATGAGGGACAGCCAGCTAGTGAAATCGGTACAAAAAAAGGTTTGGCGCAAAGTGATGGAGTACTCATGCCTAACCCAGGAGACGGATGATCACAGGGCCGTCCCTCTGCTCTTGTGGATTCCGGGTTGAGACGTACCGGACACCGTAGAAGCTGGTGCCCCTCCTGGCCACAATAAGGACATAGCCCTAACTGTCTCTGACGGCGTCGCTCAACCGCGGGGAGGCGTGTGGCCCCTTCAGGCTCTGACTCAGAACGGTCAACGAAGGAGGGAGAGAGGCGATGGGGGTGCCAATGCTCGCGAAGAAGATTAGTTTGTCATCTTAGCACGCCAACTCCGTCTGGACCTCTTCACGCAATCCTCTTCTGAATAGGGTGCAGAGCACCTGCTCATTCCATGTGCTGCATGCTGCCACTGTCCAAAAGGTGAGCGCGTACTCCGCTGTGGTCATCCTGCTGTAGTTAGCGTTTCCTCTCTGCCCTCCAGTGGATGGTTGAAGACCCCCGTGAACAGAGCCATGAACCCCTCTTAGGAACCCAGCTCCTCCTCTCTCCCAGATGGCCATAGCCCACTCCAATGTCTGTCCGGTCAGCAGGAAAATAACCGTGGCAACCTTGGACCTCTCCGTGGTGGGGGCTCCCATCTGATGAGTGAAATAGAGGGAAGGGACAAACGGGCATCGCTGACCTGGGCGGGCTGTTGGGATGGACTGGGGTGCTGGGTCGACTTGTCCTCCGCTTGTTTGAGGTGACACCCCGAGTGAAATGTTGAGACGTTGATGAACGCGCAGGACCTCATCCAGTTGTGCCAGCTGGTCATGGTGTTGGCAAAGTAGGTGTCCCTGTTCGCTGACCATCTGGGAGATGTCGTCATTAACTGCTGCTTCCATTTGGTGAGGCAGTATTCTGTAATGTTGACACAGGGAGTCAGGAACCAGGTGCAGTTAGTGAGTTTAATATTACCGAACATAGAACGATACAAGACAAACGTCAGACAAAAAACAACCAATACTGCCTAACCAAAACTGATAACAAAAGAGAGCTATATAAAGGGTAAGTAATCAGGGAGTAATGAAGTCCAGGTGTGACGCAGGTGTGCGTAAAGATGGGTTGACAGGACTGGTGGTTAGGAGGCCGGAGAAGATGTGACAATTAAATGCATTTTTTTCCCCTCGTCAATCTACACAAAATACCCCATATTGAAAAAGCAAAAACAGGTTTCTAGAAATGTTGCCACATTTATAAAAAATAAAAAACAGAAATACCTTATTTACGTAAGTATTTAGACCCTTTGCTATGGGACTACAAATTGAGCTCAGGTGCATCCTGTTTCTATTGATCATCCTTTAGATGTTTCTGCAACTTGATTGGAGTCCACCTGTGGTAAATTCAATTGATTGGACATGATTCGGAAAGGCACACACCTCTCTATATAAAGGTCCCACAGTTGACAGTGCATGTCAGAGCAAAAACCAAGCCATGAGGTCGAGACAGAATTGTGTCGAGGCACAGATCTGGGGAAGGGTACCAAAACATTTCTGCAGCATTGAAGGTTCCCAAGAACACAGTGGCCTCCATCACTCTTAAATGGAAGAAGTTTGGAACCAACAAGACTCTTCCTAAAGCTTGCCGCCCAGCCAAACTGAGCAATCGGGGGAGAAGGGCCTTGGTCAGGGAAGTGACCAAGAACCCGATGGTCACTCTGACAGAGCTTCAGAGTTCCTCTGTAGAGATATGGGAGTATCTTCCCGAAGGACAACCATCTCTGCAACACTCCACCAATCAGGCCTTTAATGTAGAGTGGTCTGACGGAAGCCACTCCTCAGTAAAAGGCACATGACAGCCCGCTTAGAGTTTGACAAAGGGATCCTATAGGACTGTTATCCCATGACATACAAGATTCTCTGGTCTGATGAAACCTAGATTGGACTCTTTGGCCTGAATGCCAAGCGTTACGTCTGGAGGAAACCAGGCACCGCTCATCACCTGGCCAATAGCATCCCTATGGTGAAGCATGGTGGTGGCAGCATCATGCTGTGAGGATTATTTTCAGTGGCAGATACTTGGAGACTTGTCAGGTTCAAGGGAAAGATGAATGGAGCAAAGTACAGAGAGACTTCCTTGATGAAAACCTGCTCCAGAGCGCTCAGGACCTCAGACTGGGGCGATTGTTCACCTTCCAACAGGACCACTTGAGAGAGAGAGAGAGGCAGGATAGAGATAAAGGAGAGAGAGGCAGGATAGAGAAAGGGGCAGGATAGAGAGAGAGGCAGAAGATAGACAGGCAGGAGAGCGTTCAGTAAAGATCACTGGGCCTCAGACTCACTCTAAACTAACTGTCTATTAGGCTGGTGAGGATGGGGTCAGCCGGGTAGCAATGACTTGATAGGGCACTGTTAGCACTCAGTAGGTGTCATGATAAGTGGATGTATCGTATCGCGTTGCCAGACATATTGTATTCTCACATTAGCGGCTGGAGACGAGTCCAGTGGATATATTGAGTTGCACCACCCACCCCACCATTTTGCCCTCAGAACAGCCTCAATTTGTTGGGGCATGGACTCTACAAGGTGTCGAAAGCATTCCACAGCGATGCTGGCCCATGTTGACTCCAATGATTCCCACAGTTGTCAAGTTGGCTTGATGTCCTTTTGGTGGGTGGTGGACCATTCTTGATACACACGGTTTACTGTTGAGTGTGAAAAACCCAGTAGCATTGCAGTTCTTGACACAAATCGTTGCGCCTTTTACAGTACCATACCCCGTTCAAAGGTACTTACATTTTTGAATGGCACACATACACAATCAATGTCTCAATTGTCTCAAGGCTTAAAAATCCTTCTTTAATCTGTCTCCTCCCCTTCATCTACACTGACTGAAGTACAGTGGTTTGCCAAAGTATTCACCCCCCTTGGCATTTTTCCTATTTTGTTGGAATTAAAATTGATTTTTGGGGGGGTTTGTGTCATTTGATTTACACAACATGCCTACCACTTTGAAGATACCTTTTTTTTTTATTGTGAAACAAACAAGAAATAAGACCAAAAAAGTGCATAACTATTCACCGCCCAAGTCAATACTTTGTTAGAGCCACCGTTTGCAGCAATTACAGCTGCAAGTCTCTTGGGGTATGTCTCTATAAGCTTGGTACATCTAGCCAAAACATGCTTCAGCTCCTTCAAGTTGTATGGGTTCCACTGGTGTACAGCAAACTTTAAGTCATACCACAGATTATCAATTAGATTGAGGTCTTGGCTTTGACTAGGCCATTCCAAGACATTTAAATATTTCCCCTTAAACCACTCGAGTGTTGCTTAAGCAGTATGCTTAGGGTCATTGTCCTGCTGGAAGGTGAACCTCCGTTCCAGTCTCAAATCTCTGGAAGACTGGTTTCCTTCAAGAATTTCCCTGTATTTAGCACCATCCATCATTCCTTCAATTCGGACCAGTTTCCCAGTCCCTGCCGATGGAAAAACATCCCCACAGCATGATGCTGTCACCACCATGCTTCACTGTGGGGATGGTTTTCTCGGGGTGATGGAGGTGTTGGGTTTGCGCCAGACAGCATTTTCCTTCATGGCCAAAAAGCTCAATTTTAGTCTCATCTGACCAGAGTACCTTTTTCCATATGTTTGGGGCGTCTCCCACATGCCTTCTGGCGAACACCAAACGTGTTTGCTTATTTTTTTCTTTAAATAATGGCTTCTTTCTGGCCACTCTTCCGTAAAGCCCATCTCAGATACTCCAATCTCCCCTGTGTAGCTTTGCAGCTCCTTCAGGGTTATCTTTGGTCTATTTGTTGCCTCTGATTAATGCCCTCCTTGACTGGTCCGTGAGTTTTGGTGGGCGGCCCTCTCTTGGCAGGTTTGTTGTGGTGCCATATTCTTTCAATTTTTTTAATAATGGATTTAATGGTGCTCCGTGGGATGTTCAAAGTTTCGGATATTTTTTTATAACCCAACCCTGATCTGCACTTCTCCACAACTTTGTCCCTGCTCTGTTTGTAGAGCTCCTTGGTCTTCATGGTGGTGCTTGCTTGGTGGTGCCCCTTGCTTAGTGGTGTTGCAGACTCTGGGGCCTTTCAGAACAGATGTATATATACTGAGATCATGTGACAGATAATGTGACACTTAGATTGCACACCGGTGGACTTTATTTAACTAAGTATGTGACTTCTGAAGGTAATTGGTTGTACAAGATCTTATTTAGGGGCTTCATAGCAAAGGGGGTGAATACATATGCATGCACCGCTTTTCAGTTTTTTTTATTTTGTGAAACAAGTTATTTAATTTGTTTTCACTTCACAAATTTTGACTATTTGTGTATGTTAATTTACATGGAATCCAAATAAAAATCTATTTAAATTACAGGTTGTAATGCAACAAAATCGGAAAAACGCTAAGGGGGATGAATACTTTTGCAAGGCACTGTAAATTTAATAAATGACAATAATAAGCGATCATAGCGTTCACCTAGATTCATTTGGTCAGTCTGTCATTGAAAGAGCAGGTGTTCTTAAGCTACTTGGGTCAGGGTCTGATCACTACTTTTCCATCAGAGCAAGGAATGCACAGTGCATCTATGCCAATGTTATGTGCTGATATGTAACTGTTCCCCAGCAAGAAAAAAAATGAATTGTCGTTCAAACAGAAAGGGGAACTAACAGAGTCACTGAAAACAACCAAAACAAAACAGGAGGGCTTTTAGGAGGGGTTCTAAAAGACACTCATGGGGGTGTCCACTGAAAGTTGACTAGCAACAATAACTGGGACCAGAAAGACACCCACCATGAGCTGCCACTAAATTTGACCAAGAAGAGGCAAACAAAAGAAAAACCCACACCAAACTTAAGACAGGAAGCAAACCAAAAAGTGGAGCAAAACAGAAACAGGGAAGATCAGATAAAGCATTGTTTGTCTAGAAATCAAATAGGGAGAGCAAACTAAAGGTGTTAAACCTCCACATCTCTCAAGACAACAGGAGCCCTGGGACAGCACAGGTAAAACACCTTCCCACTAATGAGATGACAAACGGGCGCCGGTGTAACACATACTGACTAACGAGGTGAAACCAATCGGTGCGCCCCATGTGCTAACGTCCAACCTCTAAATATAAATGGAAAAACCAAAGCCTGTAACAGTAACCAATGATATGTGAACAAGCATTCTGTATATTGTATTTTGTTGTGTTTTTGTTAGATGCTGAGTGTGAGAGGGCTCCACAATGCTGTATAGACTTTGGATTGTTATCAGACAGACATACCTTGTGTACTACTGTTGCTCTCTGAATGAATGTAATGCTCTCTGAATGTATGTTGCTAGTGAGAGAGCTCCAGAACACTGTATAGGCTGAAACTGACAGACAGCCCCTTATCCCTTTTACATCTCACTGTTTCCATCCCTCCCTCTCCCTCTCAACCTTTCACTTGTTTACCATCTGATCATCTCTCTTTTATTAAACCCCATGCCCTCACCTGCTTTAACCTGTTAGGGCTAGTGGGCAGTATTTACACGGCCGGATAAAAAACGTACCCGATTTAATCTGGTTACTACTCCTGCCCAGTAACTAGAATATGCATATAATTATTGGCTTTGGATAGAAAACACCCTAAAGTTTCTAAAAATGTTTGAATGGTGTCTGTGAGTATAACAGAACTCATATGGCAGGCAAAAACCTGAGAAGATTTCATGCATGAAGTGGCCTGTCTGACAAGGAGTCGTTCTTCTTGTCTCTGTTTATTGAAGAGTGAGGATCTTAGCTGTAACGTGACACTTCCTACTGCTTCCATAGGCTCTCAGAGCCCGGGAAAAAGCTGAACGATATCGAGGCAGCCCCAGGCTGAAACACATTATCGCCTTTGCCAAGTGGCCGATAAGAGGACAAAGGAATTAGGCGCGTGCCCGAGTCGACCCCGTGCTGTATTTTCTTTCGGCTGTTTACCTAATTGCAGATTCCCGGTTGGAATATTATCGCTTTTTTACGAGAAAAATGGCATAAAAATTTATTTTAAACAGCGGTTGACATGCTTCGAAGTACGGTAATGAAATATTTAGAAATCTTTTGTCACGAAATGCGCCGTGCGCGTGACCCTTATTTACCATTGGGATAGTGTCTTGAACGCACGAACAAAACGCCGCTGTTGGAACATAACTATGGATTATTTTGGACCAAACCAACATTTGTTATTGAAGTAGAAGTCCTGGGAGTGCATTCTGACGAAGAACAGGAAAGGTAATCAAACTTTTCTAATAGTAAATCGGAGTTTGGTGAAGGCTAAACTTGCTGGGTGTCTAAATAGCTAGCCCTGTGATGCCGGGCTATCTACTTAGAATATTGCAAAATGTGCTTTCACCGAAAAGCTATTTTAAAATCGGAAATATCGAGTGCATAGAGGAGTTCTGTATCTATAATTCTTAAAATAATTGTTATGCTTTTTGTGAACGTTTATCGTGAGTAATTTAGTAAATTGTTAGTAAATTCATCGGAAGTTTGAGGGGGGTATGCTAGTTCTGAACGTCACATGCTAATGTAAAAAGCTGGTTTTTGATATAAATATGAACTTGATTGAACAAAACATGCATGTATTGTATAACATAATGTCCTAGGTGTGTCATCTGATGAAGATCATCAAAGGTTAGTGCTGCATTTAGCTGTCTTCTGGGTTTTTGTGACATTATATGCTAGCTTGAAAAATGGGTGTCTGATTATTTCTGGCTGGGTACTCTGCTGACATAATCTAATGTTTTGCTTTCGTTGTAAAGCCTTTTTGAAATCGGACAGTGTGGTTAGATTAACGAGAGTCTTGTCTTTAAATAGCTGTAAAATAGTCATATGTTTGAGAAATTGAAGTAATAGCATTTCTAAGGTATTTGAAAATCGCGCCACAGGATTCAACTGGCTGTTACGTAGGTGGGATGATTTGGTGCCACCTGCCCTAGAGAGGTTAACCCCTTAGTGACCCCTTAACCTCTTACATCTAGATGTTCCGCTAGCGGAACGTCTGCTCCAATATCCAATGATGGGCGTGGCGCGAAATACAAATTCCTCTAAAATTCGAAAACTTCCATTTTTCAAACATATGACTATTTTACAGCTATTTAAAGACAAGACTCTCGTTAATCTAAGTACATAGCCCAGCCATCACGGGCTAGCTATTTAGACACCCACCCAGTTTAGCCTTCACCAAAATCACATTTCCTATAAGAAAAAGGGTCTTACCTTTCCTGTTCTTCGTCAGAATGCACTCCCAGGACTTCTACTTCAATAACAAATGTAGGTTTGGTCCCAAATAATCCATCGTTATGTTCCATCAACGACGTTTTGTTCTTGCGTTCTAGACACTATCAGAATGGTAAATCACGGTCGTGCGCATGGTGCATAACGTGACAAAAAAATTCTAAATATTCCATTACCGTACTTCGAAGCATGTCAACCGCTGTTTAAAATAAATTTTTATGCAATTTATCTCGTAGAAAAGCGATAATATTCCGACCGGGAATCTGCGTGTCTGTAAACTGAGGGAAAAACAGAAAGACGGGGGCGGGGCAGGTCATGCGCCTAAGCCTTTGTCCTCTGATAGACCACTTAGCAAAAGCTCTCGTGTGTTTCAGCCAGGGCTTTGAATTACGTCATTCCTGTTTTTCCCGGGCTCTGAGAGCCCATTGGAGACGTGGGAAGTGTCACGTAACAGCAGAGATCCCTTGTAATAGATAGAGAGAATCAACAAGGGGAGAAAATGGTCAGACAGGGTACTTCCTGAACAGAATCTTCTCAGGTTTTGGCCTGCCAAATGAGTTCTGTTATACTCACAGACACCATTCAAACAGTTTTAGAAACTTTGGAATGTTTTCTATCCAAAGCTAATAATTATATGCATATTCTAGTTTCTGGGCAGGACTAATAATCAGATTAAATCGGGTACGTTTTTTATCCAGCCGTAACAAGACATCTTCCTGAAGCTCAAGTGTTTGGAGCCTGTTGTTGTTTACTGACTGTTGTGTTTCCCGCCCCAGGTTACAAGGCCCTGTTAAAGTGTCTGTCAGGAAGGTTCTGTAGCAGGGAGCTCATCGGCATCATGGGGCCGTCAGGGGCTGGCAAGTCCACTCTGATGAACATCCTGGCTGGGTACAGGTGAGACGGGTCAGAATGGGCTTGGTCCAGGTGAGACATGTGGGGGGGGAACTGTTACATAGCAGTCTTACACTACTGTACTGAGATAGGAAACCATGGACTTTTTCTGATCTGAGAAAGTGGCCAAGATGCAGGAAGACTATATTGAATAAAACAGTCTCTGATCACTCAGATCAGATGCAAGTATCACTCATTTACTGTCTGTTTCTATGTTTGTGTAACAGAGAGACGGGGATGAAGGGTCAGATCCTGGTGAACGGGCGGCCGAGGGATTTGCGTAGCTTCAGGAAGATGTCTTGTTACATCATGCAGGACGACATGCTGCTGCCAAACCTCACCACGCGGGAGGCCATGATGGTGAGGTCACCTTGCTTGTTAGACATGTTGAAGGTGAGATCACCACAGAGATGATGGTGAGGTCATAGTTAGTTATGCTGCTGCCACACTTCACCACACAGGAAGCCATGATGGTGAGCTCACCCTTCTGTTAGACATGTAGGCCATGATGGTGAGGTCACCTCAGATATGTAGGCTAGGATGATGAGATCACAGTTAAACATGCTGCTGCCATGCCGCACCACGCGGGAGGCCATGATGGTGAGGTAACCTTATTACTTCCATGGAGACCATGATGGTGAGGTCACTGTTTGATGAATAGACAATGTTGTTGGATAAGGTGGTTGGCATGGACCTCACCCTTCTAGGGTCCATTTTCTCATGTTATGTCTCTCTTATATTAGGTGGCTGCCAATCTGAAGATGAAAGAGAGCATGGAAGTGAAAAAGGAATTGGTGAGTTTGACTTAATATACTGTAGTGGGGTAATATTTGATATATATAATGTTATAAATACCTCACATCAAATATAATGTTGTCACATGCGCCGAATACAACAGGTGTAGACCTTACCGTGAAATGCTTACTTACAAGCCCTTAACCAACAATGCAGTTCAAGAAATAGAGTTAAGAAAATATTTACTAAATAAAATAAAGTATAAAATAAAAAGTAACACAATAAGATAACAATACCAAGGCTATATGCAGGGGGTACCGGTACTGAGCCAATGTGTGGGGGTACAGGTTAGTCGAGGTAATTTAGGTAGGGGTAAAGTGACTATGGATAGATAATAAACAGCCAGTAGCAGCAGTGTAAAAACAAAGGGGGGGGGGGGGTGTCAATGTAAATAATCTGGATGGCCATTTGATTAATTGTTCAGCATTTTTATGGCTGTTAAAGAACCTTTTGGACATGGACTTAGCACTCTGGTGATTTTTTTGGGGGGGGGCCTTCCTAGTATGTAGGTCCTGGATGGCAGGAAGCTTGGCCCCAGTGATGTAATGGGCCGTACGCACTACCCTCTGTAGTGCCTTACGGTCGGATGCTGAGCAGTTGCCATACCAGACGGTGATGCAACCGGTCAGGATGCTCTTGATGGTGCAGCTGTACAACTTTTTGAGGATCTGGGGACCCATGCCAAATCTTTTTACGACTGTCTTGGTGTGTTTGGACCATGATAGTTTGTTGGTGATTTCATCATGTGACTCATGATAAGACTGTGCAATTGTCCTATTAAAATGTTTATCTGACTCCATAAAGATTATTTAACAATATGCAAGAGACAATAGCTGAGTTGCAGTAATAGAAAGGTCAAGAAATGCCTGAGAATGGAATTCTAAATACAAGTGTATTTAACTACTTGATAACATTATACAAAGCATAAGATTAAGTCACAAAGCATTAACAAGCATTACAAGGCATTATTCTAGGCATGATCGGAGAGAGAGGGAGAAATAAACAAAGAAACCATGGCTTGTGCCATTGCCGAGAGAGAGAGAGAAATTCCCCACAGCTGGTCAGGAACAAATAAGAGAGACAGACAATTAATCTAAAATATTTTATAAGCATCTGAGTTGTTTGGATTCGAAAATGGAGTTTGTTGACCAATAGTATTACTGTAAAGTTAAACTCCAATCAGATATCAGACCTACAGGATGCAACCTCTGCTTCTCAGAGATGAGACAATGGGGGTTGGAGAGATAACGAGGCACTACTAAGACAACACAGAGGAAATTCTTGCCTACAGTTGATAAGAAGAGTCACTATGGGGGCTGGGCTGCCCTATATAATCCTCTCTTGAACACATCTCATTCTGCATCAGACAGAAGTGTTCAAAACCGGACAGTCACTAGACAATCTTCAGACCAGCAGTTCATGGTCCTAGCAGCATCACTTCAGGTGTGTCCTTTTGGTGGGTAGAATTGTCTTTTTTTAGACATGTAAATGTAGTTATGTTACACCTTTCCTGCAAGATCAAAACACAGAAATGAAGGAACATCACTGATTAATTCACATTACAATTAACATAAAATTGTCTGTTTATCTGTTTGGATTGGTCAATAGAAAATTCAAATGTATTTATATCAAATCAGTCAGATGAATATAAAATATACTGCTAAAAAAAATAAAGGGAACACTTAAACAACACATCCTAGATCTGAATGAAAGACATAATCTTATTAAATACTTTTCTCTTTACATAGTTGAATGTGCTGACAACAAAATCACACAAAAACAATCAATGGAAATCCAATTTATCAACTCATGGAGGTCTGGATTTGGAGTCACACTCAAAATTAAAGTGGAAAACCACACTACAGGCTGAACCAACGTTGATGTAATGTCCTTAAAACAAGTAAAAATGAGGCTCAGTAGTGTGTGTGGCCTCCACGTACCTGTATGACCTCCCTACAACGCCTGGGCATGCTCCTGATGAGGTGGCGGATGGTCTCCTGAGGAATCTCCTCCCAGACCTGGACGAAAGCATCCTCCAACTCCTGGACAGTCTGGTGCAACGTGGCGTTGGTGGATGGAGCGAGACATGATGTCCCAGATGTGCTCAATTGGATTCAGGTCTGGGGAACGGGCGGGCCAGTCCATAGCATCAATGCCTTCCTCTTGCAGGAACTGCTGACACACTCCAGCCACATGAGGTCTAGCATTGTCTTGCATTAGGAGGAACCCAGGGCCAACCGCACCAGCATATGGTCTCACAAGGGGTCTGAGGATCTCATCTCGGTACCTAATGGCAGTCAGGCTACCTCTGGCGAGCACATGGAGGGCTGTGCGGCCCCCCAAAGAAATGCCACCCCACACCATGACTGACCCACCGCCAAACCGGTCATGCTGGAGGATGTTGCAGGCAGCAGAACGTTCTCCATGGCGTCTCCAGACTGTCACGTCTGTCACATATGCTCAGTGTGAACCTGCTTTCATCTGTGAAGAGCACAGGGCGCCAGTGGCGAATTTGCCAATCTTGGTGTTCTCTGGCAAATGCCAAACGTCCTGCACGGTGTTGGGCTGTAAGCACAACCCCCACCTGTGGACGTCGGGCCCTCATACCACCCTCATGGAGTCTGTTTCTGACCGTTTGAGCAGACACATGCACATTTGTGGCCTGCTGGAGGTCATTTTGCAGGGCTTTGGCAGTGTTTCTCCTGCTCCTCCTTGCACATAGGTGGAGGTAGCGGTCCTGCTGCTGGGTTGTTGCCCTCCTACGGCCTCCTCCACATCTCCTGATGTACTGGGCTGTCTCCTGGTAGCGCCTCCATGCTGTGGACACTACGCTGACAGACACAGCAAACCTTCTTGCCACAGCTCGCATTGATGTGCCATCCTGGATGAGCTGCACTACCTGAGCCACTTGTGTGGGTTGTAGACTCTGTCTCATGCTACCACCAGAGTGAAAGCACCGCCAGCATTCAAAAGTGACCAAAACATCAGCCAGGAAGCATAGGAACTGAGAAGTGGTCTGTGGTCCCCACCTGCAGAACCACTCCTTTATTGGGGGTGTCTTGCTAATTGCCTATAATTTCCACCTGTTGTCTCTTCCATTTGCTCAAAATGATTTGTGACATTTATTGTCAATCAGTGTTGCTTCCTAAGTGGACAGTTTGATTTCACAGAAGTGTGATTTACTTGGAGTTACATTGTGTTGTTTAAGTGTTCCCCATATTTGCAAACAAAAGGCAGAATTTTCTCCATCTCCTTAGCAATCATACTCTAATTCCACTTACTTCAAAACTCAGTTCTCCAGAAAGTGGAGAGCAACACTTATGCAGTTCTCCTACATGATATATATTTTCTTTTTAAAGCAGTGTTAGAATGGATTACCTACACGTACTGACCAGCTCATATTATACACAGAAGCGTGCTACATGGCAGACTCATCTGGGGGCATTTCGGGCCCACTCATTATCTCAGCCAATCATGACTAGCAGGACGGTTGCTGCCTTTTTCCATGGCTACACCAACTAGGCTCGTAATTTAACGATTTTATTCGTATTTACAGATGTTATATAAGTTTGTTTTTAAGGCACATGAAAGTTCACATGTTCCAGAAGGCATTTCTGCCAAAAAAAACATTTACGTTCAAATGGCACTCCTGTGAAGTAGTGACACGCGACATGCGCCTAGTTTCACATTTAGCATCTCAGTTTAAAGCACCCAACATTAGCATAAGGCCATTTTGTGAGAAACAAAGCAATGACTTTTCATAGCACACACACATCTATACATAACGCATAGGAAAACAAACTATTCTTTGGGTCTTAACAGTAGCCATTACATTTTGTCTATCACTCTGTATACATCAAAGAAAGCAGATCCACAAAAGTAATCTATATAGCCATCACAAATGGATATAGAAATGATTGAGTTGCAAAGGAAGAAATTATTAACGCATCATCGTCAAATAATCAACATCCAATGTTTTAGGAGAAAGCTCCAAATCTAACCTATGCTGAAAGTAGAATCTAGACGGTCTACCAAACCCCAAATCCCAACATTTCTGCATCGTATTACTACTTCTGCAAGAGTTACAAAACCTAACAGAGCGTTGGGTCAGTAACTGAAATGATGCTGGAACGAATCCCCGAGCTGACAAGGTAAAAATATGTCGTTCCGTCCCTGAGCAAGGCAGTTAACCCACTGTTCCCCGGGCGTCGAAGACGTGGATGTCGATTAAGGCAGCCCCCCGCACCTCTCTGATTCAGAGGGGTTGGGTTAAATGCGGAAGACACATTTCAGTTGAATACATTGTTGGACCACTGACTAGTTATCCCCCTTTCCCTAGTTGGTACCACTCTGAGGGCCGGCAGGCTGTCTAAAATGTGCAGGAGGATTTCCTCTGCCTACGTTCCAACAGCACCTGACCATATGCCCTTCCCTTTTACAGAAATCACAATAAAACCTTGTGCGTTGTTTGGGATTAACCTCTGTACCTGTCCCAGTTACTGCAATGGACAATATTTAGGTAGCTTGGTCTGCTCGCACACCAGAGAGCAGCATGGATGCACACACCACACCCGTAGGTTGGACTGTATACGAAACAGACAAATCACTATGGTGCCTATTTGTGCTCTGTTATATTGAATCTCTCTGCATGTCGAGTAGAAATGACATGCCTGGAGTTTTGATTGGAAGTGCTCTATTTTGAGCTCATATGTCCTCTGGGACTTCACAGTGGTATCATAGTTTTCTGTTTTCCCGAGTAAAAATTCAACAAGCTCTAGAATTAACATCTTAGATTTGCTCTTATTTATGCCAATATATTGCATGTTTTTCATGGTTCGGGCTAGGCCCCTTAGTTCTAGGGAAGGGAAATCTTAACACTACAGCATACAATTACATTCTAGACGATTCTGTTCTTCCAACTTTGTGGTAACAGTTTGGGGGAAGGCCCTTTCCTGTTTCAGCAGGACAATGCCCCTGTGCACAAAGCGAGGTCCATAAAGAAATGCTTTCTCGAGATCGGTGTGGAAGAACTTGACAGGCCTGCACAGACGCCAACCTCATCAAACAACTTTGGGATGAATTGGAACGCCGACTGCGAGCCAGGCCTAATCGCCCAACAGTGCCCGACCTCATGAATGCTCTTGTGGCTGAATAGAAGCAAGTCCCCGCAGCAATGTTCCAACATCTAGTGGAAAGCCTTTCCGGAAGAGTGGAGGCTTATATCAGCCCATGATTTTGGAATGAGAAGTTTGACGAGCAGGTGTCCACACACGTCACCATTTACTGTAGTGGGGTAATATTGTGTGTGTATACAGTGTATATAATTGCAGTGTATTTAATTACTTTGTAAAAGGAATAATAACATTATTCTAGGCATGATCAGAGAGTGAGGGAGAAATAATGCCATGGCCCATAGCTCATGGAAGAGACATAGAAAGAAAGAGAGAGAGAGAGTGTGTGTGTCACCACAGTTGGTCAGGAACAAATAAGAGAGACAGACAATGAACTGAGTTGTTGACCAATACTATTACTTTAAACTCCAATCAGATATCAGACCTACAGGATGCAACTCCTGCTTCTCAGAGGTGAGACAATGGGGGTTTGAGAGATAATGACAACACAGAGGAATTTCTTGCATACAGTTGATAAGAAGAGTCACTTCGGGGGCCGGGCTGCGCTACAATACTGTATATACTGTACATATAACATCCCAGGTTTCCAGGGCAACGCCATATCAACTAGAAAGACATTGCCTGGAAATCTTAACGTTCAAATGTTTATAGTAGTGTATGTTTGTGTCTCTCTGTGTCTGACCACCAGGTAGATGAGATCCTGACGGCCCTGGGACTGCAGGAGTGTGCCCAGACCCGCACCATCTCTCTGTCTGGTGGGCAGTGCAAGAGACTGGCCATCGCACAGGAGCTGGTCAACAATCCCCCTGTCATGTTCTTTGATGAGCCTACCAGGTAGGTACACACCTGGTATACTGACACACCTGGTACACACTGACACAGAGGAAATACTGCATAACAATGATGTTGGGTGGGGAATCTGCTTTGTTGCTGCACTGCGTAAAGCAATAGTCACCAAGCACAAACTAACGTTTGTCATCTCTCTCTCTCTCTCTCTCAGTGGTCTGGACAGCGCATCCTGTTTCCAGGTGGTCTCTCTCATGAAGTCCTTGGCTCAGGGAGGAAGGACAATCATCTGCACCATCCACCAGCCCAGCGCCAAGCTCTTTGAGATGTTTGATAAGGTAACTAAATTCAAGCTTTTATGCCATTACACAGCATGTATGATATTGTACAGTATCTAGGACTGACTGCCATATGCTTTGTCATTAGCCTAATCATTATTTGAACTGTCGTAATGAAAGTGAGGTCTATACTGTTGTGTATGATGTCCGGAGGCAGCTGGTTTTCTGTTCTACCTGATCATTAATTGCACACACCTGGTGTCCCAGGTCTAAATCAGTCTCTGATTAGAGGGGAACAATGAAAAAAAGCAGTGGAACTGGCTTCAAGGTCCAGAGTTGAGTTTGAAGGCTCTAGACCGTATTTCGAGCTCAGTTGTTATGTAAAGCATTAGCATACATAATACATAAAGGCATTAGCCATGTATAATTCAGAGACTGATATTACATCAGGCAAAGATATGTAAATAACACTGTGAATGTCTCTGTGTTTCCTTCTTTAGCTTTACATCCTCAGTCAGGGCCAGTGTATATACCATGGCACTGTCCCTTACCTCATCCCTTACCTGAAGAACCTGGGCCTTCACTGTCCTACCTACCACAACCCTGCAGACTTCAGTGAGTCAGCATAAGATCCTGTGTGCGTGCGTGCGTGCATTCTTGCGTGCGTGCATGAGTGTGACAATGCAAACATTTTTCAAAGTCCTTTTTAGTGGATCAAGGTTCTTCTTCTTAGTTCACTAACTCACTCTGTCCTCTGTTCTCTGTTTTTCCTCTGTGTCCCCTGTCTCTAGTTATTGAGGTGGCCTCTGGGGAGTATGGCGACCTGAACTCGGTGCTGTTTGAGGCTGTGCAGGGAGGACTCTGCTCAGAAGAGGGCAAGAAGAACTCCAGCGACAAGAGTGACCCAGCCTCATCTGGCCACTCTAACAGTCACAGCGTGAGTGTTGGCACACTGACCGACAGGAATCACTCGCCATCACAGTCCCACACCACTGACCTGCAGCACACAGTCATGCAGCGTGATGAGATCACTCAGGAGTCACTCACTCAGTCAATACCCATACGTCTTTACCTATTCACTCATTGCATGCCTTTTCAACTCCAACTGTGTAAGGGATCTAATGGTGTCCTATGTCCTGTCCTCTCTATGTCTGTCTGTCTGTCCACAGGATACACAGTACACAGGAACGATGGAGAAACACAGCTTTGCCACCAGTACCTGGTCACAGTTCTGTGTTCTGTTCAGAAGAACACTATTAACGATATGCAGGGATACGGTAAACAATTCACATAATAATAATAATAATCTTAATCTTAATATTGACTTGCGTTGTGTGTGTCTGAAATGAATTAGTAAACTTAAAAAGAAAATGATCGAGTGAATCAATACATTGTGTGGGTGAGTGAACAGCAAGTACTGTTTATTATGTTGCGTACTAAATTGAGACATGCTTTTCTGTGTGTGTTCGCAGGTGTTAACCCACCTCAGAGTGATGTCCCACATATGTATAGGAATTCTGATCGGTCTGCTCTATCTCAACATTGGCAATGATGCCAGCAAGGTCTTCAACAACACTGGTTTCCTCTTCTTCTCCATGCTCTTCCTCATGTTCGCTGCCCTGATGCCCACCGTCCTCACCTGTAAGGGACAGCGAGAACATGGGGAGGGTGGAGCAATGTTACCTTGTGAACATGTTCTTGCAATCTGCAATCTGGTCTCAGATCTGTTTGTGCTGTCTTGCCTAATGGTCCTGTGGTCTACTTTATGATGTGTCCATATGAGTTGGTAAGACAGCACAAACAGATCTGAGACCACACTAGTTGTTGTACTATTAACAAGAAATGTATTGTACTCATACGCGGTTTATGTGTTTCACAGTTCCTCTGGAGATGTCAGTGTTTCTGAGGGAACATCTCAACTACTGGTACAGCCTGAAGGCCTACTTCCTGGCCAAAACCATGGCGGACATACCCTTCCAGGTGAGCTGTGTGGCTAAGTTGACTTTGATTTATTTTTCTTTACAAAACAGCAAGAGAAAATAATACTATATGGTCTCTTCCTTAGGGTATGACACAACTACATTCAATCTATCTCTGTATGTGTTTCCCTCTTGCTCCCTCACTCTCTTTACCACTCTCCCCTCCCTCCCTTTGTCTTTATGTCTCCCCTCTCCCTATCCCTCCCCCCCAGGTGATCTGTCCCATCATGTACTGCAGTATAGTGTACTGGATGACAGAGCAGCCTCCTGAGGCAGTGCGGTACCTGCTCTTCATGGCCTTGTCCACCTCTACAGCCCTGGTAGCCCAGTCCCTAGGCCTCCTCATTGGGGCCGCCTCCACCTCCTTACAGGTACTGTACATCACATGGGTCAGCTGTTTACAGACCGGTACTACCACGCACAACCGACCGTCGGTCGGCCAATCGGCCTGCGCAGCACAGCAGATATTCCTGTTTTATCATTTCAAAATGATACAGCAGTCTGCTCCTGCACACTGACTCACTCACTTTCCCACTCTTCAGTGGAGTTGTGGTGGTGTTTTGTGAATAACTGAACTTCCCTCTCTCCAGGTGGCGACCTTCGTGGGCCCAGTCACAGCCATCCCAGTGCTCCTGTTCTCTGGATTCTTTGTCAACTTTGACACCATCCCCAAGTACCTGCAGTGGAGCTCCTATGTGTCCTATGTCAGGTGGGTCTGCTCTGTTGGGGCTATAAAATCCTTTGAATCCTTTCCTTTGCTACCTTCGTGCTCCTGTCTATGACATTCAATTAACCAATTATAGAATATCATGATGTGTTAAGAGGATATTATGCTGTTTCTTCCAGCTTGGGTTATGTGGAATGCTCTCCAACAATCTGACAAACCTGCTCATTATGTTACTCTGTGCAAGGTGTTTGTGTTACTCATTCAACTTCTCCTTCTCCACTTCTCCTACCAGGTATGGCTTTGAGGGGGTGATCCTGTCCATCTATGGGATGAATCGTTCGGAGCTGGAGTGTCCTGGGGTGGTGTGTAAGTTCCAGAAGCCTGAGGAGGTTCTACAGCTACTGGATGTGGAGGATGCTAAGCTCTATGTGGACTTCCTGGTTCTGGGTGTGTTCTTCCTGGTCCTCCGACTGGCTACATACCTGGTGCTCAAATATAAAGTTATAGCAGAGCGATAAGACGAAGAGTACATTGAATTTTTTTTGCAAGGTTTTATCTTTTTATTAAAAAAGGACAATAACTTAAGACCACAAATTATAGTTTCCCCTCCCTTACTATAAGTCATTTTAGTTTAAAATGTCCTTACAGTAATCCAATTTGTTTACAGTATTTAACCTTTATTATCCAACAATACTGTGTAAAAGAACTATACACAAACAAACAGATACCCAATATAGTAATTACAGTATAAAGCATGTGTCTCTATGGATTGAAGAGGAGATGTACAGTAGCTGGTGGGGGACAATCCCAACATCCCACACTGCACTGCGTCCAAGAGCTCAAGTCCTGTCCTATTTACGGAGGTTAAGGATACACAAACCTCTTGGTCCAAGATGGGACAGGACTGTGTAAGTTTGTTTCCACCCGCAAGGCTACACTTGACTTACAAATCTCCTGTCCTTATACATTCCCACTGAAACCCAAAGACATCACAAAGGACAATTGCACAAACACGGTGCCCGGACAAAAAGGTTGAAATATAGACATGTGGTGAACATGAGAAGAGGACTCTTCAGGGCTGGGGGAGGTCTGGACTAAAGAAACTTCTCTGAAAACATCCCTCCCTCTCCCTTTGGCTGTTTGCAATGGAACTGGAACTGAGGCCCACTGGATCACAGAATTGGTCTTGGAACAGAGTCCCAGGGATTTCAAATCACTGGACAGTGTTCTCTCTATAAGAGTATACACCAGACATGGCCGAAAGACAGCCAGAGGATCCATAACAATATGTCGTCATTTGTCTCCATTTCCTGTGATGTCATTGTCTTCCCAGGATCTTTTGGGTAAGCCCACCACCCTGACTATTCTGGATGTGGACCACAGAATATGGCAGGTTTCATTTTGTCAATTAAATCAAAGATGGATGGACATAAGTGGACTTGAGAATGTGAACTCCCTGACAGGGTGGTATGCAAGACTGTGTACACTTTTGGAGAAGTGTTGAGAATCTGGACACAGCCCCATAATCAGAATGCATTTCAGATGAGGAGAGTGAGAGAGGGTGTGGGTCTACTGCCCAAACATTGACACCCAACATTATGCTTCTATTGTAACCATGCTGTGTTGTAGTTGATTGGGAGAACATTCCAGAACTGGACTCTAAAACATAGTGGGTCTTCACAGAAATTTCACTGGACTGCAGCCTCCTCAACAGAAGATAATACAGTGTTTTTCTTGACATGAGGGGGACTTGATGGCTGAACTTAAGGAGTGACTTATTTTTTGTTTGTTTGTGTAATTGCAATAGCCAACTCTGTGGTAGACGATGTGTGCTTTTCCTGCAAATCAAATGGTGTCACCATTTGGACCCAAGACAAAAAGCGTAAACTGCTTGTTTTTGCTTGTTAAAAGAATGTTGACTCCTTCTCTTCTAGAGAAATTCAATTACTGTTCTATTCTATGTTGTTCTGCATTCTGGCAGTCTGACAGTCACGTGTGTTGTGAAAAACATTGTTGCTAGGTACTTGAGATACTGGCTGGGCAGTTTTTGTGCCTCTGCACTGGAATGGTCTGAGCTCTGTTCGCTTCAATGCACATTATTTGCACATAGACCCTATGCTAACACTCATACACAGACATAGATACACACACGCACACACACACACACACACACGAACAACCATACACACAGCTATGTTTAGCCAAGCTTCTCTGTGTCACAAGGCAATGCAAATCTTTTTTTCCAATAGGCTATATTGCTATGGAAAGATTTCTGACTCAAACTATGCTACGTAGTAATCCTCATTATAATTGGCACAATGGATTTATAACACCACCATGTCCTGTGTATTCAGAACTTATAATAATAATGTCAGTATATAATCAAATGATTGTACAGCGAGTATGTTATGCTGTAAAGAAAATGTACATATGCACTTTTTGATGTATGTTTATTGCTTCTTTTTTTGTATTTTATTTTATTTTTATATATCCATGTGAAACGTGTTGCTTGAAGGGGTCAGCAACTAGATGTTGCATGATGATTTGTGGAAGGAAATAATGAACTATACAATTTGAAACATTATATAGAGGAATGGTGACCCACTAAAGTATTGTCTTATCCCCTCCCCAAATATTTACCCAAGTTGGTACCAGAGTTTTACTTGTTCTCTCTTTTTGACATTTACTCTGGATACCCATGATTCCTTGACAGTGATGGTGTACATTCTAAAGCAGGGATACAAAGATGTGAACTAGACAGCAGACACAGAAGTCTGAGGCTGTCTGAATAGTACTTACCGATATTGTAATTTCTGTTACAAAAAAATACCAGGATGTTATTATACCTAGTTTAAAGTCCATTGTGCAATATTCTATTATAGAGGGAGAGCCAGTTGAGTAGAAATGTATGTGCTGTAACCAACTCTTCTATCATTGCCATGCGATTATACATTCTGTTTGGCATGACAAGATAGAAGAGTTGGCTACCTCACATACAGTATGGGACCAGGCTACATGTGTGGTTGGGGAGCTGTATGTGAATTCAGCCTTAAAGCAGGATTAGAATGATAATGTATATTTAGTCTCTGTTCCTGTGGCTTAGTCTAAGTCTCTTAATAAAGAAAGACAACAGAACAGATTGTCTTGAATCTCTTACAAATAGCAATAGTCTCTCTGCTTTGTCAGTTTTACCTAATTTCTCCCCTTCAGATGTTTTTACAGTGCTCATGTTATGTCTCTGACCTGCTTAGTTGTTTTCTGTATGGAAAAAGATGCACATCCAACGTCTTTGTACAAGAGCTGGATATCCCCCCCAAAATATGTTCTGCAAATGATATAGAATTTTTTGCTGTAGCCTGTCCATGCTATGTGTGCAATACCCATCCAAGGGCATTTTACCTCTTTGCAGACTGATTTTAGGGCGAGAAGAATGTGACGTGCCACTGTGGCTCAGCCAGAAAATCTATCATGTTATGTTTGCATTGTGTTAAGCTCCGCATATGACACATTTTGGGAAATGCCAGTCAGTGCACAATTTTGCACTGTATTCATGCATGGCTAATGATGATCATTGATTATCCTTCCGAGTGTTGCACTGGTATGATGGGCAATGATGCTGCTGGATATGGATTATTTACAGTGGAATAACAGACTGTTTACACCACCAAACTTATTTTTTGTCTTACTATAATGTCTTATCTTGTTGTGTTTATTTGGTTTGTTTATCATTCTGTTGATGTAATTGTTCTATCAACTTCAACAATGCAAGTTCTGTGTACTGAACGCAGTTCAGAAGATTACAATAAAGACAATTATTTATAACCTGTTCCAAGATAAGATTTGTTTGAATATTAATGTTTTGGTGAGATGTTTTTTTTAATTAGAGAATATACATAAATGTCCGATCTAATTTAGGAAAGAATATGCGACACCATTCTTTCACAAGAAATTCCATAATTTGGTATTTTGTTGATGGCGGTAGAAAACGCTATCTGAGGCACCTCACCAGAATCTCCCAATCGGGTTAAGATCTGGTGACTGACACACACACACCGTCACACAACCCTTTAAACACCCTATGTCCCTTTGAGACCCTTCTTTCAAAGTGACTGAGATCTCTTATTGTATCCATGGTAGCCAAAATAATGGCAACTGGGCCTTTCTATACATGACCCTAAGCAATGATGGGATGTTAATTGCTTACTTAACTCTGGAACCACACCTGTGTGGAAGCACCTGCTTTCAGTATACTTTGTATCCTTCATTTACTCAAGTGTTTCCTTTATTTTGGCAGATACCGGTATGTTTCTTTGAACTACTGATGTCATCATCCTCAGCATCAGACGACAGCAGTTTGTGGGTAAGGGAGCCCCCTGCTGCCACTGGAACTTTACTTCAGGCAACAACCCTGTCTCTGATCAACAGCTGTTGATGGAACACTAGCCTATATACAGTTGAAGTCGGGAGTTTACATACACTTAGGTTGGAGTCATTAAAACTCGTTTTTCAACCACTCCACAAATGTATTGTTAACAAACTATAGTTTTGGCAAGTCGGTTAGGACATCTACTTGGTGCATGACACAAGTCATTTTTCCAACAATTGTTTACAGAGATTATTTCACTTATAATTAATTCACTGTATCACAATTCCAGTGGGTCAGAAGTTTACATACACTATGTTGACTGTGCATTTAAACAGCTTGGAAAATTCCAGAAAATTATGTCATGGCTTTAGAAGCTTCTGTTAGGCTAATTGACATCATTTGAGTCAATTGGAGGTGGACCTGTGGATGTATTTCAAGGCCTACCTTCAAACTCAGTGCCTCTTTGCTTGACATCATGGGAAAATCAAAAGAAATCAGCCAAGATCTCAGAAAAAAATGGTAGACCTCCACAAGTCTGGTTCATCCTTGGGAGCAATTTCCAAATGCCTGAAGGTACCACGTTCATCTGTACAAACAATAGTACGCAAGTATAAACACCATTGGCCCACGCAGCCATCATACCGCTCAGGAAGGAGATGCATTCTGTCTTCTAGAGATGAACGTACTTTGGTGCGAAAAGTGCAAATCAATCCCAGAACAACAGCAAAGGACCTTGTGAAGATGCTGGAGGAAACAGGTACAAAAGTATCTATATCCACAGTAAAACGAGTCCTATATCGACATAACCTGAAAGGCAGCTCAGCAAGGAAGAAGCCACTGCTCCAAAACCGCCATAAAAAAGCCAGACTACGGTTTGCCACTGCACATGGGGACAAAGATCGTACTTTTTGGAGAAATGTCCTCTGGTCTGATGAAACAAAAATAGAACTGTTTGGCCATACTGACCATCGTTATGTTTGGAGGAAAAAGGGGGAGGCTTGCAACCCAAAGAACACCATCCCAACCATGAAGCACAAGGGTGGCAGCATCATGTTGCGGGGGTGCTTTGCTGCAGGAGGGACTGGTGCACTTCACAAAATAGATGGCATCATGAGGAAGGAAAATGATGTGGATATATTGAAGCAACATCTCAAGACATCAGTCAGGAAGTTAAAGCTTGGTCGCAAATGGGTCTTCCAAATGGACAATGACCCCAAGCATACTTCCAAAGTTGTGGCAAAATGGCTTAAGGACAAGAAAGTAAAGCTATTGGAGTGGCCATCACAAAGACCTGACCTCAATCCTATAGAAAATGTGTGGGCAGAACTGAAAAAGCGTGTGCGAGCAAGGAGCCTACAAACCTGACTCAGTTACACCAGCTCTGTCAGGAGGAATGGGGCAAAATTCACCCAACTTATTGTGGGAAGCGTGTGGAAGGCTACCCGAAATGTTTGACCCAAGTTAAACAACTTAAAGGCAATGCTACCAAATACTAATTGAGTGTATGTAAACTTCTGACCCACTGGAAATGTGATGAAAGAACTAAAAGCTGAAATAAATAATTCTCTCTGCTATTATTCTGACATTTCACATTCTTAAAAGAAAGTGGTGATCCTAACTGACCTAAAACAGGGAATTTTTACTAGGATTAAATGTCAGGAATTGTGAAAAACTGAGTCTAAATGTATTTGGCTAAGGTGTATGTAAACTTCAAACTTCAACTGTATCTAATTGATGGAACAAACCACTGATATGAATGAAAACATGGGATGAAGTGCAGAAGTTGTTTGTTTGCATTGTTCTAATACAGTGTAGCGCACCATTGACTCCTCAAACATGCTTTTATTATCTCCAGCAACATTGCAAACTGTTTTAGAGACTGACGGCCTGGGTCTATAAGTGCTTCAGTCCTCCCTGTCGTAATCAGCAACAGAGGACATGGAAAGCATATCACCTCCCGTAGAAATGATAGTGTGGTCAATGTAATTAACCTAATCTATGTTCCTCTAACTCTCCTGAATACCTCCGTTAATTCGGTAGCTATTGTCAGTGGTAATCCTGTGCCTATGCACTGTTAGCACTGAGACTGTTTGCCCTACTACGAAGCCCACTGTGGGCAGATCACCCTGTACTAGTAGCATAAATGTAAATATCAATCTCATGTTGTCTCTGATAAGCTTCCCAGGAAAGCACCAAAAACATACAAGCAACCCAGAAAAGGGCTAAAAATGGCTTACATTCACATATGTAGCCTGAGAAACAAGGTTCATGAAATTGATAACTTGCTAACATCAGAGAACATTGATATATTGGCTATATCTCAAACTCACTTAGATAATTCCTTTGATGACACAGTGGTAGCAATACATGGTTCTAATATCTATAGAAGAGATAGGAATACCAGTGGGGGAGGTGTTGCTGTATGTATTCAGAATCATATTCCTGTAGCTTTGAGAGGAGTCCATGTCAAATGCTGTTGAAGTAATATGGCTACATGTTCACCTACCTTGTGGGTAGTTGCTATAAACCACCGAGTGCTAACAGGATTCTATGTGTGAAATGCTTGAAAGTGTATGTGATATCAACAGAGAGGTATATTTTCTGGGTGACCTAAATATTGACTGGTTTTCATCAAGTTGTCCACTCAAGAAAAAGATTAAAACTGTAACCAGTGCCTGCAATCTGGTTCAGATGCAGGCACTGGTTCAATCTGGTTCAACATACCAGGGTATTTACAAACAGCACATCCACGTGTGTTGATCACATCTTCACTAATGCTGCAGAATTCTGCTCTAAAGCAGTATCCACACCCATCGGATGTAGTGATCATAATATAGTGACCATATATAGAAAAACCAAAGTTCCAAAGCCTGGGCCTAAAATAGTGCATAAGAGATCATACAAGAGGTTTTGCAGTGATTCCTATGTTGAAGATGTAAATGATATTTGCTGGTCTGTTGTGTGTAATGAGGAGCAACCAGATGCCGTACTTGACACATTTATGAAATTGCTTCTTCCAGTTACTGATAAGCATGCACCAATTAAGAAAGTCCACGTGGATTGATGAGTAATTGAACTATATGGTTGAGAGGGAAGAGACAAAATGAATGACAATTAAGTTTAGCCGGACAGCCGATTAACAAATGCACTGTAAATTGAGAAATCATGTGACTAAACAAAAAAATAAGAAACTACCTCGAAACAAAGATAAATGGTATAAAGGATGATAGTAAAAAGCTTTGGAGTACCTTAAATGAAATTTTGGGCAAAAAGGCAACCTCAGCTCCATCCTTCATTGAATCAGATGGCTCAATCATCACAAAACCCTCTGATATTGCCAACTACTTTAAACACTTTTTCATTTACAATATTAGAAAAACTTAAGCATGACATGCCAAAAACAAACTCTGAACCGTCATATCCTTGCATAACTGACCAAATAATGAAAGACAAGCAATGTCATTTTGAATTCTAAAATTGTGTGGAAGTAGGGCTGTTGTGGTGACTGTATTACCGCCACACCGGCGGTCACGAGTCATGAAGGCACGGTAATTAGGCTTCTCCAAGTTCTGATGCTGCTGATTTTTATTAGTAGCCTACAAAACGTGCTAACTGCCTGGTACTCAGTACTCTATTGTCCCTCTAATCACTCTGACATCAATGCAAATGTAATCGAAAATCTAATCAAACACTTAATGAGAACCCATGAGCTCATGTTGCACAATAGTTCTATAGGCTATGCAATTGCGAGAGAAAACAGTGATGGCCTCTATTAAAAAGAGGAGAATCCATCAGCTTTCTATAGGCTAGGCCTACTATATTTATTTCTCAACTTATCTTCAGCTTATTTTTACAACAGGAGTATAGCCTACCTGGCTTGCATGAAAATGAACCACGGGAAAAGCATCCTTCATTCGTAATTGAAGTGCATTGAAGTCCCCCCCCCCCCCCGTTTCGAGACAGGTGCATAATAATGGTCCATTCTAATTCAAAAAAAATGTACACATATATGATTTAGTATATGTAAAGACAATATTAAATCAAAAATAGCCTGATGGGTGACAATATTAGCCTATCACTTATGAATTATATATTATCACTTGTGAACCTCATGTAGCCTAGCCCATGGGCCTACATGTTTTCATAAGGTTTGTATCACAACTAAAGGGGCTTAATAACTTCTTAAAATTAAGCATATTAGTCTGCTTTACAAGGGGTGTAGAGCCTAACAAGCACTGCATGAGTTTCAAGTTTGGGGAAGTTCATTTTTCCCATAAAAATGCACCTTTATACTTAAAGCATTACATACATAATCACAATTGCGGTCAATTTTGATAATGGTGTTTTCCCATTAATGGAACATTTGCACTTATAGCCTACTGCCGTGTGCACATTGCTACTCTTATAATGTGAAGAAATAGCCTAATAGTTTATCACATTTTAAGCTAAACGTTCTGATCTGTTGCGTCAGCCTCATTGCGTTAAAGTTTTTTTTGATGCTAGTGGTTGTATTCATTTGGGATCTATCGCATCCCACAACTGTCCCAGACTATGCTTGGATAACATTTTTCTCACACAGAATAGGTCAATGTTTGTACTATGGGGGATAGTAGATTGACATAGGCTAGTGATTTTGCTGTTCGTTAGGCCTTCTCATCTTGTTGTCTGAAGAAAAGTAAATGTGGACAGTTCTTCCAATATCTTAAATATGCACCTCGGAATTGGATAAGGACTCGAGCAGTTGCATCCCCGAAGTGTCTGTCGTCACTTGTAGCCTGTGAGAAAGACCCAATCACGCGATGGAGAGCCATGTGGTGAGGAGGTGCTTCGGAGCATGCAGCACTCAGGGAGAACGGAACAACGGCCACTGGCCACAAAAGGCATGGATTTTTTAGGGTGTATTACAGCCACACAAAGGGGATGCCGCCAGGAAATTTGAGGCATTATCAAGTGCTTGTCAAATTGTGAATGAGAGGCTGATGAAGTGTGTACAGTCTGTGCAAAAAATAAAGCAGAGCTCATGCCTTTCAAGCAACTTTTTTCAAATCATCATTAGTCGCATCATGCAGCCTTACAATGTATTAAAAATCAAAACATAGAGCCCAGATTGGTAGAACAACTAAAGTTACATTAATACATTTACATTAATAATAAGTTACATTAATAACCTAATCTATGTTCCTCTAAATTAAACGTATAGGGGTACCTATTTCTTTGTTAACCGCTCAACACAGAATAGCCGCATGTGCGTACTCCCTCAAATTATTTGGAGAAAAAAATCCTTTCTATTTTATTCAGCTTTGTTCAACTGTATTCTTCATACTATCAAGTAATACAAAATAATGCCACGGAATTATAACCAAATTTTGTCTACTAAATGAACTAGTGTAGCCCACAGCCATATGGCATAGCCAGATCAGGACCTAACATAAGACAACTTAGATTATGCTATTCTATTCTTCTGAAATAGACTACATTTTCTTCATATCATGTTTCTTTAGACATGTCTAAAATAAATAATCGATCTATTGTGAAGGTGTAGGCTACATTACATGGATTTATTACACTTTTTTAAAATGTAGATGTTCCAAAGGTCTGCATCAGTGGCTTGTAGGCTATGCGTGGAAGACAGGAGACACTAAATGTGTTTATGTTAATTAACGGTCATTTACCGTGAGACTGACAGTTGTTTGCTTGACAATCACCAGCTGATGAAAATTCGTGACCGCCACACCCCTATGTGGAAGAGGTAGAAAAATATGTGTCTATCAGTACCTGGTACTGACAATTTGGATGGAAAATATGGATGGTAGCGAACTATATTGCGACTCCTATTTGCCATCTCTTCAATCTAAGCCTACAGGAAAGTGCATGTGCCATCAGGCCTAGAGGAAAGCAAAAGTAATTCCGCTACCCAAGAATAGCAAAGCCACCTTTACTGGTTTAAAAAGCAGTCCAATCAGATTGCTACCAACCCTAAGTCAAATTTTTTTTAACTGTGTTTGACCAGATACAATGCTATTTCACAGTAAACGAATTAACAACAGACTTTCTGTCACGTCCTGACCAGTAAAGAGGTTATTTGTTATTGTAGTTTGGTCAGGATGTGGCAGGGGGTGTTTGTTTTATGTGTTTTGTTTTTTGGGGGTATGTTCTATGTTAGTCTGTTTCTATGTCTGTGTCTAGTTATTCTATTTCTATGCTTAGTTTATGGGGTTGACCTTCAATTGGAGGCAGCTGTTCCTCGTTGCCTCTAATTGAAGGTCCTATTTAATAGGGGTGTTTTTTCATGGGTTTTTGTGGGTAGTTGTTCCGTATGTGTAGCTGTGTGCCTCACAGAACTGTTTCTCATCGTTGTTTTTGTTTAAGTGTTTGTTTTTCTTTTTCTTCTCAATAAAGAAGATGAGCATACACATTCCCACTGCGCCTTGGTCCCATCTTTACGACGAGCGCGACACTTTCAGCACACTTATAGGGAAGGACATTCTACAAGCACAGCACTTACACAAATGACTGATGATTGGCTGAGAGAAACTGATAACCAAAAAATTGTGGGGGATGTTTTGTTAGACCTCAGTGCGGCTTTTGACATTATCGATCATAATCTGCTGCTGGCTTTACATCCCCTGCTATATTGTGGATAAAGAGTTACCTGTCTAACATAATCCAGGTAGAATCAGGAATTCCCCAGGGCAGCTGTCTAGGCCCCTTACTTTTTTTCAATCTTTACTAACGACATGCGTGAAGCCAGTGTGTCTATGTATGCGGATGACTCAACACTATACACGTCAGCTACTACAACAACTGAAATGACTGCAAGACTTAACAAAGAGCTGCAGTTAGTTTCAGAATGGGTGGCAAGGAATAATTTAGTCCCAAATATTTCAAAAACTAAAAGCAGGGACAAATCATTCACCAAACCCTGAACCTCAACTAAATCTTGTAATAAATAATTTGGAAATTGATCAAGTGGAGGAGACTAAACTGCTTGGTTTAACCCTACTGTAGATTGTAAACTGACATGGTCCAAACATATTGATACAACAGTAGCTAAGATGGGGAGAAGTCTGTCCATAATAAAGCACTGCTCTACCTTCTTAACAGCACTATCAACAAGGCAGGTCCTACAGGCTCTAGTTTTGTCACACCTGGACTACTGTTCAGTTGAGGGGTCAGGTGCCACAAAGATGGACTTAGGAAAATTCCAATTGGCTCAGAACAGGGCAGCACGGCTGTCCCTTGGATGTACACAGAGAGCAAACATTAATGATATGCATGTCAATCTCTCATGGCTCAAAGTGGAGGAGAGATTGACTTCATCACTACTTGTATTTGTGAGAGGTATTGACATGTTGAAAGCACAGAGCTGTCTGTTTAAATGACTAGCACACAGCTCAGACACCCATGCATACCCCACAAGACATGCCACAAGAGGTCTCTTCACAGTCCCCAAGTCCAGAACAGACTATGGGAGGCACATTGTACTACATAGAGCCATGACTACATGGAACTCTATTCCACAGGTAACTGATGCAAGCAGTAGAATCAGATTTTAAAAAACAGATAAATGTACACTTTATGGAACAGCGGGGACTGTGAACCAACACAAACATAGGCACAGACACATGCATACACACACGCACTATGCACACGCATACACATAGATTTTGTGTTGTAGATATGTGATACGGTAGATATGTGTAGATATGTGGTAAGGGCCCGAGGTCACACATTTAGTGTGTTGTGAAATCTGTTATGAATGTATTGTAATGTTTTTAAAATTGTATAACTGCCTTAATTTTGCTGGACCCCAGGAACAGTAGCCTTGGCAGCAGCTAATGGGGATCCATAATAAATACAAATGCATCCTAGCCTACAAATGAACGTTTATAATGTAAATGCACAGGTCGAGAGACAAATTGTGACTGACCGCCTTGATTCGGTCTTATGTAGCAAAATTTGAAATTGTGTTTTTTACATTGGATAAAAGCAGAGGAACAATGGGAAAGCAATTCTGCTTTGAAAGTTGATATACTTGTAACCCCACTTTTGAGAAAATGGCCCTTGAATTTTTTGGTACACCTACTGGAGAGCTCCTATTTGTCTACACCTATTCAGCATTGTTCACAACCTCTTAAAACAGCCCCACCCATCTCTTTAAGGATTCACATGAGGTCATGTGCTAAACAGTGAGTACTGTTGTAAAGGTTAAGACTAAAAGTGGTAAAAGTAATAGCCTACAATAACGAACAATTCCAGGTAAACAAAGTGTCCAGATAAAAATATTTCATAAATATTAGATGACGTTTACCCAGACACACCTGTCTAAATGAATGGGTCATGTGAAAGAAATGCTATAACACCCAGCCACATCTTGCTAAGTGGATGGGTCTTTACAGAAGGTATAAACGGTACAGCAAAATGTTTACTTGCATCGTAGCAATATCAAAAATAGATAGTGTCAATACAAAGAAAAAAAGAACAAGTGTCAATGCCAGTAGAAAATAACCAAATAATATACAGTATGTACAAGAACAATATCAATGATACTGGTGGTAGATGAGATACATTTACATTACATTTTAGTCATTTAGCAGACGCTCTTATCCAGAGCGACTTACAGTAGTGAATGCATACATTTCAATTCATACATTATTTATTTTTTTCCGTACTGGCCCCCCGTGGGAATTGAACCCACAACCCTGGCATTGCAAGCACCATTGCAAACACCATGCTCTACCAACTGAGCCACAGTTACATGCATACAATCAGGGGTAAAGTGGCTGAACAGCAGGATAAAAAAAATAGTAGCAACAACGTATGTGTTAGGAGAGAGTAATGTGAATAGAGGCACTGCAGATAGTGCTGATGACTGGTCCGTCCGAACCACGCATGAACAAGGGAATCTATATTCGGAGAGCCTGTTTCAGTCCTGCCCTTGACTTTGGTGCAGGGCATGTGATGCCCACAGCATCTTCGTCACAAAACTCCCTGATCTTCTCAAAAAGATACGTTTGTCTAGCTGTGTCCAGTCCAGGTGGTGCTTGTACAGGCAGACCATCTATGGGTGGAAGGATGTCAGCATTGCACAGCAGCTGAAACCTGGTCCCGACTGAGTCTCTTTGGTGACAACAACAACAGGCTCCAGAGCATCGTAGCTGTAATACAGGAAATAACAAAACATTTTTAGAAGACATTAAAACCTTGCATAACATCAATTGACCTCCCAAGTTTAGATAAGAAGAATAACCTAATACAATGCAATGAAAATTATATTAAACTGAAATGCTGGTGCATTTAGTTGATGACTGCGCTGCTGACTTTGCTGGATGACATGCCTTCATCAATCAAGTAGTTGACTTGCTGTGGTATTCCTTCACAGCAGACACCAAACAAGCCACACTTGCGATGAGATAAAAAGTAGATGAGACCTGGCTGCATAGGGTAAGAAGGATAGTGCACCTGCAAACAACAACAAAAGAACATTAAGATAAATTAAAATGTATTGTCTAACCCCTGTCAGTCTGTCTATACACAGCTCAGTGAAAGGCATTTTCCTGCTTCCCATTTAGTGCCTTCGGAAAGTATTCAGACTGCTTGACTTTTTCCAAATTTTGTTACATTACAGCCTTTTTCTAAAATTGATTAACTAAAAACAATTCCTCAGCAATCTGCATTCAATACCCCATAATGACAAAGCAAAAAATGGTTTTAGAATTATTTTTTTTTTAAATACCTTATTTACATAAGTATTCAGACCCTTTGCTAAGGGACTACAAATTGAGCTCAGGTGCATCCTGGTTCCATTGATCATCCTTGAGATGTTTCTGCAACTTGATTGGAGTCCACCTGTGGTAAATTCAATTGATTGAACATGATTTGGAAAGGTACACACCTGTCTGTATGAGGTCCCACAGTTGACAGTGCACGTCAGAGCAAAAACCAAGCCATGAGATCGAAGGAATTGTCCATAGAGCTCCGAGACCTTGGGATGAGAACAAAAAAAATTCTGCAGCATTGAAGGTCCCCAAGAACACAGTGGCCTCCATCATTCTTAAATGGAAGAATTTTGGAACCACCAAGACTCTTCCTAGAGCTGGCCGTCTGGCCAAACTGAGCAATCAGGGGAGAAAGGTCTTGGTCAGGGAGGTGACAAAGAACCTGATGGTCACTCTGACAGAGCTCTAGAGTTCCTCTGTGGAGATGGGAGAACCTTCCAGAAGGACAACCATCTCTGCAGCACTCCACCAATCAGGCCTTTATAGTAGAGTGACCAGACGGAAGCCAGTCTTCAGTAAAAGGCACATGACAGCCCACTTTGCCAAGATGCACCTAAAGACTCACATACCATGAGAATCAAGATTATCTGGTCTGATGAAATCAAGATTGAACTCTTTGGCCTGAAAGCCAAGCGTCATGTCTGGAGGAAATCTGCCATCATGCTGTGGGGATGTTTTTAAGTGGCAGGGACTGGGAGACTAGTCAGGTACAGGGAGAACCTTGATGAAATCCTTCTCCATAGCGCCCAGGACCTCAGACTGGGGAGAAGGTTCACCTTCCAATAGGACAATAACCCTAAGCACACAGCCAAGACAACGCAGGAGTGGCTTCGGGACAAGTCTCAGAATGTCCTTGCGTGGCCCAGATCGAACATCTCTGGAGAGACCTGAAAATAGCTGTGCTTCAACGCTCCCCATCCAACCTGACTGAGCTTGAGTGGCCCTGCAGAGAAGAATTGGAGAAACTCCCCAAATACAGGTGTGTCAAGCTTGTAGAGTCATACTCGAGAAGACCTGAGGCTGTAATCGCTGCCAAAGGTGCTTCAAAAAAGTACTGCGTAAAGGTTCTAAAATGTCTAAAAACCTGTTTTTGCTTTGTCATTATGGGGTATTGTGTGTAGATTGATGAGGGGGCAAAAATAATTCCATCCACTTTAGAATAAGGCTGTAACCTAACAAAGTGTGGACAACGTCAAGGGGTGTGAATACTTTCCGAAAGCACTGATATATGTATATACTCTCCTGGTCAAAAGTTTTAGAATACCTACTCATTCAAGGCTATTTCTTTATTTTTACAATTTTATACATTGTATAATAATAGTTAAGATATCAAAATTATGAAATAACACATACGGAATTATGTAGGAACAAAAAAAGTGTTAAACAAATCAAAATATATTTTATATTTGAGATTCTTCAAATAGCCACCCTTTGCCTTGATGACAGCTTTGCACACTCTTGGCATTCTCTCAACCAGCTTCATCTGGAATGCCTTTCCAACAGTCTTGAAGGAGTTCCCACATATGGTGAGCACTTGTTGGTTGTTTTTCCTTCACTCACTCACTCTCTGAAATGCATTCCAGGTGACTACCTCATGAAGCTGGTTGAGACACACAGATATATATAAGATTTATCTCGTGCAACGCTGTGTTCTACAACGCTGTGTACTGTGTACTACTCCCTTCACAGAACAGCACAAACTGGCTCTAACCAGAATAGAAAGAGGAGTGGGAGGCCCCGGTGCACAACTGAGCAAGAAGACAAGTACATTAGAGTGTGTAGTTTCAGAAACAGACGCCTCACAAGTCCTCAACTGGCAGCTTCATTAAATAGTACCCGCAAAACACCAGTCTCAATGTCAACAGTGAAGAGGTAACTCCAGGATGCTGGCCTTCAAGGCAGAGTTGCAAAGAAAAAGCCATATCTCAGACTGGCCAAATAGAAATAAAAGATTAAGATGGGCAAAAGTACACAGACACTGGACAGAGGAACTCTGCCTAGAAGGCCAGCATCCCGGAGTCGCATCCTCACTGTTGACGTTGAAACTGGTGTTTGCCAGGACTATTTAATTTTGTTTGTGCTGTTCTGTGAAGGGAGTAGTACACAGCGTTGTACGAGATCTTCAGTTTCTTGGCAATTTCTCGCATGGAATAGCCTTCATTTCTCAGAACAAGAATAGGCTGACGAGATGCAGAAGAAAGTTATTTGTTTCTGGCCATTTTGAGCCTGTAATCGAACCCACAAATGCTGATGCTCCAGATACTAAATTAGTCTAAAGAAGGCCAGTTTTATTTCTTCTTTAATCAGAACAACAGTTTTCAGCTGTGCTAACATAATTGCAAAAGGGTTTTCTGATGATCAATTAGCCTTTTAAAATGATAAACTTGGATTAGCTAACACAACGTGCCATTGGAACACAGGAGTGATGGTTGCTGATAATGGGCCTCTGTATGCCTATGTAGATATTCCATTAAAAAACAAGCCGTTTCCAGCTACAATAGTCATTTACAACATTAACAATGTCAACACTGTATTTCTGATAAGTTTGATGTTATTTTAATGGACAAAATTGTTTATTTTCTTTCAAAAACAAGGTAATAACTTTTGAACGGTAGTGTATATATACAGTGGGGGAAAAAAGTATTTGATCCCCTGCTGATTTTGTACGTTTGCCCACTTACAAAGAAATGATCAGTCCATAATTTTAATAGTAGGTTTATTTGAACAGTGAGAGACAGAATAACAACAAAAAAATCCAGAAAAACGCATATCAAAAATGTTATAAAATGATTTGCATTTTAATGAGGGAAATAAGAACATGACTTAGTACTTGGTGGCAAAACCCTTGTTGGCAATCACAGAGGTCAGATGTTTCTTGTAGTTGGCCACCAGGTTTGCACACATCTCAGGAGGGATTTTGTCCCACTCCTCTTTGCAGATCTTCTCCAAGTCATTAAGGTTTCGAGGCTGACGTTTGGCAACTCGAACCTTCAGCTCCCTCCACAGATTTTCTATGGGATTAAGGTCTGGAGACTGGCTAGGCCACTCCAGGACCTTAATGTGCTTCTTCTTGAGCCACTCCTTTGTTGCCTTGGCAGTGTGTTTTGGGTCATTGTCATGCTGGAATACCCATCCACGACCCATTTTCAATGCCCTGGCTGAGGGAAGGAGGTTCTCACCCAAGATTTGATGGTACATGGCCCCGTCCATCGTCCCTTTGATGCGGTGAAGTTGTCCTGTCCCCTTAGCAGAAAAACACCCCCAAAGCATAATGTTTCCACCTCCATGTTTGACGGTGGAGATGGTGTTCTTGGGGTCATAGGCAGCATTCCTCCTCCTCCAAACACGGCGAGTTGAGTTGATGCCAAAGAGCTCCATTTTGGTCTCATCTGACCACAACACTTTCACCAGTTGTCCTCGGAGTCATTCAGATGTTTATTGGCAAACTTCAGACGGGCATGTATATGTATTCTTGAGCAGGGGGACCTTGCGGGCGCTGCAGGATTTCAGTCCTTCACGGCGTAGTGTGTTACCAATTGTTTTCTTGGTGACTATGGTCCCAGCTGCCTTGAGATCATTGACAAGATCCTCCTGTGTAGTTCTGGGCTGATTCCTCACCGTTCTCATGATCATTGCAACTCCACGAGGTGAGATCTTGCATGGAGCCACAGGCCGAGGGATATTGACAGTTCTTTTGTGTTTCTTCCATTTGCGAATAATCGCACCAAATGTTGTCACCTTCTCACCAAGCTGCTTGGCGATGGTCTTGTAGCCCATTCCAGCCTTGTGTAGGTCTACAATCTTGTCCCTGACATCCTTGGAGAGCTCTTTGGTCTTGGCCATGGTGGAGAGTTTGGAATCTGATTGATTGATTGCTTCTGTGGACAGGTGTCTTTTTTACAGGTAACAAGCTGCGGTTAGGAGCACTCCCTTTAAGAGTGTGCTCCTAATCTCAGCTAGTTAACTGTATAAAAGACACCTGGGAGCCAGAAATCTTTCTGATTGAGAGGGGATCAGATACTTATTTCCCTCATTAAAATGCAAATCAATTTATAACATTTTTGACAAGCATTTTTCTGGATATTTTTGTTGTTGTTCTGTCTCTCACTGTTCAAATAAACCTACCATTAAAATTATAGACTGATCCTTTCTTTGTCAGTGGGAAAACGTCCAAAATCAGCAGGGGATCAAATACTTATATATATATATACTATTTATTCAACGGTACATATTCAGTATATATATATACACACACAAATAAATATAGATATATATAGATATATCTGTGTATGTGTGTATATATATATATATATATATATATATATATATATATATATATATATATATATATATATATATATATATATATATATATACACTGACGCAGTTGTAAATGAGAACTTGTTCTCAACTGGCCTATCTGGTTAAATAAAGGTGAAATAAAATAAATATTTTGTATATATATATATATACACTGCTCAAAAAAATAAAGGGAACACTAAAATAACACATCCTAAATCTGAATGAATGAAATAAACGTATTAAATTATTTTTTCTTTACATAGTTGAATGTGCTGACAACAAAATCACACAAACATAATCAATGGAAATCCAATTTATCAACCCATGGAGGTCTGGATTTGGAGTCACACTCAAAATTAAAGTGGAAAACCATACTACAGGCTGATCCAACTTTGATGTAAAGTCCTTAAAACAAGTCAAAATGAGGCTCAGAGTGTGTGTGGCCTCCACGTGCCTGTATGACCTCCCTACAACGCCTGGGCATGCTCCTGATGAGGTGGCGGATGGTCTCCTGAGGGATCTCCTCCCAGACCTGGACGAAAGCATCCGCCAATCCTGGACAGTCTGTGGTGCAACGTGGCGTTGGTGGATGGAGCGAGACATGATGTCCCAGATGTGCTCAATTGGATTCAGGTCTGGGGAACGGGCGGGCCAGTCCATAGCATCAATGCCTTCCTCTTGTAGGAACTGCTGACACACTCCAGCCACATGAGGTCTAGCATTGTCTTGCATTAGGAGGAACCCAGGGCCAACCGCACCAGCATATGGTCTCACAAGGGGTCTGAGGAACTCATCTCGGTACCTAATGGCAGTCAGGCTACCTCTGGCGAGCACATGGAGGGCTGTGCGGCCCCCCAAAGAAATGCCACCCCACACCATGACTGACCCACCGCCAAACCGGTCATGCTGGAGGATGTTGCAGGCAGCAGAACGTTCTCCACGGCGTCTCCAGACTGTCACGTCTGTCACGTGTGCTCAGTGTGAACCTGCTTTCATCTGTGAAGAGCACAGGGCGCCAGTGGTGAATTTGCCAATCTTGGTGTTCTCTGGCAAATGCCAAACGTCCTGCACGGTGTTGGGCTGTAAGCACAACCCCCACCTGTGGACGTCGGGCCCTCATACCACCCTCATGGAGTCTGTTTCTGACCGTTTGAGCAGACACATGCACATTTGTGGCCTGCTGGAGGTCATTTTGCACTGTCCTGTCTCCTGGTGGCGCCTCCTTGCTCTCGACACTACGCTGACAGACACAGCAAACCTTCTTGCCACAGCTCGCATTAATGTGCCATCATGGATGAGCTGCACTACCTGAGCCACTTGTGTGGGTTGTAGACTCCGTCTCATGCTACCACTAGAGTGAAAGCACCGCCAGCATTCAAAAGTGACCAAAACATCAGCCAGGAAGCATAGGAACTGAGAAGTGGTCTGTGGTTACCACCTGCAGAACCACTCCTTTATTGGGGGTGTCTTACTAATTGCCTATAATTTCCACCTGTTGTCTATTCCATTTGCACAACAGCATGTGAAATTTATTGTCAATCAGTTTTGCTTCCTAAGTGGACAGTTTGACTTCACAGAAGTGTGATTGACTTGGAGTTACATTGTGTTGTTTAAGTGTTAACTTTATTTTTTTGAGCAGTATATATACGTTTCGGGTAGCCTTCCACAAGCTTCCCACAATAAGTTGGGTGAATTTTGGCCCATTCCTCCTGACAGAGCTGGTGTAACTGAGTCAGGTTTGTAGGCCTCCTTGCTCGGACACGCTTTTTCAGTTCTGCTCACACATTTTCTATAGGATTGAGGTCAGGGCTTTGTGCTAGCCACTCCAATACCTTGACTTTGTTGTCCTTAAGCCATTTTGCCACAACTTTGGAAGTGTGCTTGGGGTCATTGTCCATTTGGAGACCCATTTGCAACCAAGCTTTAACTTCCTGACTGATGTCTTGAGATGTTGCTTCAATATATCCACATAATTGTCCTGCCTCATGATGCCATCTATTTTGTGAAGTGCACCAGTTCCTCCTGCAGCAAAGCACCCCACAACATGATGCTGCCACCCCTGTGCTTCACGGATGGGATGGTGTTCCTCGGCTTGCAAGCCTCCCCCTTTTTCCTCCAAACTAAGCGATGGTATTTATGGCCAAACAGTTCTATTTTTGTTTCATCAGACTAGAGGACATTTCTCCAAAAAGTACGATCTTTGTGGAGTGGTTGAAAAATGAGTTTCAATGACTGCAACCTAAGTGTATGTAAACTTCCGACTTCAACTGTATATATATATATATATATATATATATATATATATATATATATATATATTTATATATATATATATATATATATATATGTCCTTAATTACTATAAAGGAGGAAATGTTTCTTACTTGTTGAGCAAAATCAAAGCTGTTATGTATCCTGATATCTTTGCTTGCTGGTTTAGTGGGGCCCCACAGAGACAACTGCAGGTCTTGACAGGTGGTCTTGCAGTCAGCAACCATCTTCTGGTTGACAGACCGCTCACTCTGAACAAGCATGTGATGCTGCTCTGGATTCTTCAGCTTAGCTGACTTAACAACTTCTGGCAGATTGGCAGATCTGAAGACCTGATAGTTGTTCCTCTGGCACTGCCAGCGCATGTCTGTCCTGGGCTTAGTGCTTGAGATGTGGGCCAGCAATTTTCCCCACAGATTCCTGAAGGAAGGCAGCCCGACTACACGCACCTCTGGGAAATACAGAAATCATGTGAGATCAGTAAAAGTAGTTATGAAAGCCTGTTATGTTGGCGGTAAATTAAATAATCAAAACGTGTTGTTTATGCTTTACATTGCAAATGTTGTCATCGATTCCTTTTAGAGATGCCACACCGCTGCTTTTTTCACATGAGGTGGCAGCAGCTTTCCACCAAAGTGTTTGTGTCTTGGGTGGCATTCTGGTAATACTATTGCATTATCCTCTGCGTAGATGTTGATGACGTTCACAACTCGCTGCAAGTCCTCTTGCTTCAGGTGTGACCTGTGCTTGCTTGGGCCAGCTCTCTTTTTGATTGGAGGCATTAGAACATTCCCCTTGTATGACTGGTGGAGGAGAGTCAGGTGTGTTCTACAGATGCTGAAAGACAAAATCCAGATACAAATATTTTAGCATTATTATACAATAGATGGCCGTTACCACCGCCAGACACACCTGTGTACCTTGATGGGTCATGTAATCATCTGGTGAAGTGGAGTCTTTTGTTTAGAAATGTAGCTAGCTAGCTGGCTAAACAATGAACCATAACCCCAATCCGTAGAGTACTAACAACACAAACCGATTGTCATAGCTAGCTAAAGTTAACCAAATAGGTCCAATGTTAGCTAGTTAGCTAGCTAACAATAGGCTTTAATTAGCAATGCAAATGGCTTTCTGAGATAAAATTACTACACAGATCATACACGTAATGTTAGATAGCGAGCCAGCCACCTAACTTCAGCTAGCTAGCTAACAGTAAGCTTTAACTTGGAATGAAAACAACTTTCTGACAAAACTAGAAACGTATTATATCTGAAACTGTAGCTAGACTCTTACCCATATACATGGATGAATACTTCACGGCAGACTGAAACCCCTTTAATTAAATAAGACGTCCTGTGTCTTTTCAGTTTTGTTTATATAGATTGCTTGACCCGTTGTGTCAAGTCACTCTGGTTCACACTGACCATGTGCAATGCCATAAGAATCATCAGATCTTTCTTCCTCTCTGTCACGGATGCCATAGTTACCCTTAGTTTGAAGATGTAATCCGAGACAGTTGTTTTATACTACAGCCTTCTGTGTTCCCTTTTCAACTTCCTGTGCATTTGCAATCAAATGCCAGAATTGTATTCATATTCTTATCATACTCTGCTTTTACCAGACATTCCAAAACTCGGTCAACTTCTTCTGTGACAACACTGTTGATCAACGTTTCTTTCCCATCACTGTCATCAGCAGACTGAACAATGTCTTCTTCAATGACAATATTTTTACCTTAATCAGGGATTTCCTCATCGTCTGATTCATTTTCAGAGTCGGAGAGAGTCAGCATGGTACGTTTGTCCTCCTGAAAGTAGTCCATCACAACTTTTCCCCACTGATCTTTGTCGATGGCTTCTGACAAATTCAGGGCATGTTATTGAGAGCAGTAGCAACACATTTGGAGTTCTCCATGGCTAATGTTATATCTTTCGAAAAAACTGCAGTAAAAAGGATTATCTACGCATAACGAGTAGCTCATTTTATAGACACAAGATGCTACATGGCAGACCAATCCGAAACTCATCTTTCGTCATGTCCAGCCCATTCATTATCTCAGCCAATCATGGCTAGTGGGAAGGTTCCTGACTTTTTCTGTGGCTAAACCAACAAGGCTCGTAATTTAACAACTTTATTCGTATTTACAGATGGCATACAAGTTTGTTATTAAGGCACATGAAAGTTCACATGTTCCAGAAGGCATTTCTGAAGAAAAAAAATGTTCAACTATTGTCTTTCTCTCTCTTTGAGTCAACTGCTCACCACACTTTATGCACTGCCATGCTAGCTAGCTGTAGCTTATGCTTTCAATGCTAGATTCATTCACTGACCCTTTGATTGTATGGACAACATGTCTGTTCATGCTGCAGGAACTCTGATAGGTTGGAGAAAATCCTACGGAAGTCATAATTACTGTGTAAGTCTATAGAAGGGGGCGAGAACCATGAGCGTCCTAGGTTTTGTTTTGAAGTCAAATGTACCCTTCTTACTGTCAGTAAAGTGCAGGCAGTGACTTGTTGTTTAATTCACACGCACACACGCACACACACACAGCCACACATCCACTCAGCTCTGTTGTATTATCATTGGAGTGTTCAGTCAACAGAGTGGCTGAGTGACCTTCAGAGTCGATACAGCCTGACAGCCCTGAATAAAGCGTCCTCTCACAAACATGCGTACACACACACACACACACACACACACACACACACACACACACACACACACACACACACACACACACACACACACACACACACACACACACACACACACACACACACAAACACACACACAGTACTCCAATTCCCGTCCCCACTTGCACTGTTTTTTTTACCCAATTAGCAACCGTCTTACTAGTTTGGTGGCTAAGCTGAAATTTCCATAACGATAGTTCATTTTGTGATAAAAGCACCAAATTAGACTTGATCCAAGAGTCATTTGTGTCAGTTGTGTGTTGTTTAGTCCGGCATCCAGGTTCATGAAAAACTGCTCTTTCTAGTATTTAAAAAAAATATATATTTTATTCAACCTTCATTAAATTATGGGGGCCCTAAACAAGGGAAGGGATGTTCTGATAAGTGGTGTAGTGGAGGGTAAACTCATGTAAACAGTGTATGCACATGTTTTAGGGCTCTATTCAATCTGTATCTGATTACAGATTGCACGCTAGAAATGTAAAGGTAATTTCCAATTGAGCTGACATATGCAGCCTTTACAGTGACAGCCTTTACGGTGAATCACTTAACGCTGAAGAGCCTGATTGAATAGAGCCCTTTATTTTGTGCAACCCGTTGCCCCACCTATTGCGGAAAAATGCACTGAAAACACAGAACGCTACTTTATTCACAGAGAATGGCGACCAGTGTTACCCACCTATTTTTAACACTCCATCACTGGTTCTGATAGTATTTGATGAACACATTGGCACTGAATTAAAATGGCATTGACCCCAAACCTGAAAAATACATTAACAATTGTCGTGGGAGTTTGTAGAACATTTTATTAATATACAGTATCAGTCAAAAGTTTGGACACACCTACTCATTCAAGGGTTGTTCTTTATTTGTACTATTTCCTACATTGTAGAATAATAGTGAAGACATCAACACTATGAAATAATACATATGAATCATGTAGTAACCAAAAAAGTGATAAACACATCAAAATATATTTTAGATTCTTCAAAGTAGCCACCCTTTGCCTTGATGACAGCTTTGCACAAAGCTCTCCCTCACGCTCCAAATTTGCAAATCTGACCATAACTCCATCCTCCTGATTCCTGCTTACAAGCTAAAACTAAAGCAGGAAGTACCAGTGACTCACTCAATAAGGAAATGGTCAGATGACACAGATATTATGCTACAGGACAGTTTTGCTAGCATAGACTGGACTATGTTCTGGGATTCTTCCGATGGAATTGAGAAGTACACTACATCAGTCACTGGCTTCATCAATAAGTGCATCGATGACGTCATCCCCACAGTGACCATACATACCCCAACCAGAAGCCATTGATTACAGGCAACATCCGCACTGAGCTAAAGGTTAGCGCTGCCACTTTCAAGGAGTGGGACTCTAACCCGGATGCTTATAAAAAATCCTGCTATGCCCTTCAATGAACCATCAAACAGGCAAAGCGTCAATACAGGACTAAGATTGAATTGTACAACACCGGCTCCGATGCTCGTTGGATGTGGCAGGGCTTGCAAACTATTACAGACTACAAAAGGAAGCACAGCCACGAGCTGTCCAGTGACACGAGCCTACCAGACGAGCTAATTAACTTCTATGCTCGCTTCGAGGCAAGCAACACTAAAGCATGCATAAGAGCATCAGCAGTTCCGGATCTCTATGTGATCATTCTCTCCGTAGCTGTTATAAGTAAGACCTCATTCACAAGGCCGCAGGGCCAGACGGATTACCAGGACATGTATGCCGAGCATGCGCTGATCAACTGGCAAGTGTCTTTACTGTCATTTTCAAGCTGTCCCTGAATGATTCTGTAATACCATCATGTTTCAAGCCGACCACCATAGTCCCTGTGCCCAAGAACACCAAGGTAACCTGCATAAATGACTACCATCTGTAGTACTCACATGTGTAGCCATGAAATGCTTTGAAAGGCAGGCTATAGGGAGGAGGTCAGAGACCTGGCATTGTGATGCCAGGATAACAACCTCACCCTCAACGTGATCAAGGCAAAGGAGATGATTGTGGACTACAGAAAAGGGAGGACCGAGCACTCCCCCATTCTCATCGACGGGGCTGTAGTGGAGCAGGTTGAAAGCTTCAAGGTCTTTGGTGTCCACATCACCAACAAACTATCATGGTCCAAACACACCAAGACAGTCGTGAAGAGGGCACGATAACGCCTATTCCCCCTCAGGAGACTGAAAAGATTTGGTATGGATCCTCAGAACCTCAAAAAGTTGTACAGCTGCACCATCGAGAGCATCCTGACTGGTTGCATCACCGCATGGTATGGTAACTGCTCGGCCTCCGACCGCAAGGCACTACAGAGGTAGTGCGTACGGCCCAGTATGCAAGCGGCCAAGCTTCCTGCCATACTCTATACCAGGCGGTGTCAGAGTAAGGCCCCAAAAATTGCCAAGGACTCCACCCACCCTAGTCATAGACTGTTCTCTCTGCTACCGCATGGCAAGCGGTACCGGAGCGCCAAGTCTAGGTCAAAAAGGCTTCTACCCCCAAGCCATAAGACTCTTGAACAGTTAATCAAATAGCTACCCGGACTATTTGCATTGTTCCCCCCCCCCCACACCCCCATTTTTATGCTGCTGTTACTCTCTGTTTATTATCCATGCATAGTCACTTTACCTCTACCTACACGTACATATCACCTCAATTACCTCGACTAACCGGTGCCCCCGCACATTGACTCTGTACCGGAACCCCCTGAATATAGCCTCGCTGCTGTTATTTATTTTATTGTTGCTCCTTAATTATTTGTTATATTTCTATAAAAACAAAATCTTCTTAAAACTGCATTGTTGGTTATGGGCTTGTGAGTAAGCATTTCACTGTAAGGTCTACACCGTTTGTATTCTGCGGATGTGACAAATTAAATTTGATTTGATTTGACACATGCACAGTTTAAATATTAAGCCTAGCGCTGTCCGTTTTGAAAGTGGGAAGGTGGAGTCCCACAGTGCGACATTTTCTATCACTCTGTGTGTTTCTCTGCTGACCAGCTGGGACAGAGACAGAGACTCAACATGAACCAAACTACAGGTACGGCAAAGCCTTCTTTTATTTAGCTCCATTTGTTTCTCGTGATCATCTGAATCTTGCTCTGGTGTTTTATTGTATTGATGTTCCATCACAGTAATCCATATTCTCATAATATTATTCATAAGTAGGCTAATAGCAGGCTACCATAATGTTAAAATATTGATTTGTAGCCTACTTTATCTGTTTTGGAGAATATTCAGTTGGGATATTTTATGATATTATGCTCCTATTCCATAGATATCCATTGTCTTGTAAAGAGCAGTGAATGATCATAGTTTATTGTTCGGTGCAATAGGTATTGCTCTGCAGGCAGTGTCTATAGGTTGGCTGTAACCATGATTCAGTCACCAGACCCATGTACAATACCCCTGACCGACTGGCTCCATCTTTTCACCCCTCTGTTTTACATTTCTGTAAATGTGCTATAAAAGATTCCACCAGCCAGCTAATTTTCAACTGTGGTCCCTGCCTAGGCCACTTTTCCCTAGCACTGGGTACATGATGTCAGTGCAGTAACTGTATTCCAGTTTGTGACCTCACCTGCCATGCTGAAGGTTTATGGCGGGGAAAGACAAACAGAGGACCATTAGTTAAATCAGAAAGGCCCGCTGTGCATGTTCAGTCATTGATTTTTTTCTATTTTTTTATTTAACCTTGTGGTGGCTAATTTCTGCATTACCAAATGAGGAGAGAGACAAACTTCACACACCAATCAGAGTTATACTTAAACTACATCTTTAATAATAAGAGTTTTGCAAAAGCCCTTGACTTTCAACAATTCGCTATCTCTAATGAACCATTGAAAAGTGATTACACAAAAGTACAAAGATCTTTTATAGCCAAGATACACCCCTCTCAACGTACATGACGAACCACAGATACATAGAATGGGTCACAAGGTTAAGTTTTGTATGAAAGATATCTATAAAACATAGTAGACAGCAACTGCTGTGTCAACAGTTTTCATTTGATAGGCCAGTGTCTGGTCCTCCTACTCCAAACTGGAACTGTCTCTCCCTGGTACGGTATAGAACAGAACCATTAGCTCATGTCCTCTGGAATGCTCTTTAGGCTTTACTCCCCAAAGACATCGTAAATCTCCTCTGTCAGTGCTATCTCATAGAGGCCCATCCTCAGTAAGACACACACACATATGTAGACAATGTTCCATTCTGTCCTCTTCCCTTTCTGATATTCGGCATAGCACCAGGGACATGTGAAAGACAAGTCTGACCTCTCCCCTCTCTGGGCCCCAAGTGACTGAGCCCCAGCTAAGGGAAAAGTGCAACTGCCAACATTCATTATCCAAAGGGATACATTCTAATGACAAGTATCTCACATAAGCATATTATGCAAATAAAACATCTTAATTATCTATGTTACCCAACTAATTCTGATTCATCCGCCACAACCTTTATTTAACTAGGCAAGTCAGTTAAGAACAAATTCTTATTTACAATGAAGGCCTAGGAACAGTGGGTTAACTGATTTATTCAAGGGCAGAACGACAGATTTTTACCTTGTCAGCTTGGGGATTCAATATAGCAACCTTTCGGTTGCTGGTCCAATGCTGTAACCACTAAGCTACCTGCCGCCCCAGTCAGGAGCGTGAGGTCGATGAAGATTCCACTTAACTGAACAGGGATCTATCTAGGTTTTATATATACATGTTATAAACACACTAAAACTTTCATTCTCAAGTTATTTGAATGGTTTACTTTGCTGCACTGAAGAATCAAACATACTGTAGTGTGATGGGGTTTTGATAAAATCGTTGAATGTGTAAATGAAACACTAATACACACCTCCATATCAGTGTTAGAGTGAATACAGGATATATTGCGGTCAATATGAAGATCAACATAAACTCCATATCAATTGAATAACATCCCAAATACTGTATTCATGTGAGTTGGTATGAGGAGCAAAGTCTAATATATGTAAGGCCTATAAGGGGAATGCAAACACCTACTGTGTATGTCACTATTTTTTACCACCTACTTTATCAAACTGATAACAAACACAAAGGTGAAGAAGAGGTTAGTTATTTCATGATGAGAATGATGTTTACCTAAGTTCTACCTTCCTGTAAAATAGGTTGTAAATCTAAGATATTGGAATAACCTAGATAACCCACTCCCCTCCTTTCATAACACAGAAATCTCTATTATTACAGTTTATCTTCTGCTGTTGTGTTTATGAGATTAACTAAAACCGTGGCTGTTTCTGAAATGGCACTTCATTCCCTATATAGTCCACTTGTTTTGACAAGAGCCCTTTGGACACTGGTCAAAAGTAGTGCACTATGAAGGTGTAGGGAATGGGATGCCATTTCAGACACATCCCAGATTTCATAATGTCATCCCTCTGTGGAGAAAATAAAGTAAGTAGCATTGCACGAGCTCATAAGAGTAGGAGCCTTCCTCCTGTTTCTGTGGCATGAGGCAGCTTGATGTACAAGTACACCCCTTGGATAGGACTCTAGTCTATCGCAGGGGGAGAGGACAAATTCTACATGTAATAACAGACTGATCAGAGCTCCGTTCGAGACTGTCCTATCAACGTGATCTGAAGAACTGTAATATCCTATGTTTCTCAGAGTCGTGGCTGAACAAGGACATGGAAAATATACATCTAGCTGATTTTTCTATACATCGGCAGGTGTCGTGGAAATTCAGTACTGAGAGAGACTTTGTCATTTCTTCAACCAATCCTCTTTATTTAATATCGATTAATTATTGCAATAATGAAACCGTCAGCCCAACAGTCTTGACTGCTGGACTGAGAGTCTGAATTATACAGAGAATACCGGGTCTTTATATACCAAACCTAAAACTGCTTCAACCATGGCAATTTGGGCACCATAACCCACCCTGGGTTCATCCTGTTGTTTATCTGCACGGGTGGGTGTTATTCTACTCCTCCAGGCTAAGTTTCCCAGATGCAAGGATGAGAACAAACACTGAAATGTTTGTTCCATTCCTTCAGGCTATCTATAGAATCCAGGCCCAGTTAGACCGGAGACATATGTCTCACATGCACCACTAATGATAGAAATGGAATGTGGCTGTAAAGTTTTATCACAAAGACGTCAATCAATTGTCAGCTTCAAGCTATCTCTAGTAAAACCCCTGTCCTCGACACCCAGACTAGCTGCAGGCCATTCTTACTCTTAGTTAAATATATAATCTGTCACGTCCTGACCAGTAAAAGGGGTTATTTGTCATTGTAGTTTGGTCAGGGTGTGGCAGGGGGTGTTTGTTTTGTGTGGTTTGGTGTTTTTGGTTTATGTTCTATTTCTGTGTATATCTAGTTTTCTATTTCCATGTTGGGTTTTTGGCAATGACCTCCAATTAGAGGCAGCTGGTTGTCGTTGTCTCTAATTGGAGGCCATATTTAGTTGGGTTTGTTTTCACTTGTGTTTTGTGGGTGGTTATTTTCTGTATAGCCTGGGAGCCTTATGGAACTGTCTTTCGTCGTTTGTTTAAGTGTTTTCTTTAAATAAATTAAGAAGTTGAGCACTTTACCCGCTGCGCCTTGGTCCAATCCTTACGATGCCCATGACATCGTTTACTATTAATATCAAATCAGGTAAGTATGTAATTTTTCTATCACATTCCCCTCTCAAGAAGCTAAGCTTCTTCTGGAAAAATGTAAGGGTACAAGTATTACATGATTATTGTTAAACAAATTTAAACAAACTAAGTACATATTTCTGGTGCCTGACATTTCATCCATAGTAAACAACCTTTGTTGAGTTTTAGACCTTTCTTATCTAAACACAGTCAATCTGGATCAGAAAATGAAACATAAAAAATTTGAATCACACACAAGATTCATTACCAGCAAATAGGACAATCATCACACTGGCACTATGCACGAAGATAGGGATCAGCATATGAGGGCACAAGGCAAGACCCAAATGCAGACGCAAGAGGCAGATGGTAGAGCTCCAATATTTATTATAACAAAGGGAGTAGGCAAAGGCAGGTTGGGGACATGCGAGAGTTCATAAACCAGGTCCAAACAGTACCAGACGATAGGCAGTCTCGAGGTCAGGCCAGGCAGGGGTCAGAAACCAGATCCGAGTTCAAAAGAGTACAAGGGGAAAGACAGGCAGAGTGGTCAGGCAGGCGGGTTTGGAGTCAGGACAGGCAAGGGTAGAAACCAGGAGGACTAGAAACAAAGAGACTAGGGGAGAAAAAAATAGGAGCAAAGAAAAACGCTGGTTGACTTGGCAAACAAGACAAACTGGCACAGAGAGACAGGAAACACAGGGATAAAAACACCGGGGATGATAAGCGACACCTGGAGGGGGTGGAGACAATCACAAGGACAGGTGAACCAGATCAGGGTGTGACACAGCATGATAAAAATGTCCACCCCATTTGGAACCCTTCCTACACCAGTGACAGACACCCCTCTCTGGGCACTTTGTACACTCAGTAGGAACATGAGTTCCACATCTGGGTTCTTATGTTCAGAATTAGGGTCCTCATCAGAGATGTAGTCAGGAATAGGTATGGGAAATCATTCAGTTCCCAAATCATAATCAGAACCCAATTAATTGTCCAACCAAAATTTAGAATTACATTGATCAGTGATTCACATTGGTTATATCACTCAAAATGAAAACCCTCAGCTTAACATGCATCAATACTGGCAGAATGTACATTTATATTAACATACAATATATTAATCTCATAATTCTAGTATTAAGTTCCTCATCAGGGTTATAATTACAGATCAGTATCTCAACACATTCTTAGCCTTAAATCAGTATACATTCAGCCATGTAGACCTCCATCAACCAGATACCCCACAATAACAATTTCAGACAAGTCTATATCAATTATGGGCACAGTTGACCCTTCTCTGGCATTCAATCTTCTGGCATTTCTTAATTTTTCTTCTTCAGATTGCTTCACAGTTCAAAATGGATGGCCCATGACAATGTCCCAATTTCAATGTCTCACCTGAACCCCACCACAACTCATTATGTCTTGTCCATTTGCCAACCAGTATACTAGCAATATGAGAAAAGTTTTGGAACAGATCTCTCTCTCTCTCCGTGCTCACTCCACGTGGACTTCTGTTGCACTCCTGAGAGAAAAAGGCAATTGATAACTTCAGCTGGATGCTGTACACCTGTTGCTGGTTCGGTCTCTCGATAGAAGTGGCATAGGACAGGGCCGTAGTGAACAGCATTTCTTCAGCCAGTTAGAGGGGGTTGTGAGGTCCACACCGTTTGGTCAAATTATTCTTCCCATGCATTTAGATACCATCTCCACTATTACCTCAAGAAAGGACAGATCAGAACAACAATTCAGTTCAGTTCATTTCTGATTCAGGAAACCCAGACAAGCATTCAAGAAATCCAAACAAATGATCTACTGTATGACAAATTATTACTACTAGCAATATTCTTAATGCAAATCTCTAAAACAAGTGAAAAAAAATAACATCACATTCTGTTGAAACAAATTTTCAAATTAGCTTATACTCCCTTATCATACCGTCAACCTCATCGCAGTCATAGGATCAGGAAATTATCCCGATCATCCAGTAGACCCAATCTGGTGAGATATATCAAAACAAAACAAACAAACAACAATACACTCCTTCATATATCACTCAATACATTTCTCTATATCACTCAAGGTGTGTAAACTTCAATCCAAAAAAACAAAACTGGTAATTCCAGCATTTTGACACATAATTCACATAGTGACTAATCTGTAAAAACAACACTGAAAATCACATTCGAATTACTACCCTTAACTCCAACAAAAAACACATTGAATTTGTACCCATAACTTGATTCAAGAAATAGACTAGAGACAGGTCTATCTTTCTCGTGGTCCTATTAGTTGGTTAAATAAAGGTGAAATAAAATAAAGTTATAAAACTTCTCCATAATTATCAGTATTACAAATGACATTTAAATCATCATCCAAGGTCTCTCGGCATTCCAGTGAGGGTGATCAAACTAGAGGTACTGCCCATTCACTATATTATATGGGTGTGATTAATCCTTGTTTTTCTAGCACTGTAGGCAGTAGACAAACAGCTTATCTGAGTGCATAAGGCACAGGTCAAGCCTTACAAAACTTTGGAACAGCTTTCTCTGACACTTGAATTTTGGCTTTAACTCCCTTTACCACACCCATTTCACCACTAAACACTTCAGCATATTTATCGCACAGCTGCGTAACTGGGTCTGACACATGGGTTCACTCTTAACTTCTATGGGCTACGTGGGACGCTAGCACCTGCGGGACACAGCCAGTGAAATATCAAGGCGGCAAATTCAAAAACAACAATGTGTCATAATTCAACTTTCTCAAACATACAACTATTTTCCACCATGTTAAAGATACACTTCTCGTTGATGTAACCACATTGTCCGATTTTCAAAAAGGCTTTACAGCGAAAGCAAAACATTAGATTATGTTAGAGTACATAGACAAAAATAATCACACAGCCATTTTCCAAGCAAGGACATGTGTCAATAAAACCCAAAACACAGCTAAATGAAGCACTAACCTTTGACGATCTTTATCAGATGACACTCCTAGGACATTATGTTACACAATACATGTATGTTTTGTTCGATAAAGTTCATATTTATATCCAAAAACAGCATTTTACATTGGCGCGTGATGTTCAGAAAATGTATTCCCACCAAAACATCCAGTAATGTGCACATCAATTTACAAAAATACTCATCGTAAACGTTCACAAAATATATAACAATTATTTAAAGAATTATAGATAGACTACTCCTGGATGCAACCGCTGTGTCAGATTTTAAAATAGCTTTACAGAGAAAGCACATTTTTCAATATTCTAAGTACATAGCTCAGCCATCACAGCAAGCTATACAGACACCCACTAAGTTCGGGGCCACCTAAACTCAGAATTAGTATTAGAAATATTCTCTTACCTTTGATGATCTTCGTCAGAATGCACTCCCAGGACTGCTACTTCGACAAGAAATGTTGTTTTGTTCGAAATAATCCATATTATGTCCAAATACCTCTGTTTTGTTTGTGCGTTCAGAGCACTATCCAAAGGCATAACGCGTGAGCGCGGTACCAGAGACGAAAATTCAAACTGTTCCATTAAGAAGGAACAGCGCACTCGCGGGATCGAACATATCCAATCCCTTTGTTGCCAGGCAGTCCACTCAGTAACTGAGCTCCTATTATCTGCCCAGTGACAGGAGAATGCTCAAACCACTTTCTGAAGGCTTTTGTCAGCCAATGGAAGCCTTAGGAAGTGCAACGTAACCCCACAGATACTGTAATTTCGAAAGGGGCTAGAAAGAAGAACTACAATTCTCAGATCCTCCACTTCCTGGTTGACTTTTTCTCAGGTTTTTGCCTGCCATATGAGTTCTGTTATACTCACATACACCATTCAAACAGTTTTAGAAATTTCAGAGTGTTTTCTATCCAAATCTACTAATAATATGCATATTCTAGTTTCTGGGCCAGAGTAGTAACCTGTTTAAATTGGGTACGTTTTTAATCCGGCCGTGAAAATACTGCCCCCTAGCCCAGACAGGTTAACAAATCTAATTTGAGGTGCTGAATCCAGTTTCTCCCCATTAGCGTAGAACCCTTCCCTTTTGATACTAATAGAAGTAATGGTAACACCTGAGCACCACATTTCACTTTAACCTACAGCTTTCCCAATAACTGAATAGGCTGAGCTGAGTAAGTTCTCAAAACAACATCACATGGTTGCAGTTTATGCTTCTTAAATCTGCTGATCAGCTTCTCTGAGATAATAGACATGGCAGCCCCAGTATCTACCTCCATCTTTATCTTTTCCCGTTACGTCTCACCATGACAATGTACGGTTTCACATACTCACGATCACTACACACTGTAAAAAGTCCTAAGTCCTTTTCTGACTGGTGATTTCCGACTGTGCTGGACCTGCAGGCAATAGCAGTTTTGCCTCCTGAACTTGATCTGCCGTCCAGTAGCGTGTCCCCTTAACTGGATTAGAGTGCGCTGTTTGAGAGCGTTGCTTAGAAAATGAGCTGTTCCCCGCAGATTCTCTCCCCCTGTAAGCCCTTTCAAGATGTCCTGTCTTCTGGCACGCCTTGCATTGGAACGCTGCTGTGAACTCTGCAGGTCTGCTGTGAATGTCCTGTCCCCAAACAGCGAAACAGTGCTTTGACGTTTCCCCCCTCTGGTCTGACATCCGCTGTTTCTCCTTGGAGGATCCGGGTTGATGCCCCTCCCTTATTGTGGTCAACTGATCGGTTCTCAACTGAGACGGTGTCTGCTGGAATTTCTGCACACTCTGGGCTGTGCACTCGAAGTTGTTGACAATGTCCAATACTTTTGCCGATGTTCAATTCTCCCCGTATTCCACACAGCTCTCATCTTGCCCCGCAGCTCCTTACTGGCAACTCCATAAACTAGCTGGTCCCTCAGCTGCTCCTCTAGTGCAGCCCCAAACTCACATGTAGCCAGCCGCCAGTCAGCGATGCTATATACTCAGCTAACATCTCTCCAGCAAACTTTTCTATTCTGAAAAACATACACTACCGGTAACTATTTCAGAACACTTACTCATTCAAGGGTTTTTCTTAATTTTTTTGTAGATATAGTGAAGACATCAAAACTATGAAGTAACACATATGGAATGATGTAGTAACCAAAAAAAGTGTCAAACAAATCGAAATATATTTCAGATTCTTCAAAGTAGCCACCCTTTGCCTTGATGACAGCTTTGCACACTCTTGGCATTCTTTCAACCAGCTTCATGAGGTAGTCACCTGGAATGCATTTCAATTAACAGGTGTGCCTTTTAATTTGTAGAATTTCTTTCTTCTTAATGTGATTGAGCTAATCAGTTGTGTTGTGAGAAGGTAGGGGGTTATACAGAAGATAGCCCTATTTGGTAAAAGACCAAGTCCATATTATGGCACGAACAGCTCAAATAAGCAAAGAGAAACGACAGGCCCCTTTTTTCTCCATTTCCACCTGAATGACGTGCCCAAAGTTAACTGCCTGTAGCTCAGGCCCTGAAGCCAGGATATGCATATAATTGGTACCACTGGAAAGAAAACACTTTGACGTTTGTAGAAATGTTAAAATAATGTAGGAGAATATAACACAATAGATATGGTAGGAGAAAATCCAAAGAAAAAACAATCCGAATTTTCTTGTTGAGCAAGAGACCATTCTCTTAGAAATGCAAGAGAAAGCTCATATTGTAAAATGGCTTCCACAGGGTGGCTTCCACAGTCTATGTTCAAGGTTTCAGGCTTGTAACTTCAAAAACAAATAAGAAATAACAGTTTTAGTAGAAGGACACAGTATTGGAAATCCGTGTTTGCGTGCGCCATGAAGAAATTACGCACCTGCTAAAATTGGTTTCCTATTAAACATACTTCTTTCCGAAATACATTTTATAGTTTGATTACATTTTAGGGTATCTGAGGAGTAAATAGAAATGTATTTTGACTTATTGAAACAAAGTTTAGGGGTAGATTTTCGGATTCCTTTATCTGCAAGTTGAACGAGTGGATTACTCAAATCGATAGCGACAACTAAATGGACTTTTTGGGATATAAAGAAGGATTTTTATCTAACAAAATGTTACTACATGTTATAGCTGGGACCCTTTAGATGACAAATCAGAGGAAGATTTTCAAAAAGTAAGTGAATATTTAATCATTATATGTGAATGTATGAAACCTGTGCCGGTGGAAAAATATTTTGATCTGGGGCACCGTCCTCAAACAATCGCATGGCATGTTTTCGCTGTAATAGCTACTGTAAATCGGACAGTGCAGTTATAATAACAAGAATTTAAGCTTTCAGCCGATATAAGACACTTATATGTCCCTAAATGTTTAAAATCCATAATATTTATTTGAATTTATTTGAATTACGCGCCTTCCAGTTTCACAGGAAGTTGTCCTGCTAGCAGGACCCTGATCCTTAAGAAGTTTTAAGACATGAAGGTCAGTCAATGCGGAAAATGTCAAGAACTTTGAACGTTTCTTCAAGTGCAGTCGCAAAGACCATCAAGCTCTACGATGAAACTGGCTCTCATGAGGACCGCCACAGGAATGGAAGACCCAGAGTAACCTCTGCTGCAGAGGATAAGTTCATTAGAGTTACCAGCTTCAGAAATTGCAGCCCAAATAAATGCTTCACAAAGTTCAAGTAACAGACTCATCTCAACATCAACTGTTCAGAGGAGACTGTGTGAATCAGGCCTTCATGATCGAATTTCTGCAAAGAAACCACTACGAAAGGACACCAATAAGAAGAGACTTGCTTGGGCCAAGAAACACGAGCAATGGACATTAGACCGGTGGAAATGTGTCCTTTGGTCTGGAGTCCAAATTTGAGATTTTTGCTTCCAACCGCTCTGTCTTTGTGAGACACGTTGTGGGTGAACGGATGATCTCCGCATGTGTTTTTCCCACCGTAAAGCATGGAGGAGGAGGTGTTATTGTGTGGGGGTGCTTTGCTGGTGACACTATTTAGAATTCAAGGCACACTTAAACAGCATGGCTACCACAGCATTCTGCAGTGATACGCCATCCCATCTGGTTTGGGCTTAGTGGGACTATCATTTCTTTTTCAACAGTACAATGACCCAACACTTCCAGGCTGTGTAAGGGTTATTTGACCAAGAAGGAGAGTGATGAGTGCTGCATCAGATGACTTGGCCTCCACAATCCCCCGACCTCAACCAAATTGAGATGGTTTGAGGTGAGTTGGACCGCAAATTGAAGGAAAAGCAGCCAATGTGGGAACTCCTTCAAGACAGTTGGAAAAGCATTCCAGGTGAAGCTGGTTGAGAGAATGCCAAGAGTGTGCAAAGCTGTCATCAAGGCAAAGGGTGGCTATATGAAGAATCTCAAATATAAAATATATTTTGATTCGTTTAACACTTTTTTGGTTACTTCATGATTCCATATGTGTTATTTCATAGTTTGATGTCTTCACTGTTATTCTCAATGTAGAAAATATAAAAAATAAGGAAAAACCCTTGAATGAGTAGGCGTCCATAAACTTTTGACCGGTAGTGTATCTCTCGCTCAACACTTTACGTTTTTGCCATAAAAGTCTCTCCGAGCTGAAATTAGCTCCTGGAAGCTAGCCTCTACCGACTTTTTCGGAGCTACCAAATTTTTCAGCAGCGTAAATGTCTTTGAACCCATGACTGATAGAAACACTGCTCTTCTTCGGTCGTCAGCTATCTCGTTGGCCTCCAAAAACAGCAAAAATTGCTTCTCATATGTGCTGAAGCTCTCGTTAGCCTCCTGGAAACACAAAACGGTCCACGCGCCTTTACTTTCCAGCTGACCAGCTAATTTACTAGTACTAGCTAACTTTTTAGCTTGTTCACTCAGTTGGTCATCAGTAGTCTGAGGATTTCACCAGTTGTTCATCCTAAGATGCTGGGTTCTTTTACTGAAGACTCCGAAGCGTGCTTATAATAAACGGAAGAGATTTCTTTCATGTGCTTCTTAACACATTCCAGTCGACCACTCTCTACAGTGTCTTCAGCCCAAGTCCCCAATACATCATTGAACTTTAACCACCCTTGCATCTCATAATCCAATCACTTCAATGCAAGAACTATCATTTGTTAATTCAAGTAACTCAACCCCTGCATACAAATCCCATTGGCTATTTGCAACCATTTAAAATCTAAACTCATTAACACATAGTACATTTCTCAATACATCACAACACATACACATAATAACACACGCATTCTATACACACGTACACATGGATTTTGTATTGTAGATATGTGGTAGTAGAGTAGTGGCCTGAGGGCAGTGGCCGTTCTAGCTTGTATGGCTCCCTGGGCGAATCCCCTCTTCAGCGCCCCCCACCACCAAAAAAATAAAAGCACCATTCTGCACTAACTGTCATTTTTATTCAGACATTTGGAACATAACAAATAAATAATCATAACATTTAAAACTATATCAATATAAAAATATATACAAAAATAAGACTTAAATATTAAAAACTAGTAACAAAGACAAATAGAAACAAAATGTAGTCTATAAATACAAATAAAAAAGATAATCAAATTATTACACATTTACCCTATTGCTAACAAAAAAACACACAAATACACAAAAAACGGACAAATAAATTGCACAAATCCTATATCACACAAATACACAAATAGAATAACACACCTATAAAGAAGAGAACCTGATTATTACACTATTGCACTTCAAACAAGAAACACACAAACTAAATTGCACAACTATTTGCATTAAAGTGCCTTGCAAAAGTATTCATCCCCTTTGCGTTTTTCCTATTTTGTTGGATTACAACCTGTAATTTTAATGGATTTTTATTTGGATTTCATGTAATGGCCATACACAAAATAGTCCAAATTGGTGAAGTGAAATGAAAAAAATTACTTGTTTAAAAAAATTCTAAATGGAAAAGTGGTGCGTGCATGTGTATTCATGCTATGAAGCCCCTAAATAAGATTTGGTGCAACCAGTTACCTTCAGAAGTCACATAATTAGTTAAAGTCCACCTGTGTGCAATCTAAGTGTCACATGATCTGTCACATGATCTCAGTATATATACACCTGTTCTGAAAGGCCCCACAGTCTGCAACACAACTAAGCAAAGGGCACCATGAAGACCAAGGAGCTCTCAAAACAGGTCAGGGACAAAGTTGTGGAGAAGTACAGATCAGGGTTGGGTTATAAAAACCTATCTGAAACTTTGAACATCCCATGGAGCACCATTAAATCCATTATTAAAAATGTAAAGAATATGGCAACACAGCAAACCTGCGAACAGGGGGCTGCCAACCAAAACTCACGGACCAAGCAAGGAGGGCATTAATCAGAGAGGCAAAAAATAGACCAAAGATAACCCTGAAGGAGCTGCAAAGCTCCACAGCGGAGATTGGAGTATCTGTCCATAGGACCACTTTAAGCCGTACACTCCACAGAGCTGGGCTTTACGGAAGTGGCCAGAAAAAAGCCATTGCTTAAAGAAAAAAATGAGCCAACACGTTTGGTGTTCACCAGAAGGCATGTGGGAGACTCCCCAAACATATGGAAGAAGGTACTCTGGTCAGATGAGACTAAAAATGAGCTTCATGGCCATCAAGGAAAATGCCTGCCGCAAACCCAACACCTCTCATCACCCTGAGAACACCATCCCCACAGTGAAGCATGGTGGTGGCAGCATCCTGCTGTGGGATGTTTTTCATCGGCAGGGACTGGGAAACTGGTCAGAATTGAAGGAATGATGCTAAATACAGGGAAATTCATGAGGGAAACCTGTTCCAGTCTTGCAGAGATTTGAGACTGGGACGGGGGCTCACCTTCCAGCAGGACAATGACCCTAAGCATACTGCTAAAGCAACACTCAAGCGGTTTAAGGGGAAATATTTAAATGTCTCGGAATGGCCTAGTCAAAGTCCAGACCTCAATCCAATTGAGAATCTGTGGTATGACTTAAAGATTGCTGTCATTCAGCGGAACCCATCCATCTTGAAGGAGCTGGAGCAGTTTTGCCTTGAAGAATGGGCAAAAATCCCAGTGGTTAGATGTACCAAGCTTATAGAGACATAACCCAAGAGACTTGCAGCTGTAATTACTGCAAAAGGTGGCTCTACAAAGTATTGACTTTGACATTATTTTTTTGTCTTATTTCTTGTTTGTTTCACAGTAAAAAGTATTTTGCCTCTTCAAAGTGGTAGGCATGTTGTGTAAATCAATGATACAAACCCCCCCAAATAATCAATTTTAATTCCAGATTGTAAGGCAACAAAATGCGAAAAATGCCAAGGGGGGTAAATACTTTCGCAAGCCACAGTACAAGCAGCTGTACTATTTACAGGCATGACCTAAGATGCTCACTTGGGCCGCTTACTGCCAAGCCATACATGTTACATCTGAGCAGACATTTCTTTCCTATAAGCTGGGCCACTTTGTCATGTTCTGCGGCTGGCTGGCCTTGTGAGTATACTTTGGGAGATCCACCTCCCGTCCTGCCTCTTTTCTTTACACCAGACGTCTTGGAGGATGCACGTTGTGAGACCGTACTCCTGCGATTTATACTTTGAGGTCTTGACCCTGTGAAACCACCCGGTTGGGACTGTAGCTGCGGCTCAATCACTGGTTGTTCATGTGCATTGACCGGCTCCCTTTTCCCAAGCGCTTTAGTCTCTTTAGACAGCCTACTACTTACTCCATGTCCTTCCTCACCACAGAAGAAACAGTGGCCACAGTTCGGTACACCCTGTTCAACATATATGGGGGAGTCGTATGGTTTCTCTCTTCTGGGCCCAGACTGTTGGCTCGTGGAACATTGGCACGTATGTTCTGGTTGTTTTGACTGTGTCGGAGAGTCTATCATGCTGGCTAAAGCTTCAACCTGCGCACTGAGCTGATGTATGGTCTTACTCTTGTGTTTATGATCAGCAACCTCCTCCCCTTTGATACAGTTTTCATTACTATGGCTATCACCAAGCTGTATGCTGTGAGCATGTATTGGTTAGGGGAGGATTATCGGACCTAGCCAATGCTGCCTCTCGTTCTTGCTATTGGTTATTTTCATCACATGCCTTAGTATTACTTCGTCAGACACTTTGCTATCAGAAAGGAGGGGTCGCAACTCCCTGCAAATATGTCCAGGCCTTTTGATCCACAACACGCTTCTGACTATCTCATTTTCACTGCAGTTCTCTTAAATCCCTTCTATCTGTTTGCACACATTATTGTAGCTTATGTCTGACGCGTGGTTGCCTATTTGACCCCCATGAATCTTGAATTCTCTCCACTGCATGTAAAAGATCTCTTAGGGAGACTAAACTGTCGTGCTCAGAGTGTGGTGCACGCTCAGAGTGAAGGTTACTGTGTGGTGAGTTATCATGTACAGAGCTATGTTTCTCAGCTGTGAATGTGGTAGGGCTAACTCTACATTGGAGGAGTTTCCTACCTAGCTCCTCATAGCTAGAAAGCATTATCTGATGTGTCATTGGCTACATTAACAAAATCAGCTGCATTGGTGGGCGACGGAGGTATATTTTCAGACAGAGCACTACCCACTTGGCTATCAGGTGAAGTTACAAGACTTAGATTACAACTCTGTATAACTAGTTCTATTGCATCATTCAAAACCAACATTTCAACCATTCCCCCATCCTCAGAATCAAGCAAGGTCTTACTGTACATGAAAGCATGGATGTGCTTAAAACAACCCTCTTTGTCATCCTTCTGTAGCTTCGACTGGTCTTTGTCTGGTACCAGGCCGACGGCCTTGGCGATCAGATAGAGTTCTTCCAGTGTCAGTGAATGCAGGCCCTTCCTTGCACCGTACGACATGGCCTCTCTTTATCCCTCACGCAGGTCACACGGCTACACAGGTCACACAGTCCCGGATATCTGTATCACTGGATCAGCATCCTCCAGCAGGTGAAGCCAATCCCGGAAAAGCACCCAAGAATCTGTAACAGGCCCCAGGCATGAGATCCCACTACAGATAATAAAGTCCTGTTTTACACAGGTTGAAAGAAGACAAAGGGGAGGTTTATTTTTCTATCAGGCAGTTTCTGACTCTTTTTTTTGCTGTAGAGGGTTCTCTAAACCCTAATTCCCCTGCAGCTCTCCCTAGTGATACACACTGGATAACATTGTTCCCATTGGAGGTATATGAAGACAAAAACACGAAGAAAAAAACACAACCAATACAAAAACATAATAGATAGAAAAAAAGATATCTCTTTCTCAAAACATCAAATCGTGACCAACATATTTATGTGTGTCACACTATTGTATTGTCTATTTTTAGTTGAATTCTGGGTTGAATTGAAACAATAGCTGTTGATGACTTTGCAATGCTATTTAGGCCTAAATACCATAATTGATGATGTATGAGTGATAAAGTATGGTCACATTTCATTTTCTCTGTTAAACCTACCTTTTGTAATGAAAATAATCTATTTTGTTTTTAAGTGCAGACCTCTCAACACTCATTCTCATGATAGCACATTGGTAATAGTCAGTGACAAAAATAGACCAAAGGGTAGCTGTAGGTAGATCAATTCTCCAGTAGGAGGTGCTGTCCAGCCTATTGTTTTTTTGTTCTGATAGTGGATATAATGTTGAAGATCTGACATTGTTTTAAAGGTACAATTTCAACATATTTTATACAAGGTGTGTCTATGTTGAAAATGTGGTAACCATGATGACATAATCCTATGGTTGAAATTTCACCCTCAAAATTATAACTTTTTTCAAATCCAATGTATTTTTCACATTGATTCCACATCATAATGAGTTGACAAATTACGTTGAAACAACATTGATTCAACCAGTGTGTGCCCAGTGGGTCGACACCAGGTCAACCAGTTTGAAATGTGTAAATGGATGTCAGGAAAAGTAGGTCATTAGGATTCACAGATTTTTTTTTGTTTTTTGCAAGGTAAAGGTTGATCAAATGTATTTTGTCTTCAGATTCACATAAAGAAACGTACACACTGATGAGATCAACAATTGCTGTAAACTATTAAACTGACTGTTGTGTTGTGGTGTTCTCTTTCAGGTCTTGTGGGGGTCATAGAGCTAACAAGGTAAGTTTTGTTCCTCTCCTCCTCACAATCTACCCTTACTGTTTTCCAATTTTTTGCACTATTCCACAGTTTTTGCAGGTGAATAAATACATGTGTTGGCCTAAGCAAGTGATCAGTTGAATTGGAAACATTCAAGTTTATGTTAGTCCTGCGTTTACTTATTTGGCTGAATAGAAACTAAGTTTCATAGCAGTTCATAGTGCTGTTCTGCACATTCTGTCCCTGAAGACCTTGGAAACACAGTAACACATGAAACTCTGAGCCTGGATTTGCTGACTTTTAAGATTGTTCTCTCTCTCTCTCTCACTGACTCTCTCGCTCTCTGTTTCTCTCTCTCTTTCTCTCTTTCTCTCTCTCTCTCTCTGTCACTGAGAGACCCTTTAAGACTTTGGGCTCAATATAAGCCTTCACAAGCACAGATAAATGATCACAGATTGCACTTACGTAATGGGGCCACATACTGTATTGCTGAAATTTCACTCAATGGCTCGTGAAGTGGTGATTTGCAACTTGATCGCTCAATTCTGAAAAATAAAATGATTATCTTTTATGTCAAAGGAAATTCACCTTCAATCCTAAGGAGGGAATAGACAACCCAGCAATGGTCATCTCAGATGATGCAGGTAGGCTACCCCTTTAGTGTTTTCCATTACACACCTCAATTCTTTCACCTCTTCTGAATTTTGGGGAGAAAGATGATATACGATAGACTAACTTTAGACTATAGACTTTAGACTATAGACTTTAAATGTATGTCCACTGTTCCTTCTCCTATATACCTGTCCCCTGTAGAGCCTTGCTCAGGGCCCACACTGCGTCTCTGCGTTCTTAAACGTGAAGAGGGTGAGTCCTTCAGCTTCCACCTGCGTGTGGAGAGGGGCTGCCTTGGTCATGTGATCAGACATGTGACGCCATGGGGGGTGGCGGAGCGCGGCGGTCTCAGAGACGGGGATCGACTCCTGGAGGTCAATGAGGGCTTTGTGGATAACATGACACACCCAAAGGTCAGATGGCCGATGACCTAGAGCGACTTTTAAGGAGGATTTAACCTAAAATATTGGTCATTATACACATGTTTTGCTTTTATTTTACCCTGATTTTAACAGGTTTACCATTGTTGTCAAAATACCTATTTTTCAAGAGAGACTTGGCCAAAAAGGCACCTAGACTGAACATAACATTCTAACTTGTACAGTGGGTATCATAAGTATTTACCCCGCTTGGATTTTTTCACATTTTGCTGCCTTACAGAGGGATTGAAATGTATGTAATTTAGATTTTTTTTGGCATTGATCTACACAAAATACTCCATAATGTCAAAGTGAAAAGAAAATTCTACAAATTTGTAGAAATTAATAAAAAGGACAGTAAATAACTAAAATATAGTCGCTGCATAAGTATTCACCCTCTTTGTTTAGGCAAGCCTAAATTAGTTCAGGAATAGAATTTGGCTTAACAAATCACATAATACGTTACATGGACTCAGTCTGTGTGAAATATTAGGGGTTGACATGATTTTTATGACTACCCCTTCCTCTGTCCCCATAACATACAACATTTGTAAGGTCCCTCGGTCAAGTATTGAATTTAAAGCACAGATTCAACTACAAAGACCAGGGAGCTTTTTGAAATCTTCATAAAGGGCAGTGATTGGTAGATTGGTAACAATAACAAATCAGACATTGAATATCACTTTATGCATCGTCAAGTTAATAATGATGTTGTGGACGATGTATTAAACCACCCGGATACATCAAAGATATAGTCGTCCTTCTGAACTGAGCTGCAGGACAGGAAGGAAACTGCTCATGGATGGTCAGCATGAGGCCATTGGTGATTTTAAAACAACTACAGCGTTCAATGGCTGTGATGGGAAAAACTGAGGATGGATCAACAACATTGTAGTGAATCCACAATAATGACCCAAATGACAGAGTGAAAAGAAGAATAAAAATATACAGAATAAAAATACCCCCAAAACATGCAACAAGGCACTAAAGTAATACTGCAAAAAACACGGCACAGGTATACACTTTATGGCCTAAATGCAAAGCCTTACGTTTTGGGGATAATCCCACACAACACATGACTGAGTAATTGCCTCCTTATTTTCAAGCATGATGGTGGCTGCATCAGGGTATGGATATGCTTGATATCGGCAAAGACTGGGGAGTTTTTTTTTAAATAAAAAGAAACAGGATGGAGCTAAGGACAGTCAAAATCCTAGAAGAAAACAGGATTCAGTCTGCTTTACATCAGACACTGGGAGAGCATTCCTCCTTTCAGCAGGATAATAACCTACAACACAATGCCAAATCTACACTGTAGTTGCTTACCATAAAAAACAGTGAATGTTACTGTCAGGAACTTTCTGAGTGGCCAAGTTACAGTTTTGACTTAAATCTGTTTGAAAATCTATGGCAAGACTTGAAAATGGCTGTCTAGCCATGATCCCTAACACCTTGACAGAGCATGAAGAATTTTTAAAATAATCCAGGTGTGCAAAGCTCTTTTTTAAAATAAAAAATAAATAAATAATTTAAGGGGTGGATCAGCTTTAAATTGCCAAAAGATTGTTGCTTCCATCAATGTAATTGTCTGCATCATTTCCAATCCCCCATATATTTTTGGGGTAAATATATACACTGCTCAAAAAAATAAAGGGAACACTTAAACAACACAATGTAACTCCAAGTCAGTCACACTTCTGTGAAATCAAACTGTCCACTTAGGAAGCAACACTGATTGACAATAAATTTCACATGCTGTTGTGCAAATGGAATAGACAACAGGTGGAAATTATAGGCAATTAGCAAGGCACCCCCAATAAAGAAGTGGTTCTTCAGGTGGTGACCACAGACCACTTCTCAGTTCCTATGCTTCCTGGCTGATGTTTTGGTCACTTTTGAATGCTGGCGGTGCTTTCACTCTAGTGGTAGCATGAGACGGAGTCTACAACCCACGCAAGTGGCTCAAGTAGTGCAGCTCATCCAGGATGGCACATCAATGCGAGCTGTGGCAAGAAGGTTTGCTGTGTCTGTCAGCGTAGTGTCCAGAGCATGGAGGCGCTACCAGGAGACAGGCCAGTACATCAGGAGATGTGGAGGAGGCCGTAGGAGGGCAACAACCCAGCAGCAGGACCGCTACCTCCGCCTTTGTGCAAGGAGGAGCAGGAGGAGCACTGCCAGAGCCCTGCAAAATGACCTCCAGCAGGCCACAAATGTGCATGTGTCTGCTCAAACCGTCAGAAACAGACTCCATGAGGGTGGTATGAGGGCCCGACGTCCACAGGTGGGGGTTGTGCTTACAGCCCAACACCGTGCAGGACGTTTGGCATTTGCCAGAGAACACCAAGATTGGCAAATTTGCCACTGGCGCCCTGTGCTCTTCACAGATGAAAGCAGGTTCACACTGAGCACATGTGACAGACGTGACAGAGTCTGGAGACGCCGTGGAGAATGTTCTGCTGCCTGCAACATCCTCCAGCATGACCGGTTTGGCGGTGGGTCAGTCATGGTGTGGGGTGGCATTTCTTTGGGGGTGCCGCACAGCCCTCCATGTGCTCGCCAGAGGTAGCCTGACTGCCATTAGGTACCGAGATGAGATCCTCAGACCCCTTGTGAGACCATATGCTGGTGCGGTTGGCCCAGGGTTCCTCCTAATGCAAGACAATGCTAGACCTCATGTGGCTGGAGTGTGTCAGCAGTTCCTGCAAGAGGAAGGCATTGATGCTATGGACTGGCCCGCCCGTTCCCCAGACCTGAATCCAATTGAGCACATCTGGGACATCATGTCTCGCTCCATCCACCAACGCCACATTGCACCACAGACTGTCCAAGAGTTGGCGGATGCTTTAGTCCAGGTCTGGGAGGAGATCACTCAGGAGACCATCCGCCACCTCATCAGGAGCATGCCCAGGTGTTGTAGGGAGGTCATACAGGTTCGTGGAGGCCACACACACTACTGAGCCTCATTTTGACTTGTTTTAAGGACATTACATCAAAGTTGGATCAGACTGTAGTGTGGTTTTCCACTTTAATTTTGAGTGTGACTCCAAATCCAAACCTCCATGGGTTGATAAATTGGATTTCCATTGATTATTTTTGTGTGATTTTGTTGTCAGCACATTCAACTATGTAAAGAAAAAAGTATTTAATAAGATTATTTCATTCATTCAGATCTAGGATGTGTTATTTTAGTGTTCCCTTTATTTTTTTGAGCAGTGTATATCCATATACATACACGTATGCATACACATACACATATATACATACATATACCTATATAGATATGCATACTTTTTTAAGAATATACCTTTATTATTCCCCATAAACCCTACCACCCTTCCCACAATTGGAGTAAACTAATAAACACTTAGGCTTCTACCTTCAGTTTATACATCTTATACACATTTTACAGACACAATCTATTTTACAATAGTTATATTTTGTTTGTTTTTAGTCCTTCCTCTATTTCTGATGTCCATCCAGTTTGATATATATTTGTAACTATGCTATTTCACAACATTTCTGAACCTATATACATTTTACAGACCCTGTATGTTTTACATTGGTTATCTTGTTATTAGTCCCACCCTTCAGCTCCATTCAACCCATCCAATCTATCTCTCAACATCATCCATTTTGGATTTATATTTGCCATATATTTTTCAACTGTGCTGTGATGCTTCACAAAAGTACTGAACCTTTCTATCCTCATAGCTTCTACAGATTGTAAATTAAAAATAAACATTTTTGCTAAAATAATAACTATATTATTGATTGATTGACTATGGCTTTTCAAATCACCCAGTATTGCTATCTGCAGCGTTAGTTCTAGGCAAATGTTGCAATTCTTCAGCCATTCCTGGACCTGTGACCAAAAACGAGCTACATATGGACAATACCAAAATAAAAAATCTAATTACTCTGCCTCCTCACTGTCACGTTCTGACCAGTATGAGGGTTATTTTGTTAGTGTAGGCTGGTCAGGACGTGGCAGAGGGTATTTGGTTTATGTGGTTTGGGGTGTGTGTATTATGTAGAGGGTAGTTGATTTATGTATTCCGGGGTTTTTTGGTCACTGCTCTATGTTAGTCTATTTCTATGTTCTTTCTAGTTAGTCTGTTTCTATGTTTAGTTAATTGGGGTGTGGACTCTCAATTGAAGGCAGGTGTTGTCTAGTTGCCTTTGATTGAGAGTCCTGTGTGTTTGTAAATTGTGGGAGGTTGTTTCTTGTTTTGCCTGTATGAGCCTGACAAGACTGTTTTGTTGTTCGTGAGTTCTTCGTTTAGTTATTTTGGTGTTATCTTGATTTAAAATAAATATCAAGATGAGCATCCACATTCCTGCTGCGTTTTGGTCCTCCATTCCCGACGACAACCGTTACACTCACAGCAGAATCTGCAGAGCTGGCAAGATTGTATCCCGCATATATATAACATTCTATTGGTTGCAATAATTTTGTATAGTCATTTAAATTGAAAAATTTTAAGTTTTGAATCCAGCGTTGTTTTGCGTATCAATTCATAAACCATGTGCCATGGAATGGGTACATCGAAAATCTCTTCCCAACTATTTTGCAATTTATATGGCACAGCTGTCAGTTTTTTGGTCCTTAAATGAAATTGTATATGTTTTTATTTATCACACTTTTCTTTAACCATTTATGTTCTTTAATACAGGGCCGACATACAAGTTCCTTACTTGTTTCCCCTTCTACTTGCCTCTTCCATGTATGTGGTAATGCTGCAATTAATTGGTTGTAATTTTGGGTAGAGCAGACATTTCCATATGTCTGTGTTAGCTGCATGTGTGACAACTCCACCAGTCCTATTTATGATATCATTCACTAAAATTATACCTTTTAGAAAATGTATTACAAAAATACGTTTTTTTTTTTATCAATTAGTATATTTGAGTTTAACCACAACAGTTGTTGTATTATTTGTTCTGTCTTTTCAGGTGGATTAAACTGAAATTGCAACCAACTTTCTAAGGCTTGTTTTTTTTAAATAACGATATTTTTTACATTATTTCCTTTTCAAACAACCGGAAGTGAGCAGGTGTAATCTGAAAAAAGGCCATTCTTGAACATAGGATGAGACATTCCTACCAATTTACTAGAGAACCATTTTGGATTTAAGTATAACTTTTGTATGACTGATGCCTTTAGTGAGAGGTCTAATGCTTTAATATTTAATAATTTCTTCCCTCCGAATTCATATTCGTTATATAAATAGGCCCTTTTAATTTTGTCTGGCTTGCCGTTCCAAATAAAATTGAATATTTTTTTGTTCATATAATTTAAAAAGCAGGTAAACTGTGATATGACTAAAGAGTTAATCAGGGTGATTTTTCCACAAATAGACAGATATTTTCCTTTCCACGGCTTTCTATAAAAATGTATTGGAGTGAGATCATTTCTTTCTTTTGGGATTTGTATACTGAGTATGTCCACATCTCCGTCAGACCATTTAATTGGTAAACTATACGGTAATGTAAAATGTGCATTTTTTTGTGATCCAATATGTAATATAGTACACTTATCATAATTTGGTTTTAATCCAGAGAGGTTAGCAAAAGTATCTAGATCCTCTGAGGCCGTGGAGAGATTCTAATTGTGGTTTTAAAATAAAACATGAATCTTCAGCGTACGCCTTCGTTTTTAAGCCACAGATTTCTAATCCCTTAATATTATTGTTTGATCTAATTTTAACAGCTAACATTTCAATGGCAATAATAAATAGATATGTCGACGTATTGAATCAGGAAGGTGAATACTTATCAAATCAAGGTATGTTAGTGTTTTATCTTTCATTCATCTTTAAAAAAAACAATTAAATCCACTTTGACATTACAGAGTGTTTTGTGTAGATGGTTGATAAAAAAATGACAACTAAATCCATTTTAATCGCACTTTGTAACACAAAATGTGAAGAGGGGTGAATACTTATGATACCCACTGTATGTCTGTCTCTTTGTGTGAGTCAGGTGGCCATGCGTATAAAGCTTAGTGGGCGCCAGCTGTGTCTGCTGGTGTTGGATGGAGAGGAGTACGACCAGGCAATGTCACAGGGTCATGATCTCCAGGCCCTAGCCAGAGAACACAGAGGAGAGGGCTGCAGCCCGCCCCGGCTTTGCCACATCATCAGAGATACATCTTCAGGCTTTGGAATCAACTTCCTGCCCGTGGAAGGTATGCGAGACTGCAGCTGAGAGGGCATTGATACAAATTATGAAATTCTGAATTAATCAGAATCAGAGTTGATTGGTTGGTTGGTCGTAGAATGGTTGTTGACTTTGTGTCATGACATGTGAACTGCCTCTAGGGGAGAAGGGCCGGATCTCAGTGAGCCTGGTGAGCGGGGGTCCGGCCGAGAGAGCGGGGGTGTGTCAGGGAGACCGCCTGTTGTGGATCGATGGCAACACAGTGTCAGAGCTCACAAACTCTGTTCTCAGCAAGATGGTAGGTGGACTTGGACAGACAGACCTCCCTTCATTGTATGGACCAGCCTTTGAACAATCTGGGTCACATTCATTAGGGCATCAAAACATTTTGAAATGGAAAATGAAAACCAATGTTTCTTATTGGACAAGTCCAGATAGTCACTCCCTGTTTCAAGCCCTTTTCTTCCGTTTGGTGCCTAATGAACATGACCGGCCTGATACAGGTTGTCCATGTATTGTGTGCAGGTGAAGAAGTGCAGGGACCACATGACCATCCTGGTGATTGACAGTGAGAGTGAGCAGAGCTATGCCCGCAGGCGGATGCCCATCCTCCCCACCCTGGCTGGTTCCCACCACAACCTGCCCCATACACCCAGGAAACTCCAGCTGGTCCCTGGACCCGAGGGGTATGGCTTCCTCCTCAGAGAGGAGAGGACACCGTCAGGATGCAAAGGTCAGAGGGATGATGATGCATGTACAAACAAACTCAACTATGCATACCATATGCAGGAAATAGCTTTGACACAAGCAATAGCAAAAACGCTAGGGTAAAAACAAGACACACAATACACGGCACACATTCACAAACCCATACACTTACACTACCGTTCAAAAGTTTGGGGTCACTTAGAAATGTCCTTGTTTTTGAAAGAAAAGCATATTTTTTGTCCATTGAAATAACATCAAATTGATCAGAAATACAGTGTAGACATTGTTAATGTTGTAAATGACTATTGTAGCTGGCTATTGTAATGACTATTGTAGCCTATGTAGATATTCCATAATATCGACTATTGTAGTTATTATGGAATATCTACATAGGCATACAGAGGCCCATTATCAGCCACCCTCACTCCTGTGTTTCAATGGCATGTTGTGTTAGCTAATCCAAGTTTACCATTTTAAAAGGCTAATTGATCGTTAGAAAACCCTTTTGGAATTATGTTAGCACAGCTGAAAACTGTAAGGAAGCAATAAAACTGACTTTTGAACGGTAGTGTATATCTATAATCCAGATTGTAACCATCAGTGTATGTGTGTGAAATGGTTTCCTTCTTTAGCCCACGTAATGCGTGAGGTACACCAAGGCAGCCCGGCTGAGATGGCAGGCATTGAGGAAGGAGACCTGCTACTTGAGGTCAATGGAGAGGCAGTGGAGTCACTGGGCCATGAGGACATAGTGGACAGAGTACGGAAGAGTTGCCAACAGGTCACCCTTACCACCATCACAGCCCTTGGCCAAGAGTTTTACACGCAGGTAGCTGTGACCACAGTCATCCCAAGTGTGTTTGTAGCAACGTGCATACCCCGCCCATTTGAGGATCTGTCTTTTTCAGACATCTATTTCCTGTGTTTGAGGGGTGCAAACTCCACTTGTCACTTAAATCTTGCTGGATGGATTGCTTTCATTTTACTCCTGCGACTCTTTCATACTCTGGCTTGTGCCTGTCGTTTTTCCATTAACGCTACGGCCGCGGAAATGTTTGTGATGACCTGTCAAACACATCCTGGTAATGGGTGAAATGTGCTCAATGGAATACATTATCTTTCAAGAATGCTAAATATTAGTCTGGGATTTTAAGCACTGTCTCAATCACTTACATCACAAAATAGAGAATAACTTTAATTTGATGGGTGTTCATTGTTTGTGTAATTGAAAAAAGTAATAATTTATTACAGTTTAAATGTCGACAAATTAGATGTTACATTTAAAAATAAGTTACATTTTACAATAAATTGAATACCTGAATTCCCACCAAAATCCCTGAACTCCATTCATTATTAGTCCGTGCCAGTAAAATTATTTATTTGCTGTAATTCAGTCAATATATGATGGATTATAAAATGTCTAAAAGTTTGGAATGTCTTCCATTGTCCAACTGTTGCATTTTATTAGAATTGTTTAAAAAAAAACATGTAACAACTTGGTAGGGCTTAATAAACATCCTTGACTTTTTTAACATTTTATTTTACCTTTATTTAACTAGGCAGGTCAGTTAAGAACAAAATCTTATTTTCAATGACGGCCTAGGAACAGTGGGTTAACTGCCTTGTTCAGGGGCAAAACGACAGAGTTGTACCTTGTCAGCTCGGGGATTCGAACTTGCAACCTTTCGGTTACTAGTCCAACGATCTAACCATTAGGCTACTCTGGGTTCCGGGTTAAATTATAACCAGAGTAAGCAGGCATTAAACATATAAAGTACATCTAATGAGTTAATGATTGTTCTCTTTGTTATGTACCCTATTTTACTCCATTCAGTTGGATCTGTCCCCTCTGCTCTTCTGTGGGAGTAATGCAGTTGAACAGGTAAAGGAAACTGAGAACCTAGCCCCACCACCACTCCCAGTTGTAATGGAGGTTCCAAAGGAAGAACCAGTGGTGCTGCCCACTGTGCCTAGTCCTGTGCCCAGTCCACGGCTTTGTGTTCTCCAGAAAGGACCTCTGGGTTTTGGCATCAACTTGGGCTGTGTCCAGGACACCCCTGGAACCTTTGTAAGCCAGGTAGGGCACCATAGGACACTCATGGACACACACTAGCTGGTGGGCAGCTCAAGGATCACAAGTGAATTTTTCATTTTTTACTCAAACCAGAGATTGCACTGAATTATTGTACTTACAAAGAGCTGAGAATAATTATATTTCTCATTAAATGTAAGGTAAAAAGGCCCAATGTAAGGTAAAAAGGGCCAATGCAGCTGTTTTGATGTCAATATCAAATAATTTCTGGATAGAAATGAGGTACCTTACTGTTATCTTATTCTATTTATATGGTCAAAAAGAAACAAAAATAGATTCTTAGCAAAGAACAATTTCTCAGGCAACAATTTTGCTAGGATTGTCTGGGAGTGGTCTGAGTGAGGGGCCTAATGGGAGGGATATGTAACCTGAAAACTAGCTGTTAATGGCAGAGAGGTTTGAAACTCTCTGTTATTGGTCTATTAACTTATACCAAAACTCCATCCCACCAAAACAGGCAGAAATTCAGGGTGGTCTCTTCATACACCAAAACTGCATTATCATAATTTTCACAATTTCCCAGTATTATTCCAACCTCTTATTGTGGAAATATATATAAAACACAGGACAATCACGATGTTGACTGCACTGGGCCTTTAAAGAGGTGAAATGATACAGTTGGCTTTCTAATATGGAAATTACCTAGATTTTTGGGGGTCCTCTAGGTGGCACTGGGGGGCTCTGGGAGTAGAGCAGGACTACAGGTAGGGGACGTGGTGATGGAGGTGAACGGACAGAACATGGAGGAGAACTGTCTGGAGGATGTGATGGTTCTGGTTCAGGAGGGAGGACATTCTCTCTCTTCTGGTTGTGGAGAAGAGTGGGTACAACAAGCTCGGACATAGCCAGAGTCCCTTTACTGCTGTAGAGGCTATGGTGAGAGAACATGTCCTATGTATTTATTAATCTTTAATAAATTATCACATCTAATTGATCTTGTATCGCTACAGGTGGAGGAGGAAACTGATGGCATATCTGCCCTGTGAGTGACCGAAAATGACCCAAGCATCTATATACAGTTGAAGTCGGAAGTTTACGTACACCTTAGCCAAATACATTTAAACTCAGTTTTTCACAATTCCTGACATTTAATCCAAGTAAAAATGCCCTGTTTTAGGTCAGTTAGGATCACCACTTTAGTCTAAGAATGTGAAATGTCAGAAGAATAGTAGAGAATGATTTATTTCAGCTTTTATTTCTTTCATCACATTCCCAGTGGGTCAGAAGTTTACATACACTCAATTAGTATTTGGTAGCATTGCCTTTAAATTGTTTAACTTGGGTCAAACGTTTCAGGTAGCCTCCCACAAGCATCCCACAATTAGATGGGTGAATTTTGGTCCATTCCTCCTGACAGAGCTGGTGTAACTGAGTCAGGTTTGTAGGCCTCCTTGCTCGCACACGCTTTTTCAGTTCTGCCCACCAATATTCTATAGGATTGAGGTCAGAGCTTTGTGATGGCCACTTCAACACCTTGACTTTGTTGTCTTTAAGCTATTTTGCCACAACTTTTGAAGTATGCTTGGCGTCATTGTTCATTTGGAAGACCCATTTGCCACCAAGCTTTAACTTCCTGACAGATGTCTTGAGATGTTGCTTCAATATATCCACATCATTTTCCTGTCTCATGATGCCATCTATTTTGTGAAGTGCACCAGTCCCTCCTGCAGCAAAGCAACCCCACAACATGATGCTGCCACCCCCTGTGCTTCACGGTTGAGATGGTGCTCTTCGGCTTGCAAGCCTCCCCCTTACCGATGGTCTTTATGGCCAAACAATTCTATTTTTGTTTCATCAGACCAGAGGACATTTGTCCAAAAAGTACGATCTTTGTTCCCATGTGCAGTTGCAAACTGTAGTCTGGCTTTTTTATGGCAGTTTTGGAGCAGTGGCTTCTTCCTTGCTGAGCGGCCTTTCAGGTTATGTTGATATAGGACTCCTTTTCATGTGGACGTAGATACTTTTGTACCTGTTTCCTCAAGCATCTTCACAAGGTCCTAAATAAAGTGTTAGACCTCAGTATTGTAACCTCTATCCATGTAGTTTGACGGTAGATTGTTATCCTATTAGATTATTGTTTGATGAATGCATTTAAACTTAATATGTTGATGCAATTTGGCCTCAACTTGGAACTTCTGTATTTTACAACATTGAACATGAATGTTCTATATGATGCTACTTGAAACTGCAAATGAATAATAACTGCAAAATTGGAAGTGATGCTTTTTATCCCCCTCTATTATTTGTATTTCTCACCAAGAATGGAAATTGTTAGTTTTTTTATCACTGGCCTACACACAATTTCCCATAATGTCAAAGTGGAATTATATTTTTTTTACATTTTACAAATGAATTAAACATGAAAAGCTGAAATGTCTTGAGTAAATAAGTATTCAACCCCTTTGTTATGGCAAGTCTAATTAAGTTCAGGATCAAAGATTAGCTTAACAAGTTGCATGGACTCAGTCTGTGTGCAATAACAGTGCTTAACATGATTTTTGAATGACTACCTTATCTCTGTACTCCACACATACAATTATCTGTAAGGTCCTTCAGTTGAGCAGTGAATTTCAAACACAGATTCAACCACAAAGACCTGGGAGATGTTCCAATGCCTTGCAAAGAAGGGCACCTATTGGTAAATAAAAAAGCAGACATTGAATGTCCCTTTTGAGCATGATGAAGTTATTCCTTACACTTTGGATGGTGTAACAATACACCCAATCACTGCAAAGATACATGCGTCCTTCGTAAATCAGTTGCCGAAAAGGAAGGAAACTACTTAGGGATTTCATCATGAGGCCAATTTGTGACTTTAAAACAGTTACAGAATTTAATGGCTGTGATAGGAGAAAACTGAGGATGGATCAACAACGTTGTAGTTACTCCACAATACTAACCTAATTGACAGAGTGAAAATAAGGAAGCCTTTACAGAATAAAAATATTCCAAAACATGCATCCTGTTTCCAACAAGGCACTAAAGTAATACTGCAAAAAATGTTTTCTCATGAAGACAAAGTGTTATGTTTGGGGAAAATCAAATACAACACATTACTGAGTACTACTCTACATATTTTCAAGCATAGTGGTGGCTGCATCATGTTATGGTTATGCTTGTAGTCGTTAAGGACTGGGGAGTTTTTCAGGATAAAAAATAAACGGAATGGAGCTAAGCACAGGCAAAATCCTAGAGGAAAACCTGGTTCAGTCCGCTTTCCACCAGAGTTACAGTTTTGACTTAAATCTGCTTGAAAATCAATGGCAAGACTTGAAAATTGTTATCTAGACATGACCACCAACACATTTGACAGAGCTTGAAGAATTTTGAAAAGAACAATGGGTATATATTGTACATTCCAGATGTGCAAAGTTCTTAGAGACTTACCTGGAAAGACTCACAGCTGTAATCGCTGCCAAAGGTGATTCTAACCTTCACAATTTACCAGTAAGTATTGACACAGGGGTGTAAATGACATATTTCTGTATTTCATTTTCAATAAATGTGCAAACATTTCTAAAAACATGCGTTCACTTTGTCATTAAGGGGTATTGTGTGTAAAAAAAAATGTAATCCATTTTGAATTCAGTCTATAACAACAAAATGTGGAATAAGTCAAGGTCTATGAATACTATCTGAAGGAACTGTAACATAATACATAGGCCTGTATATAAATGCAACAAAAAAAACAATAAGCATTAAAAAATATATATACATTTGGACATACAAATAGTATGCTATATGGCCAATATGCCTCACAATTGATTCATATTATAGCTCCCCAAGCCCTGAGTGCATTCTTTCCACCAGCTGCTCTGATATAACAAATTAAATCGGTGAAAGCAATATGGCAGAAGTCTGCTATAGTGATGTGTGTGTATCTATCCAGTGCTTTCTCAGATCAGATATAGTGGAAAGAAAGTGTGGAGATTTACCGACACTTGGTTCAATTTGTTAGTGTTGTTGCCATGAAAAATAGACTGTTCACCTTTGAGAAGGATTACGTGGGGGAAAAGAATAACAAGCACACAGTAGTTTACATCCATTCAGTGTCCATGCGTTACATGAGGCAGCGCTGCAGCTATTTCTGTTCAGGCAATTCATAAGGCAGCCGCACTTGAAGGGTCCTTCTAGCTGGAGGTGACATTCGCAGTTGCAGCAGACAAGCCGGTAAGTGAAGTCGTGAAAATTGCTCAAAATAAAGCATCATGGCACAGGCAGTCCAGAAACTGGTGGCCAAAGTACCTACTTTGATCGGAGGTAAGTCGAATTATTTTGTTTGGACATTAGCTAAACCTTGACGGTTTTAAACATGCATGTTATTGCAGTTCAACTTATAGTCAAGCTTGCATGGCCTGGTTCTGCTGTCAATGTTAACTACGTTAACACATTCTTCCGACTGCAACTAACTACTCAGACTTTAACTAGCTAACGATTGACAACTAACAAGCCGGAGATGTGTTGGGTCATTGTCCTGTTGAAAAACAAATGATAGTCCCACTAAGAGCAAACCAGATGGGATGGCGTATCACTGCAGAATGCCATGGTAGCCATGCTGGTTTGGAGTGCCTGGAATTCTAAATAAAACCCTTGAATGAGTAGCCCAAATAAATGCTAAACTATTCCTTACAAGCCAGAATGTTAAATTACATTTAAACTTACTCTACAGGTTGTCTGTGCGGTTTGTCCTTCAACAGCTCGAAATATGGTTTGGTTTGGCACTGAGGTAAAGTTAGTTTAATATTTGGTTCTCTTGTCAATAGCTATTGAACAAAGCATGCCATGAAATGGTATTCCGAATTGTGAGGATGGTGAACAATCAACACTTACCTTTTTTTCATTCTGATTTCAACCCTCAAATCTAAAATGTTTTTGAAATGTGGATTGTTCTCCACTGATTCAGAATATACCATTTTCATTGTCATGGCATACTTGTTTCAATAACTATTGACGAGAACCAAATGTCCAATAAAACACCTCTGTGCCAACCCATGTAGAACCGAACCATATACCTACCGGCTCTCTAAAAATGTGGGTAAACGATACTTTTCTGTGGATATTTTGTTCAGCAGCTGAAGGACAAACCGCAGACAACCAGTAGAGTTCTTTTTTATTTTTATTTTATACATGTAATTGTATCCAACATTCTGTCTTGAAGGGAATATTTCCACAATTTTGCAGGCATTAGCTTCAGGTTGTGTATATCACCTGTAAACTCTTATGCTAGCTATGTTTCTTGTCTAGCTTGACCCAACTGTTCAGCAGAGGACACATTTCACGACATGTACATTGTTCTTTCAGCCGCTGCCACCTACTCCAAGCCCCGTCTAGCAACCTTCTGGCACTATGCTAAAGTCGAGCTCGTGCCCCCTTCCCCTGCCGAGATTCCCCAGGCCATTATTGGAATCAAAAACATTGTCACCGGTGTCAACAGTGGACGCCTTGGACAGACCACAGTAAAGGTGAAAACTGGGAAGATTGTTTGAATTAATGCAATACTGTATAAGTAGCTAACTAATTCATTATTTTGCCAAATGGACTCTGAGTGTGGGTGTTTGTGACCTATCCAAAGTCTAACAAGTAGTCCCTTCATAAACAAAATAAGTGCTTCTTAAGATTGACATAAGCCACAATCCACTGGAGTAGACATTAGGTCTACAGCGTAACTATTTGGGAAATATGGAATTGTTTCTGAATAGATTCACGTTTTAAGGTGTGACTTGCTGGTATCTGTGTGGCATTCATCTCAATGTGCTTTTGTTACAGGATGCATTCAGAAATGGATTGGTGTGCACTGAAGTGTTGATGTGGTTCTACATTGGAGAGTGCATCGGGAAAGGAGGCATTGTTGGATACGCCGTTTAAATCTGACTGTTTTGTTGCTCTGCTCTTAACTTCCACCTCAACTGTGGCGATCCAATTAATAAATGTATATTGTTTAAAGAACTTTAGCACTGTAACTTGGAACATTTACAACTCATGACACTACAGGACTGCTATCAAATATTGAAGTTGACAAATTTCTTCTGAAACAGTGGGAAATATACTGAACAAAAATAGAAACGCAACAATAAGATTTTACTGAGTTACAGTTCGAGGAAATCAGTTAATTTAAATACATTTGTTAGGCCCTAATCTATTTCACATAACTGGGAATACAGGTATGCATCTGTTCAGATGCCTTAAAATGGGACTCAAGATCTTGTCATGTTATTTGTGTATTCAAGTTGCCAATGGATAAAATGTAACTGTTCGTTGTCCGTAACTTATGCCTGCCCATACCATAACCCCACCATGGGACACTTTTTAATAAGTTGACAGCAAACTGCTCAACCGTACATGGTCTGCAGTTGGATGGACTGCCATATTCTAAAGCAAGTGGGTTAACTGCCTTGTTCAGGGGCAGAACAGATTTTTACCATGCCAGCTTGGATTTGATCTAGCCCAATGCTCTAACCATTAGGCTACCTGCCGGCCCAGGTGTAATGTAATGATCATGCTGTTTAGTCAGCTTCTTTATATGCCACACCTGTCAGGTGGATGGATTTTTCTTGGCAAAGGAGAAATGCTCAACAGGGATATAAACATAATGAGAGCAATAAGCTTTGTATATGGAACATTTCTGGGATTTTATTTCAGCTCATGAAACATGACCAACACTTTACATGTTGCATTTATTTTTCAGAATTTATAAAAAAGTAGACATTAACCATTTGTATGCACACAACAAAATATCCAAGTGCAGTTGGTTGAAAGATTTAATTGCTGGTTACCTTTGCCACCAACTCTGGAAATAGGGTGGAATTATGTTTTGGAAAAGCACAAGTGCAGCTGATTGATTAAAGTTAAACATTCCTGTGCGTGTAAAATAAAAAGACGGGTCAGTGGTTGCAGAGCATCTAGTGGAGTCTAAATCCAACCTTTGATAGATGAAGCTTGGGTTCGGGATGATATTAAGTAATGATAGACATCTCCTCTCGCTCCCGGCTCTCTGACAGTGTTTGCACAATGTTCTCCAAGTACCTGCGGAACCCCTGCCGCACACCCTCAGGATCTTCCTCCAGGTTAGAGTGACTCAATGGTAACCTGTTCAAATGCGAAGCTACACACATGAAACATGTCAAAGAAATCCAACTGATAATTGCCCTCATTAGTATGAATTGAAAAGCAGTGGTCTATGGCCTGTCTAAAGGCCCAGTGCAGTCAAATGTGATTTTCCTGTTATTTTTTTTACACGGGTTGGAAAAACTGATGTAGTTTTACTGTAAGGGCTGTTTGAAAAGAGAGCCTGAAATTTCCACCTGTTGTGGTGGGATGGAGTTTTGGCCTTCCTGGTGACATCACCAGGTAGTATAAGTTAATATACCAATACGAGTTTTAAACCTTTCAAAAACAGCTAGTTCAGGTTACATATCACTCCCATTAGGCTCATCCAATTAGGTCCCTTACTCAAACCCCTCCCAGACAGTCCTAGCAAAATTCTTGCTTGAGAAATAGGTATTTGTTAAGCTACTTTTACAATTTTATTTGGAAAATATAACAGTAAGGTACTTAATTGTTACTTATACATGATTTGATAGAGAACTGCTACATTTGGCCTTAAGTGGCATGATGAAGAGAACTGCTACATTGGGCCTTAAGTGGCATGATGACAAATGGCATGTACTCGCATAAGGTTGCTTTAGCAGTGGGGGCATTGGAAATATTGAAATGTCATTCAAAGGAAAGATACTCCTACAGTGCACTAGAAAAAGATACAATGTAACAAGCTTGTTGATAATTAGTCCTACCTAGGTTGGGTCGTCCGTTATCTACTCCACTGCCAGGCTTGTGGTGGGCCATCAGTAGACACTGGCTGTCCTGCAGCCCCTGTGAGGAGATGAACATGGAGTACCATGTCTCTACTTCCGTTAGGTGGCGTGGCATGTCTGGGTTGAACACTATCACCACACCATTGGAGTCTTTAATCAATGCTGGCCAGCATGACTCAAACCTGCATCGGAAGTGACAAGTTGGTAGAATTGTAGCTTTGATTAGATTGACATAACTGCAATGCAGTACTCTTTGCTGTGAATGGTGATGGACAGATTAATAAATTACACTGAAACGGTTATTTGACTGTTTTTGCGAGTTTGTGTTAGGTGTACAGTTCAGCTGTGGAAATGGGTTTGAAAAGTGTTTGAAATGGCCCTATTGGTCCTTACTTGAAATCTCCAGCACAGTCCCAAAGTTCCACCTCACATGTCGAGGATTTGTCCCCACCTCCCTCATTCTGAGATTCAAACTCCAGTATCCTTGGAACAACACAATGGTTAAATGGTGCACAAGCCATCATTTGGAGTTGTAAACATCAGCTACCAAGCTTTTGCTGATTGACAAATCTGATGCTGGGACTGGGAGATGTGAGTCCGATTTACCTGACACCTTGAGTAGGACAGTATTCCCCTCCTACTGTCTCCACTGTGTCAGAGAGAAAGTTGGCTAGAACTGTTTTTCCAGACTGAAACACAATGGAAGATCTGTTTCATCAATTTTCACTGGAGAGATAGCTGGCAATATCTTTAATTTACAACCCATCTAACCTAGCCTGGTCTCACATCGGTTTGTACTCTTGCCAACTCCATTGCTATAATTGCCAAGAGAGTGTTTGGAATGCCAATTCCATAAGGAGTAGTCAAAGAGAGCAGAAACAGACTGGCACCCATGCTACATCGTACCCAATGAATCCAAACAATTCATCATTGCTAGCCAGCTCAAGCCAGCCGCAAAAGAAATACCTTATGTGTAAATAGCTCTTTCGTCTTACCTCACTTGGTCCAATTAAAAGTAGTTTTGCTTTGAACATCTCCCCTTCTCTTGTTTTGATAGCGTGTCCAGATTAACGTTAGCTAGCTGCTAGGCGTTGCTGGCTGAACAAATCTGCTAACGTTAGCTAATTATCAGTACCAGACTGCTAAATGCAAGCTACTCAACAATGGAAAAGGTAGATAACTAGCTTTTAAAACAACATGCAAACTTTCTTCTAATTCCAATACTTTATAGTTCTAGCACAATATATAGCTAACACGTACACCATCCCTTGCTAAATAGCTAGTGATGACGTGTGTAAACATGTTCGTCATCTCTATGGTTTCCAAGGCAGACGGGTGGCCCCAGGGTTGCCAGGTATTAAGAGCATTGACCACTCAAAACCAGCGAACAAATCCTGTAAACTAGCACTTTTTTTCTGAAGCAAGAGTAGATGCCACATTTATCCAATAAACCCTTTTCCATAACGTTATTGAGCGAAGTAATTTGTAACGATGTCTCCATCAAATAATTATTATTGCCAGTTTAACGTGAAATGAAGGAATTTGTCTATGCCACAAGAGAAAAGATCATTCAACCTTATTACTCCCCAGACCATTTTCCATTAATGGATGTCGATTTAAAGTGGAATTGACAGCGTTTCAGCAACATAAAATCGGATTAAAATCTGACCATATACACCCCCGGGAATAATATGCCACAATTTTTTCTTCTTCTATTTTCTGACAAGTGAGCACTTGGTCTTTTTTATTGTCATAAATTCATAGAATCAAATCAAATTGTATTTTTCTAATGTGCCGAATACAACAGGTGTAGACTTTACAGTGAAATGCTTACTTACCAACAATGCAGTTTTAAGAGAAAAATATTAAGAAAGTATTTACTAAATAAACTGAAGTAAACAATAAATAAATACAAATACAATTAAAAAGAAGAAAATAGAATGTTTGGGAATTACGTATTCTATTTTATAACCACTTCATATAAGGTCTGTGTTTTTTTTGTAGTCTTTAAAAAAAAAATCAAAATACAGATCAACAATTTACATTTTTACATCATACAAAACAGAACGCAGGTATTAACGAGAAAATACTAGAACAAACAAAAAATATAAAAAATAAACAATTCTAGTGCAATTGTAGTCACTCTGAAAACATCTTATTGTAATGATTTAGGAAAATGTTATTCTTGTTATTGTTCACTAGGGTTAATATTTTAATTAAATAGTTAAATTCAATCAACATTTTTTTAAATTTTGGTATGGAATTTTAGAATTTTAGTTTGTGTATGAAGTATTTGGCAACAAGAATAAAAAATCACAATTTCAGTGGTCTTGTTATCATTGCAATAGTAACATATTATATATTTTTATATCTTACAAGCATTTCGCTACACTCGCATTAACATCTGCTAACCATGTGTGACAAATAAAATGTGATTCTCACCTTCTTTTTCACAGAAAACGCAGATATCATCAATAGCCACAAATTTGGATATCATAGAATTACATGGATATATTGTATGTAAAATTTTGAATTGCACTTCCTTAACTTTGTTTGGTATACAATATTTGTACGGCCTTAACCATGCATTTTTCCAGACAATGTCAGGTATAAGCATGTTCCAGAAAAACCTTCCGCTCGGTGTAAGTTGGTTTTGTGAATGAAGAATTTGTCTTATATATTTATTACAACAAGATTTCTCAAGTAAGCCTACGCCTTCCGATCTGAGTTCTGGATAAACTTTGTGATCATTACCAAAGCTAAGATGAGTTTTCATTAGTGTAGTTAGACCACTGGGAACGGCTTTGATCACAGAAATAAACTCTCTGAAAGGTATTGGAAACTCTTTCAATGTTATAAATTGTTCATATGTGAGAATATTACCCTTGTTGTCGAAAACATCAAGAACAAAGTCAATATTCCTCTCATGCCAGCTGGGGTAGAACAATGACTTATTCCTTACAGTTATGTCTGAATTATTCCACAAAAGAGCTTTATGTGGGGAAAAATTGTGCAGGAAACATATTTTCCAGGCCATTAAAGCTTGTTGGTGAAACCTAGCCAATTTAGCAGGTAATCTTTCAGGAATATAATTACATTTCAGTAAAAATTGAAGACCTCCCAACTTATTAAAGACATTATTTGGAATGAAATACCATATTGAATCAGTATTGATCAAACATCTTTTCAACCAGTTTATCTTGAAAGTGTTATTTATGTCAACAAAATCCAACACTTCTAGACCGCCTTCAGCTCTTTTGTTAGAAAGGACTGACTTTTTTAGTTTGTGAGACTTATTTTTCCAAATGAAGGTCTTATTGATCTTTTTACAAGTAGCAGGATTTACACATAACGATAATGAGGGGTACACAAAACGAGACAGTCCCTCTGCCTTGGACAGAAGTACTCTCCCAAGTATAGAAAGATCTCTTTGTAGCCAATTATTGAATATATTTTTGGTTTTCTTAATTTTAGGAGAGAAATTCAAATGTTGTCTGACTAAGTGGTTTTTTGACAGATGTATTCCTAAATATTTAACACAGTCCTTTACAGGAATATTTCCTATTTCTTCATCATCAGAGTCAAATAAACATAACATTTCACATTTAGAAACATTCAGTTTTAATCCTGATGCAATAGAAAATGCAGTTATAGCATTAAGGGCATAAACGACCTGGTCTTTGTCTCTTAAGAAAAGAGTAGTATCATCAGCCAGTTGGGAAATGTTGATTTCTTTGTTAAAAATGGTTAAGCCATACAAATTTGCATTATTCAGAGTATCTAGAGATAGAAGTTCCACAACCAAAATGAATAAAAATGGCGAAATTGGGCATCCCTGTCGTACACTTCTGTTGTTACTGAATCTTTTGGAAGTATTAAGGTTTAGTAACACAGAACTATTTATATCTTTGTAAAACATGCGAATTACTGATAAAATTTTCACCAAATCCAAAAAGTTTAGGAGACCTAAAGAGGAATTCATGTTCAATTGTGTCAAAGGCTTTACAGAAGTCCAAAAATAAGACAACCACATCTGAGTCAATTGCATCTGAATAATCTATAAGGTCCAAGCCTAAACGAATGTTTGAGTTTATGTGACGGCTCTTCATAAATCCTGTTTGAGTCTCATTTATAATGGTATCTATTCCTTTCTTTAATCTTTTGGCATAAACCAGAGCAATCAATGTGTAATCAATATTTAATAAAGTAATTGGTCTCCAATTGTCAATGAGAGAAGGGTCTTTATCGGGCTTCGGAATCAATGAAATAAGGCCCTGTTTCATAGTGGAGACCATTTCCCCACTTTTAATGCAATCTTGAAACATATTAAAAATCTGGTCTTCTTGTAACTTTTTTTTATTTCACCTTTATTTAACCAGGTAGGCAAGTTGAGAACAAGTTCTCATTTACAACTGCGACCTGGCCAAGATAAAGCAAAGCAGTTCGACACATATAACAACACAGAGTTACACATGGAGTAAAACAAACATACAGTCAATAATACAGTAGAAAAATAAGTCTATATACAATGTGAGCAAATGAGGTGAGATAAGGGAGGTAAAGGCAATTCATAGGCCATGGTGGCGAAGTAAATACAATATAGCAAGTAAAACACTGGAATGGTAGATTTGACAGTAGATGAGTGTGCAAAGTAGAAATACTGGGGTGCAAAGGAGCAAAATAAATAAATAAATACAGTAGGGGAAGAGGTAGTTGTTTGGGCTATTTATAGATGGGCTATGTACAGGTGCAGTGATCTGTGATTAGAATTAGAATTAATTAATATCAGAAAAGCCTCTGAGTATTTGTTGCTTAAATCCTGTACTTTCCTGGTAAACAGGGTCTTATTAGGAGCATGTGAGTTATGTCCGTATACATTACAAATGATGAAAATAGCATTGTCAAGTTGAACAGTTACTATGACCCATCTCCCGTCTTGTGAAGATGTGGATTCTAGAACGTCACCTTTAAACTTGTGAATAAGTATCTAAACACCAGCAGAATGATTTGATCCATGACTGAAATAGGCCTTATCTTCCCATATAAGGTGTGTTTCGTGTAGATTTACCCTAGTGTGACGTTTTGATAACCGCGCAAATCTATCTCGGACAAGTTAACTTGTGTCAACATATTTGCCTATAAATAACGTTAGTCTTTAATGAGCTAGCCAGCTACTTTTTCACATGATGACATGCTAGCTAGCATGAGCCCACCAGGGAAGCTATATTTAGCTAGCTAGCAAGATAACTCACCGTTCGTGTAGTCAAGACTTGCTAGCTAACATTAGGCCAGCGCCATGGCAAGGACAGTTGGTTTGCTAGCATGTCAACACTTAGAAAAGTCTGACTCCACAAACAGTGAGGTAATGTTAACTGCCTGGCTAAATATCGCCTTGTAGTTAGGAACCTTGGTTGGCTAGTTAGCTACATTAGCTAAAGTTGGCTAGCTAGCTTACAAAACTACTTAATGTTTTCCCCTTACAAAACATAAACGGTTGTACATGACTAATCAAATGACCTGTGAAGTCAGTTAGAAATGTCAGCAGGGATGGAAATTAAGCTAGCCCAAGGCTAGTACTTTTCAGACTGCTAGTAGACAATGTGCCAAACTAGCCTGACACAGCAGTGACATTTTGCCTTTACAAACCACAGATTTGAACCTGAATGTAGAAATCGTGGTCTGCTGGCCAGTGCCCAAAATCCTTGTTACATCCCTGCATGTCGATTGCTTTCAGAAGATTTCCCTACCTATCACTGTTGATCCTCCTCAATGACCTTACGGCTGAGGGTTTTAACTTTCCTCTTGAGAATTAGAATCAGAAGTACAGTCATATAGCTCATCACAATACTTTGCCTCTTCAGACAAATAGTACCCTAGACTGTCCTGATCTAGTTGATAATTCCAGATAATGCCTCCATCCCAGTAGAAATGTCCCATCCACATAGTATGATTTTAGATCTGCAGATAGACAAAAGCCCAGTTTATTTTACCCTTACTATAGTCAAGTCTGTGGGTTATGGTATTTTAATATAGATGTTACCATTTAGGTAATCAACTTTTGCTAGCTAAGTTTTATTTATTCTTTTGTCTTTCAGATGGAAGGACCGGAAACCCAGTGACAACACTCGGGTCTGGCCCTGTATTTACTAGAAAACGTAGCTCATCCACCATGGCAGAAGAGGAAGATCCAGACTGTTGATTGGGAAAACAAGAACAGACAATGAAAGTTGAGTGTTGAGGGACCACTTGTCACATTGTCCAAGATGGGTTTGTGTTATGATAATGTATTTTCTGTCCAGATTGATACAGCATTGAAAAAGACCCACCACTGACAAATGTCTCTTTGTTTTTCAGTCCAACAGGAATGCATCCCTCAGGCCATCCAGTGCATGGACATCCTGTGCCAGTGTGATCTGAGCGCACACGTCCAGTTGTAGAGCCTAGCAGATCGAGCCTGTGGATGGGCAGGTCAGTAACTCATCAAATAAGATGCAATATTGTGTAAAACATTGAATTTCTAGATGCATCAACATTTTGACTTTGTCCTTTTCCCATGTTTTAGACATGAGGCGTGACATGCTCAACATCAGGCTCACCCCACGAGAAGCTGTGCATGATTAATTCCACCCTCAGCAAGGAGATCTGAGGGTACTCTCACTCTGGGGGTAAGACAAAATGTAAGCATCACAGATATACATTTCCACTGTGCCCATGATAAAATGCAATGTGAATTGTGTTGTACTACTGAATCAATGAAACTGAGGAGATGCACTCAAACCAGACTTTGTGATTGAACTTACGTTAACTAAATGTCTTTAGTTGGCTGCTTTGAGTAACACTTGTATGTAATATAACCTATTCTAGGAGCCTATTGTTTAAATGATCTTCATTCATTATTGACTTGTTTTTCAACAAGGTCAGGTACAGGCAGGGGTAACTGGGTCCTTAATAATTTTAACTTGTTATGGATAGGGGGCAGTATTTTCACGGCCGGATAAAAAACGTACCCGATTTAAAACCTCTCTAGGGTAGGTGGCACGAAATCGTCCCAACTACGTAACAGCCAGTGGAATCTTGTGGCGCGTTATTCAAATACCTTAGAAATGCTATTACTTCAATTTCTCAAACATATGACTATTTTACACCATTTTAAAGACAAGACTCTCGTTAATCTAACCACACTGTCCGATTTCAAAAAGGCTTTACAAAGAAAGCAAAACATTAGATTATGTCAGCAGAGTACCCAGCCAGAAATAATCAGACACCCATTTTTCAAGCTAGCATATAATGTCACATAAACCCAAACCACAGCTAAATGCAGCACTAACCTTTGAGGTTTTAAGCAAGTAAGACACGGGGTAAGAAATCATTTCAACATCACAGATATAAATGTCCGCTGTGCCCATGATCAAGTTAACTACATTACTTTAGTTGGCTGCTTTGAGCAAAACGTGTATTTAATATAACCTATTCTGGGAGCCTAGTGTGTGTATATGAACTATGTGAAATATTTTTGGACCATTAAAACAGGTACTGACAGGAGGAGAAATATGAGTTTGTCTGTGGTTGTCACGATGGATGGGGATGAGAAGAAGAAGGCACAAATAGGTGTTGTCAGCCATAAAACTTTAAAGAAGAAGAAGAAGAAGAAGCCTATGAGCAGAGAACACTAGACAAACATTGTCTTGAAGTAGAATTACAGAAATACTGTATCATTGTGGTGTTAAAACCTAACTTGAAGCTGCTTCATTGGGCATGTTGTCTATATGGATAAAACATATGTTTGAGTTGATAAATACACAGGAATATAAATTAATTTAGCAAAAAGACATGCAAGACTACTGTAACGGCAATCCTTTCAAACATGTTTTTATTATGGTAGGCTAAATAATTAATATTAGTGACTATCTCTAACACTCACTCAGAATCACTGTGTTTTGTCATGCAGGACTGTTCATAGCACAAGGCCCAAATAAATCATTGTTGTGATTATTTAGGCTGTTCATGTCTCACACTAAACACTATTGAGGCCATTGTAAAAATCCATGGGGCTTGCCTTCACTGATATTCAGCATCAAACAGTCACTGGAATGACGCAAATAATAATCTCCTAGTTGATTTAACAGGTCCTAAAACAGCTTATGTAACTTTAACATCAAACAGATTCTCCTCAAGAAAAATGCCTCATTTGATTTGACAGCTCACAAACTAATCAATAATTTAATGTAAAATAATGATGATAATATAAACAATTTGTACTATAATTAGCCACAACTGAAGTTCCCTTTGGGGGGAAAAATACAATTATTTTATTAAATTAAAAAATAAGGGTACATGCAGCCTTTGATTTGCCTTGACAATAAATTGCAAGTTGATTACATGTTAGACAGATTAGGTCAAAGGCACACAAATATGAAGTCAAAGTTTATTGGTCACGTTTACACATTTGCATCGCAGGTACAGCGAAATGTTTCAAGCTCTAACAGTGCAGTAATACCCACATCAATACATTTTTTTTTAAACCTAATACACACATAATCATGAAAAACGAAGAAATATCAGAATGAGCAATGTCAGAGACCGGAATATACTGCATATGTAACAGTGTAGATTCCGTCCCTCTCTTCGCCCCAACCTGGGCTCGAACCAGGGACCCTTGCACACATCAACAACTGACACCCACGAAGCATCGTTACCCATCGCGCCACAAAAGCCGCGGCCCTTGCAACGCAAGGGGAACAACCACTTCAGGTCTCAGAGCGAGTGACGTCACCGATTGAAATGTTATTAGTGCGCCCCACCGCTAACTAACTAGCCATTTCACATCGGTTACACTCACCCCCCTTTTGACCTCCTCCTTTTTCCGCAGCAACCAATGATCCGGGTCACGGCACCAATGTAACAGTGTAGGTTCCGTCCCTCTCTTCGCCCCAACCTGGGCTCGAACCAGGAACCCTTGCACACATCAACAACTGACACCCACAAAGCATCGTTACCCATCACGCAACAAAAGCCGCGGCCCTTGCAACGCAAGGGGAACAACCAAATCAGGTCTCAGAGCGAGTGACGTCAACCGATTGAAACGCTATTAGCGCGCCCCACCAATAACTAACTAGCCATTTCACATCGGTTACACATATACTGCATACAGTATGTATATACACACACACACACACTACATGACCAATAGTATGTGGACACCTGCTCGTCGAACATCTCATTCCAAAATCATGGGCATTAATTTGTAGTTGGTCCCCCCATTGCTGCCTTAACAGCCCCCACTCTTCTGGGAAGGCTTTCCACTAGATGTTGGAATATTGCTGCGTTCCAATTCATCCCAAAGGTGTTCGATGGGGTTGAGGTCAGGGCTCTGTGCAGGCCAGTGAAGTTCTTCCATACCGATCTCGATATATGGACCTCGCTTTGTGCACAGAGGGCATTGTCATCCTGAAACAGGAAAGGGCCTTCTCCAAACTGTTGCCGCAAAGTTGGAAGCACAGAATCGTCTAGAATGTCATTGTCTGCTGTAGCATTAAGATTTCCCTTCACTGGAACTAAAGAGTCTAGCCCCAACCATGAAAAACTGCCCCAGACCATTATTCCTCCTCCACCAAACTTTACAGCTGGTACTATGCATTGGGGCAGGTACCATTCTTTCTGGCATCCACCAAACCCAAATTCGTCTGTCGGACTGCCAAATGGTGAAGCGTGATTCATCACTCCAGAGAACGCGTTTCCACTGCTTCAAAGTCCAATGGCGGCGAGCTTTACACCACTCCAGCTGATGCTTGGCATTGCGCATCATGATCTTAGGCTTGTGTGCGGCTGCTTGGCCATGGAAACCCATTTCATGAAGCTCCCGACAAACAGTTCTTGTGCTGACATTGCTTCCAGAGGCAGTTTTGAACTTCAGTAATTGAGTGTTGCAACCGAGGACAGACGATTTTTACGCTCTACGCGCTTCAGCACTCGGTCCCATTCTGTGAGCTTGTGTGGCCTACCACTTTGCGGCTGAGCCCTTGTTGCTCCTAGATGTTTCCACTTCACAATAGCAGCACTTAGAGTTGACCGGGGCAGCTCTAGCAGGGCATAAATTTGACAAACTGACTTGTTAGAAAGGTGGCATCCTTTGACGGTGCCACGTTGAAAGTCACTGAGCTCTTCAGTTCTATTCTACTGCCAATGTTTTTATGGAGATTGCATGGCTGTGTGCTCAATTGTATATACCTGTCAGCAACAAGTGTGGCTGAAATAGCCAAATCTACAAATTTAAAGGGTGTACACATACTTGTGTGTGTGTATATATATATATATATATATATATGAGTAGTCATTTCATCTTTATTGAAAATAGTTATTCTAGTCATAAAAAGCTAACTGTTACATACAGTACAAACACATTTAGTTGGCCATGTAGATACTAGTTTTTCAAAATACCATTAGATAAAGAATACTTGATGTCAGATAAAGGTTATATGTTTACATACAGTGTAATTATTAGGACCTCTGCTCATTCAAATGTTTAGAAAATTCATAAAATAGAACTCTTGGATGGAGCAATGTGGCACAGTCAGTCTCAAAGAAAAACAACAAATTACAAATGATGCATAGGGCACCATGTGAAAAATAAAACAAAACGTTCTTTAAAAAATGGTGATTATATTTTTCATCAAGGAATAAGAGGCACATGTTAATGTTCATTTGAGTTGACAGATCTTGACCGAGGTTCCAACTCCAAAGCCGGGATAGAGGGGCTCCACAAACATGGTTTCGAACCTGTGCAGGAGAGTCATGTGGTTGCCTATACTGAAGAAGGCCAGGACCCCTGCCGAGTGGTCTAGGTAGACCCCTATCCTCGGTGAATGGGGCGCATTGATGGCTTTATCTACCCTGTTGTGCCAGGCTGAGTACCCTGTATCAGAACACAGCAGGCTCCAGGACTTATCATTATAGCCCAGCAGACACAGTGATCCTTTCCCCTTGCGGCTGATTCCCTTATAGGCCACCCCCATGGAGAACTCCCCGCTCCACTCGATCTCCCAGTAGAAGCGGCCACCAGACAGGGCCTCGCGGCACAGCACTTGCGCGAAGCTGTCAAACCTTTCCGGGGTGTCAGAGTAGGGCTGGAGGTCCCTGGTTCGGATCACCTTTCTGCTGCTGTCCGACAGGTGTAGCTCCTTGTAGGCTGTGCTGGGGTCCAGTCTCAGCTGGCAGAAGTCTGGGGGAGGGATGGAAGTGAAATGGGTCAACATTCGTGTTGTTCTGTGATACAGGTTTATGAGTCAACAGGTTTATGAAGAGATAATATGCCTGGTCCCAGATCTGGTTTGTACCATCTTGCCAACTCCTATGGTCATTGTTTGGCATGACAATGACCATAGGAGTTGGTAAGAAAGCACAAACAGATCTGGAACCAGGTTTGAGAGTAGATGCTAATTGAACAGATATGTACTTACATTTCAGAAACTCTGATCTGGTCTTGGGCTCTGGTGGAGGAGGGCTGTCCACTGTCATTACTTCTATGACTAGAAGGTGAAAATAGAAGACATTGTCTCAATGTCTATTCAAAACCACAGCACTGAATTTCTTCATAGGCCTTCACCTCCCAAACCATTACATTTTTTTTTTCTAGTGTGTGATCTAACTTTACACAATGAACAAACATCATATATACAGTAGACTGATCACAAGACTCACCTCTGCTGCTTTTCTCTCTCTTTTCTGTCGTATAAACAGGGACTTCGTTCACTGTGAGAGGCAATATAAAAGGTAATCAGCAAAACATTGAGTGTCTTGGCTATTGTTAACAGAATTTCAGATATACTGTGTATTGTTTTAAGATATAAAACAAATGATGGTCAATTAGACACTGGTTGTATATGTTCTAGTCTCACAGGTTAGACAATTGCTTCTGAAATATGACATGTGAAAGACTGGAAACGGAGACTATGTATGTTGTTTTGACCTGACTTGGAGATCTTCACAAGTTCCTCTCTACCCAGCTCCTCCAGACGATCCTTGATCTCTGCCACGGCTTTCCTGGCTGCGCTGAACGAGAAGTCTGGGTTCACCGACACTCTGGGGATAAAGCCATCATCCGTGGGAGTACACAGATAGTTGAAGTTCTGTATAAAAATAATCATGAGTGTCATCAAATAAGCATGTTCAAGGACCAACAATGAACGAGCAGCAGAGGAACATATTGTAGAGATCCATGACTTTGATTGCTGCTTAACATCATAGTCCTTTTTTAAACGATGGACCAAACATAAAATTGCAATATTGAACCTTTTACAGATCCAATTTTCTTGCACTTTACAATTTAGTGGACATCCACTGACCACTATAAGTGAATGTACCACAGAATATTCAGAACATACAGTATGTAATTGTATGTAGTCCTTTCAGTCTCACCTGTAGGAAGTGGATGTGGTCCTCAGTGCTGTACAGCTGTTTGAGTCCCGTCTCCTTCTTCTTCAGCTCATCTATCTCCTGCTCCAGCCTCTCCACCAGCCCCTCAGCCTGGTTGAACGCAGCCTTCTCGTTGATGCCAATCATCTTTGTCACCTCTGACCTCATTCTCTCGATGGAGCGGATCATATCCTCAAACATCTTCTCACTCTCCGCCATGGCCCTCCGGGCTGAGCTCTGGACAGGACAACACAGTTAATGATTCATTTCTCTCAGGTCAAGAGGCCTACACACATATGCTAGATGTACATTTCTAGACAAGACACAGTCATCATTGATACATCGTGAGTTACAGGCTGCCATGCAGAAGGTCATCACACATTAAGTTGATCTACATTTCTCTGCTTTAATTGGGAATAGGGAATGTAGTTTAAGAAGAAAATTATATCTGTTTTTTTAAACATTGAACATGACAGAGCAGTTATGAGTTGGTGTATGAAATAGAAGTTTCATCAGACAATGTTTTGAAGACATTTTCTCCTTACCTTTAGTGAGTCCACTGCTGTTCTCAGTTCCTCCAGCTCCTTCACCCTGTCCTGGCATTTCTGTCTGATCTCAGCTTGAGCAACTCCCAGGAGTTTCTGTTGAGGTGACACCACAGAATCATCAACACAATACCTCTTACAGGTGAGTCATAGGCGGCACCTTAATTGGGGAGGACGGGCTCTTAGTAATGGCAGGAACGGAATCAATGGAATGGTATCGAACACATCAAACACGTTTTCCATTCAGCAGCCTCCTGTGAGTGAATATTTAAGGGCCTTGCATGTCATTCAGTTCACGTTTAGTATCATTAGATTTGTTATGCCTTCCAACTTGGGCTTGATTATGTAATGTCACTGAATGGTTTATTTGTGGTTAACAGTGACAGTGGACAGCGTTATCTTGAGGGGCATTGCATGTGTTTATGTTATACTCTACAATTAAGATCGAATTCTTATTTCTCATACTGTTATTAGTTAATAGGTTGTTTTTTGTGTCTCTTTATGAAGTGAAAAAAACATATCTTATGTGACAAAGATGCAGTTATACAATGAGAGTAATAGTGCCTTTTCCCCATAACAAGCATCGCTCTAAAGATCTACTTAGAATGGGCGGCTTTATCTCCGAAGGAGGGGGAAAAAAGAGCCTCATGGAATCCTGACCATGCCAGGAATGTGAAACTACTGCTGTATGCCTGAGCCTGACTTCTAAAGAGATGTTTTAAGGTGCACACATACTGGCCTATACAGTATAGAGAGGAGAGGGAGAGCTAATTCAGCCTTTACTCAAAACCTACCAGCCCATTCTTCAAGATAAGCTCAAGGAATGTGGGGAATCTGGGGAGAGGGGATTGGGGGAAGAGAGGGAGGGGAGTGTGAAAGAGAAGGAGTGAAGCCATGGGAGAGGAGAGTCAGGTTGTAAATCTGGGGATGAGAGGAACCAGTCTCCCCATTTAGCAAACAGAAAGGCTGAATTATGGCCTTTGTAAAAAGCTTTGCTTCACAGTATTACGATGATGTCATATAAATGTCATAGATATTGGCGATAATAATGTAAAAGTAACATACTGTATATTAGTTTGATGTGGCCCAACTGTGGCTGTTTTAAAAACTGTAGCTTTTGACTGCCAATTCTGGCAGTCCATTCGAATGGAGACTGATTTGGATGCAGTGGCTGGTCATGGTCAGGTCAATGGTTTGTTGATCATAAATAGGACATGCGGTTAGACAAGGCCTTGATTCAGTCTCTGCATTCTGGTACAACTGCATTCCATTATCACCACCTCCACCATCCCCACTCCCACTACTAGGCCTAAACCCAGCCCCTTCCCACAGGTGGGTTTCAAAGTTCAGTCCAGGAAACTGGAGTCTCTAGTTTCTGTCATAATATAGCCCCAAATACACCAAACTAGAAACCCTGGGTCTGCCTTTGGTGTATTTGGGTCTTCCTGGGACTTGAGACCCCTGTTTGGAAGCTGGGAACATGGCTATCGGATCGGGAACACTGTCTCATCAAGCACAGCTGGAACACCACAAACCTTTACCACATATTAAGAACACATTCCTCGATCAAACTCACAGCTAATCAGAGAGCTGTACTTGTTTTGGATGTGTGAGTGTGTTTGCCTGACCTGTAGGAGTGGGTGGTAACGCTGGCTGGTTGGTAAGCTAGCTGGGTCAAAGTACAAACGTTGCAGAGGTGGTGGCAGTGGGTGGGGGTTGGGAATACTACACGTCTGCCTAACCCCACATTCCTGTATCATCAACACGCACCACCATAAGCCACTGGCCACTCACTCACATCCCTGTCCCGTATTTTCCCTCTGACTAACTACCTAGTTCTGTTCGCTCGCTGAGAGAAATGTGGTTCTTTAGGAGGGAAGGAGGCGTTGGTGAGTAAACCGTTAGTCAGTTAACCTTTGAGTCAGTTCTAGAACACTCCCCTTAAAGTGACTGTGCCTTGTACCTTCAGGGTGTACTGATTTCTGCCATATGACCGGCTGAACAAGTTATTTACATTGTATGTACAGTATCCAGATATCCTCACATCACAGTTATGATTTCAGTTTAAATTAATCATATTTTGATTTCAAAATACAAATCATTCTGTGAAAAATTGTAAACCTACAAGTCAAGGTCTGGATAGAAAGAAACATGTCTCCGCTCCTTACCTGTTTCTCACTCCTCTCTGCCTCGGCTGAGACGATGTCATGTCCCTTGTGTTCGCTGACAGTACAGATGGCACAGATACACATCTGGTCGGTCCGACAAAACAGCTCCAGGGACTTCTGGTGCTGGGGGCAGATCTTTCTGTCCAGGTTCCCCAGCTCGTCCACCAGCTTGTGCCTTTTGAATGTGGCTGACTCATAGTGGGGCTTCAGGTGCTTCTCACAGTATGAGGCCAGGCAGTTCAGGCAGGACTTAACAGCCTTGAGCTTCTTACCAGAGCAGTAGTCACAGGGCACGTCGGCAGGCCCAGCGAAGGTGCTCCCTGGGGGTGTGAGGTTTAGGTTGAGGTTGGCACCAGTCTTCTTGATCTTCTCTGCCACCTTGGTGAGCATAGTGTTGGGCCTGAGCACAGGCCTCTGGGTGAAGGTGATCTTACACTGGGGGCAGATGTAGATCCCTGTGTAGTCTGCCTCATTCCAGTAGCCGCTGATGCAGTCCATGCAGAAACTGTGTCCGCAGGGGATAGCCACGGGGTCCCTCAGCAGCCCCACACACAGTGGGCAGCTGAAGTAATCCGAAGACGTGGGATCAGCCATCGTCGCTACTCACTACACTACAAAAAACACTCAGAACTGTAGAGAGAGAGAAAGGCAGACAGACAGACAGAGGAATCCACAGAGGGATCTAACCAGTGCACTAGGGAGTCCGCCGTCCACAAGAGTGTGGCAGAGCCTGACAGAGACAGGACCTACTTGTATTTCTGAATTCCAGAGGTTATTGATTGAAAGCAGGCTCTACCCCTGTGCTGCCTGAGAGTATGTAGCGCTCAGCCCAGTTCAGATAAACAGGTTGAGCAAAGGCTGTAGGAGACTTAAAGGGAGGGGGAGAGAGCGAGGGGGCGGGCTGAAAGGAGATAAAAAATAGGGGATAGGCTGAGGCAGGGAGAATGAATGAATTGTAGCACACAGGGAGGCACTAACTGCTGCTAAATATGCCTGAATTTTTGGGGGGTTTTCAGTTTTTAGTCTGATTCAAATTCTTTAACTGTATTTGACTTGATAGTGTGCAAACTACACCGCAGGCTGGATCAGTTAATCATCGTTGTTTATTAGCTCCAAAGTTTTGTGTGCTGATCAGAGACAACGATACGGCATTGTTTTCAAATATAAACAGTTTTTCCCATTTTCACCCTCAAACTCAACTGGAACAGTGAACAGAATTACAGATGTCATAGGCCCTACATTAGATGCCGTTGAATAGACACAAATGCACATTTTGTGGAAGATCCGGTTTTGAAGGGGCTGGAGTCCACCCACTGAACAAACAAACCTGTTCCCACCACAAACAGGATAGAATAGGATACATTTCAAATGTCAGAGGGGATCTTTTTCTATCTTTTGCGACCCAAAACAAACAGCGGTACCTGTCACTGTTTGAACTGCCTGCCACAGGTGTTTTGACAAAGAGCAGTTAAGAGTTCAGGACAGAAGTTATTGTATATATTTAAACTGCAGCTTGTTGAACTAGTCTAACTGCCCATACAGGTGCATCCCAGGAGGTTGGTGGCATCTTAACTGGGGAGGAAGGGCTCGTGGTAATAGCTGGAGCAGAATGAGTATAATGGGTTCAAATACAGCAAGCACATGGTTCCAATGTGTTTGATGCCATTCCATTCGCTCCGTTCCAGCCATTATTGTGAGCGATCCTCCCCTCAGCTGCCTCCACCAGTGGTGCATGGAGTAGTAAAAGTAGATATGGTGTGTGTCAAACAGAGAGAGAAAAAAATGCTCATTAGAGGCAGCCAAAAGAGAACATTGCAATCACAGAAACATGTTTGACAAAACATTCCCATCTCTTACAGGTTTATCTGTCTGATGTCCATCTGAACGCTTCACATATTTTTAAGATATTGTGCCATGTAAAAATGCACATCTAGCCCATGACTTAAGTCCCCTTGTTACTTTAGTATTTGGTATGTACAGTATAAACATATCCTGTGTCTTTATTAGCTATAGTCTAAAACCAGCAGAGTCCATCTTTCAAGAAACACCTTGGTTTCTATATTGCCAAGTGTCATCCTATCCTCTTTCTCCCATGACAGGCTTATTTAGTAATATTACAGTAATATTACAAAGGCTTTAAAGGGTAAGCCTTTAAAGGGGCAATCTGTAGTTGCTACATACATTTTTGCAATTAAAAATTCATTATATGTACCCATTGATACTTGAAGAATATAACTTATAAATACCTCATGAGCTTATTTCAACTGTCATACCCAATCAGAACCCCAAATATAAGCTTGTTGTACTACAATGTTTGTAAACAAAGTAAATGTAAACAAACAATATATAGCCTCAAAACATGGTAAAACTATTTTCTATATCATGGATTGTCAGTCCTTGCATCCATAGCTCTGTTTATTAATTTGTCTATGACCTGACGAAGATCAAACTCGGATCAAAGCGTTGTCTTTTTTGTGTGTCTGATTATGTCACCATGGGAGCATACCAGAGTTGCTGACATTTCTTTGATACATTTCACCAGGCCCATCCCTCAGCTTTTTATCGAAACAGGGACCGGCAGGATGCTTTGTTAATGTTTCAACTGCTGATTTCCGCTTTAAAGACCCATCCCACTGGGCACACACTGGTTGAATAAACGTTGTTTCAATGAAACCAACGTGGAATAGACATTGAATTAACGTCTGTGCCCAGTGGGATGGCCCATTCTCACCCTAGAATTCTGGATCAATTCTGACATCATGAACTAATTAGCACATTTGCATTTCAATTTACACCTTTGTTTCCTCTTGGGCCAAGGATGTGGCCATACTGTAGTGCACATTTCTCTCTCTCACTAGTTCACTAAAGAGGGCCTAAATGAGAAACTCATTACCCTGTAGCCACAAGGTAATGTGTGAGGTAGTGGACCTTAGGGATAAAATGGTTTGCTGAATTATCTTATTCCAGAAGAGTTGATAGGCATACTAAATTTACAGTATGTTACAATTATTTAAATTACAGGGCCACCGAAACATTTTTACCAACCGGTTGCGCAAGGCCGTGTACGCAACTCCTCCCTCATTGCATATCTTACATCATTGCACTTTAGAGATAGTTTCGCCTCTCTCCGTATTTGGTCAGGTTTCTGATAAGCCAGTTTCTCTTCCTCTAATTTTTGTGTGGATCAGATACCAGGAAAGTAGACCAATCCAGAGTAAAAGCAGCCCTCTGTTTTCCTTATTGATTAACGAGAGAGAGCGAGAGTGAGGGAAAAGGTCATACACTGCCAAATGCATGGTCTTGATTTATGTGAAAAAATCATCTAGTTGTACAGTAACAACACACAGGTATACAAGTTAGGCTCATCTGATTAGGTACAGACACTTCCCATTTTTATGAAAAGCAATGCACAAGGCCTGATGCAATGTCTTGCAATGTACTTAATAAACTCAAAGACTAATGCCCATCACTCAAAGTTATTGGGTGAGGAAACAGTTCAGTTGTCATAAAGGAATAAACATGCTATAAACATGTCCTAGTTATGTCTCTTGATCAGTCAGGCATAAAACCCTACGGTTTACAAGGTGAAAGGTCAACATTCATTAAACCAAACATTCTCTTGCATCAGGTGTAGTGGGGGGTAACCGGGGGTAACCAGGAGGTTTCAGTCAGGGGATGTTGTTGTGGAGAGTCAGTGAGTAAGAAAATACAAAATGGCTGTGTGAGTGTAGGATTACTTCCTAAATGGCTCCCTATACCCTATATAGTGCACCAGGGCTCATACGTTGCTGGTCAAAAGTAGTGAACTATGTAGGGAATAGGGTGCCATTTGAGACGCAGACCTAGAAGTCAAGAACCCGGCTGTGTCTGTGTGTGATTGGTCAGAATATGGAGAGAGACAAAGTATTTACAAGTGTTGCCTTGGAACAATGGTTACCTTTGTTAGTGCTGGCTGGCAGATACACAGGGCTGGAGAGGAGGAGTCTGGACAGGGGCCAGATCACAGGGAACAGGTTGTTGCTGCACACTGCAGAACAGACCTCTACAACAAATAGGGGCAAAAAGGGACAATTGTTGATGAGGATTCCAAAATATTTTTGAATTACATTTGTGTGGTACTTTGGACAGTTCACTTGGAAAAGTACCTGGAAAACAGAGACAGAAACGTGTTATGCAAATGTAGGTTGCAGATGTAACATTGGCTCTGCATGTAAATGTATGAAAGCAACCAGTGAATCCATATTAACATGACTCTCTGTAAGATAAGCAATCATGTGTTTCCATTGTCATCATCAGCTCAGCATGTTGAACAACAACCAGAATGAGTCAGGTGAGCCAGATAGGGATGTATTACAGCAGCATCCTAACTATTTTACTACAGTCATCCTGGTTACGTCACTACAGTTACAGCACATCACAGCTACATGTGGGTAGCTAATGTGGAAATAAACCACAGAAGAAAAAAGGGCCAACATAACCACCTCCCTATAAACAGATCTTTATTGAAGGTTCACTTTAAGGGCAACTGAACAAACTAACTTTGACTTCACAGTCACATTAATGTGAAAGACCACCAGGATGTCTGTCAATTATAAAGGGAGTGATATGATATTGAATCACAACACCTGATTGTCTTATTGGAGACTGTCCTCAACTGAACTGAACTCAGGCCTTTCTGATGTGGAGCTGTCATGAGCTTCATTCAGGGGCTTGTATTTTGGATAGTCCTAAACTTTAATTTTTTAATTGAACCTTTATTTAACTAGGCAAGTCAGTTAAGAACAAATTATTATTTACGATGATGGCTTACCCCGGTCAAACCTGGACGACACCGGCCAATTGTGCGCCGCCCAGTTATCTGTTAGCTGGCTCTGTATTGTCATTGGCAATGGAACTGTATGTCCTCTGAAGCTCATCATGAATCTACATTTACACTGAGTATCCAAAACATTAAGAACACCTGCTCTTTCCATGACATAGACTGACCAGGTGGATTCAGGTGAAAGCTATATCCCTTATTGGTGTCCCTTGTAAATCCACTTCAATCAGTATAGATGAAGGGGAGGAGGAGACAGGTTAAATAAGGATTATTAAGCCTTGAGACAATTTAAGACATGGATTGTGTATGTGTGCCATTCAGAGGGTGAATGAGCAAGACAAAAGATGCCTTTGAACGGGGTATGGTAATAGGTGCCAAGTGCGCCGGTTTGTGTCAAGAACCACAATGCTGCTGTTTTGTTTTACGCTCAACAGTTTCCCGTGTGTATCAAGAATGGTCCACCACCCAAAAGACATCCAACCAACTTAACACAACTGTGGGAAGCATTGGAGTCAACATGGGCCAGCATCCCTGTGGAACGCTTTCGACACCGTGCAGTAGAGACTATGCCCAGACGAATTGAGACTGTTCTGAGGGCAAAAGGGGGTGAGGGGGTGTTCCTAGTGTTTGGTATACCCAGTGTATATGAAGTACAGAGTCCCTCCAACCAATAAATAAAGCATTGCTGTCTTCTGTTTTGTGTGTGCAAGATTCACAGATTTACAGACTGGATAATTGTAACAGCACTACTGCTGTGAGTCAGCTATAACAATATCAAGGCTTCTCCTAAAACTGTCAGGCACTGAAACCCCAAACTTAGAATTAGAGAGTTGTAAAGAAACTGTTTTTTAAATATCTAGAACTAATAAGATGAATTGCTTGGCAAATATTGATCATGTTGTAATTTCCCTGACCCCGGGGCAATTTCAGGTGAAATCTAGATTTCAACCTCTACCCACATTCTTCAACACAAAAAACTGACCAGATCACCTCATGTGCAATAATCTCTTGCAACCATCTCGTCAAACATGACACTGGACATTTTGTGAGTAGCATGTCAGCTACAGTACTTGTTCAGGATGACTTGCAGACCCTATAACAATGACATTCGGTGTGTAGAATATAGCCACTATGCTTTGACTAACACAATGTACTTTTTGAAGCAGTTTTCTTTACCCTGGTGTTGTCTGGGACATCTGGCCTGGTCACATTACATTCTTCATTTTTAACAACCCTGAAACTCCACAGAACTAACAAGCTGACAGCCATCTTGGAACGGACGGAGGAGTGTTGAGGCTGATGTGAAGAGGAGAAATGTGGAGAAAAAATAAAATCCAATTAGAATCATGATTTGGATTGAGAGGAAATGAGTGGAAGAGAAATAAACAGTTGATAATTAACTGCTCTCAATCGCATAGCAGGATGATGAACACCTATTGCAAGTCACTTTCTGTTGTTCAAGCCAGATTCCAACCAGCCAACTTTATTTATTTTACCTTTATTTAACTAGGCAAGTCAGTTAAGACGGCCTAGAAACAGTGGGTTAACTTCCTTGTTCAGGGGCAGAACGACAGATTTGTACCTTGTCAGCTCGGGGATTTGATCTTGCAATCTTTCGGTTATTAGTCCAACGCTCTAACCACTAGGCTACGCTGCCGCGGAAGGGTGAGAAGATTAGTTTTGTCATTAGTCACTCTAAAGAAAAGTCCACAAAAAATGTCTTCTTCACCCTCCCCTCTTTGATTTGCAGCCAGGCCAAGAGGTCAGTGTGTACATGCCCTGAGTGGGCATCCATTATATCACTTTTCCCCACAGCCATGCCCTCACTACAAGCTGGATGCTATCAACCAGCAGCAATACTCTGAAGCCACATTTATCAGTGACGATGTTGACAGATTCAGATTCATCTCACTATGGACAATTCTTACATGCAAAAACATGCCCCCTCCCTATGCCTCCTGAGAAAAAAATATTTATTCCCTATGGCATTTGAGATATATGGTCATTGATCTTTTTTGTTTCCAAGAACTGACAGAAAATACAGTTAAAATTACAATGCATTTTAGAAAAATTTGTTTAATGTTTAAAATATTGTAATAGGTAGGGCATTGTTACAGGTCTACCAATAAGTGGCAGTAATGAGGGAAATGGAATCAGCCATCTTGAAAGTCATTTTACCTGAGATTCTGTTGGTCATGTGTTTGTTTGTCATGTTGATCTGCAAATCTACTTGTATGATGGAATTGTGTATACAATGTATCTAATATGTTTCGTCATTGTCGAGGTGTTGATGGATGCTTTGGGCCAGACTTTAGAACTAGTGTGAAAGATGCCCTATTTGTAAGTTTGCTTAAAAAAAAATTCAAGTAACCTCTGCAAACTGTATTGTGATTTAGTGGTAAAGATTCTAATGGAATATTTTGTAATTGTGGTGTTGATAAAAAGGCAACTCCAACCACTGTTTTTTTGTCCTTTGTTTTTAGTATTGAAACATGGCTGAATTTTAAAACATTAGACAAACCACTTCCCATAGCCTGAGATTATCTTGTCACTTAGTGGGTTAGACCAATAGTTTACCCTTTTGTAGTGTGACTTATCAAAGAAACGTATCACTTGTGTACAACTGATGTTGGTACTTCATTAGATGTGCAGTGAAGTCCAGTGTGACACATATCTTACATTATTATATGTGCAGGGAAATCCAATGTGAAATTGATCTTAACTGTGTGCAGTGAACCATGTTTTATGTCACATGTTAAATAAAAATATTGCACTACATAAACGAACAACATGAGGGTCAAAATGTGAGCTTTGTCTGGGGTAGAGTCCCTGTTGGAAACCAACAGTGACCTATATTTGTAACTACAGTATCGATTTGCAGTACTGTCAAAACAAAGTTAAATCCTGAGATCACACAATTCAATCATTCCTCTCACTTTCTGAATTCACACTCCTCTTCCTGATTGACGGCTGTTGAATGGTTCCATTGACACTCTGTCACCTGGCCCCACCCACGTTTTACTAGTTTCTGCTTAACCAGTTTAGCCTCCTTCCCTCAATGACTGTTTAGTCTATATAACATGCTGCGGAAGCACCTGTGGCTCACTTTGCTCAGACCTGACGGACGGGACAGACCGAAAATTTAACAGTCGCACTTCGTCTTTAGCCTACTACTACCAAGAACCTAACAGCACCAGGGTGCATCAGTCAATCCCCATGTCTACTGACCAGGAGAGCTGCCATCTGTGTAAGGAAGACCTGAGGGACCCAGTCTCCATTCCGTGCGGCCACATCTTCTGCTCCATCTGCCTGAAGACCTACTGGGACCACGCTGACCACACCGGTTCCTACAACTGTCCACGTTGTCGGGTCACCTACAACAAGAGACCCACCCCACGCCGCCTCCAGACCTCCCGCTCCTCCTCACACTCAACCCACTCCCAACTCAGGATGTCTGAGACCTACCCTCCTCCACCTCCAGACCCAGACTACAATTACGCTGGACCACAAGATGTGGGATGTGATATCTGTATTGGGAAGAAGCACAAAGCCATCAAGACATGCCTGATGTGCCTGGCGTCCTACTGTGAGAGGCATCTAAAGCCCCACTATGAGAACCCTGGCTTCAAGAGGCACAAGCTGGTGGATGAGATCGGCCATCTGGACAGACAGATTTGCCCCCAGCATCAGAAGGGTCTGGAGCTCTTCTGCAAGACGGACCAGATGTGTATCTGTGTTCTGTGCACCGTGAAGGAGCACAAAGGTCACGACATGGTATCTGCCGAACAGGAGAGGTCAGAAGAACAGGTAAAACGGCTAACTCTTTGAAGTAGTTGCATTTCTGTATTGTTAAATGACAAGCCATTAGTGTAACAGGAAAAAAAACGACTACTTTTTTCTAGGCTTTTCAATAATTTGCCTATTCAAAACCATAAGGTTTCTGTAGCCAATTGACTGCAGTTGTGTGACTGAGAGCGACAGGTTGATTGTTGGAATAGATTAGCTAGTACCAGCCAAGCCCCTAAAACAAATACTTCAGGCAATCAGTTAGACTCACCCACATGAGTGAAAGCAGTTACTGTAAATGTGTGTGGGCTGGGGTGGGGTGTTGCAACCAAACCTCTATTCCAAGAACTACTACTGGCTAGATTTTATTACTGCATTGTCTGAACCTAATGCACATTATAATAATGCATTTTGATGACAATTTCAAATTACATGAATGGCGAGGAAAAAGATGCCACTTCACGCAGCCACAATGTTTGTCGGTAGCATTTGGGTTGTTCAGTATTTGGAATATTTTGGAAACAATTGTCTGACTTGTGGGGCTATGTCACTGACGTCCTGTGTCCTCCATCCATAGCAACGTCTGGGTGCCACCCAGGCAGAGATCCAGGAGAGGATCCATGAGAGGCTTAAGCAGATGGAGGAGCTGAAACAAGCTGTGGATTCACTCAAGGTACATGTCTCTATAGCACATAAAATACAGTAGGTTGTGAAATTACACAATTACAATATACTGTTAAGTCATACTAAACATACTGTAGATGTACTCACAGTGTATATTTCTGATGTGTGTCCTGGAGAGACAAATGATCTTTTCCCACCAAGAGATTTCATAATCACAAATATCAATACATCACCAACAGAGTTCCATTATGACTGACCTCCTGGGTGTATTGGTACAACCCAAAATGCTTTAGAGATTATAACAGCATGCCCATTAAGTGTGCCCCTTTCCTCTCCAGAGCTCAGCCCAGAGGGCTATGCAGGAGTGTGAGAAGTTGTTTGGCGACATGATGCGTTCCATCGAGAGGATGCAACAGGAAATGGCCAAGCTAATCTCCTCCAATAAGAGGGCAGCACTGAACAACGCTGAGGGTCACCTAGAGCGTCTGACCCACGAGATCGCTGACCTCAAGAAGCGAGACAACGAGATCACACAGCTGTCACGCACAGAGGACCACATCCACTTCATCCAGGTGACTAAAGGCTCGCACACATCGCACCGAATGTGGATCTAGCGTTAGTCTTGCGATCGTTCAGTGCGCTTTGTTTTAGGAACCACCGAAAAATCTGTGAGCATTCGGTTCACAAATGATGTTCAGAGGTGATAAATACTCTTGGGCTTTAAAGTCTAACACCCCTCACCCTAAAACAACTACTATAATATTTGGGCTCAAGCCAAGGAATGACACAAGCAATTTTAAACATTGCCTTCCCCCTAACACTATATATCTCATATTTGAGTGGCCCGCCAAGCGCATCACCCCAAAATAACCAGAACTCTTTGCACAATTTGGGTTAAGTGCCTTGCTCAAGGGCACATTGACAGATTTGTCACCTAGTTGGCTCAGGATTCGAACTGGCGACCTTTCGGTTACTGGCCCAATACTTTTGCCGCTTCAATGGGACAGAAGGCCGTGTGTTGTTGTGATTCTGGATGGCCAGATGGCAAGTAACAATGACAAGAAGCTGCAATGTGGAGACTCGTAGCTGGCTAGTTTTATCTTTATTCTTGATACCATGTCTTGTTTTGATGTCACGTCTATGCTAATATGGCAGAAATTCACTAGCTAGCTAACCAACAACCGCAATGATGTATTTGAGACAACAATTGTGCAAATGCATTTGTTTTTCAATGAACATTGAAGACTAAATAGTTACATGTCAACAATCTAAGCCAACCCAGTCTGTTTTGACCCGTAGTTGCGCACACGTCGGTTTTGTTGTTAAACAACCAACCTGTCTATAATAATTGAAGACAGGAAATATGAAGCCAGGATATGACACGAGCCAATTCAAATGATGAATGTGTCATTTGAAAAGAGGGCATGTCTGTCCTCATCCATTCACACATCTAACCATCTCTTATCCTCTCTGTTGTAGAGCTACCACATGCTAATCGCTCAGACGGAGGCTGAGGAGCTGCCCACAGTCTCAGTGAACCCCTACTTCTCCTTCGGACCCGTCACCAAGGCTGTCTCTGAGATGAAGGTCCATCTCCATGACATCAGCAATGAGGAGCTGGTCAAAGTGGCAACGACCGGTGAGGCAGTGAGATAATGCACTGTAACTTCAGTTAGTTACTGCCATTGCTGAATGAATGATGTAGAGCCGAGACCTAGATTAAACCCCAGGCTTTTGTCCTTTTTAAAACCATGGACTTGGAAATGCTTCAGTAATTTACAGTATATTCTTATAGAGAATATTTACTCAACTAGAATTTTTCCTCTTTCAGTGAACAAAATGCCTTTCTGCCAACTGGATGAAGCCAAAAGGAGAAATACTGTGAAAGGTGAGTCAATCAACATGAAACTCCCCACTGACCTTATTCTGGAAAATACTTGGAGTGGTATTAGTTCAAAAACAAGGATATCGACCCCACGACTCCCCCAGACCTCCACCAAACCCCCAAACAACATTGTTAGGTGGTTGCTGAGGAAATATGGGCTTGCCTTGTGTTGTAGCTAAATTCCAGTAATTACATTTTCACAGGGCAATCACAGCATAATCTGAATTTCAAATGGCTCCTTGAGTGATTATAATTTTCTTATTGCTCTGCTGTGCGTAAAAAAAACAAAATGGTTCCTCTAGTATTGTTGGAATAGTAAAGTGGTCTGAGCACCTTGATCTTTATTAGAGGGCACTCAAAGGTCAGGTGGTGGTTCAAGTGGCCCTGAATATTTACATTGGCTGATAAGTTAACTCTCTTAGAACACCACACACGCATCAAGCAATTTTACACAAACACACACTCATTAAAGTTGGATTTTCTGGGGATATCCGAAACACTAATAAATCCCAAGATTGTAAAGTAAATTTCCATGCATGCGGTATCAGGCTATATTGTACAATCCAAATACAATGTTATGTATGTTTTTTGTTTTCTTTTGCATTTCCTTCTCTTTGTAGCCGATGCAGTTGTTGCCGTGTACAAGTCTCCAAGCCAGGAGCCCCAGCACAGAGAGGACTTCCTGAAATGTACGTCTATTTAATGATTCTCCTTCTGAGACTATACTTACCAAATCAAATACTATAGGACTGAGGGTTCATTCTAGTGCCATTTAATTATTCATACTATTTGATCATTTAAGTGTGAACTACTGTTCATAAATTGCGTTAAAACCACTATAAAGACAGGAGTTAGTCTAAAATACTACCTGGCGCCCAGCCCACATGGAAACAGGCTAGTGCTGTGATGGGAGTAGTCTTACCACATTCCTTAGATACTAGGTTTGTAAGTGGGCATGCTCGATGAACTTTATACCGGTTTACTGCGGTGAGTGGGAGTATAGGTTTGTAAAAAGGTTATACAGAATGACATCACTGTATTGGCAAATCTTTCTAAGCTACGTTACTTGACTACTACAACTATTGGACACTACAGCTTCAGCAAGTTTAAAAACTGCTCTGAATAGGACAGTCAAAGTATAGAATAGAAGTGCGTACTGAGCATGCGGAAAAGGAAACATCGGTCACAAGCAGATTTGAATAACTGTGGTCCGAGCTATACATGTAAATAAATGGCTCTGCCTCCGGTGGTATTCCAGATGATAGGCCAAGTGGTCGATCTTCCAGACCAGATGGGCCAAGTGGTCGGTCATCTCGTCCTAGCCGTGGCTACAGAGAGTACCACCAGTTCTGACCTGGCTGAGGGGTGAACCAAGGTGAACCAAGTCTATAGTACATGAGCTACTGTAGCTGTTCTACTACCTGCATGCTGGTGCACACCTGTCCTGCAGGGTCACAAGTTTTTATTTTGTAATTTTTTTGTTGGGTGATTTACAGGTACAATATCAATTCATATTTTCAGTTTATATAACATGTACCTATGGGCTCCACAACTTTTTTTTGTAAGTAAGAAATACATACAGAAATAATTGACATTGATCAAAAAGGATTTTGTAATAGTACAATTGGTATGTAACCATGTTTTCCACCCCGTCTAGCAACACAGGTTAGTTGTCAGTGCCCACTCCCCTAAACATCCAAGGTTCCTTGTCAACTGAGGATGCTTTTACATCCTCCCTCTCTTCCCATTTCCTCCCAGAGACCAGAGAACCCTCCCCATACCATGCCTTCCCCCTGCCAGCAGTAATCATCTGAGAGATTCAAGGAGCTATCACCGTTAAGTAATATAACATAGCAGATTAAACATTTACATTCATGCACTTTGAAACAAAAAAAAAATGTGTAACTTTGTCCCAGAAGCATTTAACTGCAGTTCACACCCACATTATATGAAGGACTGTGCCTACCTGATTTACGGGACACAGTGAACAGTTTGGCATGGGGCCAATTTCATCATATAACTTTCCTTGGTGTTAAATACAGTTTCAATAAAGTATAAGTTGATGGCTCAGATTATGGGATGTCAAGGTCATATTTTTCCATACTCTGTTCCAGTTAAAGGGTTGTTCAGATTCACTTAGATCTGTGGACCATACTTTTAATGGCTAGCTCAGAACATGGGCTTTCTAAAAGTTGTATATATGCAGTGCATTCAGAAAGTGTTCAGACCTCTTCCCTTTTTCCACATTTTGTTACATTACAGACTTATTCTAAAATTGATTAAATACAATTTGTTCCTCATCTATCTACACACAATACCCCATAATAACAACGCGAAAACAGGTTTTTAGAAATGTTTGCAAATGTATTACACATTTTTAAAAATTAAACCTTATTTACATAAGTATTTAGACCCTTTGATATGAGATTCTAAATTGAGCTCAGGTGCATCCTGTTTCCATTGATCATCCTTGAGATGTTTCTACATCCTGATTGGAGTCCACCTTTGGTAAATTCAATTGATTGGACATGACTTTGAAAAGCACAAACCTGTCTATATAAGGTCCCACAGTTGACAGTGCATGTCAGAGCAAAAACCAAGCCACGAGGTCAAAGGAATTGTCCGTAGAGCTCTGAGACAGGATTTTGTTGAAGCACAGATCTGGGAAAGGGTACCAAATGTCTGCAGATTGAAGGTCCCCAAGAACACAGTGGCCTCCATCATTCTTAAATGGAAGAAGTTTGGAACCACCAAGACTCTTCCTAGAGCTGGATGCCCAACCAAACTGAGCAATCGGGGGAGAAGGGCCTTGTTCAGGGAGGGGACCAAGAACTCTGACAGAGCTCCAGAGTTCCTCTGTGGAGATGGAAGAACCTTCCAGAAGGACAACCATCTCTGTAGCACTCCACCAATCAGGCCTATATGGTAGTGGCCAGACAGAAGCCACTCCTCAGTAAATGGCACATGACAGCCTGCTTGGAGTTTGTCAAAAGGAACCTAAAGGACTTTCAGACCATGACAAACAAGATTCTCTGGTCAATGAAACCACGATTGAACTTTTTGGCCTGAATGCCAAGTGTCACGTCTGGAGGATACCTGGCACCATCCCTATGGTGAAGCATGGTGTTGGCAGCATCATGCTGTGGCTGTTTTTCAGCAGCAGGAACTGAGAGACTAGTCAGGATCAATGGAAAGATGAACACAACAAAGTACAGAGAGATCCTTGATGAAAACCTCCTTCAGAGCGCTCAGAACCTCAGACTTGGGCGAAGGTTCAACTTCCAACAGGACAACGACCCTAAGCACACAGCCATGACAACGCAGAAGTGTCTTCGGGACAAGTCTCTGAATGTCCTTGAGTGGCCCAGCCAGAGACTGGACTTGATCACGATTGAACATCTCTGGAGAGACCTGAAAATAGCTGTGCAGCAACACTCCCTATCCAACCTGACAGAGCTTGAGAGGATCTGCAGAGAAGAGTGGGAGAAACTCCCCAAATACAGGTGTGTCAAGCTTGTAGCGTCATACCCAAGAAGACTCAAGGCTGTAATCGCTGCCAAAGGTGCTTCAACAAAGTACTGAGTAAAGGGTCTGAATATTTATGTTAATGTGATATTTCAGTTTTAATTTTAAATAAATTTGCAAACATGGGGTATTGTGTGTAGATTGAGGGGGAAAAAACAATTTAATCAATTTTAGAATAAGGCTGTAACGTAACAAAATGTGGAAAAAGTCAAGGGGTCTGAATACTTTCCAAAGTGAAAACAAGTATGTTATATCTTGTTTTCATTGAACCATTTTCTTCATTACCCACCCTTATTCATGAAGTCTGCTAACTTAATTGTAATGGTCAGAATTGTTAACTTGTTTTTTTATACCTTAAGACAAAATATGCTGCTGAAGAGATTCCATATATAAGGCTGCGGCTACAACTCTGTAATTATAGTGAGGGGGGCTAGGGAGGAGGGGGGGGAATGGTTTTCCAGAGGGTCTTCTTGGTGGGGAGTGACCAGTGGTGTGTGGGGGGGGGGGGGTCTGCGGGTCCTGCTTGTTATTTTACATCCATGGATTTATCAACACTAAAGACAACTAATACATTTTAGAAAAATAATGGCAACACTAGTTATTATTCTCTTGTGGAATTTGAAAAGCCTTAATAGTCCTATCAAATGTTCCAGCTGTCTTGATCTCCTAGCAAGAAACCATATTTATATATTTATATAGCAATGCTCCAAGAAACACACCTGTTCAAAAGGACGCACATAAAATAGAGAACCATTTGTACAAAGCCCCAAACATAACTCATGTGTGGCTTCGGGACAAGTCTCTGATCAATTTATAAGAACCTCAATTACCATTCTTGGTAAAGGCAAAGATCAGGCAGAATCACTTTCATTAAATGTATCCATAATTGAAAGAAAATTACTTTTATTACATCCATAATTGAAAGAATATTGCTTTTATCAATGTCTATGCTCCAAGTATTTTTTTTATATTCTCTGATCAACATATTGTCTGAATTAACTGAATTCCAAATGGTTATTGGGACAGGAATGAATCCCATTCTGGACATGCAGGACAAATCTAATAAGACCAACTACAATCTTGCAGGGTCACATTAATCATAGCCTGGTGTCCTGATCTCAGATCTGTTTGTCCTGCCTTGCCAATGCATGAGAATTACCAGAGGAGTTGGCAAAACAGCACAGACCGATCTGGGACCAGGCTACGTTACTTGCCCTTAGTTTGCCTGGTGAAACTCAAGGTCCCTTTGCTGACTTGAATGACTGGTAGCATTTGCAATATTATGTTTGTGGTAATTCAACTAACTACGTCTGACCTTTTTGACATTTCAGATTGGGGATGTGCTAGGCGATAGGGTACTTAAATCTGGGACTTGGGCTGTGTTTAGACAGGCAGCCCAATTCTGTAAAACAAATCCCACTAATTGGTATTTTGACCAATCACATCAAATATTTTTTAGAGCTGATCTGATTGGTCAAAAGACCAGTTAGTGAAAAACATATCAGAATTGGGCTGCCTGTCTAAATGCAGCCATTGTTTTGTATAATTGTGTATAATATTGGTTTTAAACAACCTTTTACATTCCATAACTAACCTTGTAATGTCTAGTATTGTATGGGTATAAGGGTTAAATGATCAAGCCCATAGGAAAGAAGAGCATTCAGTTCACACAGTGGCACTCACTCATGACATGCCTTCTCCCTCTTCTCTCTCAGATGCCTGCGTTCTCACCCTGGACCCCAACACAGCCTACCGCCAGCTATACCTGTCTAGAGGCAACAGGAAGGCAGCCCTGAAGAGAGAACCACAGGACTACGCTGACAGTGCCTCCAGGTTCGACTGCCTGCCCCAGGTCCTCTGCAAAGAGTCCCTGTCTGGAGGTGCCTACTACTGGGAGGTGGAATGGAGTGGAGAGGGGGCCTCCGTGGGCATCACCTACAAGGGCATCAAGAGAGTAGGCTACGGGGACAGCTGCCGCATCGGCTACAACCGCAAGTCCTGGAGCCTCTTCTGCTCTGATTCCAGCTATTCCGCCCGATATGGTAAAGACCAGGTGGAAATCAATGCACCCTACTCCTCCAGGATAGGGGTCTTCCTGGACCACTCAGCAGGCACCCTCTCGTTCTACACTGTGGGGGACACCATGTCTCTCATACACCGCTTCAAGGCCTCCTTTGCCGAGCCTGTCTACCCAGGCTTTTGGGTCTGGTATGAGTCAGCGGTCACCATCCGTCAGCTGTCATAATATTATATTACCTATGATTAAATTATGATTGCCTATGTATCGATCATCATACGTATTGTGATTCAAGTAATATAACTGCATTTGTAATTTGACTCGTTTTCTCAAATTGTACTATTTAAATTGGCAATGATGTTTTACTTTGTTCTATTGAGGTTTGAATTCATGTTTTATACTGTATATAAATCATCAAATAGAGATAGATATCTCTGACAAATTGGGTTTGGTGAGTAAAGGAATAAACATGATATCTATAATGTTTTCATAATCATGAAGGATCTACTTTAGAATAGACTGATGTGTCAACTAATATATTTGATAAACGAATATACTCTATGGATCAGATGAATAAAATACACCTGAAGTTGTATATAAATGTATCACACAAAGAAACTGGAATGTGTAATACAAGTTTATTTTATATTAATATAGTATTTCTGTCGCGTGTGCATTCAACCCAATAATTGATTTGGAATAATTGTAATAGGCACTGTAAAGCTAGGATGACCCTTAATGCCATAATGGAAGACCTGGAAGAAAGGTCTTTATATAAAATGTTTTCCATAAGGGCCGGCCATTGGTGGAATAGCCGACTCACTGTAAACCGGCTACTTTTTCCGCTTCATAAATTTTCATTTAAGTTTCAATTCGATAGTCAGTATAGCCTTCTTCCGCTAAAATGAACGATATGCATCTTCTAGTGATAGGACAGGGGCCTGTCCGCCACAAAGCGAGAAATAAAAATAGGTTATTTTAATTGCCTTTGTTTTTATTGATCTAATATATTACATACTTTTGTTCACTTTCTAGCATTCAAAATAATAGATACTGGCTGCAGTTCAAACACGTAATTTTTACCGCCTCAGCCCTTGCGCTAGCCACTTTCCCTCTGGGGAATCCCCGTCGAAACCGGATGCAGTTTGATTGCCATCTTAAGTAGAAGTCCAATTCACTAACGTTGCCCCCTCGGCCCTCAATTTAGCTTGAGGGAGCGGGTGAACAACTTTGGTCACTTGCAGGGTTGATATGACACACAATTCAATGCAAACTGTAGTCACATGTCAAACTCTTGTGCCCGCGAAGTGTCAAATTGAATCAACAAGGCTGCATTTTTGGCATGTCAGGAAAAAATATGAAGCTAGCTTGCTAACGTAGCTAGATTCATAAACATATTTTTTGGAATTCTGAAATTTATTGGAATAAATTACTAAACGATAAAACTAGCTAGCCAGCTATGGGTAACTGTAGCTAGCTACCTGATATGTATGTATATATGTCTAAATCCCCAAAACATGTCACTACAACTCAATACATCACTACTGGGACAAGTCAATTTGCTTACCCTTAGTACATTAAACAACGCATAAACAAAGTTTTGCAGTATAAACCCATTGGGGGAAAAAATATATTTAAATATACTTAAATCATACTTCAACATATTTAATTATATTTAAAATTATCTAAATTGGAAGAATTTAAATACATTTAATGCATTTAATGTACATTTTATTTGTATTTTATTAGCGTTTTAAAGTATATTAAATACATTTAAAATTATCGGAATATGAACTTTTTTTTGTACTTTTGTATATTCTTAGTATATTAGACAAAGAGCAAAACAAATATACTTTGAATACATCTTAAATACATTGTATGTATATTTGTCATAAATTAGAAATATACTAAAATTGTATTTATAGTCTCCTCACTACAAGACTTAGCAAATACACTTCTACTCATTAACTACATTAGCTATTGTAATAATAATCTTCTCAGCCGATGTTAACATTCTATTTTTATTCTGTATATTTGTATTATTCTTTTCACTCAGTCATTTAAATCATTATTGAGGAGTTACTACAATGTTTTTGATCCAACCTCAGTTTTCTCCTATCACAGCCATTTAACGCTGTAAATGTTTTACAATCACCAATGGCTTCATGGCAACATCCCTATGCAGTTTCATTCCTGTCCTGCAGCTCATTTCAGAAGGATGACTGTATCTTTGATATGTCTGGGTGGTGTAATACATAATCCACAGCATAATTATTCACTTGACCATGCTTACAGAGATATTCAATGTCTGATTTGATATTGTTACCATCAATCACTGACCTTTTATGAGGCGTTCAAAAGGCTCTCCGGCCTTTGTCGTTGAATCTGTGCTTGAAAATCAATACTTGACTGAAAAAAAAATAATGTCAACCCCTATTACTTCACACATAGTCCATGTAGCATATTATGTGATTTGTTAAGCCACATTTTACTAATTTAGGCTTGCTGTAACAAAGGGGCTGAATTCGTATGCAATGGCTATATTTTAGTTATCTAATTTGTATTATAAATTTTTTACTTTGGCATTACAGAGTGCTTTGAGTTCATTGTTGACAACAAATTACAATTAAATCCATTTTAATCCCACTTTTTAACACAATAACATTTGAAGAAATACAAAGGGTATAAATACCTTTGCAAGAAACTGTAAACTTATAGTGTACTTGATCACTCACAAGCAGAGTTTCATTAAAAAAAACTGTCTTTTGAATGAATATAATAAATTACAATTAAAGCGATTGAAATTGAAGTATAGTTTTAATGAGTGTGTTTAAATTGAATGATAGTGAGCATATAGTATACTTTAATGAATTTAAAGTACACTTTTAATAAGTATACTGAAGGTTGATGATAGTTTATTTATAGTATATAAAGCCACTACACAACACTAAACTATACATTAATTGTACTATAATGGTGACAAACGGTGCCCACAAACTGTTAGGACCTACATAAAGCTGTCCCAACAGCAGAGTCCCAACAGCAGTCCCAACACCTTACCACTGCTACACCTGGCTATCAGCGGCGCCTTGTCTGGCAGCGAAACAGTTCATTCAGCCTCATTTACTGACTTAAAAAAAACATAGCTGATATGGCTGACTTGCTTAAACAAATGTGGTTTCTTGGAAACATTTTGTATGGAGGAATGGTCTAAGCTCCCTCCTAATGGGGTGGCGGGTAGCCTAGTGGTTAGAGCATTGGACTAGTAACTGAAAGGCTGCAAGATCGAATCCCCGAGCTGACAAGGTAAAAATCTGTCGTTCTGTCCCTGAACAAGGCAGTTAACCCACTGTTCCTAGGCTGTCATTGAAAATAAGAATTTGTTCTTAACTGACTTGCCTAGTTAAATAAATGTAAAAATGTTATCTTGACTTCAACATTAATCTGAAGACTGTTATTTATCTAATTACCTAAATATGTTTAATTGTTACCAGATTAAATGAATCATGTAACAATTAACACATTAGGATTTGGGGCACCATGAGAGCAGTTCTTTAAAGAGTTACCATCTCCCGAATTAAACTCTAAAGGTTTTTACCTATCACGTCTATAAACAGTCAACTTATTAATCATGACCTCATATCAACAGTCCTTGTATCTGCAAAAACAGAGCCTTACTACACAAATTGGTTTTATTATTTATTTACTAGCTAATTAAATGGTAACACAAGATAAATACACACACTTAAAAAACAGGTCCCTAACGGACTGACAACAATATGGCTGCTTGTTACAAAAGATATGGAGAGGGCGAGAGAGAGAGGGACAGAGTCACTTAATGCTGGTACATTCTGAAACTACTCTCACTTATAGTAATCCTATACACATGAACCGTCGCCCGCTTGGACTAAGAAATAATGAATGTATTGACGTGAAATGCCTTGGTTTACTGTGTATCTACCTCGGAACCGGGCTGCCTTGGAAAGGGGGTTGGGCCTTTTCACAGCACGCTTGTAAGGCTCTGATTATCCAAAAGGGTTCCAACAAGTCTTCTACTGTTGTTCCCCTCTGCAGTTGTCCGGTATCCGGTGACTGGTCATGTAGTCCTAAACACAACTACAGAGTTTATTTTCCTTCCATTCGCTCTTGAAGATGCTTCTTTGAAGATAGGCTAGATAGCCGTGCCGATGGTTCCCAGTGGGGTGATGAGAATAGCGTAATACGATGGTTTGAACAGAGTAGTGGAATGGTTCCACTTAAATTCACTTTCGAATATACTTTACTTAGGACAGCTAATCAGCTGTACCAGTGATTGTCCGGGTGGTGAGTTTATCGTCTCTACCTCGTGTTGAGATTCAGAGTTCAGACCACTTTAAACATAAGCTGCAGCTCTACGTTTCTCTGGTCTGGTATGTTAATTTCTTTATGCAGTTTGTTTCAAAGGGTGGTTCCGTCAGGCTGACACGTTCTCTGACCTCACTCAGGGGCATGACTTGTCACTGTGCAAAGTTTATGTAGGAGGGGTTAATAATAAAAATATGTAAAATCACTTATGGCTCCTAAAATCACACCCCTCGCTTAACAAAACACTTTCATAATTTTTCACATTACATGCACAACGCATAGGATGGACACTTCAGACATGTAGCGGGTATACTTTCTAAGTTACAGTATTTCCTTTATAACATTCGTAATGATTCACAAAATAACAAACAAAATGACATTAGTGTTCTATAGATCGCCTCTGACCATTCCCCATGTTCTATGCTAGAAATATTGTTCCAGTATTCGCTTTTGAACATTTTTATTTGATTTATTTAACCCTTATTTCACCAGGTAAATTGACTGAGAACACATTCTCATTTACAGCAACGACCTGGGGAATAGTTACAGGGGAGAGGATGGGGGATGAATGCGCCAATTGTAACGTGTTAAGAGTTTTGGCGAGAAAAGTCTCTTGAAACAAAGGCACATTCCTTTGGTGGATTTGGATTTGAAGACCTGAATCTTCTATCCTTGATTTTCAACAGGGCGTGAGTTGTTAATCCACACCAGTTCTGTGGGTGAAAGGTGGTCTGGTTGAAGTTATTCATTGAATACCTGATCTGACCTATTTGGATCCTCACACCTTGTGACAGCGTGTGATTCTGTCACTATCAATTGATGTTTGACATTTCAACAGGCTCTTAAACAACATAGTAACTCTAAATCAGTCAAAATGAATTATTTAGGGTGTATTATTATTATTTCAAGGCTATAGCCTGCCTTTTAAGAAATCAGTTGTGAAGCATTTGTGGCATGCAGGAGCACTCAGCATTTCAACAACACATCATCAACAGCACTTCAACAACATGCCTATACATTTCACTTTTATGCTGTTTAAAATTGTATTTTTTTTAAATTACTTAGAATGAAATGATAATTAAACGAAAAATCCCTTATTAGGCTATACAGTCATTCTACAGTGCATTTCAATTCAGTTTTAGAAACACAAGTTTGCCCAGTCTTTGGTTTGAGGATCATGCAGTGGAGTATGCATGCCTAGTTTGTTAATTTAGCTTAGCAGATGCTCTTATCACAGTCAAATAGAATACATTAGGAAATTATAGTTTCCCAAATTATAAAAAAGTTATAAGTGCACATAGGCCTATCTGATGATATGCAACTTCTGTGTTAAAGGCACAGTCAACTTAGTGTATGTAAACTTCTGACCCTCTGGAAATGTGATACAGTGAATTATAAGTGGAATAATCTGTCTGTAAGCAATTGCTGGAAAAATGACTTGTGTCATGCACAAATTAGATGTCTTAACCTCTTACAGCTCCTTAAGGATAGGGGGCAGTATTGACAATTTCGGAAAAAATATGTGCCCATATTAAACTGCCTCCTACTCAAACTCAGAAGCTAGGATATGCATACCTGTTGTATTCGGCGCATGTGACTAATACAATTTGATTTGATTATAAATAACATACAATCCCTTACTTTCAACTGTTGGTCTAACTCAAACAGTTCAGAAAGTCACCACCGAACCCTTGCTTTAACTACATTTAAATGTCAACCCCATTATTCTTATTTTTGTACCCTCTACCACAATTGTGAGAAAGTCAGTTCTGGTGATTTTTCTACTTCAAAATGAATGAAAATAAAATGATGCTGACACCATCTAAAATATAATTTTCCCCTCCATAAATAATTCTGGTGACATGATGATCGATGATTGACTGCCGCTTGACAAATAACAATATCCTCTCTTATCCATAATAATCCTAGCAGCACTGTATCTGCGAGCTGTTGGCTAGAGAGCAGGTGCCAAGACCAGAGTAGGCACATTAGCTATTTAACGCAACAGTTTCTGTGACAAAAACTATCAATAGAGTTGAACATGCGATGGAAACACATCAAACTTTAGATTTTTATTTGGTACATGAAAACTTAAGTGAAAAAGAAAATTTTGTGTACACTACATCATCAGCACTGATTTTTATCTGCAACAAGTCCATTTGATTGAAACATCCAAGCTAGCAATGAGGAATCGGCCCAGAAGCGGCCCTCTTCCGGGGGGCCAGAACTGATTGAATCAGGCAGGAATCGGTTGTAGGACTCGGCCCGGAATCAAAATTAATGACTGCCCAGAATCGGCCCAAGTACATTGGGCTGTTTCCGTCTACCGGAATTCACCCGACTTTGCCGGCATCTTACCAGAATCCCCCCAGAAGCGGCCTGATGCAAATGTAAATAAATGTATACAAAATTACCCGATTTAGTCATTTTAAATATTACTATTATACATGTTCTGCATACAAATTATACCCATCCACCAAAAAAAAAGTATGTCGGAGGAAACACCGTACAAACCTGGTGAACGTGTCAGCGTGCATGCATCTGGCCTGCCACAAGAGTCGTTACAGTGCGATGGGATAAGGACATCCCGGCCGGCCAAACCCTCCCCTAACTCGGACGACGCTGGGCCAATTGTGTGTCGCTTCATGGGTCTCCCTGTCGCGGACGGCATAGGTTTTCAACCAGCATCTATAGCAACGCAGCGGTTTCTTAGACCGCTGCGCCACTCGGGAGGCTCCATCCAAAGTTTAATGCTTGTCAAAGTATAAAACATGCTTATCAAAGTATAAAATTACTACAATACAACTTAAACAGGACTCTTAAAGAATTTTATTTAAATGCTAATTGTATTTTTGGATCACAGAAACAATGAGAATATGGAAAAATAAATAAATAAATAATATAAAGCAGTCCGTGTAATCATCTGCCAGAGAGTAGCCCCAATCGGCCCGAGACCCAAGTAATACATTTGGGCCAGATAACTCACACCGAAATAGCCCCGAGCCCCAAGTAATATATTTTGGCCAGATAACTCACACCTGAATCGTCCAGAGCTCAATCCCCACATCCTAGCCATAAGTAATACTGCCTAAGGCAGCACTCGGGCCACAAGACGTCGGCCGAGTCTGACTCTCAGCCGAGTGCCCCGACTCTCAGCCGGAATCGGCCCAGATCCACTGTGCTAGCTGGGATACCACTGGTCGGAAAATGCACATACAGTATTTTTGTTATAGAATATCTGCATGAAAATCTGTCGCCAATTGGATGGAAACCTAGCTAATGATAAAATGAATATGTGCACTCACCAGGGATATGTCCGATGGTCTCCACTGGTGCAAATAAGATATATACTGTTCAATAAATTCAGTTGATAACTATAAAAGACAGATTAGAGTATTTTCATTGTCTTCTCTTTATACAGCAATAGCGAGTTTCTTTCCAAACTGTGATGAAATATTGTGATATGCCTAACTCAGCCTCTACTTTTCACTGACAGTCGCAACTCAACAATCATCTACGTGGTATTTTCTGTGCATGCTGCCCAAATTGCGGGCCCTTCTGACTGTAGGCAATGTGATTTAAAACAATCCAGTTAATTTTTTTAATAAGCTAATGATAATCTGTGGCCAAATCATGCTTTCTGGTGTAGTAGCCTATGTTGAATGATTTTATTTTTTTCTGTATAGACAGGAGTAGGCTAAGCGGTGCCAGGCGCACCGGTTTGTGTCAAGACCTGAAACACTGCTGGGTTGTCACACTCAACAGTTTCCCGTGTGTATCAAGAATGGTCCACCACCCAAAGGACATCCAGCCAACTTGACACAACTGTGGGAAGCATTGGAGTCAACATGGGCCAGCACCCCTGTGGAACGCTTTCAATATTAGTTCAACTCAATATTAGTTCCTAATCTTGGGGATACTCAGTGTATAGGCCCTACCTGCACTGCACACACATAGACAGGGGTTGGTTTATTTTTGGTCAATTGTACATTACTGTTTGAATAAATCATGATAAAAAATAATAATAATTGTAAACCAAAAACTAACGTGACCAGGTACTTTGTTTTCACTGGTACCCTTGGACCAAATTATTATTTTACTTCTATTTATTCAGGGGAACCCTTTGTGACCAGGGTGTCATTTACAATGGTGCCCTGAGGACCACAATACAACAAAATCAAAATGATCAATACATATTAAATAAACTAGAAATTACAGAATCAACACTACAGCTTCAAACACCACAAATACAATTATTATTCAATCCAAACAGTTGCAATTCTCATTAAATTCATTCAACATTAAAGTCCTAAACTTCAAGATGTAGGGAGTTTTGTAAGCTATTCCAAAAATGGGGGGCACTAAAACAGAAGGCAGATTTACCTAGATTGGCATGTACTAGTGGAACCTCAAGAGTTAACCATCCCTGTGAACAGGTTTGTCTCGTATTTTTACATTTTAACAGTGAAGTGAGGTAGATCAGAAGCTTGTGTAATAAGGCTTTGTAAACAAAAAGAGAGTAATGAAGTGACCTACGGGACTTTAATGAGGACCAGGCAATACAGGATGCAATGATGCATATCAAAACTATCTCTTTGATAAAGCAAAGGGCGCTATGGTAGACAGCATCCAAAGGTTTAAGAGTAATGGCTGCTGCATTCCGATAAATGGTGTCACTATAGTCAAGAACTGTCAGGAAAGTTGATTGACTCTACAATCTGCTTCCCGCTGTTAAAGGAGAGGCATGATCTATTTCTATAAAATAAGCCTACTTTAAATATCAGCTTCTTACTAGCTCAAACATATGTTTTTTAAACGTCAAACTATTGTCAATAAAAAAGCCCAGATATTTATAGGCGGGAACCTGCTTGAAGGGAATTAGAAAATAGCATACATTTAGTTATTCCTGCATTAAGTACCAATTTTACATCAACAAGGACTTTCTGCAAGGCAACAAATTCTGATTGCAGCTCCAACATAGCATGGTCAGCCATAGAGGCAATAGCATACATAACAGTGTCACCTGCATACAGATGAATGTTACAGGTTTTTGGTGATAGACCAATATAACTTATAGAAATAGTAAAGAAGACAGGTCCCAAAATCGACCCCTACACTTTTAGTAATATTGTAGTAACTTGACTTGACACCATCAGAAAGCACACATTGTGTCCTGTCTGACAGATAGTTCCCAAACCAGTTGCAGGACGCCTGGTCGACGCCTGGTCGATGCAAATCAATTTCCAAAATTTTTGACATGAGTTTTTCTGGAATTTTTGTTGTTGTTATTCTGTCTCTCACTGTTCAAATAAACCTACCATTAAAATTATAGACTGACCATTCCTTTGTCAGTGGGCAAACGTACAAAATCAGCAGGGTATCAAATACTTTTTTCCCTCACTGTATATTAAGCAAACCAGATGGCACGATTTTCTTGTTTTATTATTTTACGGATAGCCAAGGGCACACTGATGACATAATTGACAAACAAAGCATTTGTGGCAGTAGGGATGACCAGGGATGTTCTCTTGATAAGTGTGTGAATTGGATAGAAAAAAATCTGTCCTGCTAAGCATTCGAAATGTAATAAGTACTTTTGGGTGTCAGGGAAAATGTATGGAGTAAAAAGTACATACTTTTTTAGGAATGTATTGGAGTAAAAGTAAAAGTTGTCAAAAATAGAAATAGTAAAGTACAGATACCCCAAAAATCTACTTAAGTAGTACTTGAAAGTATTTTTACTTAAGTACTTTACACCGCTGGTCGAGGCCCATATCAGACAACCTTTGAATGAGTAAGGGGATAGTCAACAGTATTAAAGGCCTTGGATAGGTCTATAAATATGTCAGCACAGTGATTCCTATGATCTAAGCCAGGTATTCCCAACTGGGGTACGCGCAATGCCATCGGGGGTACGCCAAATAAAAATGTGATTCATATTTTTTTCTTCACATTTTCAAACAGTCCATTTATATTTTCCAACAGGGCTATAATTTTGGATAAGGTTTTTTTCTCGCCTTGAGTAGCCTCGTTTCACTGCCAAAAATAAAATTAAACCATCTAATATTCAGCAAAATAACAACACAACGTCAAATACAGGTAGCGTAGTCAAATAATTAACATCCAATCACATTAACCATTACTCTTTCGTGGGAATTCCACTATTGGGCCGTATATAGCCAAACGTAGCTGCTGCTCATGTCGGTATCTGTACTGATGGTGCAAAAACCATGACAAGGAGACATAGTGGAGTGATAACGCGCATGCAAGCAGTTGCTCCCGACGCCACTTGGGTACACTGCAGCATCCACCGAGAGGCTCTTGCTGCCAAGGGAATGCCTGACTTGAAAGATGTTTTGGACACTACAGTGAAAATGGTTAACTTTGTTAAAGCAAGGCCCCTGAACTCTCATGTATTTTCTGCACTATGCAATGATATTTAAGTCATTTAGCAGACTCTCTTATCCTGAGCGACTTACAAATTGGTGCATTCACCTTATGATATCCAGTGGAACAACCACTTTACAATAGTGCATCTAAATCTTTTAAGGGGGGGGTTAGAAGGATTACTTTATCCTATCCCAGGTATTCCTTAAAGAGGTGGGGTTTCAGGTGTCTCCGGAAGGTGGTGATTGACTCCGCTGTCCTGGCGTCGTGAGGGAGCTTGTTCCACCATTGGGGTGCCAGAGCAGCGAACAGTTTGGACTGGGCTGAGCGGGAACCGTGCTTCCTCAGAGGTAGGGGGGCCAGCAGGCCAGAGGTGGATGAACGCAGTGCCCTTGTTTGGGTGTAGGGCCTGATATGGGCAGAGACCATGTAACGCTTTTACAACATACAGAAGTGCGCTGGTTATCAAGGGGCAAAGTATTGACACGTTTTTTTTTAAATTGAGAGACGAGCTAAAAGTTTTCTTTACTGACCATAATTTTCACTTGTCTGACTGCTTGCATGATGACGAGTTTCTCACACGACTGGTCTATCTGGGTGATGTTTTTCTCATCTGAATAATCTGAATATAGGATTACAGGGACTCTCCGCAACTATATTCAGTGTGCGGGACAAAATTGAGGCTATGATTAAGAAATTGGAGCTCTTCTCTGTCTGCATTAACAAGGACAACACACAGGTCTTTCCATCATTGTATAATTTTTGTGTGTAAATTAACACAAGCTTACGGACAATGTCAAATGTGATATAGCAAAGCACCTGAGTGAGTTGGGTGCGCAATTACGCAGGTACTTTTCCAGAACGGATGACACGAACAACTGGATTTGTTATCCTTTTCATGCCCTGTCTCAAGTCCACTTAGCGACATCTGAAAAAGAGAGCCTCATCGAAATTGCAACAAGCAGTTCTGTGAAAATGTAATTTAAATCAGAAGTCTTCCCTGGTAAAATAAAGGTGAAATAAAAAAATGAAAGGAAATATATTTTTTCGTTTAGCTCACATAATATAATTTAAACGTATGCATTAAGCTGTCTGTAGTGGAATAAATGTGGCAAAAACAAAGTGTGGACATTAACAAATGCATTTCTATAGTGTCTAAAATATATTTTTTTACAACGGTGGGGGAGTGCCAAGATGGAGGTACGGTGGCATCAAAACAGCACCCGATGAGTCATCTAGTGTATATATAAATTATCGGAATAAATCAACTTCAGCCCGTAGTGGAATCTGTGCCAAATGTTCTGTTTCAGTTTCAAGTATTAATGTCACGTGCCCAAGTACAGTGAAATGCCTTTCTTGCAAGCCTTAAACCCAACAATGCAGTAATCAATAAAAATGCAGTACTAAAAATAAGGTAGAATGAAAACACATTAAAAAAAAGATAACAAACATAAGTAGATAGAAGCTGTTCAGTAGCCTGTTGCTGTCAGACTTGATAAACTGGTACCACTTGCCATGCGGAAGCAGAGAACAGTCAATGGCTTGGGTGGCTGGAGTCAAACAATTTTCCGGGCCTTCCTTTCACACCTCCTGATATAGAGGTCCTGGATGGCAGAGAGCTCTGCCCCAGTGATGTACTGAGCTGTCCGCACCACCCTTTGTAGCACAATGTGATCGAGGGTGGTGCTGTTGCCATACCAAGTAGTGATGCAGCCAGTCAAGATTTTCTCAATGGTGCAGCTGTAAAACTTTTTGAGGATTTGAGGGCCCATGCTAAACCTTTTCAAACTCCTGAGGGAGAAGAGGCACTGTCGCGTCTTCTTCACAACTGTGCTTGTGTGTGTGGACCATTTTAAGTCCTTAGTGATTTGGACACCGAGGAACTTGAAGCTCTCAACCCGCCTCGGAGAGCAAGATCACCCAGTCCTCCGGGGTGGTGGGGGCCCTCACGCACGGCACAGTGTTGTTATTTTTGAGGCGTGCATAAAATGCATTGAGTTAATCAGACAGAGGCATCATTCACCAGATCACAGCTGGGTCTTCCTTTGTAATCCGTAATGGACTGTAGCCCCTGCGTCGGAGCCTGTGTAATATGATTCCACCTTATTCCTAGATTGTCCTTTTGCTCATTTGTTGTCTATGCCGTAGCGGGACTTCGTGTACTTATTCCTGTCCTCAGCCGTAGCCGCAGGGTTGTCTGTGATAGCCCTCTCTGCGGTAGCCCTGTCCTTTAGTTCAGCGCCAACCTCTGTGTTAATCCAAGGCTTTTGATTGTGGAAGCAGCACACCTTCCCTGTGGGGACAACATTGCCTATGTATTTCCTAATGAAGCCGGTGACTGAGGTGGTTAGCTCGTCGATGTTATCAGCAGAGTCTCTGAACATATTCCAATCAGTGCTAGCAAAGCAGTCCTGTAGCACAATCTCTGATTCTGATGTCCATTACTCAATGGAGCGAGTCATGGGTACTTCCTGTTTACAAGCAGAAGCTCAAACAGGAAGCAGGAGTACGAAGTCATGATCTGATTTGCCAAATGGGGGAGGAGGGAGGGCCTTGTATGCTTTCTTGTGGGTAAAGTAACAGTGGTCTTTATCGCCTCTAGTTGCGAAGGAGACGTGTTAATGGAAGTTGGGCATCACGCGTCTTAAATTCGCCGGCAACAAGGAAAGCAGCCTCCGGGTGCAAGATTTCACGCTAGAAGGCCAGCATCCTGGAGTTGCGGGTACTATTTAATGAAGCTGCCAGTTGAGGACTTGTGAGGCATCTGTTTCTCAAATCAGACACTCTAACGTACTTGTCCTCTTGCTCAGTTGTGCACCGGGGCCTCCCACTCCTCTTTCTATTCTGGTTCGAGCCAGTTTGTGCTGTTCTGTGAAGGGAGTAGTACACAGCGTTGTACAAGATTTTCAGTTTCTTGGCAATTTCTCACATGGAATAGCCTTAATTTCTCAGAACAAGAATAGACTGACGAGTTTCAGAAGAAAGTGCTTTGTTTCTGGCCATTTAGAGCCTGTAATCGAACCCACAAATTCTGATGCTCCAGATACTCAACTAAAGGATTTTCTAATGATCAATTAGCCTTTTAAAATTAGGTGAGTGTCATGAGGCGCAGGTCCGTGAGACGATGGTGACAGCGTTGCGGTATAATCAGCAGCCTGATGACCTAGAGGACAGAGAGGGAGTATACCTGACAATAGGCTACAGCAGACTATGCTTTGGAGGGGGAGGGGCAGGTAACCTACATATGCATTCAGACTCGCAAAGGTTTTCAGCTTGCAGGCAGCAAGACACTGGAATAAGTTTCTGTGACAGAGTGAGGGCTTTGCATAAGTGCTTTTTTGTAACGTTTTTTGGGAGGGCTGTAAAAAAATGGCTGGAATGTAAAATAACGTTATTAACCGTTATTTGGGGACCGAGTGGCGCAGCGGTCTAAGGAACTGCATCGCAGTGCTAGAGGCATCACTACAGACCCGGGTTCGATCCCGGGCTGTATTACAACCGGCCGTGATCGGGAGTCCCATAGGGCGGTGCACAATTGGCCCAGCGTCGTTAGGGGAAGGTTTGGCCATCATTGTAAATAAGAATTTGTTCTTAACTGACTTTCCTAGTTAAATACCAATAAAAACAGTTCCATTGATTTTAAAATAATGCTTCTGCTCCGGAACTGTATAGAACACTTTCGTTCCCGGTTTTGATTCTGTTCCTTGAAAAATTAAGTTATTTTCAGGTTTTCGGTTCTGTTCCCTGAACCAGGGTTGCCAGGTCTACCTAAACTTTCCAGAAAAATTATGACTCAAAACCCAGCCAAAAGGCTTGAAAAGTAGCCCAAAAAAGATGTTCACAGCAAAAGAGGAATTGCAATATTTCTACAAAAACAGGGTCGAAAATCTGATATCAACTTTATCAACAATATCAATTCTTGAGGGGGACACCAAAAGTAGTGCTGTAACACAACCTACGTTGTAATATGTTAAATGTATATTTAGGAACCATAATCACTACTACTGGGTAATTGATAGGTAGTTAACTGAAGGGTTGTCCCAACTTGTTCAAATCATTATAATACTACTACTACTAATAGTTATAGCAGTGTTCCTTTTCAGTCCAGTATGTATGCAGGTATTTGTATTTACAACCAGCCATACCAAGAAAGGCCAGTATGTGGCAATGGTACTGTACACTGTATGGGTGCAATTTTCGTAAATACAATGAGCATGGTGCGATCTCATCTAAAAGAATCTCCATTGAGAACCATCACAAAGTTGGTCTCAGTATTAAATTGACCATTTCATTTGGCTTTTTCTGATACATTTATATAGTCATTAAATATGTGCCACTGACCTGAGTCTACTACAATAGCTTTACAAGAACAAAAAGCTCAAAATAAGTACAGTTCTAAAAGCGAAATAACTACTTCAATGAATAACCCAAATAAATCAAACAAAATCTCCTTCAAAAATACTTATTCATTGTTCAGTCAGTGTGTCAACTCTTCAAACAACAGCTATGGACAAGTATGTCACACAAAGTATGACATTTTAAATAAAATAACATAAAATAAATAATTAGTGAGTGTACTGTCATGTAGTAAAAACTGAAAACGACTAAACAAAAGAACAAATATCATACTATACACCAGGGGTTCTCAAACAGGGGTCCGTGGTGTAATTGCAAGGGGTCCATGAAATAAAAAGTGTAATGAACGTATTCAGTACCACATGGTTTCCAGTAACTTTACATATGATATAGAGGGGGTGGGGGTCCCTAAGGACCGCTCAAAACCTTGCCTGTCTTGCCTCAAAATATGCAGGGGTTCCAGTACCCAAAAAAGGTTGAGAACCACTGCTATACACACTACTGAACTAATGAACAAAAGAACCAAACATATATTTGCGGGTTTCAATGAATCCAACAAATTGCTGGCAGATATTTTCCCTCTTTATGTACATTACAGCCTCTCTTGGCCCATGCTAGCCCATAGCCAAGTCTTCAACCTGCGGAGTGCACTGAAACTCCTCTCAGCCTCACATGAAGACACTGGCACCACAAACAAAATTCTGATCTTCACCTCAACTTGGTCAAACAACCCCCGCACCACCACTGGAAGCCTCCTGAGGACCTCTGCTGCCTCTCCACTGATGCTACAGGGGTATTTGTTGCGAAAGAGAGGCAACTGCACTGAAAGATAATCTATGTTCGGCTCAGGGTACTGATCTAGAGACTCATCCAACTCCCCAGTGAGAAGTGTTCTTTCCAACTTTTGCAGGACATTTAGACTAAACTGAACCTCCACACCATCCAACATTTAAAACAAATCTTCTCTGATCCACTGCTTTGCCAGCAAATCATCTTGAGTGTGTCTCAATAGATTCAATGAATTCAGTGGTCAATCAATGTTGTTGCTTTCTCATACAGCGCAAGGTAGCTTTCGTCATTTCTCTTGCCCCTAAGAGATGACTGCACACAGTCGACTGCAGCCTGCATATCAGAGACAGTTTTCTTTTGCAGTGAAATGTTTAGGCATTCAAGCTCTCCAAGAACATGAGAGGCAAATGTGAGGCCCAACACAGTCTTGCCTTTGCTGGAGTGCTCAAATAAGCCACTGGCAGTTGAAGCTGTCTTGCATGCAGTTTTTGCAATCTCCTCTAGGCTGCTTAGTACCCGCTCATACTGCTCTAGCACAGCTCTAATAGCAGTATACCGCACAGTCCACCTTGTCGGACATAGGGTATCTTCGGACGTGGCAATTGATTCAAACATGTTCTTAAACTTTCCTGACTGGCCATAGAGGACACCTATGGTCCCAAGAAAGGGAATCCCGGGTCAATGGGGAGGCAGAGTAGCCTTCCTGTGTAATCAAATTTACACAGTGTGCTCCACAATGCACATAGAGGGCTAATGGCTGCTGCCTCCTCACAATTGCCTGTGCACCTGTGTATTTTCCTGTCATGTTTGAGGCACCATCTGCCCACGTAAGCCAGACATGGGCAAATTGAGCCTCAACAACACATCAGTTGCCACTTTCGCAATGCCCTCGCCTGTTGTCTCCGACACCCTGTATAGCCCAATAAACTCCTCGTGAGGGACAAGGTCATGGTCAACATAATGCAGGCAGACACTCTCCTGTTCAGCACCAGAGACATCTTGAGTACCATCAACAATTACTGAAAATTGTACAATCGGAAGAGACCTTATCTCAGCTGCAATGCCTCGAATGACTGTATTGGCCATGATGTTCAGAATTTCATTCTGTGCTTTGTGGCCTGTGTACATTGTGGTACGCTCTGTTAACCACTTCAGTAAAATGGGATCATCCTCTTCTGCCCTAAGTTTCAAAAGCTGGTATAAATTACCATTGTCATCCGTGTGGCCTCTAAAGGCTTGTCCCTGTCTTGCTACATACCGCACCAAACTAACAACTTTCATCAAGCAATGCCTTGCGTCCTCCTGCTGTTTACCCCACGCGCTGGATAACTGAGCACTGATTGGATTTAGCTGGTGTGCTGTTACAGTTACAAAGTAGCGGTGGGTTTGGCAGTTTTGATGTGCTGTAAATTTGACAATGGCTTTTTTTCCAGTTCCTAAATCCTGTACTAATGAAGGCAGCATCTGGTCTTTGGCCAAAAGATTGCTGGCTTGAAAACCCTTGGCTACAGTGAAAACACAACACTCCTTTGATGGATTATTATGTAGCTAGGGGAAATCGCGAAACCATTTCTCTTGAAACGTCAACACACAGAGTTTGCGGTTCTATAAGTTGTGGGTGTGGCTGATATGGTTTTGTGCCATCACTGAGGTAACTGGACAATGCTGTGCCACTGTCCCCTATACTGGTGCTGCTGGCAACAAGGTTGACACCCGGTCCTGCCATGGCTGTGACACTGTCATCTGAAGTCTCTATTCCTGGCTCTTTCCCTTTCACCACCCTCACTGACTCACAGTCTGTCTCCTAGAAAATAAATAAGGTGTTTGCCATATTCCTAACTACCGGTACCCAAAACTACACAATTAATCACAACAGCAATACCATTGCCTTAAACAAATCTTGATTCAGTCACCAGTTTAAGTTGAGAGTGGGGGTATCCATGGCATTGTCCAATTATGTCCCTATTTTACAAGTCTTAAAAAGAGAGAACCATAATGTTGCCAAACAAAGACTCAACAAACTTACCTGAGACTCCCTGTCTCTGCCAGTCTGTCCCTGCATATCTGTCCCCAGCTCTGCTGTCTGTGTGCAATCTGTTGCCTGTTCTATCTAATGACATTACATTTACATCATTGTGAAACATTTCCATTAGCATTTCACTTCTTTCTTATGAACATTTTATCAACTAGTCTTTGAGATATTAGGCTACTAGGGTTCGTTGCATTTTGGTGTACTAAAAAATGCTCTGCCATTTTTCTACCTGGCTGCCTGGCTACACACACACACACACACACACACACACACACACACACACACACACACACACACACACACACACACACACACACAGTGTGCAGGTTATTTACAGTAGGATTCTATCATCTATTATCTTCTATCATTCTAGAATGGGCTTCGATCTACCAGGTAGCTAGCTAGTCAGCTAGCAAATGTGAAACAGATTGCAGTGACAAGGGTTGACAGCTGTATGAGTTTACCATTTACACAATGTAAGCTGCAAGCTTTTGTAATTTTAATATAGTTTATGTTTCTGTTTTATATTGGCTGGCTTCCCACAACAGCTGAATTTGCAGAGCTAGCGAGCATAATTCCGTTTCTGTGGTGTTTGCTATAATATTTGCTATCGTCAGTTTATTCCAAGATTGGCACACAGGTGCTTCAAAGTCCCCTAGCGACAATTTAGCTTTTGCTACCATTAAAGATATTTAAGACAATGGTAGAAGAGAGTAGTTCTGTTCAGTTTGGAGTTCAGTTCATCGCTAACCTTATCACTGATGATAGAATCTTTGCTATCTTTGACGATGCCACATAAATGGAAAAGGTGCTAGCTAGCTTGCTAGCTAATGTTTGCTTTAGTTTGCTCCATTGGTTTGCTCGCTAGCTCTGCAAATTCAGCTATTGTGTGTGTGAACCCTGCCAACATAAAACGAAATCACTATGGTGCGATTGACTGGATTAACTTCATGTTAGTTACGTGCATTGAGTGCCTTTCAGAAGCTAGACACGAACACTCTGTCACCTTGCCAGCTAAGGAACACTACATTGCATTGCTAGCTTCTCTCATTGACTCGAACTCAAACCATTGTGAGGCAAAGGTTGGGGGGGGTCGCAATTTTTTTAAACTTAAAAACACGTTATTAATTGTCTATAATCAGCACAAGTGCTTTCATTGCGTATTATTAATATTATTGAAAGTACATACTTATGTTTACAGTGATATATTGGGGGGGACAAATCATATTTTTCCCAGGATGGGGGGGTCGTGTGTCCCCCGTCCCCCCTGGGATTTCTGCCTATGTACAAAAAGCCCCATAACGTTAGTGAGCCAATTAAATATCGTAGTAACTTGTAACGACATTAGAAGCTAAATTTGTTTTTCCTCAAAATAATAATTATTGCATGCTATCACATGACGCAATAAAGGAGTTTGAATATGTCACAAGAGAAAAATAATTTGCCCTTATTAAACTCAACAAATAATTTTTCATCAATGGATGGTGATTTAACTAGTTTGGTTGCTATGATTAAGCAATAAGGCACAAGGGACTTTGGTATATTTTTTAAATTTTTATTTCACCTTTATTTAACCAGGTAAGCTAGTTGAGAACAAGTTCTCATTTACAACTGCGACCTGGACAAGATAAAGCAAAGCAGTGCGACAGAAACAACAAGCGTACTGTCAACACAATAGAAGAAAAAAAAGAAAGTCTATATACAGTGTGTGCAAATGGCATGAGGAGGTATGGCAATAAATAGGCCATAGTAGCAAAGTAATTACAATTTACATTTACATTTACGTCATTTAGCAGACGCTCTTATCCAGAGCGACTTACAAATTGGTGCATTCACCTATGATATCCAGCGGAACAACCACTTTACAACAGTACATCTATATCTTTTTGGGGGCGGGGGGGGGGATTAGAAGGATTACTTAATCCTATCCCAGGTATTCCTTAAAGAGGCGGGGTTTCAGGTGTCTCCGGAAGGTGGTGATTGACTCCGCTGTCCTGGTGTCGTGAGGGAGCTTGTTGCACCATTGGGGTGCCAGAGCAGCGAACAGTTTTGACTGGGCTGAGCGGGAACTGTGCTTCCGCAGAGGTAGGGAGGTGAGCAGGCCATTTACATTTACGTCATTTAGCAGACGCTCTTATCCAGAGCGACTTACAAATTGGTGCATTCACCTTATGATATCCAGTGGAACAACCACTTTACAATAGTACATCTGTATATTTTTTTGGGGGGGGGGGTTAGAAGGATTACTTTATCCTATCCCAGGTATTCCTTAAAGAGGTGGGGTTTCACGTGTCTCCGGAAGGTAGTGATTGACTTCGCTGTCCTGGCGTCGTGAGGGAGCTTGTTCTACCTTTGGGGTGCCAGAGCAGCGAACAGTTTTGACTGGGCTGAGCGGGAACTGTGCTTCCGCAGAGGTAGGGAGGCGAGCAGGCCAGAGGTGGATGAACGCAGTGCCCTTCTTTGGGTGTAGGGACTGATCAGAGCCTGAAGGTACGGAGGTGCCGTTCCCCTCACAGCTCCGTAGGCAAGCACCATGGTGTTGTAGCAGATGCGAGCTTCAACTGGAAGCCAGTGGAGTGTGCGGAGGAGCAGGGTGACGTGAGAGAACTTGGGAAGGTTGAACACCAGACGGGCTGCGGCGTTCTGGATGAGTTGTAGGGGTTTGATGGCACAGGCAGGGAGCCCCGCCAACAGTGAGTTGCAGTAATCCAGACGGGAGATGACAAGTGCCTGGATTATGACCTGCGCCGCTTCCTGTGTGAGGCAGGGTCGTACTCTGCGAATGTTGTAGAGTATAAACCTACAGGATCGGGTCACCGCCTTGATGTTAGCGGAGAACGACAGGGTGTTGTCCAGGGTCACGCCAAGGCTCTTAGCACTCTGGGAGGAGGACACAATGGAGTTGTCAACCGTGATGGCGAGATCATGGAACGGGCAGTCCTTCCCCGGGAGGAAGAGCAGCTCCGTCTTGCCGAGGTTCAGCTTGAGGTGGTGATCCGTCATCCACACTGATATGTCTGCCAGACATGCAGAGATGCGATTCGCCACCTGGTTATCAGAAGGGGGAAAGGAGAAGATGAATTGTGTGTCGTCTGCGTAGCAATGATAGGAGAGACCATGTGAGGATATGACAGAGCCAAACAGATTAACACTGGAGTGATAGATGAGCAGATGATGATGAGCAGATGATGGTGTGTAAGTAGTGATACTGGTGTGCAAAAGAGCAGCAAAGTAAATAAAAACAATATGGATATGAGGTAGGTAGATTGGTTGGGCTATTTACAGATGGACTATGTACAGCTGCAGCGATCGGTTAGCTGCTCAGATAGCTGATGTTTAAAGTTAGTGAGGGAAATGTAAGTCTCCAGCTTCAGCGATTTTTGCAATTCGTTCCAGTCACTGGCAGCAGAGAACTGGAAGGAAAGGCGGCCAAAGGTGGTGTTGGCTTTGGGGATGACCAGTGAGATATACCTGCTGGAGCGTGTGCTACGGGTGGGTGTTGTTATCGTGACCAGTGAGCTGAGATAAGGCGGAGCTTTACCTAGCATAGACTTGTAGATGACCTGGAGCCAGTGGGTCTGGCGACGAATATGTAGCGAGGGCCAGCCGACTAGAGCATACAGGTCGCAGTGGTGGGTGGTATAAGGCGCTTTGGTAACAAAACGGATGGCACTGTGATAGACTGCATCCATATGGCCAACATACCACGCCTAAGGGCTATTCTTAAGCATGATGCAACACATATTGTCTGGATACAGCCGTTAGCTGTGGTATACAACTTAATTGAGGAGGACAGGCTCGTGGTAATGGCTGGAGTGGAATGAGTGGAATGGTTCAAAAACATCAAACACATAGGTTTCATGTGTGTGATGCAATTTGATACAACATCTCAAGACATCAGTCAGGAAGTTAAAGCTTGGTCGCAAATGAGTCTTCCAAATGGACAATGACCCCAAGCAGACCCAATTGTGACCAAGCTTCAACTTCCTCTGATGTCTTGAGATGTTGCTTCAATAAATCCACATAATTTTCCTACCTCATGATGCCATCTATTTTGTGAAGTGCACCAGTCCCTCCTGTAGCAAAGCACCCCCACAACATGATGCTGCCACCCCCGTGCTTCAAGGTTGGGATGGTGTTCTTCGGCTTGCAAGCATCCCCCTTTCTCCTCCAAACATAACGATGGTCATTATGGCCAAAAGGTTCTATTTTTGTTTCATCAGACCAAAGGACATTTCTCCAAAAAGTACGATTTTGTCCCCCTGTGCAGTTGCAAACCGTAGTCTGGCTTTTTTATGGTGGTTTTTGAGCAGTGGCTTCTTCCTTGCTGAGCGGCCTTTCAGGTTATGTTGATATAGGACTCGTTTTACTGTGGATATAGATACTTTTGTACCTGTTTCCTCCAGTATCTTCACAAGGTCCGTTGCTGTTGTTCTGGGATTGATTTGCACTTTTCACACGAAGGTACGTTCATCTCCAGGAGACAGAACACGTCTCCTTCCTGAGCGGTATGAGGGCCGCATGGTCCCATGGTGTTTATACTTGCGTACTATTGTTTGTACAGATGAACGTGGTACCTTCAAGCGTTTGGAAATTGCTCCCAAGGATGAACCAGACTTGTGGAGGTCTACAAACTGAGTTTGAAGGTAGGCCTTGAAATACATCCATAGGGCCACCTCCAATTGACTCAAATGATGTAAATTAGCCTATCAGAAGCTTCTAAAGCCATGACATAATTTTCTGGAATTTTCCAAGCTGTTTAAAGGCAGAGTCAACTTAGTGTATGTAAACTTCTGACCCACTGTAATTGTGATACAGTGAAATTATCTGTCTGTAAACAATTGTTGGAAAAATTACTTGTGTCATGCACAAAGTAGATGTCCTAATCAACTTGCCAAAACTATAGTTTGTTAATAAGAAATTTATGGAGTGGTTGAAAAATTAATTTTATTGACTCCATCCTAAGTGTATGTAAACTTCCAACTTCAACTCTGTGTGTGTGTGTTAGAGGTCGACCGATTATGATTTTTTTCAGCGCCGATACCGATACCGATTATTGGAGGGTCCAAAAAGCCGATACCGATTACTCGCCCGATTATTTTCTTCTTCTTTTTTATAATGACAATTACAACAATACTGAATGAACACTTATTTTAAGTTAATATAATACATCAATAAAATCAATTTAGCCTCAAATAAATAATGAAACATGTTCAATTTGGTTTAAATAATTCAAAACAAAGTGTTGGAGAAGAAAGTAAAAGTGCAATATGTGCCATGTAAGAAAGCTAATGTTTAAGTGCCTTGCTCAGAACATGGGAACATATGAAAGCCAGTGGTTCCTTTTAACATGAGTCTTCAATATTCCCAGGTAAGAAGTTTTAGGTTGTAGTTATTATAGGAATTATAGGACTACTTATCTCTATACGATTTGTATTTCATATACCTTTGACTATTGGATGTTCTTATAAGGACTTTAGTATTGCCAGTGTAACAGTATAGCTTCCGTCCCTCTCCTCGCTCCTACCTGGGCTCAAACCAGGAACACATCGACAACAGCCACCCTCGAAGCAGCGTTACCCATGCAGAGGAAGGGAAACAACTACTCCAAGTCTCAGAGCGAGTGACGTTTGAAACGCTATTAGCGTGCACCCGGCTAACTAGCTAGCCATTTCACATCGGTTACACCAGCCTAATCTTGGGAGTTGATAGGCTTGAAGGGGTGGGTATAATTTGTGGAACGTTCCAACAGGAATCTGTTCCAAAAAACGTAAAGTAAAAGGTTGCCAACCAACAATGCATAGAAAGTAGCAACGCATACAAACCTAGCTAACTAGCTGCCGAATAGGCATCAACTCACCACGTAGCTTATTCTTAATGTTTTTCCATAGGCAAACAGACATGTGAGGACAGACATTTTTCGGAATAAACATGATGAGTGAAAAACGCAATGAAATAGACCACTCCCTACCCGGTATCTTATTCTGCCGCTATACAACTTTGTATGCGTTGTTTTTTGGAAACCTTGTTATTTACGAAGTTTTTGGAATAGATTTCTGTTGGAACGTTCCACAAATTATACCCACCCAGGTTGAAGTCATAAACAGCGCAATGCTTGAAGGGCTGTTTGAATGAATGCTTACGAGCCTGCTGCTGCCTACCACCGCTCAGTCAGACTGCTCTATCAAATCATAGACTTAATTATAATATAATAAACACACAGAAATACGAGCCTTAGGTCATTAATATGGTCGAATCCGGAAACTATCATCTCGAAAACAAAAGTTTTTTTCTTTCAGTGACATACGGAACTGTTCCGTATTTTATCTAATGGGTGGCTAAGTCTAAATATTCCTGTTAGGCATTGATGTTCATGGTTAGGTACATTGGTGCAACAACAGTACTTTTTTCGCAAATGCGCTTGTTAAATCAACACCCGTTTGTCGAAGTAGGCTGTGATTCAATGAAAATTAACAGGCACCGCATTGATTATATGCAACGCAGGACACGTTAGATAAACTAGTAATATCATCAACCATGTGTAGTTAACTAGTGATTATGTTAAGATTGATAGTTTTTTATAAGTCTAATGCTAGCTAGCAACTTACCTTTGCTTCTTGCTGCCCTCGCGTAACAGGTAGTCAGCCTGTTAATCCTTGTGGAGTGTAATGTAAGGCAGGTGGTTAGAGCGTTGGACTGGTAACCGAAGGTTGCAAAAACGAATCCCCCCTGAACAAGGCAGTTAACCCCCGTTCCTAGGCCGTCATTGTAAATAAGAATGTGTTCTTAATCTGACTTGCCTAGTTAAATAAAGGTGTAAAAAAATATATATATATTTTTTAAACATTTAAAAATGAACAAATATATACAAAAAAATAATATATATATATATAAATACATTAAATTAAAAAATAAAAATAAAAAAAATCAGCAAATCGGTGGCCAAAAATACCGATTACCAATTGTTATGAAAACTTGAAATCGGCCCTAATTAATCGGCCATTCCGATTAATCGGTCGACCTCTAGGGTGTGTGTGTGTGTATATATATGTATGTGTGTGTTTCCAAACTTTTGAATGGTACTGTATATCAGAGAAATATCATGGCGGCTGCAGTGCAACTTAGAAATAGCCCCAAAACCCACCACCCGCAACCAATACATTTACATTTACATTTTAGTCCTTTAGCAGACGCTCTTATCCAGAGCGACTTACAGTAGTGAATAAATACATTTAATTTTTATTTTTTTCCCGTACTGGTCCCCCGTGGGAATCAAACCCACAACCCTGCCGTTGCAAACACCATGCTCTACCAACTGAGCCACACTTCTCAACAATACATGTTCACCTGCGAGCAATACATGTTCACCCGTATCCCAATTTAGCTAGAAAATCGCAAACATGGCAACACTGCCCTGAACTGATTCCAACCCCTGACTTTAAGCATACTGTCGTGTGTAGGGGCGGAGCTTATGATTGACAGACACTGCTCCTCCTACCTCTGTGACTGTGCACTCCTCGTAATGAAAAGCTCAACTTTCGAATTGAAGAGACACATTTTACACATTTTAGTCATTTAACATTTTTTACATTTACATTTTAGTCATTTAGCAGACGCTCTTATCCAGAGCGACTTACAGTAGTGAATGCATACATTTCATACAATTTCATACATTTTTTTCTGTGCTGATGCTCTTGTCCAGTGGTGTAAAAAGTAGACAATTGTCATACTTGAGTAAAAGTAAAGATACCTTAATAGAAAATGACTCAAGTCACCCAGTAAAATTCTACTTGAGTAAAAGTCTGAAAGTATTTGGTTTTAAATTTACTTGTAATTAAATATACTTGTAACTAAGAGTACACGTTATTGCAAAAATATACTAAAGTATCAAACGTAAAAGTATAAATAATTTCAAATTGCTTATATTAAGGGAACCAGATGGCACAATTGTTTGAATTTTCTTTTATGGATAGCCAGGGGCACAATCCGACACTCATTTTCTCATTTACAAACAAAGCATGTGTTTAAAGAGTCCGCCAGATGAGAGGCAGTAGGGATGACCAGAGATTTTCTGATGTTGAGTGTGTGAATTTGACCATTTTCTTGTCCTGCTAAGCATTCCAAATGTAATGAGTACTTTTGAGTGTCAGGAAAAATGTATGGAGTAAAAAGTACATTGTTTTCTTTAGGAATGTAGTGAAGTAAAAGTTGTCAAAAATATAAATAGTAAAGTACAGATACCCCCAAAAAACAACTTAAGTAGTACTTTAAAGTACTTTTACATACGTGCTTTACACCACTGCTCTTATCCTTAGCGTCTTATGGTGCTATTGCCACGTAAAAAAAACTGGGAGCTCGGAAATCTCCGACTTCCGACTTCAGTGCGTTCAAGACAACTGTCAACTCAGGAAAAAACTATTTTCTTTAAAGCATTGAAGTCAGAGTTTTCCGAGTTCCCAATTGTTTTGAACGCAGCATTACAGTTGAGAGCGCATACATTTTTTTTCGTAGCCTACATGAAGACGTTAACGCCCGAATATAAACCCCGTAGCTCGAATGTGATATGCGCAGTCACATAATCATTGGCATTATTAGCCTAGGCCTACTAAGCAATGCGATTTTGGCATTCAAATCAAATGTTATTGGTCACATACACGTGTTTAGCAGATGTTATTCGAGGTGTGCTTATGTTATTGGTATTAACTACACAGCCCATTACTTGCACCGACTCTTTATTATACGACGTGTGAATTATATAGTCGAAAATAGAATACAAAAAAAGCATAGTATTTGGGTAATTTGTAATTCACTTAACTGTTTGAATGTTTTCTTTTATCGCCCGCTCCAATTCGTGGTTTTGCACGCGGAACCTTTCCCATCGATTCAGGTGGCACATCGGATGAATTTTCTCTGTGCACTCATTCAGCGAGCGCCGCATTTTTGCAAACATGGCAGCACAGGTGAGTCGGCATGATGCATTTGTAAAAATAATTAGCAATGTCCTCCCCTCTTCTTGAGACCGTAAACTATAGCAATGATACATTTATTATGCGAATATGTTAGACTTCTTCGCTTTCTCAGGTCCTGCCCTGAACAGGATGATAGTGTTGGGAAGTTATATGAATGAAGCTAGCTAGCTTCCGTTAGCTAGCTAACGTGCAACCGTAAGCGTGCTAGCGCTTGCAAACGGTATTGTACCTTTTTACGAGTCGACATAGGAAAAGTGATCAGATTATTGTACTAATATAATGACGCAGATAATGTTATTGCTGCAAAGTTGACTACCAGCTTGAGATGCAATGTAATGTTTACAGTTGGCTTAACAAAGCTAATGTTATCATTGAAGAGCCAGCGGTTTACGGTTTGTGCGAACTTTGTTGTGGGTAGGTTATATCACTATGACAACCAATTGACCGACTGAACATATCTAGTTAAGCTCATCGTTTCTAAACCTCTCAGCGTTAGTTTACTTGCCAAAACTTACCTCAATAATCAGAACTCAAACGTTATCGCAATGAAACAGATGGCGACTACGAAGGTTCCAGAAGTCCGTGACATCACCAGGATTGAGAGAATCGGTAAGGGCCAATAAGTAATAACGTAATAACTCTGCCAAGTCCAGAGATGTGTTTTGCATTGTATTTAGACAAGTATCTAAATCATTAACTCAATATTTCACAATTTTTCCACCTCTTACCTGATGTGACTACATTTTTGTATTCCCCTTTAGGAGCTCATTCTCACATCCGTGGGCTTGGGTTGGATGATGCCTTGGAACCTCGTCAGGTAAACAACCAACAATCATAATCAGCCTTTCTCAAACTACTGTGACACCACTCAGACACTTGCCCCATGTTTTGTTGTCCCCCTTACATCATCTGACCTGCTTCTCATTCTCTTCCTTCTCTCTCCTCTCCCCCCTCCAGGTGTCCCAGGGGATGGTTGGCCAGCTGGCGTCCCGTCGTGCAGCTGGTCTCATCCTGGAGATGATTAAAGATGGCCATATCGCTGGCAGGGCTGTCCTGATTGCTGGCCAACCTGGCACTGGGAAAACTGCCATCGCTATGGGTACTGATGGATGGCTTATGTTATTATGTTAAAGATGCACTATGCAGAAATCGCTATGCTGTTTCCTGGTTGCTAAAATTCTAATAATAGTTAGCTTAATTTCAGTTTGTGACTAAACAAGCAAGTAAAGTGTAGAGAATCATTGTACTATCTAAACCGCTGTGAAATATATTTTCGTAACCAACAAAGAAGATTGTATTTTCAGCTGTTTTGAAGCTGGTGTACAAAACCGAAAGTAAAAGACGCAGAAACAAAACGTTAGAACGTGAAGCATAGAAATAGCGCACATAGAAAATATATACTTCGGGCCTCCCGAGTGGCGCAGTGGTCTAAGGCGTCACTACAGACCCATGTTCGATCCCAGGCTGTGTCGCAGCCAGCTGCTACCAGGAGACCCATGAGACGGCGCACAATTGGCCTAACGTCGTCCGGATTAGGGGAGGGTTTGGCCGTCCGGGATGATGATGTCCCATCGCAATCTAGCGACTCCTTGTGGTGGGCCAGGTGCATGCTCGCGGTCTTCGGTCGCCAGCTGTACGGTGTTTCCTCCGACACATTGGTGTGGCTGGCTTCCCGGTTAACCTCTCTGGGAAATGTGGGACGCCAACAACCAGTGAAATAGCAGAGCGCCATATTCAAAACAACAAAAATCTCATAATTCAAATTTCTCACACATACAAGTATTATACACCATTTTAAAGATAAGATTCTCCTTAATCTAACCACAGTGTCCAATTTCAAAAAGGCTTCACGGCGAAAGCTTACAATTAGATTATGTTAGGACAGCACCTACACAAGAAAAACCACACAGCCATTTCCAAGCAAGGAGAGGCGTCACAAAAAACAAAAATACAGCTCAAATTAATCACTAACCTTTGATGATCTTCATCAGATGGCACTCATAGGACTTCATGTTACACAATAAATGTTAGTTTTGTTTGATAAAGTTAATCTTTATGTCCAAATACATCAATTTGTCCAAATTCACTTAGCGCGCGAGTTTAGTCTAGACGAAAAGTCAAAATAGTTACATTACGGTTCGTAGAAACATGTCAAACGATGTATAGAATCAATCTTTAGGATGGTTTTATCATAAATATTCAATAATATTCCAACCGGACAATTCCTTTGTCTTTAGAATTGAAAGGCTCTCACGGCTGCGCACATGATTGAGCTCATGCAAATTTTCCAGATACCTGACTGAATCAGCTCTTATTCTCTCCCCATTCACAGTAGAAGCCTGAAACAACGTTCTAAAGACTGTTGACATCTAGTGGAAGCCTTAGGAAGTGCAATATGACCCCACAGACACTGTATATTGGATAGGCAATCACTTGAAAAACTACAAACCTCAGATTTCCCACTTCCTGATTGGATTTTTTTCTCAGGTTTCTGCCTGCCATATGAGTTCTGTTATAATCACAGACATCATTCAAACAGTTTTAGAAACTTCAGTGTTTTCTATCCAAATCTACTAATTATATGCATATTCTAGCTTTTGGGCCTGAGTAGCCGGCATTTTACTTTGGGCATGCTTTTCATCCAAGCTACTCAATACTGCCCCCCTTTCCTAGAGAAGTTAAGCGAGCAGTGTGTCAAATAGCAATGCAGCTTGGCACATTGCTACTTCTTGCTTGTAACTACCAATTCAATATCACGAAAAAAGGGTAGAAAAAAATACAGCATCTTAATCTTTTAATGAGAATGACAGATCTGTGAATTTTGTCGGGTCGCCCAAGAAGTTACATATTGCAGCTTATACCCTGCCTACACCGCTCGCGTCGCATTTACGAGCGTTGCAAAATAAATGTAGGAATCTATGGTATTCAATTATTGTACCCACACTGCTCGCGCCTGTCAACGAGTATCTGCGTTGCCAAGGGCTGAAATAGAAGTCATTCCTATTTCTGCCACAGATCGCGCTGCAAGTCCTGCCTGTCCCATCTCATTGGTTTATAGAAGCAGGTACCCACGTGTCATCTCCTCATTGGTTATACTCACGTGGGTGATTGAAAGACGAACTGTGTTGCCGGTAGTCGTGGTAATGGATGCCAATCACCATATAAGTTAGGGCTCTCCCCAGCACAAAAAAAATATGCTTTGACCAAAAGTCCTCTGTTCTTTCGACCAGATGACTTTCGGTCAACCAAGATTTTTTTTAACCGTGCATTTTTCCATATCTAGACATCCTAAAATAATAACAATAAACTATATGCAATGAGCTTATCTGAAGCTTTAAGCTTACAGTTTGATGAAATAAGAAAAATGCCTCGATCTGGTTAACCCCTCGTGGTCCTGCTGTCTTTTGCAGATTCTGCCATAACTCCTGAAGTTGCCGGTAAAAGGCTACACAAGGAGTTGCCAACATTAGTCATGTGGAATGCCAATTTCTAACCATTTATACCAATCTGCGTGCCAGTTATGGTTTTCAAATGCACATTTTCCTTTCGTTTCCTTTCATTTCTAATAAAGTTCATATCTCAATCATTGTCATGAGGTTAATCAAAATTCTATCCAAATCAAATGGAATATGATACAAACCTAAAAAAAAACTTCCATTGTCAACTATGTAAAAATAGCCTACAATACAGCCAACAAATAGACGTTGCAGCCTGCAGGTACAAAATATCCTGATAAAAAATAAATGTCCTATAAATCACATTGGCTACACATGGCCTGTCTGCAACAAACTTGAAACATTGTATCAACTTGGGTCCTATTTGTGCAAGGGATAAGAAGCAGTGCTTGACTTGGGCAGGAGCTCACTGGAGCTGAGTACCGGCACCTCAAATGTTCTACTGCTTGAGCTCCTGTTCATCTTATAGAATATTTTCTCAAAAGTATTCTGGAGCTCTTGCATCTAAATATAAACTGTACCAGCACCCAAAATGAGTACCGGAACCTATTTCAATCCAAGTCAAACATTGATAAGAACCATATTTTATGTTTTCACTGGATCAGAGCATGACATTTTTCCTTTCACGCTGAGTCGTTATCAAAAGGGAGAGAGCTGGAAAGATTTTTCAAATACAAAGAGAAACTATTGTAATTCTCAATGGATGTAAAAACAGACTTTGGATGTAAAAACAGACTTGCTGTTTGAGGTGAAGAAAACATTACTTTGAGAAGCTCCACAGGTCATTAGGTCAATCAGAAATACTATCAGATCCCCAAATGGGCACATTATATACATTTGCGCGGAGGCCAGCTAGCGTATAGGCCTACTTCTATGCGTGTGCGTCCTTACTCAACATTGACTGGAGCGCTCCAAAGAGAAGACTGACTAAATTGACAAAACTCGTAAATGGAATTAAAATAAACCAAAACTTGTTTCTCACAAGTGTAGCATAAGTTGTGGACTCTGCAAACAGTTTGTCCACTCCGACAATGTTAAACAGGAAGACTGGAATAATAACATTGAATGTGTTTACAGAAATTACCGTAATGTCAATGCAGAACTATACAGAGCCATCCACATTGTTACAAAATTTAGGAGGCGCATGGCGATGCGGTACAGAACTCGATTTGACCTCTGGAGACTCCGCAATTGCGTCACACCCTCCACATGGAGCCTCCAAACACATTTTCGGATCAAGCATTAAATGGCTTTTAGTCTAGGCCTCCTAGAATTAGTTATATATATATATATATATACTGCTCCAAAAAATAAAGGGAACACTTAAACAACACAATGTAACTCCAAGTCAATCACACTTCTGTGAAATCAAACTGTCCACTTAGGAAGCAACACTGATTGACAATACATTTCACATGCTGTTGTGCAAATGGAATAGACAACAGGTGGAAATGATAGGCAATAAGCAAGACACCCCCAATAAAGGAGTGGTTCTGCAGGTGGAGACCACAGACCACTTCTCAGTTCCTATGCTTCCTGGCTGATGTTTTGGTCACTTTTGAATGCTGGCGGTGCTTTCACTCTAGTGGTAGCGTGAGACGGAGTCTACAACCCACACAAGTGGCTCAGGTAGTGCAGCTCATCCAGGATGGCACATCAGTGCGAGCTGTGGCAAGAAGGTTTTCTGTGTCTGTCAGCGTAGTGTCCAGAGCATGGAGGCGCTACCAGGAGACAGGCCAGTACATCAGGAGACGTGGAGGAGGTCGTAGAAGGGCAACAACCCAGCAGCAGGACCGCTACCTCTGCCTTTGTGCAAGGAGGAGCAGGAGGAGCACTGCCAGAGCCCTGCAAAATGACCTCCAGCAGGCCACAAATGTGCATGTCTGCTCAAACGGTCAGAAACAGACTCCATGAGGGTGGTATGAGGGCCCGACGTCCACAGGTGGTGGTTGTGCTTACAGCCCAGCACCGTGCAGGACGTTTGGCATTTGCCAGAGAGCACCAAGATTGGCAAATTCGCCACTGGCGCCCTGTGCTCTTCACAGATGAAAGCAGGTTCACACTGAGCACGTGACAGAGTCTGGAGACGCTGTGGAGATCGTTCTGCTGCCTGCAACATCCTCCAGCATGACCGGTTTGGCGGTGGGTCAGTCATGGTGTGGGGTGGCATTTCTTTGGGGGGCCACACAGCCCTCCATGTGCTCGCCAGAGGTAGCCTGACTGCCATTAGGTACCGAGATGAGATCTTCAGACCCCTTGTGAGACCATATGCTGGTGCGGTTGGCCCTGGGTTCCTCCTAATGCAAGACAATGCTAGACCTCATGTGGCTGGAGTGTGTCAGCAGTTCCTGCAAGAGGAAGGCATTGATGCTGTGGACTGGCCCGCCCATTCCCCAGACCTGAATCCAATTGAGCACATCATGTCTCGCTCCATCCACCAACGCCACGTTGCTCCACAGACTGTCCAGGAGTTGGCGGATGCTTTAGTCCAGGTCTGGGAGGAGATCCCTCAGAGAGGAGATCCCTCAGCATCCCTCCATCCCACTGATGGAGGGATTGTGCGTTCCTTGTGTAACTCGGGCAGTTGTTGTTGCCATCCTGTACCTGTCACGCAGGTGTGATGTTCGGATGTACCGATCCTGTGCAGGTGTTATACGTGGTCTGTCACTGTTAGGACGATCAGCTGTCCGCCCTGTCTCCCTGTAGCACTGTCTTAGGCGTCTCACAATACGGACATTGCAATTTATTGCCCTGGCCACATCTGCATGCCTCCTTGCAGCATTCCTAATGCACGTTCACGCAGATGAGCAGGGACCCTGGGCATCTTTCTTTTGGTGTTTAGTGTCCTAAGTTTTCATAACTGTGACCTTAATTGCCTACCGTCTGTAAGCTGTTAGTGTCTTAACGATTGTTCCACAGGTGCATGTTCATGAATTGTTTATGGTTCATTGAACAAGCATGGGAAACGGTGTTTAAACCTTTTACAATTAAGATCTGTGAAGTTTTTTGGATTTTTACAACTTACCTTTTTCAGGACCCTGTCTTTCAAAGATGTTTATTATTATTATTTTTCTCCCACTCTTTCTATTCTGGTTAGAGCCAGTTTGCGCATTTCTGTGAAGGGAGTAGTACACAGCGTTGTACGAGATCTTCAGTTTCTTGGCAATTTCTCGCATGGAAAAGCCTTCATTTCTCAGAACAAGAATAAACTGGCGAGTTTCAGAAGAAAGTTCTTTGTTTCTGGTCATTTTGAGCCTGTAATCGAACCCACAAATGCTGATGCTCCAGATACTCAGTCTAAAGAAGGACAGTTTTATTGCTTCTTTAATCAGTACAACCATTTTCAACTGTGCTACCATGAATGCAAAAGGGTTTTCTAATGATCAATTAGTCCTTTAAAATTATGAACTTGGATAGCTAACACAACGTGCCATTGGAACACTGGAGTGAGGGTTGCTGATAATGGGCCCCTGTATGCCTATGTAGATATTCCATTAAAAATCAGCCCTTTCCAGCAACAATAGTCATTTACAACATTAAGTGTGTGTGTATATGTGTGTGTGTGTGTATGTATATGTATGTGTGTGTGTATGTATGTATGTATATATGTGTGTATGTATGTATATATGTGTGTGTATATATGTGTGTGTGTGTGTGTGTATATATATATATATATGTGTGTGTGTATATATATGTGTGTGTGTGTATATATATATATATATATATATACATATGTGTGTGTATGTGTATATGTGTGTGTGTATATGTGTGTGTGTATACATACATACATACATACATACAGTTGAAGTCGGAAGTTTACATACACGTAGGTTGGAGTCGTTAAAACTCATTATTCAACCACGCCAAAACTATAGTTTGTTAACAAAAAAATTGTGGAAAGTCAGTACATCTACTTTGTGCATGACAAAAGTAATTTTTCCAACAATTGTTTAGACAGATTATTTCACTTATAATTCACTGTATCACAATTACAGTGGGTCAGAAGTTTACATACACTAAGTTGACTGTGCCTTTAAACAGCTTGGAAAATTCCAGAAAATGATGTCATGGCTTTAGAAGCTTCGGATAGGCTAATTGACATAATTTGAGTCAGTTGGAGGTGTACCTGCTGATGTATTTCAAGGCCTACCTTCAAACTCAGTGCCTCTTTGCTTGACATCATGGGAAAATCAAAAGACATCAGCCAAGACCTCAGAAAAAAATTGTGAACCTCCACAAGTCTGGTTCATCCTTGGGGAGCAATTTCCAAACGCCTGAAGGTACCAGGTTCGTCTGTACAAACAATAGTACGCAAGTATAAACACCATGGGACCATGCAGCCGTCATACCGCTCAGGAAGGAGACGTGTTCTGTCTCCTAGAGATGAACGTACTTTGGTGCAAATCAATCACAGAACAACAGCAAAGGACCTTGTGAAGATGCAGGAGAAAACGGGTACAAAAGTATCTATATCCACAGTAAAACGAGTCCTATATCGACATAACCTGAAAGGCCGCTCAGCAAGGAAGAAGTCACTGCTCAAAATCCGCCATCAAAACAGCCAGACTGCGGTTTGCAACTGCACATGGGGTCAAACATGGTGAAATGTCCTCTGGTCTGATGAAACAAAAACAGAACTGTTTGGCCATAATGACCATCTTTATGTTTGGAGGAAAAAGGGGGAGGCTTGCAAGCCGAAGAACACCATCCCAACCTTGAAGCACGGGGGTGGCAGCATCATGTTGTGTGGGTGCTTTGCTGCAGGAGGGACTGGTGCACTGCACAAAATAGATGGCATCATGAGGCAGGAAAATTATGTGTATATATTGAGCAACTTCTTAAGACATCAGTCAGGAAGTTAAAGCTTGGTTGCAAATGGGTCTTCCAAATGGACAGTGACCCCAAGCATACTTCCAAAGTTGTGGCAAAATGGCTTTTTATTTATTTTATTTTTATTTCACCTTTATTTAACCAGGTAGGCAAGTTGAGAACAAGTTCTCATTTACAATTGCGACCTGGCCAAGATAAAGCGAAGCAGTTCGACAACATACAACAACACAGAGTTACACATGGAATAAAACAACATACAATCAATGATGCAGTAGAAAAAAAATAAGACTATATACAATGTGAGCAAATGATGTGAGATAAGGGAGGTAAAGGCAAAAAATGCCATGGTGGCAAAGTAAATAAAGTATAGCAAGAAAAACACTGGAATGGTAGATTTGTAGTTTGAAGAAAGTTCAAAGTTAAAATAAATAATATGGTGCAAAGGAGCAAAATAAATAAAATAAATAAATACAGTAGGGGAAGAGGTAGTAGTTTGGGCTAAATTATAGATGGGCTATGTACAGGTGCAGTGATCTGTGAGCTGCTTTGACAGCTGGTGCTTAAAGCTAAGGACAACAAGGCTTAAGGACAACAAAGTATTGGAGTGGCCATCACAAAGCCCTGACCTCAATCCTATAGAAAATGTGTGGGCAGAACTGAAAAAGCGTGTGCTGGCAAGGAGGCCTACAAACCTGACTCAGTTACACCAGCTCTGTCAGGAGGAATGTGCCAATATTCACCCTACTTATTGTGGGAAGCTTGTGGAAAGCTACCTGAAACGTTTGACCCATGTTAAACAATTTAATGGCAATGCTACCAAATACTAATTGAGTGTATGTAAACTTCTGACCCACTGGGAATGTGATGAAATAAATAAAATCTGAAATAAATCCTTCTCTCTACTATTATTCTGACATTTCACATTCTTAGAATAAAGTGGCGATCCTAACTGACCTAAGACAGGGAATTTTTACTAGGATTAAATGTCAGGAATTGTGAAACTGAGTTTAAATGTCTTTGGCTAAGGTGTATGTAAACTTCCGACTTCAACTGTGTTTGTGTGTGTACTGCTCGACTAAAACATATACAATCTCGGTTTACCAACAACCTAAACAAACAATCAACCAGTTGACTAATTGGGGGCAGCCGTATTGCAGTTTTAAATCTCTGTTGATTACAGCTTTCGGATTTGATGTTATTCAGTTCCTGGTTTTCTTTCTCATCATTCTAATTATTATTTTTTTTTTTCATTAATGGGACTTGCGAAAGAGAATGTCCCCACTTTAAATATTTTAATAATCATTTCTGACTTTACTGTTATTCAGCACGCTGCTCTTAAGCCGTTTTAAGCTTTAAAACATTTAAACTGGTATTTTTTTTTTTTACTTTTAAACTAAACTTTTGTACCTTAAAGAAAACTTGCCAACTTTCATGGGATTTCTTCAACATTCTAAAGGTCTCATTGTTAAAAACACTCAAACAACCAACATTCTATTCACTGTATAAAAAAAAGACAGTTTTACACAAATCAGCTACGTTGACCACCTTCCCAAGAAATTAGACAAACATAGTGGGTGTGGAATCTTAATCTACTTCTCTGCTTTTCACATCTATAATCATAACATAAATATTTTCTACCGATAAAACGTTACAGCTGTTTTAGTAACCGCATTGACTACATTAAAGAAATCACTGACATTTTGACCAGTTTTCCAACAATTTAGAGCGTGTTAAATAGAGCCTTAAATCTTAGTCTGCTTTTCAAATTTTAAATCAGAACACTTCTTCCACGACCACAAATAATTTTTAAAAGCTAACTCAAGTCCCAACATTTTTCATCATGGTGGCTTAAGCATCATCAAAATAGATTTGATGAAAATTTTTGGGATTTACCTGTTTATTTGACTCTTGTTGTTGATGATGGTGATCCCTCTCTTGCCTGTCCAGGTATTGCCCAGTCCCTTGGCACAGACACCCCCTTCACAGCCATGGCCGGCAGTGAGATTTTCTCTCTGGAGATGAGCAAGACCGAGGCCCTCAGCCAGGCCTTCAGGAAAGCCATCGGAGTCAGGATCAAGTGAGTTCAGGCTTCTTCTCAGTTGACTTTATTGGCCTAATTTAGGAATTTGTCATGTTTTAAGTTAACAATCAACATTTATATACCACAGTGTGTGAGAACGAGGGAATGGATTATACATTAGCATATCGTTTTGGTATGTTTTTGTTCTCAAATGAATTGATATTCATGGTGTGTGTTTGCAGAGAGGAGACTGAGATCATTGAAGGAGAAGTGGTGGAGATTCAGATTGACAGACCAGCCACTGGAACGGTGAGTTCTGACTCAGCCCCCCTCTCAGCTCTCGCGCTGTGCTCCGTCTCTCTATTTTTAGTGTGAGTCATACTCATAAGGTGTATATTGGAGAGATGTTCTGATGGTCCAATTGAATTTGAGTCTGATTGTCTGTGATTGTCTTTTAATAAGACTCTATCAATCCTTTAGAGGGACAGATTGGTGATAAGAGACGGGTCTGTTAGTATTTAATTTAACAGCAGCAGCCTTATTATAGATGCGTATCACAGTGAAAGGATATTCATTTTAGGGAGTTGATAATATGAATTCTGGTTTGGAATGTTTTTACTGCATTCAATGTTTCATAAGTTATTTAAACTTCAGTGTTCATTCATTGCTCAATACATCACACAGCGCCAGAGTTTTTAGCACACTTGAGTTTAAAGTATCAAACTAAATGTTTTGTCACATATACCATCTTTCCCACTTCCCAGTACACTTTCTAACCTGTTGTTGCTGCTTGTAGGGTGCTAAAGTGGGTAAGCTGACCCTGAAGACTACAGAGATGGAGACTATCTATGACCTGGGCAGTAAGATGATCGAGAGCCTCAGTAAAGAACGAGTTCAGGCAGGGTGAGTTCTTCTAAAGTGTAGTACACACTCATCATCCACTAAGGGCTGTAGTACACACTCATCACTAGGGGCCGTTGACCGTGGTTGTGCTCATTGAGACATAACAATTAAAACAGCGTTAGTTTATTGGACAGGTCCGGGTAGACCCTCCCGGTTCCGGTCGGTTTTCCTTCACTTGGTGCCTAATGAACACGATACAGATCTTTATCCTGCACGCTGTGGTAGTATGACTTTGTTGAGTTCATTCATTCAGCTCTATAAATCCAAAGACTTGACCTAATGTGCTGTTCTCCCACTCTTTCCCAGGGATGTAATCACCATTGATAAAGCCACAGGGAAGATCAGCAAGCTGGGCCGCTCCTTCACCAGAGCCAGAGACTACGATGCTATGGGAGCACAGGTACACATTGGTCCTAGACACTTGTGTTTACAGTGGCGCGATACAACTGAACATTTAATTAAGCTCCACTGAGTTATCGTCAGCAGCACTGCTACCATGACTTTCTCTGCATTAAAGTGAATTTACCATTGCCTAGGATTCATGTTTAATTATGGCTTCTGTGAGAAGAAAAAAATAATCTGTTTGCTTTGTACTCCTCCAGACACAGTTTGTCCAGTGTCCTGAGGGGGAGCTACAGAAGAGGAAGGAGGTGGTGCACACAGTGTCCCTCCATGAGATAGATGTCATAAACAGCCGTACACAGGGGTTCCTGGCCCTGTTCTCTGGTGATACCGGAGAGATCAAGTCTGAGGTCCGCGAACAGATCAATGCCAAGGTGTCTGAGTGGAGGGAGGAGGGCAAGGCTGAGATCATCCCTGGGGTGAGTGTGTGTGTTTGGTGGTATCCCAGACACAGACTAAGCCTAGTCATGGACTTAAAAAGCTTGCTCAATTCTCCATTGACAGTGCTTTTTAGTCCAGGACTAGACTTAATCTATGTCTGGGAAAACTGGCCCAAAATGGTCAGTGTTTAATGTTCAATTCAAATCCTTCCTTGAGTGAGTTCTTCATTTGTGTCATTCCAGGTGCTGTTCATTGACGAGGTGCACATGCTGGACATGGAGTGTTTCTCTTTCCTGAACCGAGCCCTGGAGAGTGACCTTTCACCTGTCCTCATCATGGCCACCAACAGAGGCATCACACGGTAATTTTCTACCCTATAGTCTTCGACTATCATCTGGGTGTGGATATGGTCCACAGAAAGAACATGATGTTGGTGACATGTTTAGAACCAGCGTGAAGATAAAATATCATTTTGCCAGTAGTCTAAAGGGGCAATATGTGATTGGTTCATCCATTTTTAGAAGTTTAAATAATGATACTGTTTATACCATTGATTCTTGGAAGAATATAACATTGCAGCACCCACTCGTAGCATGCGCTCCAGCAGGTATATCTCACTGGTCACCCCCAAAGCCAATTGCTCCTTTGGTCATCTTTCCTTCCAGTTCTCTGCTGCCAATGACTGGAACGAACTGCAAAAATCTCAAACTGGAAACACTTACCTCCCTCACTAGCTTTAAGCACCAGCTGTCAGAGCAGCTCACAGATCACTGCACCTGTACATAGCCCATCTGTAAACAGCCTATCTACCTACCTCATCCCCATACTGTATTTATTTATTTATCTTGCTCCTTTGCACCCCAGTATCTCTACTTGCACATTCATCTTCTGCACATCTACCATTCCAGTGTTTAATTGTTATATTGTAATTACTTCGCCACCATGGCCTATTTATTGCCCTAACTTACTTCATTTCCACTCAGGGTATATAGACTTTGTTTTTTTTGTTCTACTGTATTATTGACTATATGTTTTGTTTATTCCATGTGTAACTCTGTGTTGTATGTGTCGAATTGCTACGCTTTATCTTGGCCAGGTCGCAGTTGCAAATGAGAACTTGTTCTCAACTAGCCTACCTGGTTAAATAAAGTTGAAATAAAAAAAATAAAGTCTAGCCTCATTAGTTTAGAACCCAAAATATATAAGCTTGTTTTACTCCATAGTTTGTGAACAATGGGTCAATCATATATGATTTCAATCCATTTCTGACTGACACCTCTTTTGATTTGAACGAAACCTTCCATACATGTTTGCCCGTGATAGAAGTGGTCAGAAAGTTACTTTTTGGACCTGAATGACAAAACATTCAGGAGAGTGCTCAAAGTTGACCCATTTTGCATACCCTACCATGAGACATCCATGTCTTCATCACTGAAGAAGATAAACAGTTAGGTTTGATATAATTTGAAGGTTTTTGAACAGGGTAATCAGACTATTTTAGAATTTCTTGAATTGTAATTCTTTTATCAAAATGTATTATTTTTTTTACCTTTTAATATCCATGATCTAAAAACGTTCGTTCATATACAGTTCCGTGAAAAAGTATTTGCCCCCTTTCAGATTTTTAAAATATTTTAGCATATTTTTTACAGTGAATGTTATCAGGTCTTCAACCAAAACCTAATATTAGATAAAGGGAACCTGAGTGAACAAATAACATAAATGTGATACTTAATAAACAAAGTTATGCAACATCCAATGCCCCTGTGTAAAAAGTAATTGCCCCCTTACATTCGATAACAGGTTTTAATGACTGCAACCGAACGCTTCCTGTAGTTGATAAGTCCCACATCGCTGTGGAGGAATTTTGGCCCACTCTTCCATGCAGAACTGCTTTAACTCAGACATTTGTTGGTTTTCGAACTTGTTTCAGTTCCTGCCACGACATCTCAATTGGGTTAAGGTCTGGACTTTGACTAGGCCATTCCAAATTTTGAAATGTCTTCTTTGGCTTGTCTTTCGGATCATTGTCTTGCGGCGATTCAACTATCGGACGAATGGCCTGACATTCTCCTTAAGAATCTTCTGATGGAGCCTCCCGAGTGGCGCAGAGGTCTAAGGCAGTGCTAGAAGCGTCACTACAGATCCGGGTTCGATCCCAGGCTTTGTCCCAGCCGGTTGCGACCAGGAGACCCATTAGGCTTAGCACAATTGGCCCAGCATCGTCCGGGTTAGGGGAGGGTTTGGTCGGCCGGGATGTCTTTCTCCCATCGCGCTTTAGCGACTCCTTGTGGCGGGCCGGGTGCATGCACACTAACTTTGGTCACCAGCTGTACGGTGTTTCGTCCAACACATTGGTGCGGCTGGCTTCCGGATTAAGCGAGCAGTGTGTCAAGAAGTAGTGCGGCTTGGCAGGGTTGTTTCGGAGGACGCATGGCTCTCGACCTTCGCCTCTCCCGACTCTGTACAGGAGTTGCAGCGATGGGACAAGACTGTAACTACCAATTGTATATCACGGGGAAAAGGGGTACAAATTTTAATTAAATAATTCTGATGCAGAGCTGAATTCATGGTTCCTTCAATGATGGAAAGTTTTCCAAAGGTAGCAAAGCATCTCCAAACCATGAGGTTGTTACTGTAGAATTCGATGTTTGGTTTTCGCGAGACATAACGGGGCCCATGTCGTCCAGTTCTACCACGGGCAAATATGTATGGAAGGTTTTGTTCAAATCAATAGGGATGTTGTCAGAAAGTGATTGAATTCATATAGAACGACCCCGATGAAATTGTAAACAAACACTGTATAGCCTCAAACATGGTTAACTATGATATCATGGATGGTCCTTACATCGATAGCCCTGTCTATGAATTTGAGATTGATTACATTTCTCCAGCCCCATCCCTCAGCTGTTTACTGAAACAGAGGTGAGGTGGTGAACGCTTTATTGTTTGGACTGCAGATTGTCCCTTTAAAGTAGTGCTTCTCAATAACTTTCCTTGGCCTCAAACCGTATGTGTGGTAAATACCTTCTCTAACCCCTCTGTTCTGTCAGTATCCGAGGCACCAACTACCAGAGTCCCCATGGTATCCCCATAGATCTACTGGACCGCCTCCTCATCATTGCTACCTCCCCCTACACTGAGAAAGAGACACGGCAGATCCTCAAGATCCGGTGAGAATCACCCCTCTTAACACTCCAAGCCTGTGCTTTAGCAAGCAAACAAGCTGCACCATGACTTACATGATTAAGTTTGCAGACAGTCTGCAAAGTGATTGAAAATTATGGTCAAGGCGGATTCCGGATGAAAACCTATTCCCATATTGGACTGAAACACCATCTGAAATGATGTTTCTATTCCGTGTCCCTGTCCAGGTGTGAGGAGGAGGATGTGGAGCTGAGTGAGGAGGCTCACACTGTACTGACACGTATCGGCCAGGAGACATCGCTGCGTTACGCCATCCAGCTCATCAGCACCGCAGGCCTGGTGTGTCGCAAGCGCAGGGTGAGTCTCAGCCAATTCATTCATATACACACTTACCTAGTGATGCACGGGGTGAGCCAAGCCTCTCACATCCATACACACACTGATGTAAGAATTACTCTGAATTCTCTGCATTCCAAACAGTCACATAGTATGCATTCTCATGTTTGTTTCTCCTTATATATCGTTATTTTGCCTGCTTCATTGTTTATTGCAATTATATTAATTCAAGTCTGATTCATTTATTGAAAGACAGAACTAGCAGATAGCTGGGCAGGGCACCCCTAGTCTCCCTGATTACGGCTTTCTTGCTGTGGAACCATTTCTATGTTGATGCTGGGAGTTGCCAGTGCTTGATAGATGTTTGTGCTTCTCTCTCAGGGAACGGAGGTGCAGGTGGAGGACATTAAGAGGGTCTACTCTCTCTTCCTGGATGAGTCCAGATCCTCACAGTACATGAAGGAATACCAAGATTCCTTCCTTTTCAATGAAACAACACGTGAGTCTGCTGTTCATCTGTCTGTTTGTCATAGAGCACTGTTTCTTAATCCTGGTCCTGGGGACCCAAAGGGGTGCACATTTGTTTTTGCCCTAGTACTACACACCTGATTCCACTCAGACCCAGTTCCAAAGCTGATGAAGTTCTTGTATTGTGTGAGGTGGACATTTTGATTCTTAAAGCAACTTTGATAGAAGTTGGAAAGTGTTTTCACTGTAAGTTGACAAGGTCATAAAATGCTACTATGTGAACAGATGCCTAACCTACATCTATGGGAAATGCACCTCATAGATGTACTTTGAGGGCAGGTGTAATGGGTGTAGTGACTCTTACTGTATCTCCTTTTGATTTTCAGAACCTACAATGGACACCTCTTAATTGATACCGACTGCAGATCATTTTTATAGCACGTTCTCCTGTGAAGTTCTTCTGTTTTTTGTTTTGTTGCCATACTCCATTTCTCTGATACTGTGTTGACTTAGCTTTGTCTTTAAATGCCGTTTATTGTTTCATAGAGTTTAAATGTACATGAAACCTACTTTTTGATTAATGTTTTTCCTCATAGATTTTATGTATTTGCCTAAAATGTAGTGTTGTCATGCATTGATTTACAACGCTTAACTTCATGAAACAAAGGCAATGTAGATGTTGCCAATGTTCTTTTAAAGAGTTGAGTAAAATGTTTTTGATTTGAAAGAAATACATTTTCTCTGTCACAAAGACCTCAAGTGCTATGTACAGTACATCCACCTTCTCCCTACTACAAAGCTAGCCTCATGGGGTACCCCTTTTGTTACATCAGGATGTGGTGTGCTTTTTATTTTTTTTTGTGAAATAAAATGAGTATCTCAAAGACCGAAGTTGGCGCCGCCTCTTTCTGTACTGTAGATGGCAGTGAAGGACCATGTCTCATCCTGACACATCTCCGAAGCACAAGGGGCCTCTATGGCTCGTTACAGGTTCTTCATTAGAGCTGTAAATTGCCATGGACCTCACAATATATTATCACAGTACTTGGGTGCTGATACCAGTGGTGGAAAAAGTACCCAATTGTCATACTTCAGTAAAAGTAAAGATACGTTAATAGAAAATGACTGAAGTGAACGTCACCCAGTAAAATACTACTTGAGTTAAAGTATTTGGGTTTTAAATATACTTAAGTATCAAAGGTAAATGTAATTCATAAAATTACTTAAGTATCAAAATTAAAAGTGTAAATCCTTTCAAATTCCTTGCTAAGCAAATCAGACGGCACCATTTGTTTTGTTTTTTTACATTTACGGATAGCCAGGGGCACACTCCAACACTCAGACAATTTACAAACTAAGCATTTGTGTTTAGTGAGTCTGCCAGATCAGAGGCAGTAGGGATGACCAGGAATGTTCTCTTTATAAGTGCTTGAATTGGACCATTTTCCTGTCCTGCTAAGCATTCAAAATGTAACATTTTGGCTGTCAGGGAAAATGTATGGAGTAAAATGTACATTATTTCCTTTAGGAATGTAGTGAAGTAAAAGTTATCAAAAAATAGTAAAGTACAGATGGCAAAAAAACTACGTAAGTAGTACTTGAAAGTATTTTTACTTAAGTACTTTACACCACTGGCTGATACAATACGTATTGTGATTTGATGTTCCGAACCTACTGCTCACTGTTTGCAGCAGAGAGATGAGAGCTCATGAGAAAATGTGTTTATCAGTCATGGAAATAAAAGTGCTGAAAAGGATGACAAATACTGAAGTTTTGGCGCAGGTACAGCCGACTAGCGCTAGCTAATGCTACCTAGCAAAAGAAAAAAGAAATATATATATATATATAGTGTGTTATGTTACTATAGATTTTGTTTTATCACTATTCACTATAGGTGTTAATTGAAGTCTATACTTTGATTCATGTGTTGGCATTTAATTACTGATTAATAACAAGTGGATGGAGGTTTACTATATTTGGTTTGTGTTGCAAAGAGCATAGTATCTACTGTGATATGAGAAAGACCCTTCATAATGGGCCAAGACTAGGTAACATTCTAAAGGAAATTGCTTAAATTGAATTAAATCTGTACTAACTATGAAGTTAGTATTGAATCCATTATTTCATGTAATCCAGTTTGTAAAGGCAAGACATGATCTTAGTTGTGGTTTTGATCTTTGATTTGAGGTATGGTATATAAGGTTTTACCCATGCAGTTAAATTGACCCCCACTACCTTCAGAGATATTGTGAATTGATAGACTGACACAGGGATGCTTTAAGATGGTCCAACCGAGGATCATTTGGCGATTTTATTTAGAATTTTAGGACCCGTGCAGGTATCCCAATTTTTTTGGGGGGGGATGAAATATTGAATCTGGCCTTAACAGTATAAGCATATAGAAATGCATTGAATGACAGATTCAGAAATGGAAAAGCGGTCCAAAAATAAACTGTTTGGAAGTGTGTCCTACATCTAAAAGAAATAAGGTCATGATTTTTCTAATCAAATTTAACTGGAATTACTATCCGTTCACCTTTCGACATGGAAATGCCCCATCCACTTCCAATCAATTTTCGGCCCGGTACCGGGTTACTTCCAAACGAGTCCCTTGACACTTGTACAGTAAAATCGTACAGCAAAATGGAGAACACTTTCCATTGAAAACGCTACAGACATTTTCATTAGAAGACCGATTTTCTGGATATCTCCTGGTCTGACGAACTGCGCTGTGGAAGGCTGACATCGGTGGATTGAGACACCCTGCAAAACAAAAACATGTCTAGTTTAAACAGATTTTTTTATGGGGATTTTTTTAATGACGTTAATTAGATTTCCGCGGGGTCACGGACATCGAATATGGTGCCAGTGTGTTAAAAAATAACCATGCGGAACAAAGGGCCATACTGCTTTGAGCTGAAAGAGGAATTGGGTAAAAAAGATAATCCTGGAGCCAACAAATGTATTGGGAGGGAGGGGGGCATACGGGAGACAGTGAAGGAAGACGTCTGACCAACTGGATGGCAGGGAGGGAGTCAAAGGGGGAGACACTGACAGGCTGGCTGCGAGGGAGGCAGAGGGGGGGACAGTGGGTGGTGAATGGGTGTGGAGCGGTTTCAAGGATGAGGTAAGGGTAGGTCTTGGAGTGTGTTGTAAGCTATAGGGTTTCCCCAGTGTCAATCTGAGATAAGGGTACAACTCTAAACCAACCATTAACATTCCACAGTGAATGGCTCAGTCAGCACTAACATGAATGGTAATGATGGGAATTATTTACAGAGAGAGAGGGATCTCCTGGTCAGGGCTCAGAATAAAGAACATCAGTAAGAAAATAGTACACAGATAAGAACATACTGAGTATACAAAACATTAATAACACCTGTTCTTTCCATGACATAAACTGCCCAGGTGTATCAAATTTAATTTGTCACATGCGCTGAGTACAACAGGTGTAGACTTTACCGTGAAATGCTTACTTACAAGCTTTTAACCAACAATGCAGTTCAAGAAGAAGAAAAGATTTACCAAGTAGACTAAAATAAAAAGTAATAAAAAGTAATAAGAATAAGAATAACAAGGCTATATACAGGGGGCACTGGTATCGAGTCAGTGTGCAGGGGTACAGGCTAGCTGAGGTAATCTGTACATGTAGGTGGGGGCGAAGTGACTATGCATAGGTAACAAACAACCAGCGAGTAGCAGCAGTGTACAAAGGGGGGGGGGATCAATTAAAATTATCCGGTGGCGATTTTATGAATTGTTAAGCAGTCTTCTGGCTTGGGGTAGAAGCTGTTGAGGAGCCTTTTGGTCCTAGACTTGCCACTCCGGTACCGCTTGCCAAGCGGTAGCAGAGAGTTTCTGACAATTTTATGGGCTTTCCTCTGACACTGCCTATTATATAGGTCCTGGATGGCAGGAAGCTTGGCCCCAGTGATGTACTGGGCCGTTCGCACTACCCTCTGTAGCGCCTTACGCTCACATGCTGAGCAGTTGCCATACCAGGTGGTGATGCAACCGGTCAGGATGCTCTCGATGGTGCAGCTGTAGAACCTTTTGAAGATACGGGGACTCATGCCAAACATTTTCAGTCTCCTGAGGGGGAATAGGTTTTGTCGTGCCCTCTTCACGACTGTCTTGGTGTTTTTGGACCATGTTAGTTCGTTGGTGATGTGGACACCAAGGAACTTGAAGCTCCCGACCTGCTCCAATACAGCCCCGTCGATGAGAATGGGAGTTTGCTCGGTCCTCTTCCTATAGTCCACAATCATCTCCTTTGTCTTGATCACGTTGAGGGAGAGGTTGTTGTCCAGGCACCACACGGTCAGGTCTCTGACCTACTCCCTATAGGCTGTCTCATCGTTGTCGGTGATCAGGCCTACCACTGTTGTGTCATCGGCAAACTTAATGATGGGGTTGGAGTCGTGCCTAGCCATGCAGTCATGAGTGAACAGGGAGTACAGGAGGGGACTAAGCACGCACCCCTGAGGGGACCCTGTGTTGAGGATCAGCGGGGCGGATGTGTTGTTACCTACCTTTACCACCTGGGGGCGGCCGGTCAGGAAGTCCAGGATACAGTTGCAGAGGGCGGTGTTTAGTCCCAGGGTCCTTAGCTTAGTGATGAGCTTCGAGGGCACTATGGTGTTGAACACTAAGCTGTAGTCAATGAATAGCATTCTCACATACAGTGGGGAGAACAAGTATTTGATACACTGCCGATTTTGCAGGTTTTCCTACTTACAAAGCATGTAGAGGTCTGTAATTTTTATCATAAGTACACTTCAACTGTGAGAGACAGAATCTAAAACAAAAATCCAGAAAATCACGTTGTATGATTTTTAAGTAATTCATTTGCATTTTATTGCATGACATAAGTATTTGATACATCAGAAAAGCAGAACTTAATACTTGGTACAGAAACCTTTGTTTGCAATTACAGAGATCATACGTTTCCTGTAGTTCTTGACCAGGTTTGCACACACTGCAGCAGGGATTTTGGCCCACTCCTCCATACAGACCTTCTCCAGATCCTTCAGGTTTCGGGGCTGTCGCTGGGCAATACGGACTTTCAGCTCCCTCCAAAGATTTTCTATTGGGTTCAGGTCTGGAGACTGGCTAGGCCACTCCAGGACCTTGAGATGCTTCTTACGGAGCCACTCCTTAGTTGCCCTGGCTGTGTGTTTCGGGTCGTTGTCATGCTGGAAGACCCAGCCACGACCCATCTTCAATGCTCTTACTGAGGGAAGGAGGTTGTTGGTCAAGATCTCGCGATACATGGCCCCATCCATCCTCCCCTCAATACGGTGCAGTTGTCCTGTCCCCTTTGCAGAAAAGCATCCCCAAAGAATGATGTTTCCACCTCCATGCTTCATGGTTGGGATGGTGTTCTTGGGGTTGTACTCATCCTTCTTCCTCCAAACACGGCGAGTGGAGTTTAGACCAAAAAGCTCTATTTTTGTCTCATCAGACCACATGACCTTCTCCCATTCCTCCTCTGGATCATCCAGATGGTCATTGGCAAACTTCAGACGGGCCTGGACATGTGCTGGCTTGAGCAGGGGGACCTTGTGTGCGCTGCAGGATTTTAATCCATGACGGCATAGTGTGTTACTAATGGTTTTCTTTGAGACTGTGGTCCCAGCTCTCTTCAGGTAATTGACCAGGTCCTGCTGTGTAGTTCTGGGCTGATCCCTCACCTTCCTCATGATCATTGATACCCCACGAGGTGAGATCTTGCATGGAGTCCCAGACCGAGGGTGATTGACCGTCATCTTGAACTTCTTCCATTTTCTAATAATTGCGCCAACAGTTGTTGCCTTCTCTGCTTGCCTATTGTCCTGTAGCCCATCCCAGCCTTGTGCAGGTCTACAATTTTATCCCTGATGTCCTTACACAGCTCTCTGGTCTTGGCCATTGTGGAGAGGTTGGAGTCTGTTTGATTGAGTGTGTGGACAGGTGTCTTTTATACAGGTAACGAGTTCAAACAGGTGCAGTTAATACAGGTAATGAGTGGAGAACAGGAGGACTTCTTAAAGAAAAACTAACAGGTCTGTGAGAGCCGGAATTCTTACTGGTTGGTAGGTGATCAAATACTTATGTCATGCAATAAAATGCAAATTAATTACTTAAAAATCATACAATGTGATTTTCTGGATTTTTTAGATTCCGTCTCTCACAGTTGAAGTGTACCTATGATAAAAATTACCGACCTCTACATGCTTTGTAAGTAGGAAAACCTGCAAAATCGGCAGTGTATCAAATACTTGTTCTTCCCACTGTAGGTGTTCCTTTTGTCCTGGTGGAAAAGGGCAATGTGGAGTGCAATAGAGATTGCATCATCTGTGGATCTGTTGGGGCGGTATGCAAATTGGAGTGGGTCTAGGGTTTCTGGGATACTGGTGTTGTGAGCCATGGCCAGCCTTTCGAAGCACTTCATGGCTACAGACATGAGTGCTACAAGTCGGTATTCATTTGCCTAAATGAAAACACTCCACTCATTGCCTGATCCTCACAAGACATGAATGACGGGGATGAGGGCCTTTTCGGGTGTCTGGCTGGGCCCCTCAAGGACATTCAGAGACTTGTCCTGAAGCCCCTCCTGTGTTGTCTTGGCTGTGTGCTTAGGGTTGTTGTTCTGTTGCAAGGTGAACCTTTGCCCCAGACTGAGGTCCTAAGTGCTGTGGAGTAGGTTGTCATCAAGTATCTCTCTGTACTTTGCTCCGTTCATCTTTGCCTCGATCCTGACTAGTCTCCCAGTCCATGCCACTGAAAAACATCCCCACAGCATGATGCTGCCACCACCATGCTTCACCATAGGGATGGTGCCAGCGTTCCTCCAGACGTGACGCTTGGAATTCTAGGAATGGACGCTTGGCATTCTAGGAATGAGTCTTGGTGGTTCCAAACTTCTTCCATTTAAGAATGATGGGGCCATTTTTTGGTACCCTTCCCCAGATCTGATCCTCGACACAATCCCGTCTTGGAGCTCTACGGACAATTCCTTCAATCTCTTAGCTTGGTTTTTGCTCTGTCAACTGTGGGACAGGTGTGTGCCTTTCCAAATCATGTCGAATTAATTGAATTTACCACAGGTGAATTTAACAATGAAGTTGTAGAAACATCTCAAGGAGGATCAACGGAAACAGGATTCACATGAGCTCAATTTCGAGTCTCAAAGCAAAGGGTCTGAATGTAAATACGGTATTTCAATTTTACAATTTTTATACATTTGCAAACATGTCTAAAAGCCTGTTTTCGCTTTGTCATTATGGGAATTGTGTAGATTGCTGAGGGAAGTTAATTTTAGAATAAGGCTGTAACGTAACAAAATGTGGAAAAAGTCAAGTGGTCTGAATACTTTCCAAAGGTACTGTATGTCATTTAATTTAAAGGATAGAAAATAACTGTAAATATCATTGAGTGGATCTTTAAAGATGCCTATTATTTATTACCACAGCCAATTAGGACCAGCACTATCAATCCTTCTCTATATGTGAGGGTGAAGTTTCAGAGGTTTCAGAGCCAAACGAGATCAGATTTCAAGATGCCAGTGCCCATTGGTTGGATCTGCCTGCCTGGTTGCTGTCAGCCTCCTACGGGATATGAATATTTAACACATCTGGTTTTCTTTTTGGTGGGAAGGTGTGTGTGTGTTATCGTGAGAGGGATGTGTGCTTGGATTACCCAGATTTTCCACATCCCATAAATCCCCTTCCTACCCATGCTGCCTAAGTGTGGGCCACTGCTCGCTGCCTGTCTGCATCCCACTGGGGCCTGATGGATCCTCTGCTGCTCGCTCCCTCCCTCCAACCGATGCCTCCCTGGGTTTAGGGCGTCAATGTCATGGGGGATACATTTAACTGGGAGAAAGATGATTGGATAGATGGGTGGGTTTTTACAGGGAGAGAGATGATTGGGTAGATGGGTAGATGGTGAGGTGCAGAATGGTAGAAAGATAGACTACTGCCCTCCCTTCCCCTCCCCTGGTGGGCTATATGCTGATTTGAATATTCAGAAGCCCTGTGCTATCATTTTAAAAGGAGCGCATCATGCAGAGCTGGAGCACTGTGACTGTTATGCAAAAGTGTTGGTGTACAGTAGGCACAGTGTGTGTGGGAAGTAACGGGGGATGTCCAGTGGCTGTCCAGAAGGGAACCAAGCAATCTGTTCCTCTGCAGCATCGATCAATCTCGCTCTCTCTTGTTCTAGCGCTCACTCTCTCTCTCTCTCTCAATCACTCTCTCTCTGGCCTTTTCTCAATTGGATTTGTTCAACTCCTGCGTCCTCTCTGACCTTGTTTTGAAAAAGGTCAAAGGTAATCAAGGCGAGGCGGTGACGAGAGGGAAGGTGGATGAAAATGTGCTTGTATGAAATGAGACTCAATCGCGTGTCATCAGGCAAATTACGTTTACAGGGTGGAATCCCAAAATAAATGTATAATTATGTGATAACAACAAATGTAGCTAGTTGTGCAAGACATTTTAAAAATAAAAGGATAAGTAGCATATCGTTTTTAAATGTTTGCATGCTTTTCTCCTTCGAGAAGACAATAGCTGATTCCAAGGGGGTGTGGCAGATTTCAAAACCCTTCTGCAAAGGACTCAGGTAGGATACATTTGTGCTTCCTCGCCAAAAGGAGGCTATTGAGGAGGAGAGGACTGTCTTCCGTTTGCCTGCTAATGAATTGACGCTCTCTTCGACCTCTAGACCACATCGGTTTCCAGGTCACGGAGTCAAGAGTGTGGAGTAAAGGCCTATGTCTCTGTCTTCTTCTCTCCCCCCTCCCCACCTTCTCTGTATGTGTGTGCGTATGTGTACAGTGTATATGGAGTGCAGACGGTGTGATGCAGTTCAAAGCTCCGGTATCTAACAATGCCTACCTCCGTCTCATGCTGAAGCCATATGTGTTGTGAATTTTTAACTGCATTTAGGATCTATGGTGCTTCTCTCTCTGCACATCCCCACTGACTATCCCCCCCACTGCAACGTGCCAAGTTTATTGATGGGCTGGGGAAAGGAATGAAATTTCTATTGACATTTTAAAAGGGCTATTAGGGAGCACAAAAAAAGATGGACACCTGCACACTGTTGAATGCTCCTGCAGTTTTATTATTAAATGTTTTATTTGAAAGTTTTCGCCAGACATCAAAAATGTTGGGAATATTATATGTTGAGGCCTTTCATCTTTCATCCTCAAAAACCTGCATCTTCATATAAGTGTTCTGTGCCCTGCTGTCCTGGTTTTGGTAGTCACAAAGTAGTATGAGTGCTGATCTAGGATCAGTTTAGCCTTATAGATCATAATGAGTAAGATTATATGGACGGGGGACCTGATCCTAGATCGTTGCTTTTGAATAGGGGCCCTGCTATGTTCTCCTCTTTGCCCTGTTATCCTGGATTTGGTCCAGACCTGAATATAGGCCCTGGTTATGATCCAGACCTGCTATGTTTAGCCAAGGCCAGGCCCAGGAGGCCAGTGGGCACCACCAGCCAGCCAACAACCCAGTCCATGTGTAGGCTGTAGATAGGAGCTGTGGCTGGCCACCAAAATATTTGTGCCGCTGAGGGCTGACTGTTTTTGTCACTCAAGCGAGAACTTTGTTTTTAGTGTGGGAAAGCAAACAACACCTTTTTGCACCATCAAAGGTGTGACTCCATGTCCATTTGTGGGCTTTTCTCTCTTCCTATAAGAGATGGTGAATAGGTGAAATGTTCCTCTGTCAGCTCCACACGTGGAAACAACGTTGATTCAACCAGTGTGTGCCCAGTTGGAACCCACACGAGCCACAACCCATGGTCTGAAAGCAAGTCTGATATTTTTTACATAAAAAAATACAGTAGATCCGCTCTTTAATCTGCACTGACACACTATATTTGAACTACTGTTTTTACACACCAACTCAGAAACCCTTTGGGAGAGTGATGTTTTTCCATTGATAGTCACATTTCTGACATTGCCTGCTTATGGGGGTTTTAGGGTGTATCTCTTTGACATGGTAAGCCTCTCTCCCACCCTTCCATATCTCACACATCCTTACACCTGGGCTTGGGTCAAAAGGAGAAAGAGAGGCTATAGGTCAGATAAACTTCAAACACCTGAGAGTCGCATGAGAAGAGAGATGGGAGAGAAAGCTCACGGACACTTACTCTCCTCTAGTCGGATCTTTTCCTCTCTTATTCTTCTTCTCTCATTGATCCTCCTGGCTCTCTGCACCTTTACACTTCAACACATTCTTCCCCCTCCAGATATCACAGTGGAGCACAGTGTGGAGCTGAACATACCTATCATATCCCTCACTATAAAGAATAGGAGCGGGGTTGAGAAGGGATAAGACCCACCCTTGATAAAGATGAGCAAAAAAGTGTTTAAATTAAACATATACTGAGCTATTTTCGATGTTGACATTTACAAAAATATACCGTACCATCAAAAGTTTGGACACGCCTACTCATTGCAGGGTTTTTCTTTATTTTTATTATTTTCTACATTGTAGAATAATAGTGAATACATTACAACTATGAAATAACACATATGGAATCGTGTAGTAAGCAGAAAAGTGTTAAAGAAATATATTTTATATTTGAGATTCTTCAAAGTAGCCACCCTTTGCCTTGATGACAGCTGGCCCTCGCTACATATTCGTCACCAGACCCACTGGCTCCAGGTCATCTATAAGTCTTTGCTAGGTTAAGCTCCGCCTTATCTCAGCTCACTGGTCACCATAACAACACCCACCCGTAGCACGTGCTCCAGCAGGTATATCTCACTGGTCATCCTCAAAGCCAACATCTACTTTGGCAGCCTTCCTTCCAGTTCTCTGCTGCCAATGACTGGAACGAATTGCAAAAATCGCTGAAGTTGGAGACTTATATCTCCCTCACTAACTTTAAACATCAGCTATCTGAGCATCTCACCGATCGCTGCAGCTGTACACAGCCCATCTATAAATTGCCCATCCAACTACCTACCTCATCCCCACATTGCTTTTATTCACTTTTTTTTGCTCTTTTGCGCACCAGTATTTCTACTTGCACATCATCATCTGCACATCTATCACTCCAGTGTTAATTTGCTAAATTATAATTACTTTGATTCTATGGCCTATTTATTGCCTTACCTCCTTACTCCATTTGCACACACTGTTAATACATTTTTCTATTGTTATTGACTGTACTTTTGTTTATCCCATGTGTAACTCTGTGTTGTTTTTTGTCACACTGCTTTGCTTTATCTTGGCCAGGTCGCAGTTGTAAATGAGAACTTTATCTCAACTGGCCTACCTGGTTAAATAAAGGTGAAATAAAAATACATTTAAAAAAAATGACAGCTTTGCACACTCTTGGCAAAGCTGAAGTGCTCAGAATATGTGGGAACTCCTTCAAGACTGTTGGAAAAGCATTCCAGGTGAAGCTGGTTGAGAGAATGCCAAGAGTGTGCATAGCTGTCATCAAGTCAAAGGGTGGCTACTTTGAAGAATCTAAAATCCAAAATTTGGTTACTACATGATTCCCTATGTGTTATTTCATAGTTTTGATGTCTTCACTATTATTCTGCATTGTAGAAAATAGTCAAAATAAAGAAAAACCCTTGAATGAGTTGGTGTGTCCAAACTTTTGACTGGTGCTGTTTATATATTTTATACTAATGTCGTGGAAATTCTACACAGGGACACTCAAAGTCAATCTTAAGTGAATCATTCTTTATTATCAGCGCGCTGGAGAGGTTCCAACCAACTCAGTGCACCAAGTACACATGTCGATCAGGATCTCTACCCGGGGCAGTCCTGTAAGTTCTCTTATATACACGTTATATTTGCATGATTTAGCTTATTCATCATTCATAATTAATGAATCATTAACGTTTGCTTCCTTCATGTGACCGACCAATACCTCACGAGGCTTCTTCTCTCTAAGCTGAGAACTTGAAACTGAGATATCCTTTCTCAAAACAAGGTTCTGGGCGTACTGCCAAATTGCAGATACTGATAGTGAGGATTCGTTCAATCAGTTACTAGCATGAACACAGACATTGGTTAATAGATAAGCCCATGAATAGAATACAGAAAACATAACATGTTCCACCACACTAATACTATTGTTCAGAGAAAAATATTTTTTTAACAATAATTACAAAAATACATTAAAGATACATGTCAATACTCCGGCACCCTCCTCTTGCGAGGATAATGTCGCTGAGCCTTTAAAACAAATGCTGTGATAAATTAACCATTATTTTGTGGATTTGTGTGCTTGGGGTACTTGCAGGAAGATCCACTTGCAGCCAAGTTTCAGCCTCCTGGCAAGAGGCAACCAGGTTTTTGGCTAAAATGTCCTCGTACTGTGTAAAGTTCATGATGCTGTTGACCTTAACAAGGGCCCCAGGACCAGTGGAACCAAAATAGCCTCATAACATCAAAGGTCCACCACCATATTTTACATTAAATATTGGGTACTTTGCATCCTTCTTTCAACGGCAAACCACCACTGGTGTACGTGGCCAAAGAGCTCTATTTTTATATCATAGAGCTCTTTGGCCAAGCACACTAGTGGATTGAATAGAACATAGTACTTTATAACAATTATTATACTGTATATCCATATGGGTTGAAAGGTTGTGGGGCTGTATGTACTCTTATGTCATGTCAACCCATGGCTACAAGTGCTCCAAAACACTCAAATTCATTATAACATTCTGCCTGTTGTGCTGATTTTGGATGTCCCCATTGCCACGGTCTCTTTCCACCCCTCTCATGTTGTGGGGACATTTGATAGTTTGATCGTTTTTGACATGACTCAATGCCTCCCCCATTTCTATTCTGGCAGAGGTCAACAGCCCACTGACGATGAACTCAGCTCTCTGCCTGTAGCCAGGGAACAAATTAGCAAAAGTTGGCAAGGGAATGGTATTTGTGCCGGCAGGGAAGGGTATTAATAATGTATTTTTAGTTAACATCCCTCCTTAATTTGACCCCTGTGGGTAGCCTGTAGCTCCTCTCCCACCCCAGATCCCCTATAGGTTCTCTCCCCCACACCCCAGATTCCAGCGGAGCAGACCCACACACGCCATGTCTGTCAAACAGAGCGAACAGGCCTCAGTGCTTTTTAATGGTTTATTTTGGGCCTGGTGAGCAAGGGAGGCCAAGGGAGGCTAGGACAGTCAGGAACCAGGGGTCAGTGGAGCCCTGCTCAGTATTGATACACAGGTCACAGGTCATTGGTCTCTCACAGAACTCTGAACCCCTCAGCTAAATGGGCACTGGACTAGTCTTTATCATGAGTTACTGTATGAATTCCATTAGTTGAATGTGCTTTACCCAGGATCAATTGTGATGTCGTAAAATGTATGATTTATTGATTGATTGAATGGATTGAGACATTTCCAACAGGAAGGAGGGATAGAGGTCGCTAACTTGTTCACCCTGGATTTGACCAAATTCACAAGAGAATGATGATGAAGGTTTCTGGTAGAGAAGTGTTTTGTCATCACCAGGAGTTGACAGTAGATACCCAACTGGAATCTACCTAGACTGGAATCTCAACACTCATATCTCCCCACCACCTCAACCCCATGTCTCCAGCCCCATGAAGCAGCCATTGTCTGGCTCTGCTGGTTTGAGAGCCATACGTACCTAGCACTGAGAGGCATTACACTACAATATGTACAGTATCTCAGCTTGAAACCTGAGTATACCCTTGTATTGTTTAGCTAGTTAGCTAGCTAGCGGGAGAACAGAACAGAGAATCCCCACAGTGAGATGAGCCCCCCCCCCACGTACACACACACGTACACACACGTACACACACGTACACACACGTACACACACGTACACACACACACACACACACACACACACACACACACACACACACACACACACACACACACACACACACTCTTGCCTTTCTTTCACTTGGGGTGGCAGGTAGCCTAGTGGTTAGAGTGTTGGACTAGTAACCAAAAGGTTGCAAAATCAAATCCCTGAGCTAATGCCTAATATGAACAGGGAGGAGTGGGCCCTTCCCTGCCAGCAGTGCTGTGAATGTTCTGTTTGTCTCTGTGTGCGTGCGTGTTTTCCGGGCGTCGAGGGATTTTCAAACTTCTTTCATGTATCACATTTTCAAAAAAAGGTTGATAACCTGCAGGTAGCCGAGTGGTTAAGAGCATTGGGCCAGTAACTGTAAGGTCGCTGGTTCAAATCCCTGAAACAACTAGGTGATAAATCTGTCAATGCACTGTTGATCAAGACAGTTAACTGTAATTGCTCCTGTTAAATTACCCCAAAAATAAAAACATAGGGGCTTATAAGCATGAAAAAACATATCTAAAATCAAGCCCTGGTGTTAAGTGCAGACATACTGTATTCCCTGACTCTGCCTGGGACCTTCATACACACTGGAAGCACAGGAGAATGATATACGCCAGGTGAGTAAACTCTTACATTCAGCTTAATTATGAGTCTACGACTGTCTAACAGGCGGACAAGAGCTGTGTTGTATTTTATAGAAGGGGGAAGTTAGTAATTACTCTAGGAGTTTATAGCCTCGGAAAGAAGCTATTTCTTTAGCTGTTAAAGTGATGTCTACAGTCAGACAGGCATATCTCTCTATTGAGCCCCATATGACTTGAATAAGATTATTTCTCTCCCACTAACACACATGCACGCACACATACTCTGAGAAGCCTTGTCAGAGTGACTTACATTGGGTCTAGATGGGAAAACACAACATGAATGATGGGGACCAGAGCAGTTAAGAGATGATGAGGAAAGCAGGTGTCAGGAAAAGGACTATGTTTATCATCGAAGCACACTTATTCAGCGTTCTTAAGAATGCTAGTATAATTTGAAACAACAATAAAAAGAAATGTGAATAATATCATATATCAAATGTGCTGCTCTGTTCTGGGCTAACTGCAGCTTAGCAATGTCCTTCTTTGCAGCTCTTGGCCATATGACTGGACAATAATCAAGATAAGATCAAACTAGAGCCTGCAGGACTTGCTTTGTATAGTGTGGTGTCTCTTTATCACAGACAGACCTCTCCCCATCTTTATAACCATTGAATCATGTTTTGACCATGACAGGTAACACCAAGTAATTTACTCTCCTCAACTTGCTCACAGCCACACCATTCATGACCAGATGCCAGTGGCAGGTCATTTGTAAAAAATAGAAAAGAGTAGAGGGCCTAGAGAGCTGCACTGTGGTACACCACACTTTACATGTTTAACATTAGAGAAGCTTCCATGAAATAAATAACTGTGTTCTATTAGATAGATAGCTCTGAATCCACGATATGGCAGAGGTTGAAAAGCCATAACACATACGTTTTTTCAGCAACAGGTTATGGTCAATAATATCAAAGGCTGCACTGAAATCTTTTTATTATCAATTTCTGTCAACCAATCATCTGTCATTTGTGTCAGTGCAGTACATGTTGAGTACTACCATCCTCAGTAGCTTTCCATCTAAGATTTCAATCCCAGGAGTTTTGTCATTACTGCTCGATAACAGTAAGGTTGACTCAAAAAAGTACAAGTACTTGGAAAAGCTACTAAATTACAATAACAAGAGTTTTTGTAATTCATTACTTCCATCCCTGGATTCATCTTATAATTCACCTGAGGTACTTGTGCTAAAAATGTAGTGCTTTTAGTTCTGTTTTTGTATTTCATTCTGTTTTGTTTGTTTCTATTTTTAGACCTGCCCCTATATTTGATGCTGCCTGTGAAGAGGGGGAAGTACGAACTGTGTCCTTTGGAATAGTGGAGAATTTCCCTTTCTGATAACTCATAACTCATACCGTATGTGGGTCCTTCCACAAAAACACTACTATCAGGGGTATTGGACTTTCCTCATGAAAATAAAATTCCAGTCTTATATTATCATTCGTTTTTCAAGGCATAATTCAACTGAAACCTAGAAGGGCCTCATACTATGTAATGTGAGGCTACAACAGGGTTTCACGCTTTTCACCTGATTCCAGTCTCTTATTGTGAGTTATTAAGCTGTTGCTTGAGAACTGTATTGAATTTGACTTCATGTCTGAGAGCTCTCGGCGGTATGTCTTAAAACAGCATGATGTTAAATATATAACAGCATTCAATGCACCACTCAATAAAACAATAATGAAATGAATGGTTAAGATAACACTAACGCACACTCTTCTAATACCCTATGGAATAGAAAACCAAATCACAGTAAGGTCCTGAGAAAGATCTATGTTAGATCTCTTTTAGACTCTCTTCTAAATGAATATGCGTAGGTTAGTTCTATAGGGCGCTATACGGTTTAGAGGTGTGTTTGTTCTTTACTATAGGATCTATCTAGGTTCCCAGGAAGAGGTATATCCCTGTGCTCCTCAGCTGGGTTTATTTCTGGAGTTTGGAGCCTCAGCAGATTGAGAGGAGACGAGCGGCAGCAGGGAGTGTGCCAACACAGCACAGAGAGGTGAGACATTCACAGTGGAGGTGTTATGATGGCAGAGGGCAAGATACTACACCACCATACAGTATTACCCTGTGTCTACTGTATAGGAGGAGGGGAGTGGGTGGTCAGCAATACTCCTTTTCATCTTTCATTACGACCTCGGTCTTCTCTTTTCTTCTCTCCTCAAGGGGTTTTTCTTCTCTCCTCAAGGGGTTTTGTATCAATAATGAGATAATGATGCGTAATTACTGTAATCTGCGATGCAGTATCTGTCCCTCACGTGTTCTGTGTTAAAGCAGGCTGGACGGCCCCTGGACCGACGCTAGCTCTTACATTAAAGCCTGTTCTCTCAAACTATGGTCTGTGGATGAGAGGGAGGGACTGTGTGTTGGATTACAGGACTAGAGAGCTGTCACTCAACCTATCCTCAAGTCATTAGCTGGCGAGTACACTTTGTCTCCGGTCAGTTCTGTTATTGTGTCTGGTTAACAGTCTCATTGGAAAATGTCAGTTGTGTAAAGTACTTAAGGAAAACATTTTTTTAATGTACTACTTAAGTCGTTTTTTGGAGGATATCTGTACTTTACTATTTATATTTTTAACAACTTTTACTCTTACTACACTACATTCCTAAAGAAAATAATGTACTTTTTACTCTATACATTTTTCCTGACACCCAAAAGTACTCATTAAATTTGGAATGCTTAGCAGGACTGGAAAATTGTCAAATTCACACACATCCCTGGTCATCTCTACTGCCTCTGATCTGGCAGACTAAATACATAAGGTTCATTTATAAATTGTGCCTGAGTGTTGGAGTCTGTCCCTGGCTATCTGTAAAAATAAAAACACAAATTGTGCTGCCTGGTTTGATTAATATAAGGAATTGTAAATTATTTATAGGTTTACTTTTAACACTAATATATTTTAGCAATTCCATTTACTTTTAATACTATATTTAAAGTATATTTAAAACCAAATACTTTAAGATTTTTACGCAAGTAGTATTTTACTGGGTGACTTTCACTTTTACTTGAGTTATTTTCTATTAAGGTATCTTTACTTTTACTCAAGTATGATAATTAGGTATGTTTCCACCCCTGGAAAATGTTCTGTTATTCTTCCCAACCCTCAGGGATAATCCATACTATTAGCCTATCTGCTTACGGAAGCAAGCCACTAATGATTTTGCCTTGTTAAGTCAGTATATGTAATTCTACAGACGTAATAATACATAATATTATGTAATAAAATGAATAGACCTTTTTTTAAATTTGTTATGAGTGACCTAAATTTATGTTGGAACAAAGACATAAGATATGTTCATTTTTAGCTTGGTAAATAAACTAATTGGAATTTCGGATCTGTTTTTTTACTGTGGGTATTTGCTCAGGCCTTTGACCACATCCATTCCATATTGGTGGAGTAAGCTCTATATTGTATGTGTGGTAGTACACTTGTATTTGTTAGAGTCAGATGTGGACAAGGTGTACTGCACAGTACCTAAAATTACTCAGTGTGTTGTCAAAGGATTATATTCTGTAGGTTTCAGTGGAAAAGAACACATGGAATTTCCAGGAGAGCTGACTGGAGTGCTGTGTGTGTCTCTCTGTTTCCTGTCTACACCCTAATGTAGACAGGAAACCTATTGTAGCTATATGTCACCCTAACTACCCTTCGGTCAAGGACATGTAAATACTATGGTTGAACGTCAACATTTTGACATATTTCTAATGAAATATGTCTGCAAATGATACAACACTGAACGGTTTGGCCTTTTACTCCCTCCCTTCCTTTCCAGGCAAATATTGTGTTTTGACACTGTATATGTATGTAGATCGGGGAAAAAAGTCCCTCTGTGTGCATCAGGTTGACACGTTCACTTTCTGTGTTGTATCTCAGCTTGTGTGTCTCTGACTGAACCACACAGTATAATGACCACAGGCTTACCTAAACTCATGAACCAAAGAATCTCTGTCAGTGCCTTAGCATAGAGCTGTGTTGCCTGGCTACATGGTTGGTACACCTCACTAAACAATACAAGGCTTCATTGATTCAATGCTCAAAACTCAGCCATACTCTCTCTCTCTCTCTTACCTAGTTGGCCATGATTAAAATCGAGCCTTTGTGAGTCTGTCTCCCACTAAAAAGAGAGGAAAAAAATTGCCCCATAGCAAAATAGGTTCCTTGGCCCACTCCCCTTCCTGAGGTCCTTTCTAAATGGGCCTATGCATTACCTTCCTTTCAGGTGTCCTGGCCGTCTACTCTTCCTTGTCTGGTGTGTGTTTCTAGATACGCAACTGTGTGAGGGAGCCTTTACAGGGTTCTGGGCTCTGTCCTGAATGTTGGCTCATACTAAATGGCGCCATGTAATCTAATTTGACTACTTCAAAAGAGAAATGACTAGTCAACTCATGTGGTTCAACTGATTCTTGATGGCGATACTGTTGTTTGTCATCTGCCTTCACTGTCAAAGATATTTGGAAAGATAAAATATATCTTCAAAGATAAAAAACCCCCAAAAAAACAGGAAACGCGAGAATCGGATGCAAATGACGACGCTGTGATGCACTTTGATTAAATACGTTTATTTGATCATTTACATATAGGTGTACATTTCATATCACCCCCCGAGGGAGTGTCACAGTTAAGTTCTAGAATGATTTTGTTGATCGCTTGTATTTTCTTTTTCACTTATTTTTAACACAGTTATTCTAAAAATAAAAATAACCTCTGATTTCTGCTCAATATCAGAAATAGGCCTCTTTTTACATGATTCTTGTATGACAAGAAAGAGCACATTCTCAATACATCACTCCTGTGATTATTCAAATAGAATTACTCCATACAAATTATGTTTTTACTTCTAAAGGATATTTGATCTAAATTATATCAATTTGGAATTGTGTGAACCTCCATTCATAACCCATCCAAACAAAACTATGTGCCCCTCTACTGTTGTTCTAAGACAGAATGCCAGCATGAAAGTGTTCTGTGCGAGAGTGTTCTACAGAGTTCTATAGAATGTGTGAAGTGGATTCTAGAACAACATGCCAGTTATGGGTTACAAATAAATCCCTGAATATCACCTTCTCAATCAAATGAAAATTAACGTGCAAAATACTTTGATTTGTTGGTCTAGAAAAAGAAGCGACACTTTCGAAAATACAAAATGAAGCACTGAGCAATAGAGCATAGAACAATAGTTCGGTTATAAAACGGTTAACGATGCAGTTCCCTGTGTATGTGTTTGTGTGTGTCTGTGCGTTTGCGTGTGTGTGTGATATCCAATTCATGATCACAGTAAACACAAGGATTCTCAGTGATGTAAAAAGGTATTGTGTTGTTTCATTGCAATACAATATGATGAACATATACATAGGAGCCTTTCTTAACCCAAAGAGACAATAAAGTATATACTTATGAGTATACTTAAAACATCAACTTCCCTTTACAGATTCTTCTTCAATCTTCATTAACAAACAAATAAATACATTGCATCCAAGCCATCATTTACAATATATTAAAATTGCTGCATAATATAGCTATATATCTCTATTGCAGTCATATATAAAACTAATTTGTATAAAAAGAAAGTCCATAAAAGAAAGAAAAGAGAGATAAGAAACTTGATTAAGATGATGTTGCTGAGTAAACACATCAGGTCGGATAGAATCACATTCAGAGAGCTCTCCTCCTCACAGTTTATGTCTGCTTCTGAAATAATACCCTATATAAGTGCACTACTTTGATCAGAGCCCTATGGACCCTGGTCAAAAGTAGTGCACTTGATAGGGTACCATTTGGGTCACAGATCGAGCGAGGGAAGCTGAGACAAATTAACTGGCAATAGAGACACATCCATCATCCCATGACCCCCCCCCCCCCCCCACACACACCAAGCCAAGATGAGTCAGACCCATACGTTACTACACAATAACCATTTCAAAGCCTATCCAATGAATTCAATCTATCATAACATTTCCACATCAAGTTCTACAAGGTGCTTTCCTTTCAATAGAAAATATGAAACCACATATTCCTTTTGTAGAGTTGTGTGTTGGAGAAAAGTTGCTTTCGTCGCGTTGTAAAGTACAGAATTCGTCCTAAAAAATGATTATTGTCTTCCTCTTTGACATATTATGTTAGAGTAGATTGCATGATATTGCATAAACTGTCAAATATGATGCCCAAACTGATGCATAGAATGGTCTATTAGTGTATGACATAGGCAGTAAAGCGTCATCTCCATTGTGTACATAGTGAATCAGAGATAAAACATGTATTTCCTTCTGTATCCTATGAAAGCAGTGCTTTTTTCCAATGCCACAACTCCTAGCCCCCATTTGAGGGTGAACAAGGGTAAAAACTCCTCCAATTTAACCTGGGCAATATGATGCCTTTCGAAGGGTTTGATTTCTGTGGCTAATTAACTTATGACTACAACCGACTGAGGCTCCCTCTTTTTTATGTGTCCTTTTCTTTCCTCAACTCCGGGAATGGGATATCCTCAAGGGGTAAAATAATCCCTGTGTGTGCACAAAGACAGCTATTGTGACTGGTTGGGGATAGTGAATCTTATCCACCATTAAAAGGTGCCACTGTCACTCTCTTTCAATGTGGGTGGTGTATCCAGTCCGGAACCTCAAATCCAACCATCTGAGATAAATTTGTTAAAAGGAACATTGTTCACAGATAGGGCCAATGCATGCTAGGCTCCTTCTCCCACTGTATAGAATGCATTGCTCCCTTCAAAGCAGGGTAAAAACAAGTATATCGTTCACCCCTTCAAAACTGCTTCTATAGGTTAAAATGGAGCATTTACATATATATATTTTTTTAAATAAAAACATTTACATTAGAATAACTATAAAACATGTACTACTCCAGTGTCCTTTCATTAATGAGCTGGGGAGGTCTCACCTTAAGCCGACTGAAACGATCATAGGCAATCAAGAATAACCTCCAGTTTTATATCCAACATCACATAGTAGAATAAAAAAATCTTTGATCACTTACTGAGTATGGTACGGTGTGGCCGGCACTGTTTTAATATAAGTGCTAAAAAGACAGAAACAAAATATAACACGGAAGGGGGGGATGAAAAGAAAATAAGAAACCTGCCTGCACTGTGTGTCATTAATGTATAAGCTCAAAGTCTTAAGGCTGGCTGGATGGATCATCAGACCTGACTGTCATGGTGGATGGAGAGAGAGAAATGGGGAAACTGACTTTGTTCACTATTTTTACATTTTTTGGCCTTTAAGTGACTTCCTGTTTTTGATGGTTGTGGTGGTTGTTATAGTGACGGCAGTCAGTGCAGAACCTCTGTGTGGTGGAATGTCATGATATTGCACTTGGTGCAGATTGACAGGCCATGTGACAGACAGACATACAGACAGATGGACGGACAGACAGATAGGGCAGGTCCATGTTCAGCATTCAGTAGTATAGCACTGGGGGAGGGGCCAGGTGGTTCTGTGACTCGCTCTTAGTAGACAACCCGAAAAGGTCAGAGGCCATCAGCTGCCGAGCCGATTGGCTGGCTTCAGCACACTGCTTTGTGTGATTGGCCAGTCCATGGAGTGGTGTGACAGAGGCTTCTATAGGGTTAAACAAAGCGCTCCCTCTTTCCAGTTATAAACAGTAACAGCCTCCACACCACATGTTGAATAAGAAAAGTAATGATGAGGGTGGTGAGGACGAAGAAGTTAAAGGTGGATGGCTTGGGTATAAAGACGTGGATCAGCTGCCTCTCTCTCTCTCTCTCTCTCTCTTTCATCCTCCCCCGTTCAGCGCAGCATGCAGAGCCTCTGCTTCCTCCCAAGGACGGCTCCTCCTCAGGAGACCTGGAGTGATAGAGACATAAAGAAAGAGAGAGAGCGAAGGAGAAAGAGAGAAGAGAGAGACAGAAAAGAGAGAGAGAAAAGAAGAAATGGAGAGTGTGGTTAGGCTCTGGCCTCCCCACAGGATGTTCCCATGTAATTAGTGCTCCAGTGCTCCTCGGCTCGGCCATCTGTCTGGTGGCTCTGCTCTGCCTGCCTGGCTCTGGGTCGGCCTGGCTCTGCTCCGATACACCAACCCCACTGGGAGCAGCTATGGAGCTATTGACCTCCACACGACTCATCTCCTCTCCACTCCATACAAACCTAAACACCACAAACACTGTCTGGTGGCTCTGCCTGGCTCTGGTTCAGCCTGGCTCTGCTCTGATACACTCGCTGCCTGCTGGGAATGATCCAGCAATAATGGACCTCTCCTTCACACCAAAACATGGCCACACTTGGGACCAGATAACCAGCTGATAGATCTCTCCACAGTCTACGCTAAATCATGAACACACATGTTTGTGTTTACTCCCTCAATTTGTGCCACATCGACACCTTTAAACCTACTACACTGAAACAGATGTATTGGGGGATATAACACCTGTCTCACTCAGCCAAAATGTTTGTTGTTGTTGTTCCCTACTGAATTAGAGAAGTGTGTGTGTGGATGCTCCAGCGCTCTGCTGTGAACTACAATAGGATTAGAGCAGTAGAGTAGGGGGCTTGGCTGGCTGCTGTTCCACTGTTTCTCCCTCATAGTCCCTCATAGTACCAGCCTCCCATCCACAACCAGAGTAATTACCTTAAACGCTGCAAGATTATAGGATTTCAGAGAACAATGTGCTTGTGTGTGTGTGTGTGTGTGTGTGCGCGTGTGCCACAAAGCCAAAAACTCTTAGCAGAATTGCAGCTTTATTATGGTAATTATTTTCCAATGATTGTCTTACACAATAAGAGGTTGGCAATAACATTCCCCTGGAAAGAAAGGATGCTTTGAAAACTGATACAGGCAGACTAGCAGGTGTAAGATATGTTTGCATTAGACACCAGCGGAGGCTGCTGAGGGAAGGATGGCTCATAATAATGGCTGGAATGGAGGGAATGGAATGGCATCAAACACATGGAAACCGTTCTCACCAATATGAATGTGCCACCAACCTCCTCTGTTAGACACAGCCCTACTGAAGCATGTCTGGAGTGGTGGAGGAATTCTACAGCAGTATTCCAGAACTAGCACCTTCTCCAAAGCTCTTTTGGGGGGGAAGTCGGGAAGGAACATCGGGGGGAAGTGACCAGGAGGAAGATTAAGCAGGGACACATGCTGATCAGCCTGAGTGCTGCCCCAAAAATGCAATCAAACCAATTGGAGGGGGTGTTGCTCAGGAGGGAGGATGCAAATCATGGCAAAGGGAGGTTGGGAGGCAGCAAATAGACACAGAATGCCTTGGCTACATGCATCGTTTGCATACACCCAGCATGGTTTGGCTAGGCTTGACTGGCTACAATACCAGGGTTGGCTTGCCTGGGCAGAATGGATAGGCTTCACTACTTAGACCCACAAAACAGCTTGGTAGTCATGAGTATAGATAGACACATTATGAAAAGACACCCTAGGAGGGCGGTATCTTGGCACACAGAACCAAATCTTGTGCATGTGCTGGCTTCTTTTTGGCTGCTACATTTAACAGTGTCAATAAGAGTCTAGGAGGGCAGACATGTGGAGCAAATTCACCTACCCACCCCCACATTAACTGGAAGGAAGAGCCCCTTCCCTGGCCTCATGTCTGGTCTGGTGCCCGATGGAGGGTAGACCACACTGGGGCTGGGGTGGGTGTACTACTACTACGGTATGTGTGGTCTGTGGTTATGCCTCTCTCTGTACCCTCTGGACCCTAAACCCAACCAGTAGAACCCTGTTGAGTACTCAAGGCTTTTGTTGAATGGAGAAAAAGATACAGTCTGGATTCACTGTCTACAGCTGCAAAAACAGGTTTGAATAGAGGGGACGTTTGGAGCTGCATTGAAAAATGGACCACCTGAATGAATGGTCAACCACAAGGTGGAACTGGGAGAGCGAATGCTGAAAAAACATCCTGCTGTCAAATCTAACAGTGAAATTTTGACAGTTTATAACATGCATTCTTCTGTGGGTTAACAAGCGCTAGCTGTCGATGTGAACCCACAGCCCTCTGTGGTTATCGTCGTCCACACTACTTTACCCCCGTGGAGACATTAATTGGATCCATGCTTATCTGATCTCTAGTGTTGAGCGATGAACTGAAATGTCTGTTATTTTTCTTTTTTTAAACAACTAATTGACCGATGTCGCTTCAATTATTTGAATTCCATTTTGTTCAGGTTTTTTCGGAGCTCAACGTGCAGTTTCTCTAGCGATAAATCGATTCTAGCCCGATGTAGTAGGGTGTTGTAGTTTCCAACAAGCCAATATTCTACATAGTATAGCGCAGAAAACGTGGTAATTAACTTCAATGACCACAATCTATTGCGTTCCTTGTCCGATCTGTGTGGGCACGAAGAACGAGAGAAGAGAAAAGAACGTGCGATCAAGAGGGATAGAAAGCAGTTGCTTCGCCATACATCTCTACCTGAAAATACATGATCTACTAAGTGATTGATAGTTGGTATCCAGCATTCATAACATTATGCCTTATTTACTTTAAAGAACCACTAAAATAGTGATTTGTCAGACAGGATAGGCCGCAGCTCTATAGAGATGAGATGACTTGGAATGAAATAATAAAGTAATCAAATAAAACAAATGTAATATACACACACAACTGAAATATTTTATTAAAGCAATATGAATAATGTATGGTTAAAGATGCACTATGCAGAAATCGAAATATCTTTTCCATAACCAAAAATATTGTATTTTCAGCTGTTTGAAGATCGTGTATAAAACCTGAAAGTAAGATGCAAAAACGAAACTTAAGCATAAAAATAGCCCACACAGAAGAAATCTACCACTTCTTAAACAATGACAGATCAGGATCGCAGTGATCACTGCCTCATTGCCTGCATCTGCTATGGATCCGCGGTCAAACGGCCACCCTTCATCACTGTCAAACGTTCCCTAAAATACTTCTGCGAGCAGGCCTTTCTAATCGACCTGGCCCGGGTATCCTGGAAGGATATTGACCTCATCCAGTCGGTAGAGGATGCCTGGTTGTTTTTTTAAAGTAATTTCCAAAAGTAATTTCCACATTAATCGAGAATTTCAATAAGCTTTCCTCCTGGCTACACCAATCCCGGCCAAAAGCTCTGCACCCCCCGCAGCTACTTTCCCAAGCCTCCCCAGCTTCTCCTTCACCCAAATCCAGATAGCAGATATTCTGAAAGAGAAGCAAAACCTGGACCCGTAAAAATCAGCTGGGCAAGACAATCTGGACCCTCTCTTTCTAAAATTATCCGCCGCCACCTTTGCAACCTCTATTACCAGTCTGTTCAACCTCTCCTTCGTATCGTCCGAGATCCCTAAAGATTGGAAAGCTGCCGCGGTCCTCCCCCTCTTCAAAGGGGGTGATACTCTAGACCCAAACTGTTACAGACCTATATCCATCCTGCCCTGCCTTTCTAAAGTCTTTGAAAGCCAAGTTAACAAAGAGATCACGGACCATTTCGAATCCCACCGTAGCTTCTCCGCTGTGCAATCCGGTTTCCGAGTTGGTCACAGGTGCACCTCAGCCATGCTCAAGGTATTAAACGATATCATAACCGCCATCGATAAAAGACAGTACTGTGCAGCCGTCTTCATCGACCTGGCCAAGGCTTTCGACTCTGTCAATCACCAAATTCTTATCGGAAGACTCAACAGCCTTGGTTTCTCAAATGACTGCCTCGCCTGGTTCACCAACTACTTCTCAGATAGAGTTCAGTGTGTCAAATCGGAGGGCCTGTTGTCCGGACCTCTGGCAGTCTATATGGGGGTGCCACAGGGTTCAATTCTCGGGCCGACTCTTTTCTCTGTATATATCAACGATGTCGCTCTTGCTGCGGGTGATTCCCTGATCCAACTCTACGCAGACGACACCATTCTGTATACATCTGGCCCTTCTTTGGATACTGTGTTCACAAACCTCCAAACGAGCTTCAATGCCATGCATGTATGCTGTAGCAGTCCTTCCGTGGCCTCCAACTGCTAGTAAAACTAAATGCATGCTTTTCAACCAATCGCTGCCCGCACCCGCCCGCCCGACTAGCATCACTACTCTGGACGGTTCTGACTTAGAATATGTGGACAATTACAAATAGCTAGGTGTCTGGCTAGACTGTAAACTCTCCTTCGAGACTCATATATTGGAGAAGAATGGGAGAAACTCCCCCAAATACAGTTGTGCCAAGCTTGTAGCGTCATACCCAAGAAGACTCAAGTCTGTAATCGCTGGCAAAGTTGCTTCAACAAAGTACTGAGTAAAGGGTCTGAATACTTATCTAAATGTGATATTTACGTTTATTTTTTATAAATTTGCGCACATATGCGCTACTCATTCTTTAACCTGTCTCCTCCCCTTCAGCTACACTGATTTGAAGTGGATTTAGGTGACATCAATAAGGGATCATAGCTTTTACCTGATCAGTCATGGAAAGAGCACTGTCTTTTGAACACTCAGTGTATAGGGGATGCATTTATTATTTGTTTTGGACTTTCTGGATTATTTGGATATTGTATTACTGCATTGTGGGAGCTAGAAACACAAGCATTTCACTGCAACTGCTGTAACATCAGCTAATCTGTTTACGCAACCAATAAACTTTGATTTGATGTGTTACATACAGTATATCTGTTCCTGTCTATCAGTTTTTTTTAAACTTACTGTGAAGTAAATTCATAATTATAGTAGTATGTTCAAGTGTGTGTATATATATCATATTTTTCATGTTTCTATTTCAGACATTTTCATTATTTAGTTCTCAATCTGTAGAAATATGTACATGTAAAATCTATAGGTTTACCAAAAGTTCCTGTGTGGCTCAGTTGGTAGAGCATGGTGTTTGCAACGCCAGGGTTGTGGGTTTGATTCCCACGGGGGCCCAGTACAGGAAAAAATGTATGAAATGTATGCATTCACTACTGTAAGTCGCTCTGGATAAGAGTGTCTGCTAAATGACTAAAATGTAAATATTAAACATCTCAAAAATTAAATCTAGAATCGGATTCCTATTTCGCAACAAAGTGCCCTTCACTCACGCCGCCAAACATACTCTCGTAAAACTGACTATCCTACCGATCCTCGACTTCGGCGCTGTCATTTACAAAATAGCCTCCAACACTCTACTCAGCAAACTGGATGCAGTGTATCACAGTGCCATCTGTTTTGTCACCAAAACCCCATACACCACCCACCACTGCGACCTGTATGCTCTCGTCGGCTGGCCCTCGCTACGTATTCGTCGCCAGACCCACTGGCTCCAGGTCATCTATAAGTCTTTGCTAGGTAACGCTCTGCCTCATCTCAGCTCACTGGTCACCATAACAACACCCACCCGTAGCACGTGCTCCAGCAGGTATATCTCACTGGTCATCCTCAAAGCCAACATCTACTTTGGCAGCCTTCCTTCCAGTTCTCTGCTGCCAATGACTGGAACGAATTGCAAAAATCGCTGAAGTTGGAGACTTATATCTCCCTCACTAACTTTAAACATCAGCTATCTGAGCAGCTAACTGATCGCTGCAGCTGTACACAGCCCATCTGTAAATAGCCCATCCAATCTACCTACCTCATCCCCATATTGTTTTTATTTACTTTTTTTTCTTCTCTTTTGCACACCAGTATTTGTACTTGCACATCATCATCTGCACATCTATCACCCCAGTGTTAATTTTCTTAATTTAGCTGTGTAGTATTAGGGCAAAAACCAAAACATGCACCCCTTGGGGTCCCGAGGACGAGAAACGCTGGCTTAGGGACATCCACATACACAGGGCTTTTAACATGCAATATTTTCAACTTACATTCAGCATGCATTTCTAAATACTATTGTCCTTGCTTGGGATTTAAACTCACAACCTCTTGGTTCACAGCATTCTGATCTTCCTGCTACACCGTCATGTCTGTGCCAATTATAAGTTAATCTGACTATACTCGCCTCAGTGATTTGATTTACTTGTTCCAGCAATTTTATGTATAGTTGTCTGATGTTGGTGGGGCATATTACTCTGTTTTAATGTTACTCCTTAATCACTATGATTTAAAAAAAAGAATGCTTTTCTTGAGTGTACTTTTAACAGAGCTGAGATTGTAGCAGTGTAGCAGTGCAGGTGAAAACAGCCATTGACACAGACATGGTTGTGTAGCGGGAAGATTGGAATGCTTTGAGCCAAGAGGTTGTGGGTTCAAATCCCAGGTAAAAGCATGTTGAAAAATAATGACTGTATTAAATTAACATGCACAATGTAATCATGTATGTCAAATATGTATGTTAAAAGCACTGTGTGAATGGATTGGTGGACTGCCTTGATGGACTCGGCAACAGTAACGTCTAATGAAACAAGTGACATTTTTTTCGGAGTGGCTGTGGTTCCGAATTTTCCGGAAACCTGATTTGCCATTGCTAAAGATATGGATATTTTTACAAAGCGGTTTCCCACTTCGCTGCCTACATGGCTGCTGCTCGGTACTCTGCTGCCGCTTCCCCCTCCTTGATCTGCAATTTGTCTGGTGTAGCCTACAAAATTCATGTTGTACACAAAAGACATGGTCAACATGTTCGAAATATTGCATTCCATGACTCAGGAACCAATGTTAACTTTGTGCATGGACTGTGTTCCAACTTTCTCTTCAATGCACTCGTTCTGACAATTGGATCTTCGGAGAACCACGTCAAAGAACTGAGCATATTTTTTTCTGACATTCCTGACATTTAATCAGAGTAAAAATTCCCTGTCTTAGGTCAGTTAGGATCACCACTTTATTTTAAGAATGTGAAATGTTAGAATAATAGTAGAGAGAATTATTTATTTCAGCTTTTATTTCAGCTTTCACATTTCCAGTGGGTCAGAAGTTTACAAACTCTCAATTAGTATTTGGTGCATTGCCTTTAAAATGTTTAACTTGGGTGAAATGTTTCGGGTAGCATTCCACAAGCTTCCCACAATAAGTTGGGTGAATTTTGGCCCAGGTTTGTAGGCCTCCTTGCTCGCACACACTTTTTCATTTCTGCCCACAAATTTTCTATAGGGTTGAGGTCAGGGCTTTGTGATGGCCACTCCAATACCTTGACTCTGTTGTCCTTAAGCCATTTTGCCACAACTTTGGAAGTATGCTTGGGGTTATTGTCCATTTGGAAGACCCATTTGCAACCAAGCTTTATCTTCCTGACTGATGTCTTGAGATGTTGCTTCAATATATTCACATAATTTTCCTGAGCGATATGACGGCTGCGTGGTCCCATGGTGTTTGTACTCGCGTACTATTGTTTGTACAGATGAACGTGGTACCTTCAGGCGTTTGGAAATTGCTCCCAAGGATGAACCAGACTTGTGGAGGTCCACAAGAGGCACTGAGTTTGAAGGTAGGCCTTGAAATACATCCACAGGTACACCTCCAACTGACTCAAATAAAGTAAATTAGCCTATCAGAAGCTTCTGAAGACATGACATCATTTTCTGCAATTTTCCAAGCTGTTTAAAGGCACAGTCAACTTAGTGTATGTAAACTTCTGACCCACTGGAATTGTGATACAGTGAATTATAAGTGAAATAATCTGTCTGTAAACGATTGTTGGAAAAATTACTTGTGTCATGCACAAAGTAGATGTCCTAACCGACTTGCCAAAACTATAGTTTGTTAACAAGAAACTTGTGGAGTGGTTGAAAAACGAGTTTTAATGACTTTAACTTCCGACATCAACTGTATACATTTGACTGGAGCTAGTATCAAGCAAGCAATGAGGTTAATTAGCCGAGACAGGAGCACAAAGGGATAGATACATTCTTGACCCCATGTATAAACACGATAACCTTGAAAAGCCAAGTCACAATAACATGAAACACAAATCTTTGCCAATCAGTGGGTCAGGGTTTAATCTTGTTATTTTTAGTCGGTTACTCCCAAACCTCCCCATTGTCCTGCTGTGAAGAGTTGGCAATGCAGAACATTTCCCCTGTGTGTGTGTTTATTTTTTGGGGGACGGGATGGGGGATTTGATAATTAATGTGAGAGGCTGAGCGGTGTGTGTGTCTGAGTGTGATAAGGGGAGGAAGGAGGGAGGTGTGTGTGTGTGTGTGATAAAGAGAGGAAGGAGGGAGGGTACCAAGGCCAATAATGTTCTGACGACTCCTCGACGACATTCCGTAATATACACAATAGACCTAGGAACCAAGAGGTACATCAAAGATCAATACGACGACATCATTATGTTTGTCACTTTCAACATGAATGTTATCGCCATTTAAAAGGTCTATGGAAACTAGGGGAAAGTGCTTTCTAAGGATAATTAAAGTCTCCAATATTCCCAGTTCTTTCAAAGGACCATTGAATCAAAGTCTCCCACTTAAAGGATGATTGTAGAGCATTGAGCCAGTGTCTTATGGGCACTACAACTTGTGGTTAGTTAGAAGGAAAAACTATTTTCTTATTGGAGATTGAAAGTTACTTCAATTTTTAAACAGTCAAACACATCTGGCGTTAAGCCAGCGCAATTGTAAAACACACACTTGTTTGCAATTTCGACCTGTTAAAGCTGGCACTCTATTTTCAAACCCTAGTGCCAGAATTGGTAATTTACCTGTCTTATACGAGGTGGGAGGGGTGGCAATACTTAAGGTGTGTCCTAAAAAACGTGCACCAAAGTGTAAATTTCAGTAAGCGGTGGTGGGGATATTTAAGACCAACCGAAAGCTGGTCTTAGCAGTAACCCGGTTGGTTATGACATGGATTTTGATAACGGAAGCTCATCCTATCCACCTGTAGCTTCTCCCAAGTCCCCAATAACTGGATGTTCTGGTTTTCAGGGGAAATTAAAAGAGAGCCAAATTTAACAAGACTTCCACTTTAACAAGGCGACACTCCATCTTAACTCCTCCTCCACATTTACTACATTGGTTGAACAGTGTAGAAGAGAACCTCCCCCAACTGTTTTTTTCCTTCACATTAAGACCAGTGAGTAGGGGATCTAGTTTCAGGTGTTTCTTTTACGCATGTTACGTTAGGGTTAATCCACCCGTAAGGCACAGTGCCCATATACACATGGAACAAGAGAGATGTGCTTTTTGTGCCGGTAAACCTTGTGTTTAGAAACATAAAAAAAGATGTATTTTTACCATTTCGTTTCATTTGATTAAAAAACAAGCATACCCCATCCCCTCTCAGTGAAGACAGTTTTTTTTGTCCTGCCCAATGCATTTGCCAAGTAGTCAAGACTATCAATAAAGGGTTTGGCTCGCAAGACCGCTTTGAAATAAATCTTAATCACCAATAATATCAAGTTTAGGAGCAGCATCAAAACAGGTCCCGTGTGGCTCAGTTGGTAGAGCATGGTGTTTGCAACGCCAGGGTTGTGGGTTTGATTCCCACGGTGGACCAATACGGGGAAAAAAAATGTATGGAATGTATGCATTCACAACTGTAAGTCGCTCTGGATAAGAGCGTCTGCTAAATGACTAAAATGTAAACAGTGAGCGGACATCCCAATTTTTTGTATGTAGGATATTGTACATTATTTTTGCCAGCTCCTGTTATTATTTTGGATGCGTAAAACCCCCTAAATGTAGATATAATCCACTGATACTCGTATTTAGAACAATTTTAGTTATTTTCCTGTAAAAATTGATTGTCTTCTGTTTCGTTTGATTAAAAAAAATTGCCCTTAGTAGGTTACCATTACCCTACTATCACAAAAGCTGTTTCAACGGCAATGTGTCTGGTGCCTTTCTTATACTGGCCATGCATTAGCCAAGTAGTCTATCCATAAAATGTTTCTAATGGTCTACTTGTGAGGTATTTGCCATAATGCTTTGCATTATTCACATAGGCCTACCTGTAGTGCATACAAACATATTCAAATTTGTCAGTCCTACTGTATAGCGCCATATCAACGGTAGGCCTAGGCTATACAGTATTTGTGCGTCTGTAACCTTCTCAGTCATCATTATTCCTGATTCATTCAGGATTATCTGTAATCATGGTAGCATCCACATTAATGTAGAAGTGTTTACAAACATATTATATTCTTACTTACAATGAAAGTGACTCCAAAATGGCACAATACATTATTTCCCATTCATTTCTGTTAGGCACAAAACAATCTGAAACACAACCAAAACAAACAGAAAATGCATCCAACAAATTTGTAGAGTCACAAGCTTGATGTAGTCATTGCGTGATATGAATATGGGACCAAATACTTAACTTTTTAGTACTTTAATACAGATTTTAGTGAATTTGTCTGAATACTTTTGGGCAGGGACTATGTATAAAAAGTGCTGTACTTTCTAAACGGTTCCCCCGATATGGATGAGAATTCACTCAATTTAAAGCTGACAGTGCACTTTAACCTCATAGTCATTGTTTGATTTAAAATCCAAACGTTTGGAGTATAGAGCCAATATAAGAACAAATGTTTCACTGTCCCAATAATTACGGATGATAAACTTAATTGACATCTAACCTCTTAAGTGGTAGCTACACAAACTCAGAGTGATATAAAAGTACCTTGTCATACCTTTACTGAGGAGGGTGGTCGCGTCATTGCTGCCAATCTGAGAACAGAACAGAGAAGACAGTCAGGAACAATCCACAAACTCCACACATACAGCTCAGTTAAACATCCAGAGGTAGGCCAAAAAACATGTCAGTGTGTGTGTGTATATGAGGATAAAGTGGAGGACTAATATAACTACCCTTGCCACACTATGCTTCGCTCTCTTTTGCTGGCCCTTTTTTTCATTTTTTTTTTCTGTCTCTCACGCCTTCTTCTCACACTTTCTTTCCTCACATGCCCCCTGTCTCCCTGATGTCTTTTGGAGTCTGCACCCTTTCTCCTCTCTTCAATGCACACTTCATGACAATCTGGTCTCTTGCCTCCTCAGGCAGTCATCCCAGAAGTGAGTTTAGCCGGGCCCCGTACTGTACTCACGAGGAGTCACTGATGTGCCAAGCTATGCCAGGGCCAACCATGGCAGAGGACATAAATGAGCTCTCACGCCATGTGTGTGTATTTGTGCACCTGCGCGTGTGTGTCTGCGTGTGTGTGTGAGTGTGTAAGTCTAAGTTAGTGAACAATGTGTGTATGTGAATGCGTGGGGGCATCTGTGTGCCTTAGCTGAGCTATTAATGGTCTCCCCTCAGCCCAAAAAAGCTAACAACCTAGGAATAGACAGAATCTTGCTCCAGTGAGTCCACTCCTTCTGCTTCTTGCCTTTTAAAAATATCCCAGAGTATTTAAGGACAGACTCGTACAAGAAAAAGGGCTGCAATTGTCAAGTCAGGAGAAAATGTGTAAATCATGGGGCATTTGAGCTTGAACGGACTGTTATATATATAGCTAGCTTGTTTGTGAATGTGGAAAAGCTAGGGCTGACCCCATTTAGTCGACTGGTCGATTGTTTGGTCGATAGGCTGTTGGTCAACCGAGATTTCTTTAGTTGATCAGTAGCACAAAAAAATACAAATATATCATGGTGTACAAGGAACCTGTCTGATTCGCGCCTGAGTGGACTAATCCATTGTGGAGGCCGTGGTGATGGCACAGTCCATCACTCTAAGACATGTGCTACTGAAATTGTATATGGTTGTATTACATAAGAACAATGGTGCAACACTAATAAAACTAATATTATTTTATAATAAATGCGCTTTCTCCTGCGTTGGATGGCGGTCTCTGTCCGCGGTTCTGAAATAAATCAGTGCACTGTTGAATTGGCGCATACATAATATGCACGCAGCACTTGCTCCTTACCTTGTTTTTCTTGATGTCCATAATTTTCCACAACTATTCCAACTATTCCAATTTATTCCACACACCTTTACCTCATGAGCAACCATTCCCCAGTTTCAAGTTTATTTGTCACGTCCCCTGCATCCATTTTGCTGTTGCGTTCTTCAGAGTTTGTTATAACCAATTTATTGATGTGATTATGATATCCTATAGGCCAGGCCCTATTGGTCATGCACATGGAATGCATACATGTGTCACGTAATGAGAACAAGGGTTGAGGGAAAAGGGAATGTTTTTCCTTCACAAAAGAGGGATTTCAGTAACAGAACTTTTCAGTCAGAAATGGCTGTAATTATGTTTTAGCTTCCGCAACACGGACGGCGCGATTAATACTTTGATGTTCTGTGGTGGTCGCTACAGCAGGGAGGAGAGAGAGACAACGGGTACTAGTCACTCGCTGTCTTTTTTTTTAACACAGCACAGCAAGTCTGAGCCCGGCCCGGCACAATCAAATCAGTCAAAACTGTTCGCTGCTCTGGCACCCCAATGGTGGAACAAGCTCCCTCACGACGCCAGGACAGCGGAGTCAATCACCACCTTCCGGAGACACCTGAAACCCCACCTCTTTAAGGAATACCTGGGATAGGATAAAGTAATCCTTCTAACCCCCCCCCCTTAAAAGATTCAGATGTACTATTGTAAAGTGGTTGTTCCACTGGATATCATAAGGTGAATGCACCAATTTGTAAGTCGCTCTGGATAAGAGCGTCTGCTAAATGACTTAAATGTAAATGTAAATGTAATTGCTGGTCGGACTCCCTCTAGTCATTTGTGTGTCTTAATTATTTAATCAAACAGTGTGCTTAAATCATCAGACAAGCTCAGTGAATATAGTTGATTTGATTAAAAGACCTAGGATGTGTCTATATATGGAAAAATACACGTTTTGACAGGACAGACTACTCTTGGTCGACCAAGATACATTTTGTCCGGGGACAGCCCTAGGAATAACCGAAGTCCTTGTTCTTTTTGCGGATCCTGTTGTTGTTATCTGTGTCGTGCTATTTGGAGAGTGTTCCATAAGAGTGCTGCTACTGCTGAAGTTTAGCAGTCAGAACCCCTCTGCACTGGTAAATCAATAGCCCTACTCTATAAAGCACGCTATACATACACTGTATACGGTTCATGAATGAACTCTATTTATAATCTAACGATTATATAGAGAGAGGCTTCTGCAGAACAGGGAGGCTAATTGTAACCTGTAACATGACGAGAGTTCTGAAGCACGGTGGTACATGGTGATGGTGGTGGGACAGTATATTCACTGTAGGTAGAGCTGCATATCATCCAAGTATGTCCCTGGACACAAGTAGTCCTTCTGTATTGGTGGCCTACAGTATACAGCAGGGTTGGGGTCAATTCATAGACAAGCATCGAGGAGAGAATTGGAAATGTAATTTCAGTTTACTTCCTGAATTGACTGAATTGAAATGGAATTGACCGCAACCCTGGATGGACGTGGTCTAATTTAATTTAACTGGTACCATATTGAACCATGTTCCTAGAAAAGTCATTTTCCTCCTTACACCATGCCCAAACCGGATGAGCGCGTGCGTCCGCCATCGTGCGCAAATTGATGTTGTCCGCCTACACCAAATGCGATTACGACACGCAGGTTGAAATATCAAAACAAAGTCTGAACCAATTATATTAATTTGGGGACAGGTCGAAAAGCATTAAACATTTATGGCAATTTAGCTAGCTAGCTTGCTGTTGCTACCTAATTTGTACTGGGATATAAACGTTGAGTTGTTATTTTACCTGAAACGCACAAGGTCCTCTACTCCGACAATTAATCCACACATAAAACGATCAACCGAATCGTTTCTAGTCATCTCTTCTCCTTCCAGGCTTTTTCTTCTTTGGACTTTAAATGGCGATTGGCATCTAACTTTCATCATAAGGTGTACAACCACAACCGACCCACTGACCGACCTCAGTTCAACTTTCAATCACCCACGTGGGTATAACCAATGAGGAGATGGCACGTGGGTATATGCTTCAATAAACCAATGAGGAGATGGGAGAGGCAGGACTTGCACTGCGTTCAGCGTCACAAATAGAACTGACTTCTATTTTAGCGCTTGGCAATGCTCATTGGCGTGCACAAACAGTGTGGGTGCAATGATTGAATAACATGTATGTGTAAATGGATTTTTCAACGCTTGCGCACGTGACGTAAGTGGTCACTGCTTGCGCGCGCCAACGAGCGTCTGCGTTGCCAAGCGCTAAAATAGAAGTCCGTTCTATTTTAGAGCAGCACCCGAAAAGAGTGGATGACTGTTTGTCTTGACCTTGTATGGGTATGAGATGCCACAGTGCTATGCCATCAAGGTATGTGTGTGCTTGGTGTGTTTTTGTTTGAAAAGAGAGTTGGAGAATTTGAATGCTTGGGCGTTAAAAACATGAGGGGTGGTAGCTCATGAAAGGCAAAGTAAGCAAAGTGTAATAATGTGATGGCTTGTGGAACAGCTTGGGTCAGCTCTGCTTCGGATGGACAGAGCACTTTGCTCTTTTAGCTGACAGGGTGGAGTGGAGGGCACTATAGCGACATTGTTTCTATTGGCCAGGGGACTCTCAGGGGGAGACCTCAGAGGCTTAGCAGTTATGAGTGTTGTGCGGTTACTGGTTCAAATCCCAGAGCCAGCAAAGTGGAAAAATCTGCCCATCTATAATTTAGCCCAAACAACTACCTCTTCCCCTACTGTATTTATTTATTTTATTTTACTCCTTTGCACCCAATTATCTCTATTTCTACTTTGCACTTTCTTCTACTACAAATCTACCATTCCAGTGTTTTACTTGCTATATTGTATTTACTTTGCCACCATGGCCTTTTTTTGCCTTTACCTCCCTTATCTCACCTCATTTGCTCACATCGTACATAGACTTATTTTTCTACTGTATTATTGACTGTATATTTTTTTAGTCCATGTGTAACTCTGTGTTGTTGTATGTGTCGAACTGCTTTGCTTTATCTTGGCCAGGTCGCAATTGTAAATGAGAACTTGTTCTCAACTTGCCTACCTGGTTAAATAAAGGTTAAATAAATAAATAAATAAATATTTCAGTTGAATACATTCAGTTGTGCAACTGACTAGTTATTCCCGCCTTCTCTGGCTCTGCATCTTGTTTGACAGGCCTGGCATGGCCTACAGGTTTAAGGTAAAGAGTTGCAGCATCCTCTCCCTCCCAGCCAATGACTGCATATATGAATGGACAAAGCCATTGATCACGTGACACCATTCATTCCTATGTGAAGACTCAATAATGAATTGAAGTCAAATGAAGTCGGTTAAGATGGCATCTCATGGAGACATAACATGCGCAGTTTGAGCTACTCCAGGAAGTGAAATTGCAGGCTAGCTCAGTGCTGCCCCTTCTCACTGAGTAACTCAAGTTGAAGGCCGACCGGGTTACTGTAGGCTGCCATTATCAACTAAATTATCCTTATGCGGGAGTGAACGTTATTTATAATAAGGGTTACATGGAGAAAATGGGACCTCTCTGAAATGGTCCGATTTCCCTTCAGCAAAATATATTTTACCTAAACCCTCCCTGAACGCTTGAAAAAGAGACCCAAAATAATAATTAAAACAAAGTGAATAGCAGAGAACATGTCTACTGTTTACACAATTTTTTTGGACAGACCAGAGCCTTAGATATGCAGTTTTAGAAACTGTTCTTCGTCCTGTAAGCATTACATGGCAACCAACACAGGGCTGCAGGCCAGAAGGTTGTGGGTTGTCGTGCAATTCTACATCTTTTTCCGTTTATCATTGGCAAGAAACATATTGTTTTTAATAAAATTAATTATAGTAGTAGCAAGCTATCAAAGTTGGCCCCAGGTCCTCCTTCTCATCTTTGCGCTCTCCTTCTCAAACTGAACATGTCATAGCCTATAGGCTAGTCCGCGTGCAAGAATGTACAAAAACGACAAAATTGGAAGAAGCCTTTGACTCTCCTCCTGAACTGCCACCGTAGGCCTACACAGCACAGCCATTGGTTAGGCAGCACACAAAACAGTTTTTGATCAGAAAGAGCAGAGCAGGCCAGGGCTCAGGGTTGGAATACCCATTACAGTGTGTAATAAAGCCTAGTTGTATTTACACCTTCCCAGCAGTGTACTAGAAACTAACTTTGCTCTGTGGTTCTCCAAGCATGCACTTTGTACACTATAGCCTATAGGCTTTGGATCATTTGATTGATAACACACTAAATAGTCTATAGGCGCACCTGTTATTGCGCACCCTGCGGAGAATCAGCGATGAGGGGCAGCATTGGGCACGCATAGCCTAATAAACAACTAATTCTAAAACACTGATAGATATTGACATTTCCTCAATTGAACGACCCTCCCCTGGACTAGATAAAAAAAAAATACTAAACCTTCCCCTTGACTGAAATTGAAAAGCAAGACCCTCCCCTATTTTCCTCCAGGTAACCATTCTGTAAATTTCAATCCAGCACTAACTTCTGTGTGCGATTTAAAATTAATAGGTTCAAGGACATACAGTACCAGCCAAAAGTTTAGACACACCTACTATTTCCATGTTTTTTCTTTATTTTTTACTATTTTCTACATTGTAGAATAATAGTGTAGACATCAAAACTATGAAATAACACATATGGAATCATGTAGTAACCAAAAAAGTGTTAACAAATCTAAATATATTTTATATTTGAGATTCTTCAAAGTAGCCACCCTTTGCCTTGATGACAGCTTTGCACACTCTTGACATTCTCTCAACCAGCTTCACCTGGAATGCTTTTCCAACAGTCTTGAAGGAGTTCCCACATATGCAGAGCACTTGTTGGCTGCTTTTCCTTCACTCTGCGGTCCAACTCATCCCAAACCATCTCAATTTGGTTGAGGTCAGGTGATTGTGGAGGCCAGATCAAATAGTTTTGATGTCTTCACTATTATTCTACAATGTAGAAAACACTAAAAATAAAGAAAAACCATTGAATGAGTAGGTGTGTCCACACTTTTGACTGGTACTGTACATCTGGTGTATTCAAAGCAGTTTTTGGTACCATGATTGACTTTTTTTTTTAGATGAAGATTGACCACGAAGATCGTAATTTTTCCATTCACTATAATGGGGGATCGTTTTCTGCTAACAATGCCTGCAGTACTGCGGTTGACCTTGAACTTCCATTGCTTCAATGAGAGAGTCTAGTCGTTGTCTGCTGCTCCCAGCTGACTCTAGCCTTTTTTGTCAAGGATAAAGCCGGGAACAATCTCTCTCCCCTGACCCTGATCGCCTCATCTCTGTTTACCCCTCTGGGCGATTCAAGCGTTACGGACTTTACATTTCCACGCGGAATCACAACTTGATTGTCTTACAGAATGGACAAACAAAATATAAATGAAACTTCTGATGTGTGTGTCTATTGTACCCCTTGTGGGGAGTGTATACCCCAAAAAACAGACTTGACATGTTGGAGAAATAAAGCAAATAAGAAGAATTATGGATGGTACATGAATGGACATGTAAAACCTTGATGAAAGTTAGCTTTACAGAGAAAGTTTCAAGATGATCAGACGTAAGGCGCAGGTTTTACAATAACTTTTCCTAAAAAAACATTATGGATTTACTAACTTGCAATGATCGTGATATGAGGTTGCTTTGCCTATTGTAGGAATCACTGATTGTAAGTCGCTCTGGATAAGAGTGTCTACGAAATGCTTAAAATTTCAATGTAATCTAGGTTATACAGAAGCAGGGCGAAAAGAGACTCACTGTTTCTCTGCTTTGTCCCTGTCGTCGAGGAAGAAGAGGGCGGTTGCCAGGAAGAACATGCCACCCAGGACGATGACGAAGGGACAGAGCATGAGGGCATAACCCAAACTGAGGAACTGCCATAGCACCGACCTAGTGTAGCTCTTCTGGAGGGCGTCCGATATCTGGACACACACACACACACACACACACACACACACACACACACACACACGAGAGACAGAGAAAAACAACAGTAAATTAATACGAATATGCTATAGACATTATGCACACTGTTGTGTCTTTCCAAGTCACCAATAGTGATCACTAATATTACTATTCGGGCCGGTTTCCCAGATCCAGAGAAGCCCTATTCCTGTACTACAAAGCATCCTCAATGGAGAATCTCCATTTAATATACTTTTTAGTCAAGGGCTTATCTGTGTCCAGGAAACCGGCATATAACGTTTCTGCATCAATCCTAGTGCTTGTTACCATTATAGTGCGTTGTATAATTACAGTGTGTGTGACTCATTTAGCAAGAGATTCATTTGAGTCTTATGTAAAGTTATCAAAGCAGAGAAAAAGCTCATCTCTGGAGAGCACGCTCAGATCCTGCAACAGATGCTAAAGGCTACAGTAGTAGTGAGTTACATGAGCTCCTCTGACTGCTACAGGCTACAGGGCTAATCCATACATATCGTCCCCGATCCATTAGGCAAATCAATAATGTAAAGTAACACACTTAACCAATGAATATTTCAAACACAAAAAGGAGGCAATGTTACAAAACACACATACAACATATTTCTGTACACACACACACACACACCAATGTCTATAAGAGTAGATATTCCAAGCAGCGTATTCAGTAATTTCAAGGTTAGAGTAGAGTAGAGTTCTCCAGAGCTGAGTGTTGCCCTGGTCCGTCACGCAATGCGCTAAAGAAAACAACAGCTGGGAGATAGTCTTACTAAAGTGCTGACACACACACACACACACACACAAACTGTGCATGCAGGTTGGCCAGTGTTCCTCAAAGTGCTGTGGACACTCACTCCTGCCCTGACAGCCCAGGTTCCCTGACTTGCCTTTCTTAATTTCCCCTGAGAGGATAAATAGTTAGATTGAATTGAAAAAGGTAAAGACAGACAGGCAGGAGGCTGGTGGTTATTACAGAGACTAGATTAGTGCTGAGGTATTCCCTGTGACGACTGACAGGCTCCTCCTGCTGCAGAGTCTCTCTCTCTCTCTCTCTCTCTCTCTCTCTCTCTCTCTCTCTCTCTCTCTCTCTCTCTCTCTCTCTCTCTCTCTCTCTCTCTCTCTCTCTCTCTCTCTCTCTCTCTCTCTCTCTCTCTCTCTCTCTCTCTCTCTCTCTCTCTCTCTCTCTCTCTCTCTCTCTCTCTCTCTCTCTCTATAGTCAGTGTCTCCCTAGGGAGGGGAGAAGTGCTGGCAGGAGTGTGTGAGAGAGAAAGGGAGGGAGGGCGAGAAAGAAAGAGTGTAGGTGGGTGCTATAAGAGTGTGCATGTTCATGCGAGAGTGTATGACTGTATGCGTGGGCTAAAAATACATAGTGCATGTCAAATTATCCATTACAAGGCATTTCTTGCAAGATTGCAGGGAGATTGTTCCTGACATTACATCGCCACCCACTCTGCCTCTGGCCATTTGCCACTCTCACACACACATTCTCTCTCTCTCACACACACACACACACACACACACACACACACACACACACACACACACACACACACACACACACACACACACACACACACACACACACACACACACACACACACACACACACACACACAGTTACATGTGTCTTTACACTAGTTCATTATATTCCTCCCTGAAGCCCTGAAGCTATGGTTTGTATTTGTCAGCCACTCTGGCCTACGTGCTGGTACAAGGGGGACTATATGCTGTGGATGAATGGCTTGTCACTCAATAAGAAGGACCAGCATTGCAGGATACAGTGGGCGCCCAGTTCATTTTAACACACAACCTCCATCAATATACAAAGGCAATGCACTGTGGCTGCTTCGGTTCACGATCCTCTGAGGGCATGTCTCTAATGCAGGTCTAATATTTGGGTCTTGGGCAGCACAAGTACTTGTAAAAACCTAATTCTGCACCAAGTGGGTGGCTCAAGGCTGCTTTATTCTGTAGTTGCTAAGCAATGAACGGCTGAAATGTTTTCCCGTGATTTCAGATCTGCAGACTCTGTTCATTTTTGTGGTGGGGGGTGGCGGGTGTGGAGGCAGGAGGGTTGTGGGTTGGTAGAGTGCGTCATGATGAGCCTATCACACCGGCCTGCTAAACCTCCGGGCCAGTCAGAGATAGAGGAGATAGAGGAGTCGCTGCATGGTGACGCATTCAGGGCATTCTGGGCCTGGTCTGGAGGTTGGCGACATTCAGGGAAGGATGATATGTCTGGGGAATTGTGTGAATCACAGCAACCTGGTCTCAGAGCATTTTGTATTATTCTATACATAAATCCGAGACGCTCTGTGTGAATTAGTATGATAGGTTACATTTCGCATGGTATGTATTACATTTTGGATGTCCATCATCCATTTCGTATGATATGTTACGAATTATAATTTGTATGATATGTTCCAAATTTCCAAAATGTACAACATGTTAGAATTTTCAAAACATATGACATGTTACAAATTCCAATTTGTTGTGGCTAACGTTAATATCAGCTAGGCTAGGGGTTAGGGTTAAGGTTAGGAGTTAATAGTACCCGCTAAACACCAGTCTCAACGTCAACAGCGAAGAGGCGACTCCGGGATGCTGGCCTTCTAGGCAGAGTTCCTCTGCCCAGTGTCTGTGTTCTTTTGCCCATCTTAATCTTTTATTTTTATTGGCCAGTCTGAGATATGTATTTATATTTATCTTGGCCAGGTTGCAGTTGTAAATGAGAACTTGTTCTCAACTTGCCTACCTGGTTAAATAAAGGTGAAATAAATTTAAAAAAAATTTTTTTTTTTTTAAATATGGCTTTTTCTTTGCAACTCTGCCTAGAAGGCCAGCATCCCGGAGTCGCGTCTTCACTGCTGACGTTGAGACTGGCGTTTAGCAGGTACTATTTAATGAAGCTGCCAGTTGAGGACTTGTGAGGCTCAAACCAGACTCTCTAATGTACTTGTCCTCTTGCTCAGTCGTGCACCGGGGCCTCCCACTCCTCTTTCTATTCTGGTTAGAGCCAGTTTGCGCTGTTCTGTGAAGGGAGTAGTACACAGCGTTGTACGAGATCTTCAGTTTCTTGGCAATTTCTCGCATGGAATAGCCTTCATTTCTCAGAACAATAGTAGACTGACGAGTTTCAGAAGAAAGTACTTTGTTTCTGGCCATTCTGAGCCTGTATTCAAACCCATAAATGCTGATGCTCCAGATACTCAACTAGTCTAAAGAAGGACAGTTTTATTGCTTCTTTAATCAGAACAACAGTTTTCAGCTCTGCTAACATAATTGCAAAAGGGTTTTCTAATGATCAACTAGCCTTTTGAAATGATAAACTTGGATTAGCTAACACAACGTGCCATTGGAACACAGGAGTGATGGTTGCTGATAATGGGCCTCTGTACGCCTATGTAGATATTACATAAAAAAATCTTCAGTTTCCAGCTAAAATAGTCATTTACAACATTAACAATGTCTACACTGTATTTCTGATCAATTTGATGTTATTTTAATTGACAAAATATGGCTTTTCTTTCCAAAAACAAGGACATTTCTAAGTGACCCCAAACTTTTGAACGGTAGTGTATATACTTTTCCCCCCCTTCTTAAATAACTGCCGTATCTGCTGTTCCACAGCTCCGTCTGTCACTGTTCTGCCTGTCCCCAGTGAATCCCTAGGCCTGAGTTTGATTCTCTAATCAAGACCAACGTTACTTTCGCTGTTGGCTCTTACTGTACACTGAGCCTGAGGGCCCGAGGGAGGACAGTATAACAACATAGTAAATATCTAACACTACCACTAAGTAGAACAAGCTCAAGAGCTCTTTCTTTTCTCTTAACCATTTTCTGAAGCCAAAGCATGCATTAAACATGAACAAGTACTGTAGGTTTAGAGGTACAGCTTTGAGTAGTACTATAACTATTTGAATATTGTGTAAGAGATTCAGTATGGGAGATAACTGAACTCCGGTGAAACCACCTCACTTCATGGCATACAGTCAAATGAAGCTTTAGAAGCACATCTTTGGCTAATAGTATATTGTGTAAGTTATTCAGTATTGGAGGAGATAAGAAACGTATTCATACCGAGATAGGCTACTCAGGGCAGTCCACCTCACCTTTTACCCCCTGCCACACGTATTTAGGCATGTGGTCATTGAGTGTGTGTGGGGACACAGTGTGTATAACCTCCCAGCTCCAGGGCTCTCTCCCAGGTCGATCACAGTGCAGCATACCATGCCGAGTAGAGGGGCACTTCCATGGGGTTACTGTTTAACTTGGAAAGTGCTCATTCGATGCTTTCTCTCCGGAATGACTGGAATGCCAGTTGGCAGCTAGGGGTGAAATGTGTTTCCCCCCCCTTCTGGAATGGACCTGGAACGGTATAGTAATGTCATGGACGCTTGGCATATCTCTTTCATCTTGGTGAAATGTTCAGAAAACACGCCCGGAATTAGTGTCATCATGGCCACTGATAGGATGGTAGAGGAGCGGGGGCTGAAGCTATTGTCTATGCAAGGATGCAGTGTAAGGCCAGGCATTTAAGAGACCAGAGGGAACACTTAGAGAGCAGTGTGTGTCCTTGAGAATGTGAGTGCCAGTAAGAGCCATATTCTCTGGTTCTGACTACTAGTCATAATGGTGTCCCCATGGGAACTGGGTTTACTGGAAAGTGGGTTGGCAGAAATTAGCGGACGACTGGCGAAGTGAAGTCACACCTCTGTTCACTGCTAGTCCCAATGGGAGGTTTGTTAAAAGCTGTTGTGGTACCGACCTCATTTAACCTTGCAATGGCATAGTTAGACAAAGGCTACTAAAAAGCATCAAGTGATGAGTGAATAGTGTGAATGTGTTATGATACATATGCAGTATTGTATGTAACAACCTATTCATTCACACTACAGGACTATGGATCCCAAGTAACTCTCACACACAGTACTCACATATAAATGCACACACACACAAACACACTGGTACACACACACACGCACGCACGCACGCACGCACGCACGCACGCACGCACACACACACACACACACACACACACACACACACACACACACACACACACACACACACACACACACACACACACACACACACACACAAAGAGAGCGAGAGTAGAGTAGTCTTACCAGGCCTATGAGGTATGGGCTTCCAGCATCCCCCAGGAGATGGGAAGTGAAGCCCTGGAAGGCAACTGCTGTGGCCCTCCGAGTCGGGATGACAACATACTGCAGAGAGATGATAAGATCAGATGAGACTTGACCTGACTGGCTTCTTGAACAGGCATTTATTTAGCTTCACCATCACGTATAAAAAAATATCGTCAAGGTCCAAATTCAATCACATAAGATATAACACATCATCACATTTTTTACATTTTAGTCATTTAGCAGACGCTCTTATCCAGAGCGACTTACAGTAGTGAGAGCATACATTTCATGCATTTTTTTATATCTTTTTTTTGTACTGGCCCCCCGTGGGAATCAAACCCACAAACCTGGCATTGCACACACCATGCTGGCGTTGCAAACACCATACTCTACCAACTGAGCCACAGGGAAGACATAACAGAGAGAGATGGAGAGAGAGTTGAAACAAGGGCAGAAGTGGTGACTAGGGATGTAGAAGGAAGGATCGATCCATCACAAGAGGTTGGTGGCACATTAATTGGGGAGTACGGGCTTGTGGTAAGGTCTGGAGCGGTATAGGTGGAATGGTATCAAATACATCAAACACATGGTTTCCATGAGACCTCAATTATGCAAGTTCAGTCCACCTCACTGCCAAAGACCTCCAGGCTTGTCATCTCCAGTTAGATTAGAACTGTGTGTGTGCGTGTGTGTCTAACACAGTCCAGTAAGTGCTGTATGGGCCTCTGCTCTGCAGCTGACTCTCCTCTCCTCTCCCCTCCCCTCTGCAAGCTAACTCACCAGTGTGTCTATTCTAACTGGCAGATGAATGAGTTTGGCTGGTCCTTTCACTTCACAGGAAGTCCCATTTCATTTGGCTCACACATGCAAACAAGTTCTAAGCTACCCTCCTAGATCATTTCTTTGGGACTTGGGTTCAAATACTATTTGATACCTTTTCAAATAAATGTTGTGTTAACTTTAGCCTGCCTGGGGTTCCAGATGGGTGGATTTGCAGTTCTGCGACTATTGTATTGGTTCCATAAGCTCAATTAAATAGTATTTGACCTATCTGAAAAAGAGCTCTCCCATGCATTTTGTCTTTCCATGAGTGGTGTATGCATCATGCATGGTCAAGGGCATAATTATGATGACTGAGCCGCATCCGATATATACAAGCTCCCTGTCCCTGTTACAGTCACGCATTTCACAACTCAAAATAACAAACTCAAACTGCACCAGAAGAGATAACCACCCTTTACTACAGTAGTGCAGTATTAGAAGTTTCCAGTGGTAGGCAACAGAGGATAAGTATAGTTTTTTCTCAGTACGTACCATTAAAATGTCCGCCGTGATGGCCCAGTTCAGAAAGAGCAGCGTTTCCCCTATGAAGATACAGACCTGAAAAAGAGAGAGAGAAAGAAAGAAAGAGGGATATTAAATACCAACCATTAGGACTGTCTGATCGGAGTTTCACACTGCACGGACTAGGCCACAGCCAATGAGAGGGAAAAAAGTGAAAGTCGAAAGGTGTCTCTTGTCTTGCAGATATCGGAAAACACAGGGAATTAAAATGCTTCAGTTGCTGTGGTCTGTCTGAAAACATGTTATTACGCTGTGCTCACATTATACAGGAATGGACTGCTTCATTCTGTGCCATTGAACTGGGGCTAAGTATAAAATTGCACCCTATTCACTATATAGGGAATAGTGTGCCATTTGGGATGCTAGCCTAGGTGTTTGACCTCTGAGCAGGGAACCAGTGCAGAATGGTATGGAGAAAGTGGTTGCATCACAAATGGCACCCTATTCACTTTATAGTGCACTACTTTTGGCCAGAGCCTTATGGGCCCTGGTCAAAAGTAGTGCCGTATTTAGGGAGTACACTCTTACAAAAAAGGGTTCCAAAAGGGTTCCCCGCCTGTCCCCATAGGAGAACCCTTTTTGGTTCCATGTAGAACCCTCTGTGGAAAGGGTTCTACATGGAACCGAAAAGGGCTCTATCTGGAACCAAAAAGGGTTCTACCTAGAACAAAAAAGGGTTCTGCAAAGGGTTCTCCAATGGGGACAGCCGAAGAACCCTTTAGGTTCTAAATAATACTTATTTTTTTCTAGGAATGTAGGAGTCTATTTGGGAACACACCCAGTCTCTGTAAATGTCTGTCAGCGAGGCTAGTGTATATTCCTCTAGTGGACAAATGTTCTCACTCTTCTGGTCTCACAACAACAGATCAACTCAACAAGGGTACTCACAAATTAACAACCATCGAGTCCATATCCCTGGCTCTCACTTTGTAACGATAACTTAAAAAATACAGATATTGAATAACATAGAGGGACTTGACATTCAGGAGAATGTGTACATAGTCTCCTGACATCTCCAATCAAAGCAAGCCCTGAGCAGCTGGCAAGGCTGTGTGGCGACACAAACGCTTTCTAGTAATAGATCCAGAGGGATTTGGTTGCGATAGAATCCAATGTATCGCGGTTGGCAATGGAGGACTGGAGGATCTATGTCCAACTGACTGACACACACACACACACACACACACACACACACACACACACACACACACACACACACACACACACACACACACACACACACACACACACAAACACACACAGCGGGGTTTAGATTGACACTGGGTCTGGAAGTAGTGCAGACTGTTAAACTTCCATTCAGACACCGTGACTGACACACAGCCTCTTGGGAAACAGAAACAGAACCTCAAACGAACTCTCCTCAGATCAGCCGGCCAGCCTGCCTGTGAGGCAACAGCTGTCTGGATCTAGACTCCAAATCACACCCCAAACAGACAGAGAGACAGACATGGCTGCTGTGCCCTGCCTCACACCACCGGGGTGTCACTATCTTCAACACCACATCTGTCAGTGCTTAGCAATGTAACTTGAGTTGTCACAGTAACAGCCAGCATAAAACGAGAGGATATTTAATATGTACAGTTGTCTGGACATATCAGCCATGAATACTGCCCTGAACTCCAAGCCTGTATCATACCTCTCTACTGCTGTTTGTCTGGCTGCTCTGCTGCCAAGGTGTCCTCATATCTACCTGAAATATGCTACCTCTTTATGGAGGCCTGCCACATACAAATGTAGGGCAGACTTGCTCCTGACCTGTAAAAGTGAACTCTTGTTGGGATTGTTGACTTCATATGAACCCACACAGGGCCCAGTAAATGGGCAGGAGGCCCCTAGCCAGGCAAGGAGGCACACTGGTCTGTAAATAATGAATAGTCTAGGTTACTCTGGGATGGCTGTCCTCAGAAAGAAGACATCTCTTAGCCTAGTCCCAGATCTGTTTGTGCTGTCTTGCCAACTCATATGCGTAACACTGGCCATAGGAGTCGGCAAGACAGTACACAAAGATCTGGGACCAGGCTAGCTATCTTTGTCGAGGCCAGGGGTTTATACTGTGTCTATCAGGTCAAAAGGAAACGGACCCACAGGCCAGGGGCCCGCGGTGCTACGGTGGGAATGCACAGGGTGTTTGCTTGTTTAATTGCCATGTAAAGCAGGAAAGAGTGCAGCTTTTAACAATCGCTGCCCCGGACAGGAACAATGCACTGTGGCATTTTTTTGTGACTCACAGAGAACACATTTTACGCTCTTATCAGAGACAAAAGAGTAGGAACTGACTTTCAACAACCTGAGCAATAATAATGACGAAGATGGAAAATATCCCAATTCCCATAAACAGGTTGGCTTGCACAGTCTTCCAGACAGAGAATGTGACCCTGCCATTGGAATGTCTGGCCCTGTATTCACAAAGAGTCTCGGAGTAGGAGTGCTGATCTAGGCTCAGCGGGGTATACTACAAAGCAGGATCAATCAGTTAGCCAGCTAACTTTGATAAACAACCAGAAATAACTATTGATTTTCTGGTTTATTATGAAAGCTGAACTTAGATATGTGTTGTTTGTTGTTGAATCAATTAGACCCTGCCCATTTCAAGCATATCTTTCTATAAAATAAGAAGTTATTTCAGAATATTTAGGCAAGTTAGCTGGTTGATCCTGCTTTGTAGTACAACCCTCAGGTCTCCTCTGTCCATATAACCGTATTCATTATCATCTAAAAAGGTGAAACTGATCAAATAGAATGTATTAATAAAGGTATTTTTACATCAGTAGATGTCACAAAGTGGTTATACAGAAAACCAGCCTAAAACCCCAAACAGCAAGCAATGCAGATGTAGAAGCACAGTGGCTAGGAAAAACTCCCTAGATCAGAACTCCTACTCTGAAACGCTTTATGAATACAGTATGATACATGTTTGAAGTGAAGACAGTAAATGGTATGACACATGTTTGTGAGTAAAGACAGATTTGTAACTAGACCACTCACATAAGCTCCTATGATGCTCTTCTTGGCCACAACGAAGATGAGGCAGACAAAGATGGCTGAGCCCAGCATGCTGACGGCGCACACCAGGGGGTCCGCCCGCTCAGTCTTCTGACGACACAGGCGGGTGGTGGCCGCCCCGATCACCACCCCCAACAGCCCCGTAACACACGTGATCGCACCAAAGATCAGACTGCACAGAGACCAGGGGGAGAAGTGTGAGAGAAGCAAATACATTTCAGATCACTATAATGAATTGTTATTGGGCAGCAAGAGGTTATAAATGAATCAGATCAGGTTAATAAAACGGAGAACTCAAGAGTACACTCTGACCTGTCCTTGCTGCTGCAGATGTCTTTAGTGCAGGCCTCTGCTGTCTTCTGTACCACCTGAGCCCTGAACAGGTAGAGAGGGATCCACATGCCAAATGCACCCGTGGCAAACGACACCGCAGCAGACGCCAGGGAGGAGAACACATAGCTACGGCTAGAAGGGAGGAACACACACAACACCATTTGAGATAGTTATTTATTTACCTGCAGTATGCAATCTCAGATGCTGAAGGACAAAAGGACAGGAAAGCCTTAACAAATATTTGTTTTATCTGATCTAGCAGCATACAATCTCTCTCTCTCTCTCTCTCTCTCTCTCTCTCTCTCTCTCTCTCTCTCTCTCTCTCTCTCTCTCTCTCTCTTCTCTCTCTCTCTCTCTCTCTCTCTCTCTCTCTCTCTCTCTCTCTCTCTCTCTCTCTCTCTCTCTCTCTCTCTCTCTCTCTCTCTCTCTCTCTCTCTCTCTCTCCTCTCTCTCTCTCTCTCTCTCTCTCTAAACTATATAGATAAGCAAAGGTACAGCAGATGAATGGAAGTTAACTGATGTTTTACTTCTTGGCCAGGGCCTTCATGTCACAGAGCCAGGAGGTGCGATGTTTGATGCGCCCTCCTAGCTGGTCAGCATGGCCTCTCTTTGGCTCAGGCACGAAGAACAGGATCAGGGTCCCTGCTGTCATCCCCAGCACTGGAGATACCTATAGACACAACACAGTGGTTTATGAGGACAGGTATCCCATACTGAAACCTACAGAGACAACACAGTGGCTTATGAGGACAGGCATCCCATACTGAAACCTACAGACACAGCACAGTGGCTTATGAGAACAGGTATCCCATACTGAAACCTACAGATACAACACAGTGGCTTATGAGAACAGGCATCCCATATTGAAACCTACAGATACAACACAGTGGCTTATGAGAACAGGCATCCCATATTGAAACCTACAGACACAACACAGTGGCTTATGAGGACAGGCATCCCATACTGAAACCTACAGAGACAACACAGTGGTTTATGAGAACAGGTATGCCATACTGAAACTTACAGATACAACACAGTGGCTTATGAGAACAGGCATCCCATATTGAAACCTACAGACACAACACAGTGGCTTATGAGGACAGGCATCCCATACTGAAACCTACAGAGACAACACAGTGGTTTATGAGAACAGGTATGCCATACTGAAACTTACAGATACAACACAGTGGTTTATGAGAACAGGCATCCCATATTGAAACCTACAGATACAACACAGTGGCTTATGAGAACAGGCATCCCATACAGAAACCTACAGAGACAACACAGTGGCTTATGAGGACAGGCATCCCATACTGAAACCTACAGAGACAACACAGTGGTTTATGAGGACAGGCATCCCATACAGAAACCTACAGACAACACAGTGGCTTATGAGAACAGGCATCCCATACAGAAACCTACAGAGACAACACAGTGGCTTATGAGGACAGGCATCCCATACAGAAACCTACAGAGACAACACAGTGGCTTATGAGGACAGGCATCCCATACTGAAACCTACAGAGACAACACAGTGGCTTATGAGGACACAACACAGTGGCTTATGAGGAAGTTACTCTGCCTGTAAGAATACCAGATACATATAAAGGCACAGATACAGGATAGCTCTGTAAGGAAATCAGGGAGGGATGTCTGGTACCTACTTTACAATGTTAAAATAACAAGTGCTTTTATAAGTGCATGTTGAGTGACTGCAGAGCGGTCCCATTGTGTCTTGCGATATGCTTGGTGTCCTGTACAAGCCCTCTAGGTCTGATAGTGTTCTGTGTGTGTTTAGGGGAGGGAGTCTTTTTCCTCTCTGAGAGCTCAGTTCTTTGTGTAATATGTGCCGTTGCAGCTACTAGTCTCTCTGGCAAGCCTCTATTATCTCCATCATCTTTTATAAGTCTCACTGCAGCGAGCAAACACACACAGACAGAGAGAGAGAGAGCGAGAGAGAGAGAGAGACAAAGAGAGAGAGTGTGTTTGTGGGAGTTGTTTGTCATTAGGCTGGGTTGCCCAGATGAAAGAGGTGAGAATACACGCAGTACTCATGGAAGAAAAACCAATTCTGTCTGCCAGATTAAATCCACCGCAATATTTTTTACGGCTTGTTGCAGAGGCACATCCGTATTCGGAACCAGCCGGCTGATGCAGTATGTGTGTGTGTTTGTGCATGTCTATGTGTGTGTTTGCGCGCGCCTGCCTGTGTGCATGCCTGAGCACGAGTGCATGAGCATGTTTTCCTAGGATTTTTTCATATTCTCCAAATATACAATATCTGCAGCAGTCTTACCGCATAATTCAGTATAGAGGACTGTATCACTGCCCACTGAGGTGTTAGCAGTAATAAAGACTGTTTCCTCTGCTCTGTCACATGAGAGTATTCCATCTAATGCTATGATACATCCTCAGTGCCACAGCCAGTCCTGTAGTGCCTCAGTGGATTGCATGAAGCAGTAAAGTACAAAACACAGACAGACAGAATCTCAAATAACAGGTTGTTTTTCACAAGTCCACTTGCACATTCTTGTCTTATCATATGATAATTCATTGAGATGAAAGCGGGGCCTTGTAAGTCTCTATGGCCTCCGACCCTGACGCTATGCCAGTGGAATACCTCGCTGTAATCAAGAGGTCAAGGGTTAGGTTGCAGGTCCTAGTAGGTCTTTCCTGCCGAGTGTGGGAGGGTTAGAGGGTTAGCTGTCTACCAACTATCTTCCTCCCTCCTTTCATCCATTTTTCCTGCCAAGAGTGTGAGGGTTGGGAGGGTTAGGCCCAGTGTATGAGGGTTAGGGTGAACTGTCCTCACCACGACTCCTAAATCCTCTCTATCCATCCATCTTGAGGGTTAGAGGGTAACTATTCAGAAACTCTATCTCACTATAGTACTGTACTTACCTTAACTATACACCCCTTTCCTGCCCAGTATGTGAAGGTAAGTGGGGTTAACTATTGAGCAACGTCGCTATCTATCTCTCCCTCCCTGCTAGTTCTCTACCTTCTCTATATCCCCCTCCATCCACCCCTCCAGGAAGGCGGCCAGTCCTGAGCAGCTCCGGGGAGTGGAAAACAAGCGGAAAGCGGTGCAAAGTGTTTTTTCCTCAAAGCAGGATATGGCTTCTGGTAAGAAAGGCTTTTCATGTGTTTATTGTTTTTCTCTGTCCGAGTAATGGCGGACTGGAGGTGATTAATCATTTGTTCCTCTCTCTCTCTCTCTCTCTGCTGGGGGATTGTGGGATTGTTTTATTGGAGGGTCAGCGTGACAACTTCGACTGGAACAATCCTCCTGTCCCTCCATCCCCACAACACTTTGTTTTCCAGACATGTTCCTACTCCCTCAAAGGAACGGGACAAATGGATTTCCCGTTTACCCAAGGCAATAGAGCTGTCATGTCAAACAATGTTTTATATGTTGGTGTTCTGGAAGGGATGGTAAATGTCGTCCTTAAAGTTTCCATATAACATTCAGTCCTTGATGATTGTTTTCAATGTCAGGCGACCTATAAATGTTAATGTGAGGAGGAGCTGTCACGTAAGGACTTTAACTGGTCAGACTCATGGCAGAGGCCTCCTCCGTGCGTACTGGTATGGGCTATTGTAGGATCTGTGCACTGTGCTATCTGACTGTTAAAATGTTATGGTAAGAGTCCTAAAGTGTTTCAATTGAAATATGCAATAACATTATGGGAATAGGAGTTCTAGGGCTCTAACAAACCTAACACAATAGTAAACCTTAGCGCTGGCGGTAGTATTATAGGTTTGGGGGTGTGTCAGAAATATTGTAGCTATTTTCAGAAACAGAATTATGGGCGCAGTAGCTGGCGGTGGCACGAAAGGGCTGGGTGTTGATGAATAAACAAGTTGTGGGTGTGTCGAGGCTTGGCCCCTCACTGGCCAATCAGAACGTGCTCCATGGCTAAATATGTGGTTGCTTCAAGTTGTGTATTTACAGTCTTTTATGTACTGCATTGTCATCAACTCCTATTCGAATGTTAGTCTATTATAGCATTTTTACATTGACATTTTAGTTATTTAGCAGATGCTCTTATCCATAGCGAGATACAGTTAGTGAATGAATCTTAAGATAGCTAGGTGAGACAACCACATATAAGTCTATTCTCCCTCAATCAAGAAGTTATCAGCAAAGTCAGTGCTAGTAGGAAAAGTCAAGAAAGTAGATGGTCCTAGCTAACAAAAGACAGTACAAGACAAACTTGTTTTATAGTTATCACTCCTGGAGAGAGCAGGGGTCCTCTAGCTACAGATTATAGTCTAGTTCGCTAAATAGCCTGCCCCATATCAGCTAAATATTATATGTTTTCAGTCCACATTGTTCTAATTGCAATGCTTCAATATGGAAATACATTGTTAAACATACAGTGCAGTGCAGTCAGAAATTATTCAGATCCCTTGACTTTTTCCACATTTTGTTACGTTACAGCCTTATTCTAAAATGGATTAAATTGTTTTTTTTCTCATCAATGTACAAACAATACCCCATAGTGACAAAGTGAAAACAGGTTTTAGAAATGTTTGCAAATGTATGAAATATAAAAAAAACATATGTATTCATACCTTTTGCTATGAGACTAGAAATTGAGCTCAGGTGGATCCTGTTTCCATTGAGATGTTTCTACAACTTGATTGGAGTCCACCTGTGGTAAATTCAATTGATTGGACAACCAGGCACACACCTGTCTATATAAGGTCCATGTCAGTACATGTCAGAGCAAAAACCAAGACATGAGGTCAAAGGAATTGTCCGTAGAGCTCTGAGACAGGATTGTGTCGAGGCACAGATCTGGGGAAGGGTACTAAAAAATGTCTGCAGAATTGACGGTCCCCAAGAACACAGTGGCCTTTATCATTCTTAAATGGAAGAAGTTTGGAACCACCGAGACTCCTCCTAGATCTAGCCGCCCGGCCAAACTGAACAATCGGGGGAGAAGGGCCTTGGTCAGGGAGGTGACCAAGAAACCGATGGTCACTCTGACAGAGCTCCAGAGTTCCTCTGTGGAGATGGGAGAACCTTCCAGAAGGACAACCATCTCTGCATCACTCCACCAATCAGGCCTTCATGGTAGAGTGGCGGGACAGAAGCCACTCCTCAGTAAAAGGCACATGACAGCCCGCTTGGAGTTTGCCAAAAGGCCCCTAAAGGACTCACAGACCATGAGAAACAAGATTCACTGGTCTGATGAAACCAGGATTTAACTATTTGGCCTGAATGCCAAGTGTCACGTCTGGAGGAAACCTGGCACCATCCCTACGGTGAAGTATGGTGGTGGCAGCATCATGCTGTGGGGATGTTTTTCAGCGGCAGGGGCTGGGAGACTAGTCAGGATCGAGGGAAAGATGAACGGAGCAAAGTACTGAGAGATCCTTGATGAAAACCTGCTCCAGAGCTCTCAGTACCTCAGACTGGGGTGAAGGTTCACCTTCCAATAGGACAACAACCCTTAGCACACAGCCAAGACAACACAGAAGTGGCTTTACGATAAGTCTCTGAATGTCCTTGAGTGGCCCAGCCAGAGCCCGAACTTGAACCCGATAGAACATCTCTGGAGAGACCTGAAAATAGCTGTGCAACAACGCTCCCCATCCAACCTGATAGACCTTGATAGGATCTGCAGAGAAGAATGGGAGAAACTCCCCAAATACAGGTGTGCCAAGCTTGTAGCGTCATACTCAAGAAGACTTGAGGCTGTAATCACTGCGAAAGGTGCTTCAACAAAGTACTGAATAAAGGGTATGAATGCTTATATAAATGTGATATTTCCGTTTTTTTTTCATTTGAATAAATTTACAAACATTTCTAAAAACCTGTTTTTGCTTTGTCATATGGGGTATCATATGGGGTATTGTGTGTAGATTGATCAGGAATAAAACTAATTTTAGCAATTTTAGAATAAGGCTGTAACGTAACAAAATGTTGAAAAAGTCAAGAGGTCTGAATACTTACTGAATGCACTGTAGGCTGTAGCATTCACACTGATATATGGGCTAGACCTACTGTAAATTGTAGTCTGGAGATGGATACACCAAACGTAGCAAGATTAAATTCACTAGGCTATTGATGAGGCCTAAAAAGATAGTGTATAATTTGAATTAAATTCTAATAAAAACTAAACAACAACTTGTTTTAAATAGGATAAATATATGTCTAAATATAGTTACAGGCACTATAATTGCTCCTCGTGGGAATATAATACAGACAAGGCAACTTAGACTATGTAAGGTTTTACACACATTCAAACTGTTCACAGTAGCTGGGTAAAGAGCCAATGTAAAGAGAAAGGGGGAATGTCCACTCACCGTTATACTGCTCGCAAATGTAATGTTTTATAAACATTATGGAACCACCTTAAAGATCATATTTGCACTTCTCCAGAAAAAGCTGATGAAATTGCATTGCATTCAAGCCATCTATGTTATTACCATAAACCCATGGACGGTGAATCTCTTTAATAAGTTTGGTTTTTAATGAGATTAAACAAAAAACAATCATTCTGTTTTTTAAACAAACAACAACATTTCTAAATAGGATCGGGTCACAAGCACGGTATCATAAATTGCATTTCTCGTTTCATGAGCATAAGGCAATGTGTGCACACGTAGGCCTAAGGGCTCTTCAGCATGAGGCATGGTTGTTTGTTCTATCCATTGAAGATAGTTTATTAGTATACACTAACCCTATAATAGGCCTAGCTATAACAAACATGTAGCCGATTTAGTTCTTTTTTATTGGCTTCAACATGGAAATATTAATCTACACACATTGCATTCGCATTTCGAAAATGAATTGCATGTTCGAGTCATTGCACAAACATTGCACAAACGTTATAATAAGATTATTCTACCATCACCTTGATATGGCCTGTTAGTGACTTTATCACGTGAAAGGTAAACAAACGAACAGGCAAATAGCTTAGGCTACAAGTGGATTCAGCACCAAGGACAGCAATCCAGAATTCCCGTGATTTGACAGTTAGGTCCAACAGATGAAAGTTGAAGATGCTATATATATATATATATATATATATTTATTTATATATATATATATATATATATATATATATATATATATATATATATATATATATATATATATATATATATATATAAAAATGGGAATGTCTGTTGACTGCTTTGCTGCTCGTGATATTTATATTTTATATTTTCCTGTGTTTTATATACTTTTCCACACTATAAGGTTAGAATAATAATGTGAAATTGTGAACGATGATAATGCCCTTTTAGTGTAAGAGCTGTTTGAAAAGACCGCCTGAAATTACAGCCTGTTTTGGTGGGATGGAGTTTTGGCCTTCCATGTTGACATCACCATGCGGTAAATTACTTAATAGGACCAATAAGAAAGAGAGTTCCAAACCTCTCTGCCAATAACAGCAATTTTTGCGTTTTCCCATCCTCACTCAGACCACTCCCAGACAGTCCTACAAAAATTCTTGCTTGAGACATTGCTCTTTGCTAAGAAGCTGTTATTGTTTATTTTTGACCATGATAATTGAAAACAATCACAGTAAGGTACTGTGATTGTTTCCCAGAAATTATTTGATATTGAGATAAAAACGGCTACATTGGACTTTTAATAAAACATTGGTTATAGGCTACTGATTAGGCTACTGCGCCTCAGCTGGCAAAAAGTTCCATAGGGTATTCCGTGGGCCAAATACTTGAAACAAGTGTCTCTTTGTGACAGGCCAAACCTCCGCCGATGCACCTCCTCCCTACAAAGAAACCACTAAGAAAGAGACTGTGGCCAGGTTAGAGAGACCCTGTTATGTAATTAGAGTGGGATTTCATATGTCACTGGTAGGAAGGACCCCAGGGACCCAGAGGGTAATGGAACATTACCGTGTTTTCAGCCACTGAGATCAGGGTCAGGAGCTTCTATAAGCTTTGGGGTTTTGTCCCAAATGGCACCCTTTTCCCTATTAAGTGCAATACTTTTGACCAAAACCATATGGAACCTGGTCAAAAGTAGTGCAATAAATAGGGACGAGGTTGCCATTTGGGACACACACAACCTTGAACTACCATAAAAATCAACCCTCTCATTTTCTAGTGTCAGCGTTGGTCGTCATCTTTCACTCATCCATTCAAGGTTTCATTAAGTCAAGTGATGCCTTATCAGGAGTAACCAAGGTGGCCAAGGCAGATAAACAGAGGCATGATGTGTTTGTGTGAGTGAGTGGGTGGGTGTGTATACAGTATGTGCACGAGTGTATGTGCATTTCCTTAAGCCCCCCTTCTCTGTCACTGATGTCACTAGTAAACCCCCTCACCCCTGCCCCATACCATAGGCTTCCTTCAGAAATGTGTGCGTCAGGAGAGGACATGACGATGATGATGATGATGACAATAAGGAGGATGATGAGGGATAATGTCATGATGATGATGCTCTTACCCTGCCCCATACTGCAAACCCCCATCTAGTGTGTGGCGGGGGAGAACATGTAACATGCTTACCAGACCGCTCGCGCGCTTGCGTCCGCGTGCGCCATCGCACGCATGTTGATTTGGTCCACCCACACCAGACGTGATCAGGACACGCAGGTTGAAATATCAAAACGAACTCTGAACCAACTATATTAATTTGGGGACAAGTCGAAAAGCACTAAACATGTATGGCAATTCAGCTAGCTAGCTTGCTTTTGCAAGCTAATTTGTCCTGGGATATAAACATTGGGTTGGTATTTTACCTGAAATGCACAAGGTCCTCTACTCCGACAATCAATCCATAGATAAAAGGGTAAACCGAGTTTGTTTCTAGTAATCTCTCCTCCTTCAGGCTTCTTCTTCTTCGGACTTTATATGGCGGTTGGCAACCAACTTTAAGGTGCATTACCACTACCAACTGGACTGGAGTGTGGACCTCAGTTCATCTTTCAATCACCCACGTGGGTATATGCTCCTAAAAACCAATGAGGAGATGGGAGAGGCGGGACTTGCAGCACGTCAAGCATCACAAATAGAACCAAGTTCTATTTTAGCGCCTGGCTAAGCAGACGCTCGTTGACGCAAGCGAGCAGTGCAATGATTGAATAACATGTATGTGTACATTTATTTTGCAATGCGAGCGGTATGGTCAGTATGCAAGGATGAGGTGATGATGGTGGTCTTACCCTCAATGCCCAGTGCCAGTCTCCTGCAGCCTCCTTTGCACTGGAGCCCAGGATGTAGCCTAGCCCGCTGGAGGAAACAAAGAGAAGGAGACAATATGTTAGACATTTCTGCCTGGATAAAGAATAAGAACAATACAATAAAACCAACCAATCTACACTATAGCATTCAATTGACCTTTTCTTTCTTAGATTTTTGATCACAGTCTCTAACAAAACGGCTGAGTAGAGTCATAGGAATTCACGATTTACTCCAGAATGACCCACTAAGGTAGACAGATAGATAGCCCTTGCACTTGATAGCAGACACTGTCGCGACTTCCGCCGAAGTCGGTCCCTCTCCTTGTTCAGGCGGTGTCCGGTGGTCGATGTCACCGACCTTCTAGCCAACACTGATCCATTTTTCATTTTCCATTGGTTTTGTCTCGTCTTCCTTCACACCTGGTTCCAATCCCATCAATTACATGTTGTGTATTTAACCCTCTGTTTCCCCTCATGTCCATGTCGGAGATTGTTTATTGTAAGTGTTTGTGTACGTCTGTACTGGTGTGCGTCGGGTTATGTTTACCCATTGATTTTTTAAATGATGTTATCCGGTGTTTTTTTTGTAATAAACTGCGCCGTTGGAAACACAGTTATTTCTCTCCCGAGTCTGACTTCTCTGCCGACAGTTAAACACCCCTTACAGACACACAGAGAGAGCGAGAGAGATAGAGAGACCGAGAGAGACACAGAGAGAGAAAGAGAGAGAATTCAAATAGGAATGAGTTTCAGAAGGAGCACAGCACACACACACACACACATTCAAAAATACTTGATTAATCCCAAAGATGAAATGTCATACAACGTACTCTTCCTGATACACTTTTCCCCTACTTTTCCTGGCATTGTTATCTGTTTTGGCTGCTGTCTGTTGACTTGCCGGAGGTAAATTATTAACAAGCCCCCATGTTGGGATGATGACCTCAGCCCCATGACGTGGTGAGAGGCTGTCTGAGTGGGGAAGTGTCTGACTTCCTGTCTGACTATGTCTCTCTGTCTGACTATGTCTCTCTGCACTATAAAAAATATATATGTACAGTACCAGTCAAAAGTTTGGACACACCTACTCATTCAAGTGTGTTTCTTTATTTTTACTATTTTCTACATTGTAGAATAATAGTGAATACATTGAAAGTATGAAATATTACATATGGAATCATGTAGTAACCAAAAAAGTGTTAAACAAATCCAAAAATATTTAATATTTGAGATTCTTCAAAGTAGCCACCCTTTGCCTTGATGACAGCTTCGCAAACTCTTGGCATTCTCTCAACCAGCTTCATGAGGTAGTCACTTGAAATGCATTTCAATTAACAAGTGTGCCTTGTTAAGAGTTCATTTGTTGAATTTCTTTCCTTCTTAATGCATTTGAGCCAATCAGTTGTGTTGTGACAAGGTAGGGGTGGTATACAGAAGATTGCCCTATTTGGTAAAAGACCAAGTCCATATTATGGCAAGAACAGCTCAAATAAGCAAAGAGAAACGACAGTCCATCATTACTTTAAGACATGAAGGTCAGTCAATGCTGAACATTTCAAGAACTTTGAACGTTTCTTCAAGTGCAGTCGCAAAAATCATCAAGCGCTATGAAGAATCTGGCTCTCATGAGGACTGCCACCGGAAAGGAAGACCCAGAGTTACCTCTGCTGCAGAGGATAAGTTAATTAGAGTTACCAGCCTCAGAAATTGCAGCCAGAATAAATGCTTCACAGAGTTCAAGTAACAGACACATCTCAACATCAACTGTTCAGAGGCGACTACGTGAATCAGGCCTTCATGGTCGAATTGCTGCAAAGAAACCACTACAAAAGGACACCAATAAGAAGAAGAGACTTGCTTTGGCCAAGAAACACGAGCAATGGACATTAATGGAAATCTGGTGGAAATCTGTCTTTTGGTCTGACGAGTCCAAATTTTAGATTTTTGGATCCAACTGCCGTGTCTTTGTGCAACGCTGAGTAGGTGAACAGATGAACTCCACATGTGTGGTTCCCACCGTGAAGCATGGGGGAGGTGTGATGGTTTGGGGGTGCTTTGCTAGTGAAACTGCCCGTGATTTATTTAGAATTCTAGGCACACTTAACCAGCATAGCTTCCACAGCATTCTGCAGCGATACACCATCCCATCAGGTGTGCGCTTAGCGGGACTATCATTTGTTTTTCAACAGGACAATGACCCAACACACCTCCAGGCTGTGCAATGGCTATTGGACCAAGAAGGAGAGTGATGGAGTGCTGCATCAGATGACTTGAGTGTTTAAAGCTACTTTGAAGAATATAAAATATATTTTGATTTGTTTAACACTTTTTTGGTTACTACATGATGTGTTATTTCCTAGTTTTGATGTCTTCACTATTATTCTACAATGGAGAAAATAGTAAACAAACAAAAACCTTTGAATGAGTAGGTGTGTCCAAACTTTTGACTGGTGCTGTACGTTGATTCAATATAGGGCAACCAGCTGCAATAGGATTGTGAGTTTGCACAACACAATTTTAACACAACATTTTTGTTGAGCAAACTCACAACTGTATTGCAGCTTTTTGCCTTACAATTGTACATTGAATCAACCATTTTGTTCCCATAGTGTGTATGACTGTCTCTCTGTCTGATTCTCTTTCTCTGTCTGACTCTGTCTCTCTCTCTCTGAGACGTCAGCAGTGGGGAAGCAGTCTCGGAAGTCTAGACCTAGGCAACAGCAGTGACTACGTCTGGGATGACGGACACTCTTGCTAACTTCGAAAAAGGAGAAAAAAACAACGTCACGGGGAGGGTCCTCTCCAGACAGACAACTCCCCCAACAAATTACAAGTTTGGGTAGGAGGGGCTTAAAATGTCCGGGGGATGTTGAAACTAGCTCAACAAGCTGATACGGCAGTGATGTAGGAAAGCTGGGTATCCCAACTCCGCCTTTTCCTCTACGCCAAACTGACGTTGTTTACAGACAGACGTGTAAGCCAGAACATTGGTACATTGCGGGAGGCAACCCATCTGTGTAGAGAGTTGTACTCTGCTGGTATGTCTGAACTGTCTATGGTCCCTCTAGGACACCTCTGTCAGGATGGCTGTCCTCACTTCTGAGTCATCAGGATGTCTGCAATTTGTCTTCCACGTGAGGCACACTCACATACTGGGTGGAAAGGAAACATTCTTCTTGTGGTATGAATACATTCAGAACTGATTAATCAGAATCAGACTGTTGGATACTGTCACTAAGTGACCTAAAGCTCTGTTGTCTTTTGTTTCACTCTCAGCCTCTGTATATCATGTTTATTCTCTGTTAAGAGGCTTAATGAGTGTGTAGTGTTAGATTGGGTTTGGGTCCTTGACGTGGACGGGATATGATGCTGTCACTGATCAAAGCTCCAGTAGCTGCTTGTCTGTCAATCTGTCACTGTGTGTGTGTGTGAGTGTGTGAGTGCGTACGTGCGTGCGTGCGGTTGTGTGTTTACAATTCTGTCTGGATAACAAGCAGCCAATTTCTCATGATGCCTTGTGTCTCTGAAGTTGTCATTACTACACAACACACAGACAGATAATACTAACTACATGCTATTATTCACTCAGTCACACCTTTGTCACTCTATTTATCAATGCTATCAGAGTCCAGTCTGGTTTCTGCATCGGTCATTATTCTAGGTGTGTTTTTCAAAGAAGGGTGTGCTTCTTTAACGTACAGTACATGTCAATACAATGACAGTTAAGTAAAGTTGTCTGACTGAATTTATCTTTCATTAGTCAGCACTTCACCAGAAGAATGTGTGATCCCACCTGAAGAATGTATTTACTTCATTGATTTGATCAACACATGTCATCAGACAGGAGGTGTTCTGCCTGTTCTATCTGTTCCACAGTAGAATATTAACCATAACCACATGTTCTGAAGGAATTGACCCTAGATCAGATTAGATTACATCAAACCCCCTCTATTCCGAGCTAAACCCTTCAATAGCAGATATGTGCGTGCACACACGCCAAACTAATCCCTTCAGTAGCAGATAACATCACCGTATTTCAAGGACAAAGACAGAGGGCTCAATTTTCGGCTGGCGTTAAGCCAGCGCAATTGTCAAAAGCACGCTTGTTTGCAATTTCGACCTGTTAAAGCTGGCGCTCTTCTATTGTCAAACCCTTGCACCAGGATTGGTAATTTACTTGTTTTATAGGAGTTTGCTTGCGCTGAGGTGGGAGGGGTGACAAATATCTGAGGTACCAATTTCAGTATGCGCTGGTTGGGATATTTATGACCACCCGAAAGTTGGTCTTAGTGGTAACACGGTTGGTTATCGGATGGAAACGGAAGCGCAGCCAATCCAATGTCAAACAAGAGAGATATGCTTTTTGTGCCTGTAAACCTATTTAGAAATTTAGAAACATTAAAAAAACCTATGTTCGTTTCATTTGATAAAATAATCAAGCACAGCGTCCCCTCCTCTCAATTGCTGTTTTTTCTGTCATGCCCAATGCATTTGCAAAGTAGTCATTTGATTTAAAAACAAGCCCTTATAGTAAGCTACCCATACCTTACTATCACGAAAGCTGGTTCTACAGCAATGCGTCTGGTGTCTTTCTTATCCTGGCCATGCATTAGCCAAGTAGCCTATCCATAAAATGTTACAAAATGGTCTACTCTTGTGGCTTTTGTCCGGTTAACAAAGACGGTTAACATCGGCTATTCAAATTTGTCAGTCCTATAACGCTATATCAACAGTAGGCCTAGGTTAAATCTTGCTTATTGAGAACGTGCCTCACACATACAATACATTTCACAGGAGTCTAGTATTTTTTTCAAGGAGAAGTGCAATGCATAAAGGCCTTAAAGCTAACTACAACAATGTTGACTGTCAACACTCCAAACATACTGAGCAAACTCAGAATGTTTTTTTTTTACTGTTGCTATCACTCGTTACTGTAGCCTATGCTATTTAATAAACTGTAGTATCAATCCACAATGGACTAGCACAAAAATATTGATGACAACACAAAGATTGTCAATAACCTACAGAACTTGAGACAAACGCATGCAGTATTAAGCCATGGAACACCTTGATTGGGTAGTTAGAGGCCAAGCCCTCGTCACACCTACAACTTGCTTATTCATCAAAACCCAGACCTTTCACGCCACCGCCAGCTTTTGCGCTCATAATAACAGCTGTGAAAATAGCTAAAATATTTCTGTTACACCAACAAAACCTATAGCGTTTCTGTCAGCGCTTAGATTTACCATTGCATTAGGCTTGATAAAATAGAGCCCAGAGGGTATAGAGAGGGAAGATAATCAATGAGGGCCAGACAGGGCTGTTCTGATTGACAGGTTTAGATGGGGAGATTATCTGATAAAACAGCCAATAGGATCCTGATTAGCTGAAGTCGATGACCCCTTCAGATGTCCATGTTAGACCATTTTGTCCCCATTTTTCCAGCTTTGAAAAAAAGTAAATTTAGGCCTAAGGATGATGGGTTACTGATGAAATAAGGATGTCCCCTTGTTGTCAATATCTGATATCAATATCAACTATGTTTGAACAGTGGTCCACCTATTGCTGTCTTATTGGAAGTGTGGGAAGTCTAAGTTTATACTGGTCTGGACATTTTGGTACCCCGCTCGTCCCATAAAACCAGAATTGGGCATCCGCCATCTTTCTACTGTATCAGGCTCCTTGACTTGGGTGTTTCCCCCCGACCCAACATTCCATGTCACGCACACTTTCTACTTCCTGTGTTCCCAGAGCTCCCTGGGCCAGCCCGGCTAGCCTGTCTGTCTGTAGTGTACCACAGGTCCATGGGCCGGACAGGAGACCGTGTGTTGACGATTAAGACCATTAGGAGGGATAGATTGATGGATGGTCTGGAACAGCCAACAAGGCCATACAATGGGGTTCTTATCAGCATATTAAAGGTTATGAGAGATTCAATGGGCCTCTCTGTCTGGAGGTTGTGTAGACTCACGCAAACATAGGTGCACAGAGGGACAGGACGGGGACTAGGGGGGGAAACAGTCTACATTGTTGTGCTAAACTGATTAGTGCTCCAGAAATAACAGTGGAACAGGCTCAGTACATTTAATTTCCACTGAGTGACTGCTAGCTAGATCATTTTATCAGAGTCCACCCAGAGAGTGTTTGGAAAGTTCAACACCACCACTAAAACTCATACAGGCATGAAAAATACTAATCACCCCTCTAGCTCTGGGGAGGTAGGGTAGGACACCCAGGTTTCGTCACTAATGGCACCCTATGCTCTGGTCAAAAGAAGTGCACTATATAGGGAATAGGGTGCCATTTGGGACGCATCCCTATACTCTTCATAGGCCAAGTTTATAGATTAGGTTATTATGGTTAACTTGAGGGGTTTTACTGAGGGGTGAACCCATTTCCTGTAAACCTCGAGGTCACTTCCTGGAAACGGTCACAACAACCCTGGTAAAGATAAACAATCAGGGGGAGAGTGCTATAGGATGTTTGTGGGCTCTTTACTGAGGCCCAACTCTTTCACCTCCTATTGTTTCTGTTGCCGAGCGATATCAAAAGGCTCAGCATACCAGAACTCCTCAGAGGAAACATTTATGTTCTTTCCTGTCTGTCTCTCCAACTGCATTCAATCTGCCATCGATACTATTAGTTGACTGCATGTAATGTCATATTTGAATTTCCATAATAAAGGCTGATAGTGTTGCTGGCATTTGCTGGTTTCTCTTTCAAGCACTTCAATGACAGAGCAAGTTTAGCAACTGTGAACTTTTCCTATGAAATGTTGATGCAGAACAAACCAAACATTATATAGTAGTGGTATTATGTTAGCTACATTTGTATCTATCTTAAAATGCAGGTTCATTGACACATCATATGAACTAATAGGGCGATGTAGGTAATGCTTCAGATGGACAAAAGTAAAATGATTGAAAGGACTACAGCCAGAGATAGCCTAGCAATGGCCTGGCTCTGTGCGGCTCTGTGAGACTGCAGTGTGTTTCTCATTCACATAGCGTCTCTCTGTGTGTCTGACTGTAGCTGCTTCTGTGTGAGATGGGAACAAAACAGTGTGCTGCCGCATCATTCAGCCGCATCCCTAGCAGAGGCTCTGAAGCAGTGCACTGTGGGGACTCTCCACAGTAAATAAGCCTAAACCCAGGGTGCCGCTCTGCTCTTCACCACATCCATCCATCCTTCCACCGACCGGGACCACATTCATTTTTTAGCACTCCGCTGCTTTGTTTGTTTTCTTCCTCCTCTCCGTTTTCCAACTGAATGAACTGAAAAGGCCAGAGCTTTGTGCTTAATACCCCTTACTATCTAAAAAAAAAAGACTCCCTCCGTCCATTCCCCTCTGAGAACGTCTCTCAGCTATTTCATAATCTCTTCTTTATTTAGATCTATCTCTTCTATTTCTTCCCTTGTTTGCCTGGGTGGGTTTTGTGTCTGTCTGGGTGGGTAGAGACAGACACAAAGAGGCAGACTGGCTAGATGGGGATGTCTGCTGACCTTCAGAGAGAAAGGATGATTTCACCGATAAACTTTCAGTCAAATTCTGTTTGCCATGCCTTTCTCTCCTCTCCTCAATTCATTTCCCCTAAATGTCTGCAAGCTGACTGTCTGTCTCAGAGAGCTCAGCTATTGATATTCAGCATGCATTGGAATTCAAAGAAGGGGGAAAAGACAATGCCCAACTGACATATTCTACATTGAATAGAAAATATTTATTTCACAGACAGACCATCATCACTATCATCATCACTATCACCATTCACCTCCATTTCCTGTGACAGGTGAGGCCATAGAGATGTTATTAATCTTATGTTGGGGGGGGGGGGCGTGTTCTAAGGGACCACTTACCTTCCCAGGGGGATAGCCAGGTAGAAGACTGAGAGCATCATGGTTCGGCTATTATTGGTGAAGAGGTCTCCGATGATTGTAGGAGAGATGGAGGAGTAGCTGGATTCACCTATCCCCACCAGGCCTCGGGACAGGACGAACAGCCAGTAATACTGCAGAGCGAAGAGAGCAGTACGAGGTTAAGGAAAGATATACAGATCTATCTATACACAGATGTTGCTTTATAACGGAACACGGACCTGGAGATAAGGTGACATTTTGGGCTTCAATGTGCCTTAACCATCATTTACTCGGGGGTACGCTAATAGTATGGCTAACCTTGTGAAACACCTTTCACTGCACCTATCCAGTGTACTGTTTCTGACAATGCAACATATCTTTCTTTTAATTTCTTACGTTGTTATGTGCTGTGGTCATGTTATGCTACTCATTTTTTTAAAGGAAAATAAAACATTTTAGTCACAGAAGAAAACCACTCAGATTCACATCACAGAAGAACACAGCTTCCTCCATGTTGTCGTCGAATAGATTTGTTCCTCTCTTCCACCCTTCCCTTTTCCCTCCTGAATGCTTACTCAGCAGTGTAGCATGTTCATAAATCTGTCCGTGTTGCTGTTAAAATCACGCTTACCAAACAAAGAGAACATCAACAAGATATAGAGGGTGGTGATATGGGCTTTAGAGGCTCTGGAACAACCCTGAGTTCCTTTAAAAGGTACCGACACTGAGCCAAAATTATATTAAATTAGAAAGACACCTGTGCTATTTTTCAGGGTCACTAAAATGTGGGAGCTAACCTTTGCCCTTGGTTAGCTGTTTTATAGTAGGCAGAGACAGGAAGACAGAATCACACCCTCCCTTTCCTTCTAAACAACCTGGATTAAAACATTGATATAAATAGCCATCTGACAAGTTGTTAAAAATGTTCCTGTAGTCACATCCTTTAGTGATGCTCCATGATAGAAATAAGAGTCATCCAACACAGACTATCTCCCCTGAGAGACATTCATATAATTCCTATGACACTCTATCCTTCTCTCTGTCTCACTCGCTCGCTCTCTCTCTCTCTCTCTCTTTATTTTTCACTCACACATTTTATCCTTGCTTTATCCTCCCTATCTACACATAGTGGGTCCACTAACAGGGGATCTATGGGTATAGTATGGTTATTAACACTGGTGATGGGAGAATACGCTCAGAGGGGATCCCAGATGATGAGATTAGTGTCTGATGCAGCGTGGAGAGAAAAGATTGGAGAAAGAGGGAGAAGAGGAGAGGGGGAAAGAGAGAGGAGGGAGAGGGGGATGGGTGTAGAAGGAGAGAGAGAGAGAGAGGTGGATAAAGAGACAATTATGGATAGAAATGGAAAGAGAAAAAATGCAGGGTGAGAGAAAGAGAGTGAGAGAAAAATGGATTGGGGAGAGACCCGTGTTTTATCAGAAATTTCAAATTTGGTCCCACTTTCTGCGGAGCGCTTCGGTGCCTGTCAGTATTCTGACACAGAGACATGCTGTGAAAGCATCAGTCCACTTGGCACAGCCTGTCTACCCTGTCTGTCTCTCTTGTTATTGTGTCCTCTATTCAGCCAGTCAAATCTGCTCGCACATCCTGTCAATGATGTCAAGACCAGCACCTGTGAAATGTCACCGACTGCGATATCTTTACACTGACTGACTGGAGGCTTTTCTGCCCCAATACTGGAATCAGCCTAGCAACAAGAACCACAACTCAAGATATAAATATCAAGAAAAGAAAGCTATTATCAGACGGGTAATGCTGTTATTTCTGTCAAATAATGCATCTAAGTACAGTACACAGCAACGGAGAAGAAAATACCAGAAATGTCAGCAAGCGTGAGGGGGTAAAAGGAGGGAAGGGGTGGAGGACGTTCTTTTTACGCTTGATAAAAGAGGACTATAGCATCGTGCCCTACGTTATACACCCACATTCCATTAGCACTTATTTCTCTCTCTCTCTCTCTCCATACTTGACAGTTTTCGGAAAGACTTTACTGTAGGTGCCATTATGCAGGCATTGGATTCATAAAGCCTTTATAACATCTATAAAACACATAACATTTGTCATCAGCTGTCATAAGTAGTTTGGCATTAAATGTTATAAAACCGGTTATAATGTGTTAAAAATGTCTGTTCATATGCTATAATGTCAACGGTTAATTACAAGTACTATATACAGTCTGCATTACAACTTATGTCACATGTTATTACATGCTACATAAGAGTACATACCAGATGTTATAACATGGTCACTTACTAACCTGTGTCACATTATTACAATGAATGGAATGATGAGCTCCACAACCATCTCATATGCTCTTTTAGAGTGCACAGACACCTGAAGTAAAGTGACATTCATTTCAGATGTTATAAAACAGTTATACCACAGGATGAGTTGAAAGTATCACAAAACATTACCATTCAAAGGATCACCAAGAAACATGGGAAAATTGGAGCACAGATGTACGATTTGTTTAATTTGAAAAATTACACATTATAATACCAACAACTTGCCAAGAAAATACAAACATGTTGAAACGAAATGGAAGCAAAAATAAGTTTACACAACTAAATCAACGTTGCTTGGGGCACAACAGGATTTGTGACAGCTGTGAAAAAAGTAAGATTTGCAAACCACTGTGAAAAATCTTTTCCGTAACCAAAAATATTTTATTTTCAGCTTTTTGAAGGTGGTGTACAAAACCGAAAGTAAAATTTGCAAAAACAAAACTTAAGAACGGGAAGCATAGAAGTTGCGCACATAGAACAGGGACGGCAGGTAGCCTGGCGGGTAAGAGCATTGGGCCAGTAACCAAAAGGTTGCTGGATCGAATCCCTGAGCTGACAAGTTAAAAATCTGTTGTTCTGCCACTGAGCAAGGCACTGTTCCTGAACTAGGTCCCCTTTACCACTTCTTAGCCTTGCTTTCAATGAGATGACATATCTATTATTTCTATGTGAATCTGGTCAGGTTGCCCAAAAAAGTTACATATTGCAGCTTTAAGATGAAAAGGTAATTGCATTTAAAGTGCAAGTCAAAGAGGATGTTATAGGCCCAGTAGTACTGAGCAATTAACTGACATTTTGGTTATTTTCCTATTTTTAAAACAACTAATTGACCAATGTCAATTTCGAAAAACCGAAATGGCAATAATTGAACTGAAACCGAACTGACCTCAAAAAGCACTTATCGATCAGAACTAAGGCCCAGTGCAGTTACAAATGTGATTTTCCTGTGTTTTATGTATATTTCCACACTATGAGGTTGGATAATACTTTTAGTAATAATGCCCTTTTAATGTAAGAGCTGTTTGAAAAGCCCTCTGTGAAATTTCAACCCTATTTTGGTGGGATGGAGTTTTGGCCTAGCTGGTGAAAAGAAAGAGAGTTCCAAATCTCTCTGTCCTGCCAATAATAACTACTGTAATTTTCAGTTTTTCCCTCCCCACTCAGACCACTCCCAGACAGTCCTAGCAAAATTGTTGCTTGAGAAATTGCTCTTTTTGACCCTTATATTAAAAAGGTACATAATTATTACCCAGAAATGATTTTATATTGAGATAAAAGCGGATTGGACCTTTAATACGCTACTGAGTACGTTTTTTAAAATTCTACCTGTTGCTAGTGAAGTTAGCTAGCTAGCGCAAGCAGATTGTTAGCTAGATAGCTAACCATCAGTGGGCCAATGAAATGTTGCAAATGCAACATCAACTAGCTACTTTTAGCTGATTTCCTAACATATCTGTCATTGTTACTGCATAGCTTCCCTTTATCCACAGCTGTCACAGATCTTGTTGTGCCCCAGCAATGTTGATTTTGTTGTCTGGTTCGTTCAAGAAATGATGTGTTTTCTTAGCAAGTTGTTGGTATTATGTGTCCTTAAATCAATACAAATCCAAAGTACATCTGTGCTGCCATTTGCCCATGTTTCTTGGAGATACTGTGAATGGCAACGTTTTGTGATACTCTCAACTAATCCTGTGGTATAAGCACATTCATAACCATTTTATAATTCATCAAATTGTCACTCTACTTAAGGTGTCTGTGCACACTCTATAAGGGCATATGACATGGTTTATGACGCCCATCATTCCATTCAATGTAATAATGTGACACAGAGGTTGGTAAATAACATAAGACCATGTTATAACACCTAGTATGTAAGACTCTTATGCAGCATGTAATAACATATGACATAAGTTGTCATACAGTAATATCAAATCAAATGTAATTTGTCACATGCGCCGAATACAATAAGTGTTGACTTTACCGTGAAATGCTTACTTACAAGCCCTTAACCAACAGTGCAGTTCAAGAAGAAGAAAATATTCTCCAAGAAGACTAAAATAATAGCCGTTGTCATTAACAGTTGACATTAGAGCATGTGACAACAGGATGAACAGCCATTTTGAACACCCATTATAAACGGTTTAATAACATCACATACAGTGACTCATAACTATTTCAAACTACGTATGACAGCTTATGACAAATGTTATGTGGTATATAGATGCAATAATGGCTTAATGAATGCATGCATAAGGACACCTACAGTAAAGTGTTACCCAGTTTTAACATTGACTGTCATTCCCAGAAAAAACAACAGGACTTCTTGTCCTGTTACGTAATTCCCAGTGGGTTGTAGGGAATTAGGCCTACATGATGGGAATGTGAACAGACTGGCACACGCATGGTTATCCTATGTGGCTGAGTTGTATCTTGTTATTACTATTTTTATGACCCTTATCTAATGTAACAGAAGATTCTCTCTCTCTCTCTCTCTCTCTGCATCTATAACTGATATCCCGAGGAGGCATTAGTGTGTGTGTCACGTGTGTGTGTTTGTGCCTGTGTGCCTGTGTGTGTGTGCGATCCTGCATGTATGTGTACGTTCCTGCATATGTGTGTGTGTGTGTGTGTGTCGGGGGGTTGCCCTCTGTAGTGACAGCTCTGTGCAGGGATTAATAAAAGGCAGTGAGCAAGGGATAGCGGGGTAAAACCCTGCTGTCACACTCTGATCCAGGTGGATGACAAGCCACAGCACGGGGTCAAGCACACACACACACACACACATATTCACACACACAAGCTTTGGAATGCACACAATACACACACACACATGCATACACACATAATATGGAGCATACACAGCACAAAACATCATGTCAGCGATGAAATATGCTAGGGTTGAGTGGTATCCAGATTATCATACCGTTTCTCAGTCACCCAGTAAAATTCTACTGTATTTGGTTTAAAATATACTTAAGTATCAAAACTAAATGTAATTACTAAAATATACTTAAAAGTAAGAGTAAAAGTATAAATAATTTTAAATTCAAACCAGACGGCACCAATTTCTTATTTATTTAATTTACGGATAGCCAGAGGCACACGCCAACATCATTTACAAACAAAGCATGTGGGTTTAGTGAGTCCGCCAGATCAGAGGCAGTAGGGATGACCAGGGATATTCTGTTGATACGTGCATGAATTGGACCATTTTCCTGTCTGTCCTGCTAAGCATTCAAAATGTAACGAGTACTTTGGGTGTCAAGGGAAATGTATGGAGCAAAAAGTACATTATTTTCTTTAGGAATGTAGTGAAGTAAAAGTAGTCAAAAATATAGATAGTAAAGTACAGGTACCCCAAAAAACTACTTAAGTAGTACTTTCAAGTGTTTTTACTTAAGTACTTTATACCACTGCCGTTTCTGTACCATCCCAGTGTATACGGAATTACCGAATGTGCACACAAGGGGTGCTATTTCAAAAGAAAATATATATATATTTATAAGCAAGAAGCTTGATCTTGATATCTAGCCACTTACATGCTGACCAGAACGCACGCGTGCATGTTGATTTTGTCCACCCACACCAGACACGATCAGGACACGCAGGTTGAAATATCAAAACAAACTCTGAACAAACTGTATTAATTTGGGGACAGCTCGAAAAGCATTAAACATTTATGGCAATTTAGCTAGCGAGCTTGCTGTTGCAAGCTAATTTGTCATGGGGTATAAACATTGGGTTGTTATTTTACCTGAAATGCACCAGGTCCTCTACTCCGACAATCAATCCATAGATAAAAGGGTAAACCGAGTTTGTTTCTAGTAATCTCTCCTCCTTCAGGCTTCTTCTTCTTTGGACTTTATATGGTGGTTGGCAACCAACTTTAAGGTGCATTACCACTACCAACTGGACTGGAGTGTGGACCTCAGTTCATCTTTCAATCACCCACGGGAGTACAGTTGAAGTCTGAAGTTTACATACACTTTAGCCAAATACATTTAAACTCAGTTTTCACAATTCCTGACATTTAATCCTAGAAAAAATTCCCTGTCTTAGGTCAGTTAGGACAACCACATTATTTTAAGAATGTGAAATGTCAGAAGAATAGTAGAGAGAATTATCTATTTCTACTTTTATTTCTTTCATCACATTCCCAGTGGGTCAGAAGTTTACATACACTCAATTAGTATTTGGTGGCATTGCCTTAAAATTGTTAAATTTAACTTGGGTAAAACGTTTCAGGTAGCCTTCGACAAGCTTCCCAGAATAAGTTGGGTGAATTGTCTCACTCCTCCTGACAGAGCTGGTGTAACTGAGTCAGGTTTGTAGGCATCTTTGCTCGCACACACTTTTTCAGTTCTGCCCACAAATTTTCTATACGATTGAGGTTGGGGCTTTGTGATGGCCACTCCAATACCTTAACTTTGTTGTCCTTAAGCCATTTTGCCACAAATTTGGAAGTATGCTTCGGGTCATTGTCCATTTGGAAGACCCATTTGCGACCAAGCTTTAACTTCCTGACTGATTGCTTGAGATGCTGCTTCAATATATCCACGTAATTTTCCTTCCTCATGAAGCCATCTATTTTGTGAAGTGCACCAGACCCTCCTGCAGTAAAGCACCCCCACAACATGATGCTGCCACCCCCGTGCTTCACGGTTGGGATGTTGTTCTTCGGCTTGCAAGCCTCCCCCTTTTTCCTCCAAACATAACTATGCTCATTATGGCCAAACAGTTCTATTTTTGTTTCATCAGACCAGAGGACATTTCTCCAAATAGTACGATCTTTGTCCCCATGTGCAAACCGTAGTCTGGCTTTTTTTATGGCGGTTTTGGAGCTGTGGTTCCTCTATCCTGAGTGGCCTTTCAGATTATGTCGATATAGGGCTCGTTTTACTGTGGATATAGATACTTTTGTACCCGTTTCCTCCAGCATCTTCACAAGGTCCTGTGCTGTTGTTCTGGGATTGATTTGCACTTTTCACACCAAAGTAAGTTCATCTCTAGGAGACAGAACGCGTCTCCTTCCGGAGCGGTATGACGGCTGCGTGGTCCCATGGTGTTTATACTTGTGTACTATTGTTTGTACAGATGAACGTGGTACCTTCAGGCATTTGGAAATTGCTCCCAAGGATGAACCAGACTTGTGAAGGTCTACAATTCTTTTTCTGAGGTCTTTCTTGGCTTATTTCTTTTGATTTTCCCATGATGTCAAGCAAAGAGGCACTGAGTTTGAAGGTAGGCCTTGAAATACATCCACAGGTACACCTCCAATTGACTCAAATGATGTCAATTAGCCTATCAGAAGCTTCTAAAACCATGACATCATTTTCTGGAATTTTCCAAGCTGTTTAAAGGCACAGTCAACTTAGTGTATGTCAACTTCTGACCCACTGGAATTGTGATACAGTGAATTATAAGTGAAATAATCTGTCTTTAAACAATTGTTGGAAAAATTACTTGTGTCATGCACAAAATAGATGTCCTAACCGACTTGCCAAAACTATAGTTATTAACAAATAATGTGTGTAATGGTTGAAAAACAAGTTTTAATGACTCCAACCTAAGTGTACGTAAACTTCCGACTTCAACTGTATATGCTCCTAAAAACCAAGAGAAGTGAGAGGTGGGACTTGCAGCGCATCAAGCGTCACAAAAAGAACCAAGTTCTATTTTAGCACCTGTAGCACCTGGCTACACAATGATTGAATAACACATGCACACGACGCGAGCGGTGTGGTCAGCATGTTAGCTAGCAAGTTAGCAAACCAAATGCATAGCTGGAGCCCTGAGCTGGATATAATTTAGAACACATCTTAGATATTTCATAGTTATACTTAACTTATAGTTATAAGCAGTGGGGTCGAATGCACCCCTGCAGCCTCCGTGAGGCGAGGGAGCACCCAACCTCCCCAAATGACAAAATATTTTTTCCTTCTTTTTAACAGTATTGAAAATCATACTGTCGGTATTTCAAAATACCCCAGTACAAGGTATAAACAATATATACACTGATGTGCTGTGACACAGGGGAGGCATCCGCTCACTCACTTCCAAGTAATGGTTGTGCTATTCATGAATCTTGGTGCTGTTGTGAATAATATGTGTTTACTCTGCTGCCCTAAATGATTGTTTCCTCTCCTACTGGTCTGCACCGTGTCTTATTAGTTTGATTTTGAATTAACTATGACTAAAATGACTTATGCATTGGACTGTAACAGTAGCCACATGCAGTGTTGTTTTGAATGAATTATGACTATGGTTACATCATTGTTATCTGTTGGACTGTTACAGTATGCAGTGTTGTTTTGAAATGAATCACTGTACAGCAGAGCTATTTTCTCCTCTTCTTAAAGGGAAACTTCTGAACTTGTGGAAACCATTTTTATGTCTCTGCATGCAGTATGAAGGAAGTTAGACTTCGTTTTGTGAGCCAATGCAAACTAGTGTTAGCGCAAGTACTGGAAGTCTACACGAGATAGCAACTTCCTTCAAACTGAACGCAGAGACATAAAAATGGTATCCACGAGTTCATCTGACTCTGGGGAAGTAGACAAAATATCCCTTTAAGGGCATGTAATTTAGTAGTGGATAATTATCCTGATATTGTTTTTGTGTGTGGTTGCTAGACCATGAGTGCCCCTTGGTTTAAATGAGGCAGCCATTGCAGCAGCAGCACAAACAACAACATCAACACTTATCCTTGCATTCTGTCCGCCAGTCTAGGTTTATGAGATCAAAACTGAATGAAATGTAAAAAATAACAAATCCTCTTGCTCTGGGACCAAATGAAAAATAAAGATGAATTTCTGTAATACCAGCATGCTAAAACATGTGCATAATTGGCGTCGCTCGCAGCACCCTGAGACATTTAGGCTTTTTGGTTTCCTGTCAGAGGCAGTAAAGGGATTAGGTTGGATTTGAAAGAGAGAATCCCTCTAATGACAAGACTTTGTTAATTAATAAATGAACTAACGAGGAACATTAACATGCTGTCTAATTTGAAGTCATCCTAGAAGTAATCCTTTGACGATAATAATTGGGAAACACCTCACAGTCATGCTTTCTATGGCAGCGGACAGCACACACAATTAATCAGGGAAAGCTACTATAAGCAGAGACGCCTACATATGTCAAAACGGTCCGGCAGACTATCACGGCTCTGTGACTGTGGACTATAAATTGGGCTTTTGAGACTATGTCAGCTCTAGTCAGCTCAAACTGACTATTTCCACTTATATACATTCCAAATGTAATTTTGGTTAAAAAGCTTCCCCAAAATAAATACATCCAAAATGCCCAGAGTGGGTTTATAAATGGCTAATGATTAGCATCAGTTGTGAGTGGTATTAATGTTGTATCTCGTGGTCGCTGCACTGGAGGCTGTTACGTAACGGACCACTGTGGTTCAGTTTGATTGACAGATTAGGGGACATCTCTGGAGATAAATATGATGAGGGAGGGAGGGGAAGTGTGGAGATGAAGGGTGTGTGTGTGTGTGTGTGTGTGTGAGTGTGTGCGCTGGAGAAACCGCCTGATCACCTCATCAGGGATGGCCTTTATGGCATGATGTGTCAGAGGGAGATGGGCCAATGGGTGATGGTGGCTGGCTTTTCCTGTCAGCTCAGCCTTAGCAGTGACAGCAGAGAGCAGAGAGAGCCAGGCTGTATTCCCCCAGGGGCAGCTGGCGGCCATTGCAGCTCCATGGAGCAGGGCTACACATGAGATTAGTGTAGTCAGACTGTGGCCCCATGGGGCCATCAACCTAGGACAAACATACCTAAGCTGTCATTCCTCTCCACTGTTAACAGCTCTGGGCCGAACTAGCGCTCTAATTAAGACTCATATCACTGGATCTCTGGATCTGAAAACCCTGGAGCACACGTAGGGCCTAGATATACATCCACAGTCCTGACCTCAACTCATACACATGGACACCGACAAAGGTACACAAATACAAACCAATACTCCACAGATGTACATGCACGCACGCACACACACACAGTCAGCTGAATAAGACCCGTATATCTGATGGCAGAAGCCCCTCTTCCCCTCCCCAAATCAGCTAGAGGTTAACCCCCCTACAACACATAGCATGAGGCCAAACCAAAGAGGAATCAGACCACATGGCCTGCTGGCCTTATCCTCTGATGCTCCATGATGCACTCGACTCTGTCTGCTATATAATACTGTAGTGACTCTCGTTCTTTCTCTCTCTCTTAGTCAGGTGCTTATTTTAACTTCCATTTTCTGAGAGAGCGAGAGAGGGGAGAAAGATAGAGGGGGCGGGAATGAGAGAGAGAGAGAGGCAAAGTGAGAGGAGAAAGCAGACAGGCTGCCCCATAGAGACAAAGTGAGGGAGACAGAGCGAGAGACATAGAAAGAAAGAGAGAGTGTGGGAGAGAGAGAGAGTGAGGGAGAGAGACAGCGATAGAGCCATAATAGAATGTCTACAAAGGCTGTGAAGTCAGCGTCACGCTAAATGAGCATGTCATCTAATCTACATTAGCATGACAACTTTGTTTTGGCTGCTCAGTACACGTCAGTGCACTTCAAACTGTGGTACTGTGCGGTCACTAACCTTCATGTGCTGAAGATTATAACAAAACAGTTAGCCCACTCAGTGAAACGGCCCCTGGAGTTTCTCTCTTCTACTTACTACTGATGTGTTGCACATCAAAACATCAAACCTTCCCTCATAGGGGTCATCGTGGGTGATGAAAGTAGAAACTCATGGATAATGCTTTTGTCTGTTCTTGAATTAGGTCTACAATTTGAGCAGTGGTCCTCTCTTACTGAAGAGGTTTGGGTATATGACTTCCGGTGTACTTCCTGTATGTAGAGGAAGTACACAGGAAGTACACATACCTCTTTGGTGATGAAGGAGCTGGAGAGGGTGACGGCGGACCAGAAGAAGATGCCACAGCTCAGGATGATCTTCCTGTTGAAACGGTCGCCCAGGTAACCGAAGATGGGCGCCGCCACCATGAAACTGCAGATGAAAACTGTGGAAGACAAAGAGGCCAAATGTTAAATCACTGTAGCTTCAGTAGGCTATCACTGCCCTTTTCTTTCCTCGCACACAAAAGTAAATAAATATCATTGTGTGAGAATGTTGAGTGTCGCTGCACTGATGTGTTATTTTATAATTATGAAAGTGTCATAATTCCAATGACAATGAAGTAGGCAAAAGCACAAACGGATCTGGGACCAGGCTAGTAGTCTCCCTGGTTGGTATTGATAGTGAGCCAGGCACTCAGGCGTTCTGTGAAGGACTGCCAAAGGTCACCCAACCTACCTCAGACCATGCAGGATCCCATTATACAGGCACATATTAAAGTGATATTACAGAGACAATGGAAGTATTTTAAAGACTGGGTTATTTCAGCTCTCTCTGATAGCATTATAGGAATGATGTTATTATGTGAATTATGCTGTTATATTATCACGTATTCAGCATTAGCCTATTATTGCCTCTGATCTGATTTGATTTAATATGTATCATCTAAGCTGGCCGAGCAATAAAAACAAAGGTTGCTTTCCCTTTTATAGTCATAGTAATCCTCTCACTGAAATTGAGCATGAACCTCACTAAAGTACAGTAGGTTACAGTACATGAGTGGGTGGCTGAAAGTGTGCTTCACTAATCCTCTCACTGCTGACTTTATAAAAACAAATCCGCGGGGGGCTTATGGCAGTATCTATCTATGAGAAAGACAACCCTCCCTGAACATTGTTGAATATTTAATGTTATCGGACAGAGGTTTATTTCTCTGCAGATATAAAGGGCAGAGGGATTACACTTGACAGCAGTACAGTCTGACAACAGGGCTTCGGAAGACGGGCACTCTCCAAGAGTGTTTTGACACTTCATCAGCATAAAGCTATCCTGGGGGGGGGTTATATAACAATAAAGGGGTGGGTCTGCAGCATCATCGAGAAACAGCCTGATAGGGAAGAGCAGAATGCTGACCTCAGAGGGCCACACTGTCTCTTTAACACTATACAGTATATTACTAAGGAAATATATTCCCTTGACTGACAAAGAATTCAAAATCACAGTGCTATCCAATGTGGCCTAGCCAAAGGATGACCCAAGGGTGACATAGCCAAAGGATGACCCAAGGGTGACGTAGCCAAAGCAGAAGCAAAAACAAAACTAGATGGGGGGTTCCCCACACAGAGACTATAGCCAACTGGGTTTGTCCTGCTATCATTGCCTGTACTGAACCAGGGGCTCCACTGTACAGAATATATACTGTAGTAGTAGATGGTGCAGTTGAGATATCACAGGGTTCCCTGCCACATATCGATGCCCTCATCTTGATATTTAATAACTTCCAATTATAGAGGAAGAGAAAACGCTGAGGCAGCTTCATTATGGGATGTTACTGTTGGCACTGTTTCCAAGCCGGCCGCTCTGCTCCTGTAACAGAGGAGGTGCTTCTCTCTGGAACCACACCAAGCCTGTTAGGAAATCCACAGAATCATTTGGTACACTGAAACAAATGAGGGCTGTTTCATAACTAATACTTGTTCTGTTTTATGGAGATTTATCTTTTGTAGGACCTACCTGGGACTTTGCTTTTATGATGATTTATAATTCATGTTGAGTATTTGTTTTGTCTGTGGCCAGGCTAAAGAGCTGACATCAATGTACTATCATATCAGGTTTTACCTGAGTCACAATCTATTTATTCTAAATATAATGGGTTGTAGCTAGATAAATCTATCACCTGTTGAGGGATGGGAACACACACAGGCACTCAAAATATTCACTCAAACACACACTCAGAACTGCCACTCACCCATGCAGATCAAACACACCCTGCTAAGGAATGGTTGAACAATTCCTCTGTCAAGCTGATCTATTTGGGGTGATTTTGGTTTGGCACATCTTTCTCCCTCTGACATCATGATGAGTTTAGTAATTAGTTGAATAAACACACAGACTGGGTGGTTAGCATCATTGAGGAATCCTCTACCAACCATTACCAGATAATGGCGCTTTGGTCTCTGTAGTCGGGTGTCAGCCTTCTGTCAGGTCAGTCTCCCCCCCCCCCTCCAATTCAATTTAAGGGCTTTATTGGCATGGGAAACATATGTTTACATTGCCAGAGCAAGTAAAATAGATAATAAACAATAAAAAAATGTACTGTAAACATTACACTTCCAAAAGAATAAAGAGATTTCAAATGTCATATTACTCTCTCTCTCACACACAGACACACACACACACACACACACACACACACACACACACACACACACACACACACACACACACACACACACACACACACACACACACACACACACACACACACACAACTAACTAACGACAGGGTGTCATACACAGAGATAAGACAGGGAGAGGCCCACAATCAGCCTCCACCAGCAGCTGTACATGGGTTTAAATAGACAATCTCTCAGGGGTGATGGTGCTCAACAGAGAACTGCCACAACAATATGAACTCAAAGTAGCAAGAAGCCTGTCTGCTAACTAAGCAATTAAGAAGGAGACCACACATGGACAATCCTCTCCTCTCTCTCCCTGTTTCCTGTGAAACTGTGATTTATTTCTAAATTAACTGTGTTTGTTTTTACAGCGGCATCATTATCATCTCTCCTCCATTCAAAGCACCTGGGAGTGGAGGCTTTGTGCTGTATGTGCGTGTGTGTGTGTTTGCGTGTGTGTGCGCGCGTTCGTGCATGAGGGCTTATTCAGCGTTAGCCAATTAACCCCTAATTCACCCCAGTGTGTGTTTGAATTCAGGCCTAAGTTCTCTGTTAGTGCTAGTGATAATGATTGAACTCCCTGGGCAGTAGCACAGAGTTTACCTTTAGTTTAAACAAAAAGGAAAAGATTAAGGGGAAAATACCCAAAATATACCGTACAAGGTGGTGCGTGCCTGCGTTTTGTGTGTGTATGAGTACATGCCTGTGTCTGTGTGTGTGTGTGTGTGTGGTGTGTGTGTGTGTGTGTGTGTGTGTGTGTGTGTGTGTGTGTGTGTGTGTGTGTGTGTGTGTGTGTGTGTGTGTGTGTGTGTGTGTGTGTGTGTGTGTGAGGTCTATGAAACATTCAAGCCAGTATATTTCCATAATTAACTATGCATAATGAAAGGTGCACTGGCGACACACACATTGGCGCTTAGATTGACTGGAATCTATTCCCCATGAGTATGAATGAGGCATTAGCCTGACACAGTCAGTTAGCAGGAAAGGTTATATAGATTCCAGTGCACCCACTGGGTAGGTGTTCTAGTCAGAGTGTATGTCTACGGTACAGAGCAGGTGCAGTTATAACGTCTATGGTGACTAGTGAACACTGCCTCTGGCTATTTCCCCAGGCCAGGTAGATTCCTTAAGATGTTGACTGTCACGAAACCATAAACAGATGAATTATGACTGTGTTGTTATTGTTAGAGATTGTCTTTGGTGGTTGACCAGGGGGACAGAAAGGCGTGATTGGTTGTTTAGCCAAAAATAGCCACACCCTTCCTTTCCATAGAATCAGAAACACCCACAGAATGAAATACTGTAGAACACTATTACATTGTATCTGTATGGCCCACCCTTCCAACCACTGAATCAAGGCTGGTGAGTTCTGAGTTCTGCTAGCTGATCTAGGTTTTGTTCTCTATGTCTGTGGTTTCGTTTCTGGTTATCTACAGTCAATCACGGACTACAAAAGAAAAATCAGCCCCGTCGCGGATCACGATGCCTTGCTCCCAGACAGACTAAACAAGTCTTTTGCTCGCTTTGAGGACAATACAGTGCCACTAACACGGCCCGCTACCAAAACCTGCGGGCTCTCCTTCACTGCACCCAACGTGAGTAAAACATTTAAACGTGTTAACCCTCGCAAGGCTGCAAGCCCAGACGGCATCCCTAGCCGCATCCTCAGAGCATGCGTAGACCAGCTGGCTGGTGTGTTTACAGACATATTCAATCAATCCTTATCCCAGTCTGCTGTCCCCACATGCTTCAAGAGGGCCACCATTGTTCCTGTTCCCAAGAAAGCTAAGGTAACTGAGCTAAATGACTATTGCCCTGTAGCACTCACCTCTGTCATCATGAAGTGCTTTGAGAGACTAGTCAAGGACCATATCACCTCCACCCTACCTGACACCCTAGACCCACTCCAATTTGCTTACTGACCCAATAGGTCCACAGACGACGCAACCGCCATCACACTGCACACTGCCCTAACCCATCTGGACAAGAGGAATAGCTATGTAAGAATACTGTTCATCGATTACAGCTCAGCATTTAACACCATAGTACCCTCCAAACTCGTCATTAAGCTCGGGTCTCGACCCCGCCCTGTGCAACTGGGTCTCGACCCCGCCCTGTGCAACTGGGTCCTGGACTTCCTGACGGGCCGCCCCCAGGTGGTGAGGGTAGGTAACAACATCTCCACCCCGCTGATCCTCAACACTGGGTCCCCACAAGGGTGCGTTCTCAACCCTCTTCTGTACTCCCTCTTCACCCACGACTGCGTGGCCATGCACGCATCCAACTCAATCATCAAGTTTGCAGACGACACTACAGTGGTAGGTTTGATTACCAACAATGACGAGACGGCCTACAGGGAGGAGGTGAGGGCCCTCGGAGTGTGGTGTCAGGAAAATAACCTCGCACTCAATGTCAACAAAACAAAAGAGATGATCGTGGACTTCAGGAAACAGCAGAGGGAGCAGCCCCTTATCTACATTGACGGGACAGTAGTGGAGAGGGTGGAGAGTTTTAAGTTCCTCGGCGTACACATCACGGACAAACTGAAATGGTCCACCCACACAGACAACGTGGTGAAGAAGGCGCAGCAGCGCCTCTTCACCTCAGGAGGCTGAAGAAATTCGGCTTGTCACCAAAAACACTCACAAACTTTTACAGATGCACAATCGAGAGCACCCTGTCGGGCTGTATCACCGCCTGGTACGGCAGCTGCTCCGCCCATAACCGGAAGGCTCTCCAGAGGGTAGTGAGGTCTGCACAACGCATTACCGGGTGCAAACTACCTGCCCTCCAGGACACCTACACCACCCGATGTCACAGGAAGGCCAAAAAGATCATCAAGGACAGCAACCACCCGAGCCACTGCCTGTTCACCCCGCTAACATCCAGAAGGCGAGGTCAGTACAGGTGCATCAAAGCTGGAACCGAGAGACTGAAAAACAGCTTCTATCTCAAGGCCATCAGACTGTTAAACAGCCATCACTAACGTTGAGTGCCTGCTGCCAACATACTGACTCAACTCAAGCCACTTTAATAATGGGAAAATTGATGTAATCAATTTATCACTTGCCCTGTTATATTATTTATATTACATCATGTTTACATAACCTACATTATTCATCTCATATGTATATACTGTATGCCATACCATCTACTGCATCTTGCCATCTTGATGTAATTAGATGTATCACTAGCCACTTTAAACAATGCCACTTTATATAATGTTTTCATACCCTACATTACTCATCTCATATGTATATACTGTACTCTATACCATCTACTGCATCTTGCCATCCTGATGTAATGTATCACTAGCCACCTTAAACAATGCTGCTTTATATGTTTTCATACCCTACAATACTCATCTCATATGTATATACTGTACTCCATACCATCTATTACATCTTGCCTATGCCGTTCGGCCATCACTCATTTATATATTTTTATGTACATATTCGTATTCATTCCTTTACACTTGTGTGTATAAGGTAGTTGTTGTGGAATTGGTAGATTACTTGTTAGATATTACTGCATGGTCGGAACAAGAAGCACAAGCATTTCGCTACACTTGCATTAACACCTGCTAACCATGTGTATGTGACAAATAAATTTGATTTGATTTACTGAATTTGAATAGGAGACAGACGGAAAAGGCTTAATTTGGGGCAAAATTGAGTTCAAGACAATTCCCTTAGGCACAATAAAAAGAAGCTGATAAATATATTGGATTTATGATTTTTTTTGTATCCTCCTCCCAAAAAGCCTTATTATAGACTGTTGTTATCCATCTTCCTATAAAGACTGAACTGAAGGCACACGTGTACATTGCCTTCAGAAAGTATTCATACCCCTTGACTTATCCACATTTTATTGTGTTACAGCCTGAATTATTTTTTCTCCTCCATCTACACACAATCCCTCATAATGACAAACTGAAAACGTTATTTTTTTTAAAAAAATTAAATTTTATTGAAAATCAAATACAGAAATATCTCATTTACGTAAGTATTCACACCCTTGAGTCAATATAAGCAGCTTTGGCAGCGATTACAGCTGTGAGTCTTTCTGGGTAAGTCTATGAGAGCTGTTTATACTTGGATTGTGCAACATTTGCCCATTATTCTTTTCAAAACTCTTCAAACTCTGTCAAATTGGTTGTTGATTGTTGCTAGACAACCATTTTCAGGTCTTTCCATAGATTTTTAAGTCAAAACTGTAACTCGATGACTCATTGCGCTATTTCTATGCTTCCCGTTTCTATGTTTCGTTTTTGCATCTTTTACTTTCGGTTTTGTACACCAGCTTCAAACAGCTGAAAATACAATATTTTTGGTTATGGAAAACATATTTCACAGTGGTTTAGATGGTACAATGATTCTCTACACTATACTTGCTTGTTTTGTCACAAACTGAAATTAGGCTATTTGAACTATTTGAATTTTACCAGGAAATGGCGGAGCGTTGTCTGCATAGTGCATGCTCAAAGGGATATTCAATGTCAAATTAAATCAAATGTATTTATAAAGCCCTTCTTACATCAGCTGATATCTCAAAATGCTGTACAGTAATGTCACCTTTTTTTTACCCATCTACCAATAGGTGCCCTTTTTCGCGAGGAATTGGAAAACCTCCTTGGTCTTTTTTTGTTGTTGAATCTATGTGCACATTGATTGATTAATTGATCAAATACCATACAAAGATAAATAACTTACATTTTTCAAAACTAATCCAATCTGGATGCACTCTATCACAGTGCGATCCGTTTTGTCACCAAAGCCCCATATACTACCCACCACTGCGACCTGTACACTCTCGTTGGCTGGCCCTCGCTTCATACTCGTCGCCAAACCCACTGGCTCCAGGTCATCTACAAGACCCTGCTAGGTAAAGTCCCCCCTTGTCTCAGCTCACTGGTCACCATAGCAGCACCCACCTGTAGCACGCGCTCCAGCAGGTATATCTCTCTGGTCACCCCCCAAAGCCAATTCCTCCTTTGGCCATCTCTCCTTCCTGTTCTCTGCTACCAATGACTGGAACGAACTACAAAAATATCTGAAACTGGAAACACTTATCTCCCTCACTAGCTTTAAGCACCAGCTGTCAGAGCAGCTCACAGATCACTGCACCTGTACATAGCCCATCTATAATTTAGCCCAAACAACTACCTCTTCACCTACTGTATTTATTTATTTATTTATTTTGCTCCTTTGCACCCCATTATTTATATTTCTACTTTGCACTTTCTTCCACTACAAATCTACCATTCCAGTATTTTACTTGCTATATTGTATTTACTTTGCCACCATGGCCTTTTTTTTGCCTTTACCTCCCTTATATCTCACCTCATTTGCTCACATTGTATATAGACTTATTTTTGTACTGTATTATTGACTGTATGTTTGTTTCACTCTGTGTTGTTGTATGTGTCGAACTGCTTTGCTTTATCTTGGCCAGGTCGCAATTGTAAATGAGAACGTGTTCTCAACTTGCCTACCTGGTTAAATAAAGGTGAAATTAAAATACAAATAAATTGTTGTTCCAGTTTAGATGGTTTAGGTAGTCTTGTTTGTCAAGTCCTTCACCATAGAAGTCATTCTTAATGCAGGTTGTGGGTGATAAAATATTACATTTGTTGGATATAGTACCTCTGTCTGGATTCCGATAGGAATTACTAATCATTTCACAAACCAGATTATTGTGACTTGCAGATCTGATGTGGTCCATGAGACAAGATTTTCAGACCACAATGTTGAGGATAACTAGGTCATAACTCCCGGCCTTATGAAACGTACTGTATAATAAATGGTCATAAAGGGTTTCATTCTAATTCAAACACATTCACTTAGGTAGCCACTTGGTGAAGGCTTCAGGACTAGAAATGATTGAATGCAACAACCATGACTCTGTCACTAACAAACACAGTTAGGCAGGAAGGGAGCTCAGCGGAGGTATCAAGCTTCCATAGAATCCTTTCTCTACCACTCACATTCCAAGGCTGAGCACCATTGTCTAGATGTATCTTTGTGATCGTCTCTCTCTCCACTTGTTGTTTATGGTCTGAACCATTATTGTGTCTGTGAGAGCATGGGCAGCACCATTGAGGTCATCTCCATTTTGAAGTAGTCAATTTTCTTCTTCTACTACTTCTATGAGTTGCATACTGCCACCTAGAGTGTGTTGTTTGAACAGGTATAAAGCCAAGTTTGCCGATTTACTGCCACCTACATTTGTGGATTGTTTGCTCACAGGTATAATTCATTGGCTGATCCCTCCCGATGACCTGGATGGAATATGAAGTCCCACCCAGTTGACTAATTCAAAATGGAGAAAGCCCTCAATGGCGCTGCTCATGCTAAAACAAGCTTTTGGGCACTAAAGTCTATTTTTGTTTATGCATTTTGTTTATGCTTTGCAATGAAGGGAAGGAAATGTCTTTGATGAGATCATTTATAGGACATTGGGTTAGCTCTGACCACTAACATCTCTGATTGACTTTCCCTCTAAACAAGGTAAAGCCAGAGAGAGTTATAAGAGCCAGTCAACCCATATCTCCAGTGGAGTATAGCGTAGAGTATATACTATGGGCTGACCTCTAACGAGTGGTGCTATACACACATGCATGCACACATGCACACTAACACACCTGCATGCACATACACATCGTGAGATTATGAATGCTTGAAAGGAACAATGGTGATTGACACACATCTGTGTGTTTTTTTGTCCTTAGAAGGGAAGCCACATTGAATGTCTTTATTGTAATGCCAAGTATTTGATGGGGTGAGGCTATAACCTTAAGAACTTACAGAACAATCAGTGCAGTGGGTGAATGAAATCTACAGGCAGTTAATCAGTACCATACACTCTCCTTGTATCAATCTTTATCAGGTCAGACCGTTAAATCGGTCAGACCATGAGATGAACGGGCTCATCTGCTGAGTAGACCTAGCTACTTTACGGATGCTGCATGTTTGTGATAGCTGTCAGTGATAATGGAGTTCAAACACAGACATTTGTGACTCACACACACACACACACACACACACACACACACACACACACACACACACACACACACACACACACACACACACACACACACACACACACACACACACACTCACACACACACACACACACACACACACACACACACACACACACACACACACACACACACACCACCAATCAAACACACTGCTTCCCAATGCTTGTCATTAGAATTATGTAAGCTGTTTCCTTTTATTAGCCTATAGCAGGGTCCCACCCCATCTACTCTGACAAACACAGATCTCCATCTATAAAGTAATTTAGTTGGTCATTATTGTGTGCCTTTTGGTCATTAAACTAATTACCAGTCATGTCTGTGGGATTCTGTTTTAATCACAATAGATTATGAGACGAAAGTCTCATTACTTTTTAACTCTTTTACTTGAGTACATATATGAGTACATATATGTACTTGAGTACATATATGACCCATAGACTAATGACAAGGACATGGTTTCTGGATGAAACATCATCTGCTATCTTTCATAATGGATACTGCTTCACAGAGTCAAGAGTCAACTTAACCTCACAAAGAGGCCTTTTAATCAAGGAGATTGATGTCGACTGCTTGTCTCTCAGGGGAGATCTAGGCCTTTGAGGCCTGGCAAGGAGGAGCATTCTGACTTGTAGCCTATCTCAAGTACGGCTTCTGTTCTGTAGACTGGATGGATTAATCTTACTCAACTCTCATTCGTTCTCATTCAGACAACCTTGTGTGTGGAGTTGGTGTGTGTGGAGTGTGCAGTGCCTCGGGCATTCATAAAAACAGTCTTATAGTCTCTCCTGAACTCGCTTATTCTCTGTGTAGTTTAGTGAGGATTGCAACAGATGAAAGATATTATATCCATATTCCCATACTGGGTCCATATCCCCATATTGGGTAGACCTGTATGGCTACTGATGTTTTCATTTCAAACACCTATTCATGTGTGTCAAACCTAGACCGAAGATTCCTCAAATTCCTCATCGAATTCTCTGCGTGCCTGTCAGGTGAGCACCAGGCCAGACCAGTTTGTCTCTCAAGGTGCAAATTACCATCAATTACCGGGATTAGCTGCATTTAGGAACATTAGGACATTCCTTTGGACGACAGGAGAACAAAGGCTGGGTGACAACCGGACAAAAATAATAGCCTCTATTTTAGTGTCTGTTCTTGACTCACAGTAACCTGTGAAGTGAGTCTAGCAGACTCGAGCTAGTTTCGTTGTGATGTTCTCAAGCTCAAGGCTGTTGAATCACACATAATAATACATTTACCATAGGCTATGTAGTTACCTCACTCAGACAAGGCTTAAGATGAAGCCTTTGAGGGGACTGCCCACCTCTCAGTGATGAGACACACTGTAGAACATGAGAGTGTTGGATGGATGTGAGGGGGTGGCATCCCGCCACAGAGACTCCCGCTGACTAAGCATGCCGGACGGCTTTTGGCTGCCCGTCATGGTGCCTGAGCTGCTAGCTAGCTAACCCATGGAGAGAGATGGAGATACAGTACAGTATACGCCTCCACTTTAAGATCTCAGTGTGTCCGTGATAGGGGAGATATACAGTGCAAAGTATTCAGACGCTTTCCCCTTTTCCACTTTTTGATACGTTACAGCATTATTCTAAAATTGATTAAATTAAATGTTTTGCTCATCAATCTACACACAATACCCCATAATAACAAAGCAAAAACTGGTTTTTAGACATTTTTGCACATTTATTAAATATAAAAACAGACATACCATATTTACACAAGTATTCAGACCTTTTGCTGGAGCTCCGGTGCATCCTGTTTCCATTGATCATCCTTTGAAATGTTTCTACAACTTGACTGGAGTCCATCTGTGGTATAAGGTCCCACTATATAAGGTCCCACAGTTGACAATGCATGTCAGAGCAAAAACCAAGCCATGAGTTGGAAGGAATTGTCGTACAGCTTGAAGACAGGATTGTGTTGAAGCACAAATCTGGGGAAGGGTACGCAAACATTTCTGCAGCATTGAAGATCCCCAAGAACACAATGGCCTCCATCATTCTTAAATGGAAGAAGTTTGGAACCACCAAGACTCTTCCTAGAGCTGGCCGCCCAGCCAAACTGAGCAATCGGGGGAGAAGGGCCTTGGTCTGTGAGGTGACCAAAAACCCGATGGTCACTCTGACAGAGCTCCAGAGTTCATCTGTGGAGATGGGAGAACCTTCCAGAAGGACAACCATCTCTGCATCACTCCACCAATCAGGCCTTTATGGTAGAGAGGCCAGACGGAAGCCACTCTTCAGTAAAAGGCACACGACAGCCCGCTTGGAGTTTGCCAAAAGGCACGTAAAGGACTCACAGACCATAGGAAATAAGATTATCTGGTCTGATGAAACCAAGATTGAACTCTTTGGCCTGAATGCCAAGTGTCACGTCTGGAGGAAACCTGGCACCATCCCTAAGGTGAAGCACGGTGGTGGAAGCATCATGCTGTGGGGATGTTTTTCAGCAGCAGGGACTGGGAGACTATTCAGGATCAAGGGAAAGATAAACGGAGCAAAGTGCAGAGAGATCCTTAATGAAAACCTGCTCCAGAGCGCTCAGGTCCTCAGACTGGGGCGAAGGTTCACCTTCCAACAGGACAATGACCCTAAGCACACAGCCAAGACAACACAGTAGAGGCTTCGGGACAAGTCTCTGAATGTCCTTGAGTGGCCCAGCCAGAGCCCGGACTTGAACATCTCTGGAGAGACCTGAAAATAGCTGTGTAGCGACGCTCCACATCCAACCTGACAGAGCTTGAGAGGATCTGCAGAGAAGAATGGGAGAAACTCCCCAAATACAGGTGTGCAAAACTTTTAGCGTCCTACCCAAGAAGACTCAAGGCTGTAATCACTGCCAAAGGTGCTTCAACAAAGTACTAAGTAAACGGTCTGAATACTTATATAAATATAATATTTATGTTTTCATTTTTTATAAATAAAAACAAACCGTTTTTGCTTTGTCATTATGGGGTATTCGGTGTATATGGATGAGGGAAAAAACTAACTAACTAACGTAACAAAATATGTAAAAAGTCAGGGATTCTGAATATTTTCCGAATACACTGTATTACAGTACTTCTACAGAGCACACAATATGTCTGGATATCACTTACATAGAGGTGGTGAAAACAGGGGAGGACAGAGAATGTGATCCCTCATGTGTCACTGGCAAACACTACTCATTCAAGGGTACATAGACATTTAATTGAGTTCTACTGAGTGGGCAAATGGAGGGATCAATTTAAAGCATATGCAGTTGTCTGTATGCCACTGATGTATGTCCCAAAGCGAGTCACTCCTCACTAGCAGGTAATGGGCATAGTTCAGTTAAAGTACAATATCTACTGTAATATAGAGAGTGAAGATAGATATACAGTACCAGTCAAAAGTTTGGACACACCTACTCATTCAAGGGTTTTTCTTTAGTTTGACTATTTTCTACATTGTAGAATGATAGTGAAGACATCAAAACTATTAAATAACACATATGGAATCATGTTGTAACCAAAAAGGTGTTAAACAAATCAACATTTATTTTATATTTTAGATTCTTCAAAGTACGCACCCTTTGCTTTGATGACAGCTTTGCACACTTTCTCTTATCCAGCTTTACCTGGAATACTTTTCCAAAAGTCTTGAAGGAGTTCCCACATATGCTGAGCACTTGTTGGCTGCTTTTCCTTCACTCTGCGGTCCAACTCATCCCAAACCATCTCAATTGGGTTGAGCTCGGGTGATTGTGGAGGCCAGGTCATCTGATGCAGCACTCCATCACTCTCCTACTTGGTCAAATAGCTATTCTTGCCATAATATGGATTTTGTCTTTTACCAAATAGGGCTATCTTCTGTATACCATTCCTACCATGTCACAACACAACTGATTGGCTCAAACGCATTAAGAAGGAAATAAATTCCACAAATTAACTTTTACCAAGGCACATCTGTTAATTGAAATGCATTCCAGGCGACTACTTCATGAAGCTGGTTGAGAGAATGCCAAGTGTGAAAAGCTGTCATCAAGGCAAAGGGAAGAATCTGAAATCTAAAATATATTTTGATTTGTTTAACACTTTTTTGGTTATTACATGATTCCATATGTGTTATTTCATAGTTTTGATGTCTTCACTATTTTTCTACAATGTAGAAAATAGTAAAAATGAAGAAAAACCCTGAAATGAGTAGGTGTGTCCAAACGTTTGACTGGTACTGTATACTGTACACACCTCCACAGAGCAGAGCTCCTAGTCTTTAGAAAAGCTCCTGTCCTCTGCCTCATCAACACATGGCACCCCCGGACATCACTTAGAATGTAAAGAGATATTCCCCCCTCCCTAAGGAACACCCTGATGGGCATCCTGCCTACAGTGCCAGAAAGAGGAAGAATCCCCTCTGCCTGGCTGCCTTTGCCTCGCTAGGCAATGAGTCAACCAATGATTCAAATACGCAATTCTATCTATTCCTATGAATAAAACATGTTGTATGGGGTATGTCTGTGTGTGATTGATATTCACTCAGTCTGTATGGATAATACATTTCCCTATGAAACAGCTTCCTACACAACAGACCAGAGAACAGAGCACCTGCAAGGGACTGCTTTGTGTGCGTCCCCAATGGCACCATATTTCCGATACAGTGCACTACTTCTGATCGGGGCCCATAGGGCTCTGGTCAAATGTAGTACACTACAGTATATAGGAAATAGGGTGCCATTGGGAACGCACACGATAGTGCACTATATAAGGACTAGGATGCCAGTTGGGACGCAGTCATGAATACGGCTTTGGGATGAGGGATACCAAACGCACAGCGGAGTGTGTTTGATCTTTTTCCATAAATCTTTATCGACAGCAACTTGTCCGTATACTCCCGCGTATGTATTTTAATTGAGATAACAATGTTTTTTTATTTTTTATTATTCCCAAGTACTGTCCCTGTCTTGTGGCCCATGTGTTAGGGGATAAAATGGTTGGAGGGGCTGGTGTAAAGCTGTTGAAAGGACGTAGAACATATTGGGATCTTAGCCCCTGCTAACACACACACACACACACGCACACACACACGCACACACACACACGCACACACACAGAGACACACACACACAGAGACACACACAGAGACACACACAGAGACACACACACACACACACACACACACAGATGGACAGACAGACAGACACACAAATAGACAAACACGCAGACACACAGACAGACACGCAGACAGACACACACACACAGCTCGTCCGCTCTCTCTGTCCTTTCTGTCACTGCCAAGGTTATCTGGCCGGTGAAAGGGCTGCGTGAGGTTCAGAGAGCCAACTAGCTATGATTCATTCTGATACATATGGAAATCAGATTACTGGTTTTCAACCCTCACTGTGTTTTTCTTCAGCCAGTCCAGTATTATATAATTAAGTTGAAAATATATTTATTGACATTTGTGCAGAGGAATTGGCCTGATATAGTTTTGGTTGTTTGTTATTATATTTTATCTAATGGAATAATACATTTATTTCATTAGATACTTGATCTAATGACATCTCTATAGATTGTTCGTTGACTAACCTGGTGAGATGTCTGTCAGTTGCAGTTAAGCTGTCGTTCATTTGCCGTTGTTCCTCTTCCATCAAACATATTTTATGTTTTATTTAGTACCTAGCACTAGGAGTGTCAAAACTCGTTATGCCTCATAACTCCAGGAATGTGATTTGTTTGATATGACATGCTTAGTTGATCTGGATAGAGTGCAAAGTTAGTCTGTTTACAGAGAGAAACACAGTTGTACGTTTTCTCTCACTCAATCTCACTTGAATTAATAGCACTGAAGAAGCACAGCGGCTAAACGAAGAAACGCTGTGCTACTGTTCTGTATCATGCTGTGATTTTCTGAAAGGAACTGTAGCTACCTGAAGACATTAAACTCTGATGATCACACAATGTTGGCGAAACACTTCAGCTCAAAAGAAAAACCTCGAGATGTTATTACAGTTGTCTTGTCAAGGTTTCGACAGGTTAAGACCTCAAAGTCATCACGGTGACTCACCTTCTCGCTAACATGGGACTGTAGTCTATCTCATGGCAGACATTTTGTCACACAAACCTTAAGACAATCGAAATAAAACAATATACTCCCGATAGGCCCATTGACAGCCACACCTACAAGAGGTTACAGGTTTGAACGGTGAGATCACAGAAACATACACCAATAGCAATGTAATGTGGAGGAAGGAAACTCAACCCAACAACATGCCTCACACTAAAGTGTCAGCTATAGAAACAGAGAATATGTAAGGCAACTGTGTAAACTGTGAATGTCAGCCCGGCTACACTCTAAAAACAAAAGGTGCTATCTAGAACCTTAAAGGGTTCTTCGGCTGTCCCCATAGGAGAACCCTTTGAATAACCCTTTTTGGTTGCAGATAGAACCGTTTTTTCTAAGAGTGTAGGCCACCAAAAGAAAGATAATACCGCCACCTCTCTTATACAGGAGTATTTGTTCCTAATGCTTTGGCATTTCATCTACCTCAGAAGAGACACTTAAGAGTTTCTTAAGAACAGAGAAAGACCAAAGACATTACGAAAGAAGCCAGAAGCATGAATCAGTGCTAACTGAAGCTCAGACGGGAAACTTTGTGACGTATGACGTGACAATGCAGTGTTTTCAGTTATCTCTGGGCAAGCTTAAGCTCTCATTATGTCACACTAAAAACAGCCCATAGACTGTGAATGGATTCGAGTTTCTGGTTGATATTGGGTCTGTTGGAAAATGCATACAGTATATCGAGGAGCGGAAAGAAAGAACGAATAACCCACAAAGCAAACAGATTAGCAGAGCAAAGAACTCATGATCAGGAGGAAGTTTAGCACTGTGTTAAGCTTGTGAATGGAGGAAGGAAAGAAGAATACATAGAAGCATCCAGTGTCTTTTGTATAGTACCATTCATTCAACATACATGTAAGAAAGAGGCAGAAAACAACTTATCTAAGCCTCACCTGGCTCTCCCTTCAGAAACCAATGGGCTCCCCATTCAGACTGATTCTATGCATTTAATCGACTTCTCCACCACTTCAAAAGTATTCAGAGTTTCCACTGAGAATCTTTAAAGTAGTGTCTCTCGTCTTGACAGACTTTCTAGCCAGGTAGGTAGCGCGAGACTTTCACTACGTCTGAAATGGCATCTCATTCCATCTATAGTGCACTGATTTTAACCAGCCTTTGATTACGGCTCGTGAGATGACTCAAACAGAGACAAACCTTTTCCTAGTGAGGTCTCAATGGATGTGCTGCTGCCATGATGGTGCCAGAATCCTAATCAGATCATATCGTGGAAGGAAGAGGCTGGAAGATACAGTGGCTTATATAACACTGTGGAAACTGGAATGAGTGTCAATCTGAAACGCCATCCGGGTTTAATCAATGATCTATTGTTCTCTCCAGGTAAGAGAGTGGTGAGCTCAACACCTGGAAATGGCTGTATGAACCATGGTGCATTGTGGCTTTGGGTGGAGGGTGGTGGCCCCTAATACCATAATTAGTCTACATTATTCCAATGTTGAGTGCAAATTGCCATGATGGGGAAGCCAACATACACAACACAGCTTGGCAGAGGGAGAGAGGGATTTCCTGTATTTTTTTGTGCACGACCACATGAGGGGATATCCACTGTGTGTCTGTCTTTGTGTGTACATTTTTTTGTGGGGGATAACAAATACACCAAAACTAAAACAATATGCTTACCAAGACAATACAAGGATAATTCTGTTATTTTGCGCTTGTGGAAAGGGGGATTTTCTCTGCCTCTCAGAAAGCCAATTTTACTGATTGGCTTACAGAGTGATGCCTTTTATCAAAATGTATTCGAGAGGGAAAAAGGGAGTGAGAGAGAGGGGGAGCGAGGAAATGAGAAAATGGGGTAAATTGCTACGAGACTCTCCCATTGGCTCACAAAGACAAAAGGTGAGAGCCCAGGGGAAAACATCTCAAATTAGCTCATAGAGGGAAGTAGCAAAATGGGTCATGTAGGTTTTTACCAAACATCTGTGTTTGTGAGTGTGTAATTATAAAAAATACAAAGAGAGAGAGTGAGAAGAGGAGGAGCAGGGTAAGAGGATTAGCAATGGTAAATTAAGGCTTTTCCCCCTCAGGACCAGAGTAAAGACACAAAGCAGACTGAGACCACACACCACACCAGGGTCGTGTTCAGAAGGCACGAAACAGAAGAAAAAGTCTGAAAACGGTGTGAAACGGGGAGGTATTGTCTTAACTTGGTCATTTTGTTTTCAAAACATTTTGTTACAGTTTTCCCGAATGAACATGACCACGTCCTATACTAGGGATCTAATAGAGTTTGGGTGAGAGTTCTACTCCACAGTCACATTTAATAATGTTTCCGTATCTAGCATTACTCATCTCATATGTATAAACTGCACTCCACACTATTCTACGGTATCTTAGTCACTTTTAAATTGTGTTTACATATTACATCACCCATTTCATATGTATATACTATATTGTATTCTATACTACACCACTGACTGTTAAACAGCCATCTCCAGCACATCAGAGGCTGCTGCCTATAGACATAGATTAGGAATCACTGGCCACTTTAAGGAAATAAAACTCTAGCCACTTTAATAATGTCTCCATATCTTACATTACTCATCTCATATGTATAAGCTGTACTCTACTCTATTCTACAATATCTTAGTCACTTTAATTGTGTGTAAATATTGCATCACTCATCTCATATGTATATACTGTATTCTATACTATGCCACTGTATCTTAGTCCAATGCGGCTCTGACATATATGTATATATTCTTAATCCATTCCTTACTTAGATGTACGTGTATTTTTGGGTATATGTTGTGAAACTGTTAGATATTACTTGTTAGATATTACTACACTGTCGGAGCTAGAAGCACAAGCATTTCACTACACCCGCAATAACATCCGCTAAACACGTGTATGTGACAAACACATTTGATTTGATTTCATTTTGATGTTTGACCCAACTCCCCACCCCTCTTCTTTCTATTGCTATGGATACTTTAAGGACCATTTATTTCTGTTTTCTGTCACAACAGAATAGGTCCATTGCCAGTCATCATTCATCACAACACTGAACCTAAAGGTGCTCAGGGATGTTCAATGTCCTATGGCTCAACACAACGGGAAATTACAACTTATTCTGTTGTGACCGAAAACAGAGTATCCGGTCCTGAAAGTATCCGTAGCAATAGAACGAAGAGGGTGATGTGGTTACCCTCCTCTGGCTAGATGAGCTCATGATGCTCTAGTCAAATAGCCTCAGGGATATTTGAAATACAAAGCAATACATAGGCTGAGAGAGAATAACACTACGGCTAGAAGAGAATACATATTCACAAGACTTGGAATAGGATATCCTGATAACTAGGCAAAGGCTGATTGTGATATCTTATCCCTATTCACCATATAGTAGTTCTGAAAAATAATGTATGGTAGTCTGTTGAGTTGATGGAGGCTAGTAGGCCTACTGTAATATTGTAAGTCAATGACATCTGACAGCTACTGAGGAGTTACTTAGAGTGTACAAAACATTAAGAACACCTGCTCTTTCTATGACATATAGTGACCAGTGAATCCAGGTGAAAGCTATAATCCCTTATTGATGACACTTGTTAAATTCACTTAAATCCGTGTAGATGAATCAATTGAGGCATGGATTGTGTACAGTATGTCCACCATTCAGAGGGTGAATGGGCAAGACAACAAATGTAAGTGCCTTTGAACGGGGTATGGTAGTAGGCGCCAGGCACACCGGTTTGTGTCAAGAACTGCAACGCTGCTGTGTTTTTTACACTCAACAGTCTCCTGTGTGTATCAAGAATGGTTCACCACCCAAAGGACATCCAGCCAATTTGACAACTGTGGGAAGCATTCGAGTCAACATGGTCCAGCATCCCTGTGGAACGCTTTCGACACCTTGTAGAGTCCATGCCCTGACGAAATGAGGCTGTTCTGAGGGCAAAAGGGGTAGGGGGGGGGGGGGGGGGGGGGTAGGGGGGGGGGGGGGGTAGGGGGGGTCCAACTCAATATTAGGAAGGTGTTCCAAATGTTTGGTATACTCAGTATATAGTCTCTCCTCTCCTCTCCTCTCACCACAGTGACCTGTGCACTCTCTCTAAACCCCTGTATTGTGACAGTGGTGACAAAAGTGCACCTCTGTCACTACAAACAGTAGTGTGTTGTGTTGTTGTCTGTCTCTCAGGTGTAGAGTTGTGGTAGCCTACTGTAGGTGTGCCAGTCAGGTTAACACACTTAGACATGCTGTGGTTGTTGTTGTCCCCTTTTCTCCTTTAACGATGAATGTTCCTAACTGGCTGCCTGAGGAGGGTGTGACACTGTGGTGACATAGCAGAGCTATGATCTGGAAACTGGTCTGGATAGGCCACCTCACCTTACTGTATTGTACCTCATACATTCCTTCATTCTCCCTCGATCTTTCATTCTCACTCCCTCCCTCCCCAGTATTCCCCTTCCAAACCGATACTAAACTACACACTCATGCTTTCGGGTGAAGCTCTAAACATCCCCTACATTCCTCACATTTTTATGTTCACCGTCCAAAACGTTCCAGAAATCAAACAGCTCAGACTCCTTCCTTCTTCAGAAGTGTTGGGTTACTCTTATAGCCGTCTTGTCTATCATTTGATAAATGCATTCCGCACTCCGCAGCCTGGGAGCATGAGAGCTGCCCATGTAGGATTGTAGCCTGTTTAGGTGCAGTGGAATGCAGCGGTTGAGGATCTGTATGAAAGGCAGTGGAATGGAGAATGTGTGGGAGCTGCCAAGTTCGGGGTTGAAACCCCATGGTTTTTAGTGGACCAATCTGGAGAGCTGGGGAGTACTGATGGGAGTTAGCGCTCTCCTTGAGTGCATCCCAAATGACACCTTAATCCCTATGTAGTGCACTAGTTTTGACCCGAGCCCTATGGGCCCTGGTCAAAAGCAGTGCACTATATAGAGAATAGGGTGCCATTCGGGATGTATTCCTTGAGTTCCCCTCTCTGGCCTTACACCAGGCTCTAGATTGAAGATGAGGGACCGGGGCTCTAAAGAGCCATGCTGAAATCTGAGGCCTGGGCAGGGTGCTCTCCAGCTGGGCAGGATTAGCGACTGCTGCTGCCTGCTGGCTCCGGGATGGAGTATGGAGGGTGTGTAGTACGAACCATAGACATACTGGATGCATATACATATGGTTCCAATGGGACTTACGTGGTGCTTAAAACACCAGGGATTGATTCCCAAATGGGCCACATACAGTACTTGATGTATGTGTTAACTAAGTCACTTGAGATAAAAGTGTCTGCTAAATCACCATGCATATTATATAAAAATACACATGACTATACAGCACTTTCAGTGCATTTGCATGCACAAAAACACTTACTAGAAATAGTCACACACACAAATATCCTCATACTCCGTGGGCTCAGACTGAAATGTAAGCTACAGTGTAGTAAGCTATCCTGTCATTTTCTTCCTGGGACTCTTTCCCTTAGTTAGTGGCTTGTCTGTCACTGCTGTGGGATCTGACCGGTGACATATTTGTGTAGGGCGAGGAGTTTTTCTTTCCTGCTATTTTCCTGCCATAACTACAGGAGCAGGGGACTTAATGACAGGACATGGCTGAAATGACAGAGAACAAATAAAATGTGTCCTCGTTTGAGGGTGTTTGTGTGTTTGTGTGTGCTGCCAGCCACTGATGTGTTGGACACTGGAACAAAATAACTGTGGCACACATACAAACACAGTCTCACACACACATATACATATACACACACACACACACAAGTAAATAACCATCCCTTTTCATGGTGAATGAAAGTCGAGGCTAATGCATACACCCCTCTATATCTCTGACCTTGACAATCTGAACACGTATGTAGCCTATGTACATAGAGCATGGCTGTTTGACTGGGGACTTGGAGTACTTTCCTGTGTTCCAAATAGCACCCTACTCTCTACATAGGGGAATGCAGAGGAATGCAGCGGTTGAAGTTATATATAAAAGGCTGTGCACTACTGTTGACCCTGGTCAAAAGTAGTGCACTAAATAGGGAAAACGGTGCCATTTGGGATGCAAAATATCTCTGTGTTCCTTATTGATCTGTTGATGTCAGTCAGAGCAGAAGAATAAACCCATCCGGCTCCCAGGGGCCCGGCCGTGTGTGTGTGTGTGTGTGTGTGTGTGTGTGTGTGTGTGTGTGTGTGTGTGTGTGTGTGTGTGTGTGTGTGTATACCCAGGGCTCCAGTCAGGCAGGCAGGCTGCAGGGGTATTGATCTAGTTCAAGCTCAAGGCTCAACGACTGGAGAGGGAAAATATCACAACGTCTGTCAATTACTATAAACAGAAGCTTCATCACTCCTCCGATGACGGAAGAGAAGAAGTAATCAGGGATGAAATAGAAATAGTCTGGTCCTATTTCCAGCCCAGCTGCCTCGGAATAACACTTCCCAGTGATAGGCATACTCCTTAGAGTGGCATGGAAGCATATGGCAGGAGAGGGACAGCAGACTTATACAGCAAATAGTTGTATTTTATTAGAAAATACCAACTTTTCAAATACTTCAGGCAGTCAAATATAGTTTATATAGAGTTAACTTAAAGGCAACTATTTTATTTGATATTCAAATACAGGTCTCAGAAAGCCAATAATATTTGAACATATTTTGAACACCTCTCAGAAAACCAAATATTTGAAGGTATTTGAAAATATGCAAGTTATTTGAAAAAATATATATTTGATGGCTGACAACTATTTGATGAAGAACCAAAAACTACAACAGTTAGTTGAATTAGTCTAAATATATGATCATTAGCACATGGTTTGGAAGGCTCTGAGATATGAATCTTAATATAGCCTATAGCCTAGAATTAAATACACGAGGGACATAGAACCGCCTCAACATTAGAGTAGACCACTTTTGCAGCTTCAAAATGACTAACACATATATTTGCATAATAAGTGAGACATAAGGTTATACCGTAACAAGTTCTCATAGGGCTTTGGAAATTGCTTTATAATTGTATAATAATGGAGTTATTATATAAGTGGAATAAGGAAGTCACTATTCCTCATGTGTACAGTAGTTACAAAACTCTCAGCTCATTGCTATGTAATTGGTACAATGCAATTACCAAAGTATTATGGAACAACATCCTAATAAAATGTTGCTCCAAAAGTAATTACAGCTTTATTACAGATACAAGAACAATTTAATTTTAAGTGTTACTGAGAATGCTAACAGTAACAAAATACGGCTGTTAAAAGGGATTCTCCGGTACTTTTATATACTTTTTAGCCAGTAGTTCTAAAAGTAGCGTTCACGAGCCAAAAGTGGTCCCCAAAAATTGCGTACTACGTCACATATGTGCAGACATGTTCACCACGTCATTGCTCTCTCTTTCTCACTCTGCTGTGCGTGCATCATGTGCATCTTGCCAGCTGACACTCATACAGCAAGGAGCTGAAGCTCAATGGCTGAACTCTAAATGCTATGAGGCTGGCCCATGTGGGGGAAAATGTATGGAAAATGGCACAGCACAGCTTCCAGAAAAACAGTTATTTTCAAACTAGGGATTGTGTGGCTAATTGAGGTAAGACAGTAATTCTGCTCATTGATTAGGCATGTATGAACTACACATTGACACATCCAGCCCAAAGCGGGAGGTTTAACATTTTTTGTTGTTGTTGTGATATCCAATTGGTAGTTACTGTCTTGTCCCATCACAGCAACTGCCGTACAGACTCAGGAAAGGCGAAGGTCGAGAGCCATGCGTCCTCCGAAATACGACCCTGCCAAGCCGCACTGCTTCTTGACACGCTGCTCGCTTAGCTTGGAAGTGTGTCGGAGGAAACACCGTACAACTGGCAACCGAAGTCAACTTGCATTGGCCGTGCCCGCCACAAGGAGTCGCTAGAACACGATGGGACAAGGGCATCCCGGCTGGCCAAACCCTCCCCTAACCCGGATGACACTGGGCCAATTATATGCTGCCTCATAGGTCTCCCGGTCACGGCCGGCTGCGACACAGCCTGGGTTCGAACCCGGTTCTGTAGTGACGCCTTAGACATCTGCGCCACTCTGCAGTCGCCAAAGTTATGGAGAATGTCTTTAAGTGTCGAAAGGAAACTATATCCAAAGACTGCCTTCTTGAATAAACTACAGCCAAGGTTGGTGGAAAATCAAGTTAGATTGTATTAGGATTAAACTATCCCTTTAAATATCTTATAGTGTGTGTTTTAAACAACAACATTTTCTCTCAGATGGACAAAGAGGTTAAACTTTTTTTCAGGTATCATAAAAGGTATTACAGCTTTTAACCTTTCAGTAGCATGTTGAAAGAGCCGTACAGTAGTTGAGCATCACAACTTATTTAGAATTATCTGTATAAAATATAAATGTTTCATTGATTTGACTTGATTATGTACACCCTGTGACGACGGACATTCGGGAGTATAGACAGAAATGTATTGTGAAGATCAAATATGACTGTTTGGAATAGTGTAGAAGATTGTGTGTGCTCTATACATTTTATTTACATTTTGAAGTTCCAGATACAGCTCTGCCATTAGTTGAAATCAGCCAATCCAATAGTTTCTTAAAAGTAGTAATTTCCTTAAAAGTAGTTACTTTCTGAGATCTGTATTCAAACGCACACACACACACACACACACACACACACACACACACACACACACACACACACACACACACACACACACACACACACACACACACACACACACACTATAAGACTGTGGGTGGGGTGGGGGGAAAACTGATAGGGAATTTACCACAGGTCAGATCTAGAGGATTTCCGCCCAGTGGCTCCTCATCTCGTCTCATCGTGCCCTTGTTTTAATTGGCTCTGATCTCCTGATTGGATTGGCAGCCACTACGTGAGAGAGAGTTTTGGCTCGGGGACAGGAAATGAAGGGGGAGGGAGGGGGACGAGAGCGTAGGAGGGGTGCCAATCATCTTCTGGCAGCTCCCCTCCTCGGAGACGTGGCCTGGTAAGAGAGCCGCAGAGGGATGGACATGAGAAAGAGAGAGAGAGAGACAGAGAGAGAGAGTGAGCCCTATAGCTAAGGCTTAGTCAGAGCTGACCCCAATACACAAACACGCTCACGCACACACTAGACCACCACAACCATGGTGCGTCAGTCCACTAAGAGTTAATTAGCCTCAGCATTACCCACTACAGTGGTAAAGATTAATCAGATGAGTCGGAAATCAAAGGGGAGAAAGACCACAGTTCAGTAGCAGAATTTGTGTTACTTTCAGTACTTCTGTCAAATGTGTCTCACGTTGTCTACTGATCGGGATTGGATAAAGTCTATCAATCAACGCAGCCGATGTCCCTTTATAGCACGTGCGCACCGTTGCCTACTCTTCCACATTACCAAATAGCCTGCCATGAGGAACCACTGAACGCACTGGGAGTCCAGGCTGCAGCACCATTCATGTTGCACAGACGTTAACACACTTGATTTACGCAACACGGCATGTATACATTTTGAAACTGTGTGTAAATGACATCATGGGTCTCAGACAGCGCACACTTTTATAAAATTAGAGATCGCTTCTTCTATGAAAATGTTGTTGATCAGTACAGTAAAATAGAAGGTAAACAGATTGTTTTTCATCTGTAGCCCATGAAATCAGCCAAAACACGCTCAATTCACCTGTTTTGTGAATAGGCCTAGGCTACATCTTGATTTAACCAGTTTATCAATAGAGATTTACCATTCAAATAAATGATTACCATTATGTTGTTATGTAATTAGATTGTAAAAAAAATGATCATTTATTGAATGATTGTATAATTGATTTGTTAAAGCATACATAATAAAAAAAAACATTTCAATGTAATTCATGATAATGAACTCAAAATATGTTTCTGGACAAAGTGCCAATCTGTGATTTATTTTTGTTACCTTGGTATGATTTTGGTATCTCTTTGGTATCAAGTATCGTGATGGTATTGAGTATAGTGTTACTAAATCTGGTATCGAAGTCAAAATTCCTTATCGTGACAACACTAAGGCATACTGTACGCTTGCAAACACTGCCAAACAAAGACACTGAACCGCCACAGAACTGCTATGAAGTACAGTGAGTGTACAAAACATTAAGAACATGACATAGACTGACCGGTGAATCCAGGTGAAAGCTATGATCCCTTATTAAGAGGCTGAACGGGCAAGACAAAAGACTTAAGTGCCTTTGAACGGAGTATGGTAGTACGTGCCCAGCACACCGGTTTGTGTCAAGAATTGCAATGCTGCTGGGTTTTTCACGCTCAACCGTTTCTCACGTGTATCAAGAATGGTTGACCACCCAAAGGACATCCAGCCAACTTGACACAACTATGGGAAGCATTGGAGTCAACATGGGCCAGCATCACTGTGGAGTGCTTTCGACACCTTGTCGAGTCAATGCCCTGGCGAATTGAGGCTGTTCTGAGGGCAAAAGGGGTGGGGTGCAACTCAATATTAGGAAGGTGTTCTTAATGTTTTGTACACTCAGTGTAGATATATGTTTTTTTTACCGAGATATTCCTTAGCTGTCTCAGTCGGGGCCAGAGCCATTGAACTCCAGATTAATGCTTTTGTTTTCATCTGGGAATCAATACTGTTCTGGGTGATTAAATCTCACTGCTCGCAGCCATGCAGGCTGCACAGAGGGAGTGTTACGCAGGTGTCACCATTTATTTGACTTTCTTTGCCCTCTCCTCCCTTTGTCTTTCACACCTCTTTCTTGTCTTTCTCTCTCCATCTCTGTGTCTGTCTTTCCCTCCTTCCCTCCCTCCCTATATCCCTCCCTCCCTCCCTCCCTCTCTCTGCCTTTCTCCCCCTCCATCGGAATCTGAATCTCTGAATCCCTCTCTGCTGTTGCCACAGACTCCTTTTCTGTGAGGTGTCCATCAGAGTGACAGCAGAGCAGCAACAGCTGCCAACCAGAGCTGAGAGGACAGCATGTCTTTTCGTGCATAATCACTTGCAGACAGACCACGGCTGGGAGAGAAGGATGAGAGAGACACCATCCCCCCCAAAAAATTTGAAATGTGCAGCTTAAAATGTCAATTATTTTGTTTCACATGTGAAATGGCTGTTTTCACATGTTGAGGTTAAACTTCACGTGAAAACATATTTTCTCATTTATTACATTTTGAGTTCCCCACCTTTTCTCATGTGAGGAAAATAACATGTTTTCACCTCACAAGTGAATTGAAGTTTCACATGTGGAATTGCACGTTCAAAATCACATTGGCAGTTTCACATATAACAAAACTCCACATGTGCACATATCACTTTTACATGTGGAATTGCAAGTTCACATGTGGGGGTGAAATAGTGTTATTTTCCTCACATGTGAAAAGGTGGTGTTAACATGTTGCAGTAGCAAATTCTGTAATGCCATTCTGTAAAAAGGTTACTTAGCCTACCTGAGTATAATAGTACGTTAAAAAGAGTTATTTCTTATTTCTGAGCCCTCCACTCCATTAGTATTAACAAAATCAAAGTGTCAATATTCTTAACGTTCTTTTTCTATAAAAAAAAAATCTTCAATTACTGCTCAATTTGAGCAAAGTTTAGAATATCACATGTGAAATGTTGGGAAACCATGTGTCTGAGTCACGTGATTAACATGCATTAAAATCCATGTGAAACTTCACGTGTTCTAAAGCCAAGTCTGACTCATGTAAAAAAAAAAAATAAGTGATTTGTTCATATACTGTATGTGTCTGAAAAACATATATTTTTTCCCCACATAATTTTTTTCCTGTATGTTTTAGTAAGGGACAGAGAGGGAGAGGAAAAGATGGAGAGAGAGAGAGAAAAAGAGATAGGGAAGAGGGAGTGAGAGAGAGGACTGCAGAGTTAAGAGGGAGCGAACGAGAGAGGGGATAGAGGGAGAGAGAGACTAAAGACAGAGAGAGGAGAAAGAAGGGATATAGGGAGAGAGGAAAGAGATTGGGAGAGAGAGCGAAAGTGGGGGGGAGACTGCAAACGAGGGAACGAAAGAGTGGAACGAAGGTATAGAGAGAGACACCGGAAAGCGAGAGCAGCTGTGAGGCAGCTGACAGACAGCACAGCTGATCAAGCACTGATAGCTTTACTCCACATTGATATAGGAGTTGCCAGAGTCCTATAACCATCTCCATTATAGAGTAACTCAAGCCTGTGACAAACACTGTCCATAAACATATGAAGTTGGCCACACTTGCGACAGCCCCAGTTGCTAAGGGGTTTCAGGGTCAGAGCCACAACTCTAAGCCTCAGATCCTAAACCTTTATCCTCTCTTATCCACAAGAAAATCACAGGCATTAAATGTAAGTCCAGAAACGGGATATTGAGAAAATCTGACTGAGAGAGAGAGAAAGACAGAGAGAGAGAGAGACACAGAGAGAGAGAGAGAGAGACACAGAGAGAGAGAGAGAGAGAGAGAGAGAGAGAGAGAGAGGTGAGAAGACTGTATGTGGGTTAGGGTTAGGTTCGGACCAGAGATTTTAAAAAGACTGTGAGCTGTATGTATGATGTGAGTATGTTAGTTAGTGGGGCTCAGAGAGCTGAGGGACTCCAATGAATGGAAGGACTTCCCAGTTCCACCTGTGGCCCCATTCCTCAGTAAGTGTCTGGCCAGGCTGACACTCTGGTAAGGCTGGCTGGGACCTGGCTGTGTGTGTGTGGGTGTCGTGTTGCAAACTGAGACAGGACTGGGGTGGGCAGCCAGGCAGGAGACAGACAGAGGGAGCAGGGCACAGATGCAGTCAACCTGACAGAGGCTGTGTCCCAAATGGCACCCTATTCCCTTTACAATGCACTACTTTTGACCAGGGCCCATAAGGTTCAGGCCAAAAGTTGTGCGCTTTCTAGGGATTAGAGTGCCAATTGGGACGCAAGAAAAATAGTGTCTGCAACCTGGCAGTGATGAATGGAGGCCAGCCTGCAAAACCAGGACGGACACTGGTTGGCTCCACCACACATTCATCCACCCAAGATGTATCCCAACTGAATATAAAACCTGCACACATGAAAGATCAGTAATAATTAGTGGTTGCAGTCTGGAGAAACTGGACAGACACTAACCAGCTCCTTATTCACCCACCCAACATCTCACCACTTTTAAAACCTTGCCAATATACTAGACTATTCATAATGGATAATAACAATACATCTACAGGATGCTTCCCACTAGGTCTAATTGTCTGAGGAGAAATCCACACAAAGCACACATTCCTCTGTCTGCAGGCTCACCAACCAACAGAGCCTCCAGGCTCCTTCCAAACCTGTAGAAGGTGTAACATCATCCATGACCAAAGAGCCATAGGTCGTTCTCTCGCTCGCTCGCAGCACTCTGTCTTCATTTAGCCACCACCTCAGACTCATTAGCTAGGAGACCTAATAGAGGCCTGTCATATCCAATGGGAGCTTCCCTGTGATCTGACAGGTCATCAGGAATGACAGTTCGTGTTAGATCTGCTCTGTTCTTTCTGTGTGCAGTACATTCCTGGGGGCTGATCTGATGGACAGGCGTGAGCACCTGGGGCCAGAACACATGCCGTACTACCATACATCACCTGAGTGACATCAACAGAGACCTGATCCTCTTACACAGGGCCTCACCCCTCAGGGAGTTCTACGTCACGCACACCTATTAAGGTGTGAACACACACATACGCACACACATACGCACGCACACACACACCTCTAAATGTTTTGCTTTGTGTAATAACATTAACTTTGCCCCATAACTAGAGAAAGGTTACACCTTTCCATATGTTGAGTTGTGTGTGAACTTTAAAACACAATTACAGATATAAATAACCGCATGTAAAATGCAAATACAGTCGGGAACTTTTGCAGGTTTAAACAGCAGCTCTAGTGGCTAGTGAGGCCACTCTCATCTCCGGAGTGGGCACAAAGCAATCTAGGAAAACCAGCCACAGTTTCAATATTCCAGACTTTGTCAGCCCAGAGATAACCCAAAGCTCCTCATCCACAGTCAAAGAAAAAGGCTAAGCCAAGCCAAACCGAACCAGAACTCAAACAGAGCTCTCATAAATAGACCAGTCAGTAACAGTAGCGTAGGTTCGAGAAGTGACCGTAGCAGTACGTGGTCACTGCTCTCTGAGGTGTGAATATAGTGAAGGTGAGCTGGGATCAGAGAGAGGCTGAATCGACTCTTCACACATCGCCCACTTACCACTACTTGCCCACAAATGACCTACGTTGGCAGTTTGGACTACCAGGTGTGGGTGGAAGTTACCAAGGAGAGAAAGCGGGCAGAGCCTGGATGCAGGAGCTCACATAGTGGGCGATTGTTCTCTCTGGAGTGTGTGTGTGTGTGTGTGTGTGTGTGTGTGTGTGTGTGTGTGTGTGTGTGTGTGTGTGTGTGAGTGAGTGAGTGAGTGAGTGAGTGAGTGAGTGAGTGAGTGAGTGAGTGAGTGAGTGAGTGAGTGAGTGAGTGAGTGAGAGAGAGAGAGAGAAATATAGAGATGTAGGCTGTGAGGGGGAGATAGGTCGAGGATATAACAGCACACATGGACACCTACATACAACACCCTGTGATCACCCGCCAACCTCCTAGCGCAGTTGTTCTCAAACCTCTCCTCAGGACCCCCAGTCATTCCATGTATTTGATCTTTTCCAGAGCTCACACACCTGATTCAACTTGTCAGCTAGTCATCAAGCCCTTGACTATGCAGGGGTCCCTGAGGGGAGATTTGACAACCACTGCCCAAGCCAGCCGTTCACACGTAGGTTCCCAGTCTGGTTGTAGCTGGTCTCAGCGGTCAGAGTTTTGGCCGGCTGCATTCCTCAGGCCAGCGAGAGACTGGGGTCAGCTGGAGATCAGGGGACATGCCACACCACGCAGTCTGGCCCAAGACAGGACAGGACAGGCACACCACACACAAGCACATACTGCATGCACGCACACACACACAGACATGTACTGCTTTTAGCCCCAGCTACAGACAGGGGCAGAGGGCAGCTGTGGGTGCCATTCCACTTACTGACTGTGTGTGGGAGTGAGAGTATGTTTGCATTAGTTGTGCTGTTTGCATTATGTGCTGTGTGTTCTGCATGTGTATGGGCTTTGTTTATTCAGCAACGCCAAAACTGCAACAACAAGTGCAACTAGGATTGAATTTCATGTTTGCTATGCCAAGTCTTTTGATAAATGGGTGAAACGCTGTCAACCATGCACACTTCATCAAACACGACTTCACTTATGGGAGCATAAATCAGTTCCCAGTTATCTTTGAAGAATCCGATTTTTCACCCGTCACCTGAGAAATAATGGACATGTGGATGCCACTGTGAGATTTTTTTAACTCAAATCCATGACATTCAGCTTCAGGAGATACAGAATGTGCTAGGTCACAACAGCCTTCGCGTTGAAAGGTCAACTCAAACTCCAGAAAATGCCAGCCATCCTGATGCCAAACTAATAACATGCACCTTTCCCTCACAAAAGTTGGATTCATTAAGGTCTATAGAGCAGGAAACCCTGCCCATAGCCCTCAGACTCAGCCTCTAACCCGCTGCCGCTCAACACTGTTTCCATTTTCACTGGGCTGCCTACTGGGGGAACTCATGGAGCTCAGAAATAACCCATTCATACTATCTTAACCATCTACAACCTACATCATTGGAACAGATCCATTGCGACTTGGTTATTGAAATGTCAGACCCTAAGGCTAAAATTATTTTTTAATTCAGAAAGCTTGCATTTACTAAATTGCAATATTTGGTTCATGTTTATTACTACACGTGTATTATAACTTTTGTTATACTTTCTACCTGTCTACTCAAGGAGGGCCTTTTGGCTGGCTGTCAATGAGCAAGGCAGAAGGGGCATGATCCACCATCCCAAAACAAGCCAGTGTGTCTGTTGTTGACCCAGTCAGTCTTCCGGTTTAGCTACAGTCAATTGCACAGGCTGCAGGGAGGAGGAGGAAGGAGGACGAGGTATAGGGGGAGGAAAGGGAGGAGAGGGGAGGAGGGCTGGAGGCAGTAGGCTGGAGGGGACTTTTATCCTTTTGTTGTCCCAATCTAAGAGGCCTAAGAGCAGCTTAGCGTGGACAGGTAATGGGCCTGCCCTCCTTGTCGTGAGAGGAGGAGGAGGTTTGAGTGGATGTTTGAGCTGGCTAATCGCTGTTACATATGTGTCATTAAGGGATCAGGAGAGACTTACCTGTTTGCAACAAGCCCACTCCACTGTCCGATACATTGAAGTGTCTCTGGATGTCGAGCAAAACCCCTGCACAACAGAGAGAGAAGAAAGAGAGAGGGGAGGACAGCGATTAGTATTGTGTGCCAATGGTTGCGGTACAATAAACATCCAAATTATCATGAATATTTAATTGTTTTAATAACAGTTGAATGAATTAGGTTTGTGGCCTTGCAGCGGTTCTCTTTTATAGCTGCAGCAAGAATACTGTATTAAGGAGACTAATACAGTATTAAGTGCTCTCTTGGCTGGCACACAGACAGCACTAAACACTAAGATGGTGTTGCCTGCAGGGGGTTAGTGAAGGTGGCCAGGTGCCCTTTTAAAATCCCAAAAGCACCACACACACACACACACACACAGTAGGTTTTTTCCTTCTCTGTAACCGGAGGACAGTTATTCACACCGGTATGGAGGAAAGGAAATTCCAGAGAGAGGATCACGAACAGAACAGAGCTCTTAGTCTATAGTGAGAACTTAATGAGGTGCAAGGCACTCTGTGGGGATCGAAAGACTGAGCCCAAGATATGTGAACAGCTGAATCTTGTCATCATAACATTACTAAGACACTGCGTGTATCTCTGTAACCAATGGTGAGATTGAGATATTCACCTGTAAATCAGAGAAATAAAGACGGATGTTGTGCGACAGCAATATGACAGCTAGCACATTTGTTGATTGTATATTGTCAAAAAAAGTGTCCAGGCGACTACCAGTGCCCGTTCAATAACATATAAATACTTCTGAAAATAATTATCCTCGCCTGAATTCCTTATCTCAATCGTTCATATCCTCCTGAGCCTCTCCCTACACATAACACAATACAGGGCTGTGTTTGGGCTCAGTGTGTGAGACTGACTGACAGGCTGGTCTGAGCAGAACAGAACTCATGAATATAGAGTAGCAGTAACAGCAGCAGCCACTGGCCCGATATTATAACATGATGCACGTCTTTTTGCAAAAGAGATGCTTATAAAAAGATGTTTTAACTAGGCAAGTCAGTTAAGAACAAATTCTTATTTACAATGACAGCCTAACCCGGCCAAACCTGGACGACGCTGGGACAATTGTGCGCTGCCCTATGGGGCTCCAATCATGGCTGGGTGTGATAAGCCTGGAATGGAACCGGGGACTGTAGTGACACCTCTTGCACTGTGATGCAGTGCCTTAGACCGATGCACCACTCGGAAGCCCTATAAACTGATACCAGGTTGTATTTAATTATGCACTGCAGACCTCATCTGAACTCAAAGTCAGAGGGGCTCTCTCATAAATAGAATGAGATTCTACTAATATGGTCTCTCTACCCAAACTGTGTACACTACAGTAACACTCAAACTATATTTAAAATGCTGTGTGTTTTGACAATATTCATTTACTCTAAAAATGGAGAGGGAGGAAGACTAAAGAGAAGTGACAACTAAGCACATTCTTAAAGTATATTACTTTATTCATTTGATTGAGTGGCCAAGGTTGAGGTTTCTATCCTTGGGCATTGTCATCACTCCATTCATTTGTCAACAGATATAGTATAGGGCACATTTCAAAGGCAGCAAGGAGCGAGGTCTGGGCAGGTGCAGCTGGGGCTCTGAGCAGAGCAGGGACATAAGTGACATTCCTGTCACATGAGACAAGCCACCTGCTCCCATTCTCACACTTCAGGCTGCATTCCCGCGCCGCTGCAACACCAACAAGCCACAGCACTGAGGCTGGGTTCTCTCTAGGTTGGAACGGCAAACACATAAGGACTTCCATATCGACGTAGCGTGGTTAAACTACTGCTTGGTTGGTGCAAGGTAAAACCAGGAGGGGATTTAATTAGGCTAACAACCCGTTTTCCTTCAACATCGAGCGAAGCACACACAGAGACCGAGACAGGGACAGACAGACACGTACACACATTGGCCGTTTGCTCTATTCTAGTTTAGTGCAGACAGGTCGGCTCTCCCTTGTCTAGCCTGTCAAACATCGCCACGGTGACAGAGCTGTCACTCCGCCGAGGCTGCGCTCTAATTAGCCTGCCGGAAACACACACACTCACTCAGTGTGCCCGCTGGGAGGGGGATCCCTGTGCCAGATGGTGGAACGTCCCTCCCGAGCCGAGTCAGCACCTGCCTGCCTGGTACCACGCCCTGCCCGTCCCCTCTCGCTTGCTCGCACGCACGCACACACGCACAATTACTGAACACCCTCCTACTAACCCTGCCCCCCATTACACCACCACCTCACTGGGGTGACTGAGTGCAGGACCAATTTAGTCTCTGTGTGGGTGTACATGTGCATACAAGTGTGACCGACTGACTGATCTTTGCCCTACATGCTCCCTAATAGATTGCTGTGAAAATGTATATTTCAGTCTTTAGGGGCCAACTCACATGGAAGTGACAGATTTTCTTTCTGATATGCAACAGTCACTATTATGTAAATGTTGTGTAAATATAGACCATATTGTGTAAATACAGACCATATTCCCTAAATTGTGTTTATAACAACCAATCCGACTGTTCAAGTGGGCAAGTGTTTGACACAAATGTCTTCAGATAAAAGCACACCATCCATTAAATTGAGTGCAGGTGTAATGTTGTATAATGCTGTGAAGTAATAGTTGTATTGTATTGAGTGCAAGTATACAGGTGTAATGATCTATGTTATGGGCTGTCTTAATCTACGAGATTACAGACAGAAGGCTGCAGTGTGTTTGTGCAGCAGCATATCAGGCTAAATGTATCTTCACTCTCAATGGGAGCTTTCAGTTTTATGGACAGCTTCATGGCTTCAGACTGCGTATTTGAGGTTTGCCCTTGCCCTCAATTCAATCTCTCTTCCTCTCCTTCCAGCTTTCCTCCCTCCGACTATGCTGCCTCCCTCCTTATCCTCGCCTTCCTTTCTCTCTCGCTCTCATCATCCTCCGCTCGTCCTTCCTCTTTTCTTCTTGGCTCATTATCGCCCTTTATAACCGGACCACCCTGTATCTATCTGTGTTTGGTGGGCACTGACATGGCTCTGACCGAAATCGGCTAAAATACCACAAAAACATTGTCTGAGACGTTTAATTTCTATACAAGACAAGTATTCGTCCTACATTAGCTGAAGGAGTCATGATGAAATATATTTGACTGAGGTACCACAGACAGCCCGCCAGTCTCTACCCGTCTCCCGCCTTAGTGGCGCCAGGGCTAGGGTTGCCATGGTAACGTCGCGTGGGCACACAAGGAGGAAAGGTCAAGAGACGGCGGCAAGAGGATGTCAGCTTGCGAAATCCTGAGGACTTACAAATCACCAGCCTCTTCCCTCTCCTCTCACTCTGCCTCTCTCTGTCCTGTGCTCTAGGCCTATATTTGACTGCATCTATATCTATTGTTGTCTGGCTTGGGTTCACTCTTTCTCTCTCTCCAGGTGTTTGTGAGGAGAATATACTGTATCTTACCACCGTGCTCAGGGAAATTACACTAGATGAAGTCAATAGCTTGCTTGTAACAGATGACATTCATATTCTGACTATTTCTGAAACTCACATAATTAATACCTTTGATGATACAGTGGTTATAACATCTACCGAAAAGACAGAAATGCCAGAGGCGGTGTTGCAGTCTACATTCAGAACCACATTCCTGTAAAGCTTAGAGACGATCTAATGTTAAATACTGTTGAAGTAATATGGCTACAGGTTCATCTGCCTCACCTAAAGCCCATTCTTGTGGGAAGCTGCTATAGACCACCAAGTGCTAACAGTTAGTATTTGGATAATATGTGTGAAATGCTTGATAATGTATGTGATATCAACAGAGAACTATATTTTCTGGGTGAGTTAAATATTGACTGGCTATCATGAAGCTGCCCACTCAAGAAAAAACATCAAACTGTAACCAGTGCCTGCAACCTGGATCAGGTTGTCAGTGAACCTACCAGGGAAGTTACAAACAGCACAGGGATTAAATCATCACATCTTTACTAATGCTGCAGATATTTGCTTTAAAGCAGTATCCAAATTCATAGGATGTAGTGATCACAATATAATAGCCATATCTAGGAAAACCAAAGTTATAATATAGTGTAGTGTATAAGAGGTCATACAAGAAGAACTTTTGTAGTGATTCATATGTTGATGATGTAAATAATATTTGATATCACATACATTATCAAGCATTTCACACATATTATCCAAATACTGCTGGTCTGTGGGTGTAATGAGGAGCAACCAGACGCTGCACTTGACGCATTTATGAAACAACTTATTCCAGTTACTAATAAGCACGTATCCATTAAGAAAATGACTGTAAAAACTGTTAAATCCCTTTGGATTGATGAGGAATTGAAAAATTGTATGGTTGAAGAGGGATGAGGCAAAAGGTATGGCAATTAAGTCTGGCAGCCCAAATGATTGGCAAACATACTGCAAATTAAGAAATCATGTGACTAAACTAAATAAATAGAACCCTACACTAAGAAACAAAGATAAATTATATAAAGAATGATAGTAAAAAGCTTTGCGGCACTTTAAATGAATTTTTGGGAAAAAAAGACTACTCGGCTCTTTTATTTATTGAATCAGATGGCTCATTCATCACAAAGCCCACTGATATTGCAAACTACTTTAATGACTTTTTCATTGGCAAGATAAGCAAACTTAGGGATGACATGCCAGCAACAAACCCTGACACTACACATCCAAGTATATCGGACCAAATTATGAATGACAAGAATTGTACTTTTGAATTCTGTAAAGTCAGTGTGGAAGAGGTGAAATGTTTATTGTTGTCTATCAACAATAACAAGCCACGGGGGTCTGACAATCTAGGTGGAAAATTACTGAGGATAATAGCAGATGATATTGTCACTCCTATTTTCCACATCTTCAATTTAAGCCTACTATAGAGCGTGTGCCCTCAGGCCTGGCGGGAAGCTAAAGTCATTCCGCTACACAAGAACAGTAAAGCCCCCTTTACTGGCTCAAATAGCCGACCAATGAGCCTGTTACCAACCCTTAGTAAACTTCTCGACAAAATTGTGTTTGACCATGTACAATGCTATTTTACAGTAAACAAATTGACAGCAGAATTAGGGAAGGACACTCAATAAGCACAGCGCTTACACAAATGACTGATGATTGACAGAGAAATGTATGATAAAATGATTGTGGGGGCAGTCTTGTTAGACTTCAGTGCAGCTTTTGACATTATAGTCTGCTGCTGGAAAAACGTATGTGTTATGGCTTTACACCCCGCTATAATGTGGATAAAGAGTTACTTGTCTAACAGAACACCGAGGGTGTTCTTTAATGGAAGCTTATCAAACATAATCCAGTTAGAATCAGGAATTCCCCAGGGTAGCTGTTTAGGCCCCTTGGTTTTTAAAATTTTTACTAATGACATGCCACTGACTTTGAGTAAAGCCAGAGTGTCTATGTATGCGTATGACTCAACTCTATACACGTCAGCTACTACAGCGACTGAAATGACTGCAACACTCATCAAAGAGCTGAGTGGGTGGCAAGGAATAAGATAGCCCTAAATATTTCTAAAACTAAAAAGCATTGCATTTGGAACAAAACACTCACTAAACCCTAAACCTCAACTAAATCTTGTAATAAATAATGTGGAAATTGAGCAAGTTGAGATGACTAAAGTGCTTGGAGTAACCCTAGATTGTAAACTGTCATGGTGAAAACATATTGATGTTCTAGTAGCTAAGATGGGAAGAAGTCTGTCCATAATAAAGCGATGCTCTGCCTTCTTAACAACACTATCAACAAGGCAGGTCCTACAGGCCATAGTTTTGTCGCAGCTTGACTACAGTTCAGTCGTGTGGTCAGGTGCCACAAAAAAGGACTTAGGAAAATTGCAATTGGCTCAGAACAGAGCAGCACGGCTGGCCCTTGGATGTACACAGAAAGCTAATATTAATAATATGCATGTCATTCTCTCCTGGCTGAAAGTGGAGGAGAGATTGACTTCATCACTACTTTTATTTATGAGAGGTACATGTTGAATGCACCGAGCTGTCTGTCTAAACTACTGGCACACAGCTCGGACACCCATGCATACCCCACAAGACATGTCACAAGAGGTCTCTTCACAGTCCCCAAGTCCAGAACAGACTATGGGAGGCACACAGTACTACATAGAGCCATGACTATATGGAACTCTATTCCACATCACGTAACTGATGCAAGCAGTAAAATTAGATTTAAAAAACAGATTAAAAAATTGAAAAGCGGGGACTGTGAAACAACACAAACATTGGCACAGACACATGCATACACACACGATAACATACGCACTATACATACTAGAGATCGTCCGATTATGATTTTTAAACGCCGATATCGATTATTGGAGGACCAAAAAAAGCTGATACCTATTAATTGGACGATTTTTATATACATATTTGCAATAATGACAATTACAACAATACTGAATGGACACTTTTATTTTAACTTAATATAATACATAAATAAAATCAATTTAGTCTCAAATAAATAAACATGTTCAATTTGGTTTAAATAATGCAAAAACACAGTGTTGGAGAAGAAAGTAAAAGAGCAATATGTGCCATGTAAAAAAAACATTTAAGTGCCTTCCTCAGAACATGAGAACACATGAAAGCTGGTGGTTCCTTTTAACATGAGTCTTCAATATTCCCACTTAAGAAGTTTTAGGTTGTAGTTATTATAGGAATTATTGGACTATTTCTCTCTATACCGTTTGTATATCATATACTTTTCACTATTATTATAGGCATTATAGTATTGCCAGCCTAATCTCGGGAGTTGATAGGCTTGAAGTCATAAACAGAGTTGTGCTTCAAGCATTGCGAAGAGCTGCTGGCAAACGCAGGAAAGTGCTGTTTGAATGAATGCTTACGAGACTGCTGCTGCCTACCACCGCTCAGTCAGACTGCTCTATCAAATATCAAATCATAGACTTAATTATAATATAATAAACACACAGAAATACGAGCCTTTGGTCATTAATATGGTCAAATCCGGAAACTATAATTTCTAAAACAAAACGTTTATTCTTTCAGTGAAATACAGAACCGTTCCATATTTTATTGAACGGGTGGCAACACTAAGTCTAAATATTGCTGTTACATTGCACAACCTTCAATGTTATGTCATAATTATGTAAAATGATGGCAAATTAATTACAGTCTTTGTTAGGAAGAAATGGTCTTCACATAGTTCGCAATGAGCCAGGTGGCCCAAACTGCTGCATATACCCTGACGCGAATGTGCTTTTGTTAAATCATCACCCGTTTGGCGATGTCGGCTGTGATTCGATGATAAATTAACAGGCACCGCATTGATTATATGCAACGCAGGACAACCATGTGTAGTTAACTAGTGATTATGTTAATATTGATTGCTTTTTATAAGATAAGTTTAATGCTTGCTAGCAACTTACCTTGGCTCTTTGCTGAACTCGCGTAACAGGTGGTCAGCCTGCCACGCAGTCTCCTTGTGGATTGCAATGTAATTGGCCATTCTCGGCGTCCAAAAATGCCTATTAATCAATCGACCTCTAATACATACACATGTATTTAGTACTGTAGATATGTGGTAGTGGTGGAGTGGGGGCCTGAGGGCACACAGTGTGTTGTGAAATCTGTGAATGTATTGTAATGTTTTAAAATTGTATAAACTGCCTTAATTTTGCTGGACCCCAGGAAGAGTAGCTGCTGCTTTGGCAGCAGCTAATGGGGATCCATAATAAATACAAATACAAACAATGGGATTAATTTTGCTCAATACAAAATGATAACCAACTCATCGCAGTGCTGCCACAAAAATGGAAGTGGCAATTACTTTAAAGAAAAAGTTATGAATTAGTATGTGGCTTAAAATTACTCATTTAAATTGTAAAATGTAGCAGTTTCACTATGACAACTATAACGCATAAAATTCAAGATAGTTGGGAACAGGATTTCGATGTCCCAATACAATGGCATCGGGTTTATGAACTGATATACAAAACAACAATTTTCGATCCATTCTTTCAAGTTAAGACATTATATAAAATTCTCACTACAAAAATAATGCTCAGTATATGGGGCATTGAACAGTCAGAGCAGTTCAGACTGCCACGTGGAAACAGAATCAATAGAGCATATTTTAAGTACTGTTCATCAGTGGCTTGTTTTTGGAGTCTGGTCCGGGAGTGGTTATGTCATAATATCAGGGCGAGGTTGGACCCACAAACTGTATTGTTGGGGGTTTTGAAGGACCACAGTCAGTCAATAGGAAATTTCATAGTGCTCTTGGGTCATTTGTAACATTTTTGGGGCAATTTCGGCAGAAATGTTGCAGATGGGGAGGTTCAAGACCCTGCCAGCGTCTCAGGTCACCCCCACTGACCAGAGCACCCACTGAAGGGAGCAGCCATTTGTATTGTCTTTGTATTGTATTGTTGATGTTTTAATAAAAAATAACAATGGGATTCATTTCACAGAAAAAACACAGCTCAGCTAGGTGAACTCTCCATGGGCTGTTTTCAGTCTATACTTGGGTGCATTTAATACAATTGCCTCAATGCAGCATCACAGGTGTCAGGCCTCCAGGGCCCTGTGTATTTAATGTAATGTGCCAGTCCAGTGACACTGCTGGCATAGGGGTATGGCAGGAATGCAGAAGTTCCTGATAACACATCATCCACTTCCAGCCAAACTATAGTCAGATTCTCAAGAAACTGCTGCAGATGAGAGCCTGCAGCAATACCTCAGTATTGTACTCTAAAAGCTTCTTTGTAGGCCACTCCCTCTGAGAAATAAGACTTCATAGACACACATACAAGCAGGCACGCACACACACACGCACGCACGCACGCACACACAGACATAATGAACAAGCCTAAGGGACAACAAATACAAAGTTTGGGACGTTTCAGAAGTAAAGTTTTTTCCTGGTGCAATCTGTCATGTTGGCTCTGTAGTTGTCCATAGGGAATTCCCAGCCTGATCATTTCAGGTGTAACAAATAAGCTCTCTGATAACAAAAATGTCTTGTTTAATGCAGAGGACTAAAATAATTAAAGGACTACAGTTTTTACTGTATCGAACAGATAGAAGACACGTTGCTATCGAGTAAACTAATACATTTTCGTTGGGGAACCCAATTACGGATGAAGACACCGGAAGTTTGCTGGAGTTGCCTGTGACATTGACAGAATGCTATATGTCTCTACTGATACGATATTATGACTAGTGAGACGGCCCTGTCTGTGTGCAGCGTAGAGCTGACACTTATTCAGACCTCACATAATGGATGCCTTCATGAGTGCTGCTTTGAATGGAGCTTTATGGGCTTCACAACAGTCTCACAGACTGTCACAGAAAGAAAAAACATGAAGAGCGAACAGTTAAGACTTTATTTTGAAATATGTTCTAAATATCTACATTTAATATATTATGAATATTTTATACATTATACAGTGTTTGATTCTACAAATAAGTGGCCTCCCTCACTATTGTATTGGGAATAACAGTAAGAGAGGTTAGTTAGGTGAGTTTAGGTCATCGACTACAGCCCTAGTCTGTAAAACAGCTTTATTAGGAATAAGAGAAAATGATCTTGGGCCATAGACTATAGATCAGTACCAGAGGATCTGCCTGGGCTCTGGCCAGGAGAGGAAAGGAAACTACTGGGACATACTGATCTCTCTGAGGCTTACCGAACTGTTTGGTACTGTCTGCTATCCAGACTACTATCCATATGTAACTTCACCTTCCAGAAAGAGGAACTATCCTCAAACATGGCTTTTCTGTGAGACTGTTGTACATACGTGGCGTCTCGCAAAATTGTATTCAAATAGTCATAAAGAAGGCCTACAGTACTGCGAGTCATTTTTAGGGGGCGTTTCAGAAAGGCAATTTCTATTTTCTAGGCGTCTATCATGTTTATTGGAGGTGGTGTTGTAAATGATGATTTGCCTGTTTTGCATAGAAATCTGATTTCTTCACCTACAATTTTGTTCACCCTAAATTTGTTAAATTCTTTGAAACCATTATACAGTAGTGGAATGCAGAACTCAAATCCAGATGAGATTTGAGAAGAGTTTACTATATGTACTGTATGGAATGCAGCTCTGTGAGGACAGTTTTTGGGGGTATGAGTCATACACTGCCAGTCCTAAATGGTCCTTTGAGGACACCTTACACACACACCAGAGGAGGCTGATGGGAGGAATATAGGAGGACGGGCTTATTGTAATGGCTGGAATGAATTAAATGGAACAAACATGTGGTTTCCATCCAGATATGTTTGATACCGTTCCAGTTATTCCATTTCAGCCATTACAATGAGCCCGTCCTCCTATTGCTCATCCCACCAGCCTCCTCTGACGCACACACACGCACACGAAAACAAGCACGCATGCACACGCTCACACATTTTCTTTCTCCACACACACACACACACGCAAAAACAGCCCATCAGCTTGCAGACCTACTTCATTTTCCAATCCCCACCAGGGACCCATGGATCTTCAGCTCCACGCTTCTATTTCCGACACTCTGGAACTAGGCTAAGAGGAGGATGGGAAAAGAGACCCATTTAGCAACCAGAGTGAAGTGTAGTGTGTGTGTGTGTGTGTGTGTGTGTGTCTGCAGAGAGAAGTGTGTAAAAGGGAAGAGAGTTGAAGAAGGAGAGGATAGAGGGGGGAGAGAGGTGGCTCCATCAGGTCAGGCAGAACTGAAAACCTCTCTTGCCAAGCCTATATTTCCATAGTGTGTGTAACGCTACTCCTTGTGGTAATATCTTACTTCCCCTTTCACTCAATATTCCTTATTTTCCCTCAGCTGCTCTCTGAGTGAGCTGCTCTGTCTGTGAGCTCTGGATGGAAGTAATTCATTCTTCCCACTGTTACAAGGGTTACATTCCAAACTGCACCCTATTCCCTATAGCGTGCACTACTGTTGACCAGGGCCCATACGGCTCTGGTCAAAAGTAGTGCACTATATAGGGAATAGGGTGCCAATTGGGAGGCAACCAGGCAAGGTGGTGGTGAACCACTGCTACTGTATGCTCTGCTCTGCTGACGAGGGTCAATCCTGCTTCATGTGTCACCACAAGGATCAATATAAATAGGCACAGCTCTGGGAAAAACAGAAAGGGAGTTCTCTCTCTGGGATACACAGTAAGTGTGTTTTTGCGTCTGTCTGTGCGTGTGTGGAGGTGTGTGTGGTGGAGAGAGAGAAAGTGCATGCATGTGTATGTGTGATTGGGGAAAGCCAGGGCCACAGCAGAGGCAGAGAAAGGGCTGGTTGACCACAAATATGTCCGACTGCAGCCGGCCCGGCGGGCGCTCTCCTCCCGCTGGCTCGCCTTGCGGCTAGCGCCACTCTGCTCTAACAGACCGGGCAGGGAACGCTGGCTTTTTCCATGTGAGTGTGCCCAATGTGTATTTGTGTGGTGTGTTTCTATGTGTGTCTCTATTAATATTTTCTATGTGAATATGCATGTGAGTGTGTCCAATGTCCTTTAGGGTCAAGCTGAATCACAGCCCTCTAATAACTATGACCTAATTTGTTTCCTAACTGACTGGGGAGGAAAACAGCCCAGATGAAAACTGAGCTCTATTGACACTCCAGAAGGATGCTTGACTGGGGGACTGAAACACACTAAAGCAGTGGCCATCTGAGAGGTGAAGCCAGACAATTTTACAGCAAAATAATCTGTGTCTATATTTATATTCAGCGTCATGTGGCTGGGCAAACATCTGATTCATCAAGGCACTGCCATCTAGGCTTTCTGTCGCCACTGCTGGGTCTCTGTCTGTCTATGTGGCTGTGTACCTCTCCTGTTGACTCTGAAACAGCAAATAACATGACTGCGTGACTAACATTGAAGGTGAGGTAGAAAGAGGTGGGGTGAGAAGAGGGGGCAGAAAGAGAGACAGACAGACAGAGAGAGAGAGAGAGAGAGAGAGAGAGAGAGATATACGCTTGATGTACATCTCTCTCCAACCCCAATGAGGGATGCTGTACATCTCACCCAGCTAGCCGATATGTGTTACATATTTCATAGCATTGGAGAGGATCCCTACAGCAGCTAATCAATAATAGATACTGTACAGCCCTATCTGCTGTTAGCTGCTCTGCTATGAGCTAATGCATTAGATGTATGGTTTGCGTCCCAAATGGCACCCTATTCCCTATATAGTGCAGTACTTAATTTTATATATAGGGAATAAGGTGCCAAGTCATAAAATCTGTGTTTAAACCTAATTGTAACCTTAAAAACACTGCTAACCACAATGCCTAACCTTAACCTTAAATTAAGGACCAAAAAGCAAAAAAATGTAATGAATCTTTACAATATAGACAATTTTGACTTTGCAGCTGGCCCATCTAGCGTTAACCACTCAGTTTTGGCTCCAGGGCAAGACTCATGACAATAAACTTGAACCTGCGTGCCACACAGGGAGAGAAACATGCATGCACAGTCATTGCACAACATTCTTAATGCAGTCGCAGAAAAACATACCTTTGAAAGCAGTTTTGATGGCCATCGTTTAAAGCGGAGGATCACAACTTTTAACTTCTCAACTTCCAAAAATGAGTGAATTGCTTTTAGCGGCGTTGTGGTTTATGCACAATAGCGCTCGCTAATGGCGTTGAACGCATAGGGGAAACCGTGGCTAAATGTTACACGAATCAAGACTAACAGGTAGGCCTACATTATATTCACAGTACGTGATCCTTGACTGAGTGCCAGTGGAATTTTTTTGGGGGGGATAATCAAGCCATCAACATGTTGCTAACTAGAAACAAGATCATGTTTAGAGTTTGTGATCTAGCTAATGATTAGGCTAATGGGGTAAATGCTGATGGGAAAGTCTGCGCTTGAGCCTATTTATTTATAGCCACTATGCTGCGTCTGTTGGGCTACATCAGGTGATAATGCTTATTGCTAAGCAAAAATGTTATTGGGATCATTTCTAGAGTTTTTTATTTAAAAAAAATGTATGTCAACGTAATTTTATTTTTATTTATTTTGGAGAAGAGTCTCCTTTTAAATAGTCACCAGAACTGACCTTCTCACAGTCATTCTACAAAAAGAAATATTAGGTCCCTCCGCGACCTGTAGCATGCTGTGATACAGCATGTGCTTATGTACAGTATATATTGTTCAGGCTAGTATATCATCGCACCCCGGTGCCCCCCCGAACTAGGGACCCCACCCCCGAAAAATAACCACTGCTACCAACAATTCAGCACCGCTGTCCTGGCCATACTGTCTGTCGACGCCAGGGACAAACACTCTCCATGCTCGCTTTCTAAATCATGCAACCGCTCCCTGAATTCGCTCTGGCCGCATCCCGCTGTGTGTGTGTCAGTGTGTGTCCGCGTGTGAAGTACAACCAGTCGACCACACGGACAGCTACCATACAGCATACCTGTCTCTCTGTCTCTCGGCACATGTGAAATTGAAAAGTCCCGTTGGTGGTAATCCTCTGCTTTTTTACATAACACAGCAAGGCATGTGTCATTAGAGTCATTATGTAGTGATTTTTAATGACATTTCATCCCTCTCGCTCTCTTTCATTCCTCTGTCTCTCATCCCTCTATTTCTTCTCTCTCTCTCTCTCTCTCTCTCTCTCTCTCGTGGGTGGGGATCTACTAAGGGGTCGATAAAACTGACTAGCAGCATAATTAGCTCACACACTAAGCGGCCCGCGTAGTTTGACTATCTTAATTAGGGTCATGTACACACAAAGCGTTTCTTGGTATGCTTCTCTAATTACACAGGGTTTCCAAGAAAGGGGCATAGTAATGTCTAATGGTAGCGCTATTACACTACACACGATAACTGGTGCTGCCATACAGAATATTACGCTACACCAGATAACTGGTGCTGCCATACAGAATATTACACTACACCAGATAACTGGAGCTGCCATACAGAATGTACAGAATATTACACTACACCAGATAACTGGTGCTGCCATACAGAATATTACGCTACACCAGATAACTGGTGCTGTCATACAGAATGTACAGAATATTACACTACACCAGATAACTGGTGCTGCCATACAGAATATTACACTACACCAGATAACTGGAGCTGCCATACAGAATGTACAGAATATTACACTACACCAGATAACTGGTGCTGCCATACAGAATGTACAGAATATTACACTACACCAGATAACTGGAGCTGCCATACAGAATGTACAGAATATTACACTACACCAGATAACTGGTGCTGCCATCCAGAATGTACAGAATATTACACTACACCAGATAACTGGTGCTGCCATCCAGAATGTACAGAATATTACACTACACCAGATAACTGGTGCTGCCATACAGAATGTACAGAATATTACACTACACCAGATAACTGGTGCTGCCATCCAGAATGTACAGAATATTACACTAGACCAGATAACTGGTGCTGCCATACAGAATGTACAGAATATTACACTACACCAGATAACTGGTGCTGCCATACAGAATGTACAGAATATTACGCTACACCAGATAACTGGTGCTGCCATACAGAATATTACACTACACCAGATAACTGGAGCTGCCATACAGAATGTACAGAATATTACACTACACCAGATAACTGGTGCTGCCATACAGAATATTACGCTACACCAGATAACTGGTGCTGTCATACAGAATGTACAGAATATTACACTACACCAGATAACTGGTGCTGCCATACAGAATATTACACTACACCAGATAACTGGAGCTGCCATACAGAATGTACAGAATATTACACTACACCAGATAACTGGTGCTGCCATACAGAATGTACAGAATATTACACTACACCAGATAACTGGAGCTGCCATACAGAATGTACAGAATATTACACTACACCAGATAACTGGTGCTGCCATCCAGAATGTACAGAATATTACACTACACCAGATAACTGGTGCTGCCATCCAGAATGTACAGAACATTACACTACACCAGATAACTGGTGCTGCCATACAGAATGTACAGAATATTACACTACACCAGATAACTGGTGCTGCCATACAGAATGTACAGAATATTACACTAGACCAGATAACTGGTGCTGCCATACAGAATGTACAGAATATTACACTACACCAGATAACTGGTGCTGCCATACAGAATGTACAGAATATTACACTACACCAGATAACTGGTGCTGCCATACAGAATGTACAGAATATTACACTACACCAGATAACTGGTGCTGCCATACAGAATGTACAGAATATTACACTACACCAGATAACTGGTGCTGCCATCCAGAATGTACAGAATATTACACTACACCAGATAACTGGTGCTGCCATCCAGAATGTACAGAATATTACACTAGACCAGATAACTGGTGCTGCCATACAGAATGTACAGAATATTACACTACACCAGATAACTGGTGCTGCCATACAGAATGTACAGAATATTACACTACACCAGATAACTGGTGCTGCCATACAGAATGTACAGAATATTACACTACACCAGATAACTGGTGCTGCCATACAGAATGTACAGAATATTACACTACACCAGATAACTGGTGCTGCCATACAGAATGTACAGAATATTACACTACACCAGATAACTGGTGCTGCCATACAGAATGTACAGAATATTACACTACACCAGATAACTGGTGCTGCCATACAGAATGTACAGAATATTACACTACACCAGATAACTGGTGCTGCCATACAGAATGTACAGAATATTACACTACACCAGATAACTGGTGCTGCCATACAGAATGTACAGAATATTACACTACACCAGATAACTGGTGCTGCCATACAGAATGTACAGAATATTACACTACACCAGATAACTGGTGCTGCCATCCAGAATGTACAGAATATTACACTACACCAGATAACTGGTGCTGCCATCCAGAATGTACAGAATATTACACTACACCAGATAACTGGTGCTGCCATCCAGAATGTACAGAATATTACACTAGACCAGATAACTGGTGCTGCCATACAGAATGTACAGAATATTACACTACACCAGATAACTGGTGCTGCCATCCAGAATGTACAGAATATTACACTACACCAGATAACTGGTGCTGCCATACAGAATGTACAGAATATTACACTACACCAGATAACTGGTGCTGCCATACAGAATGTACAGAATATTACACTACACCAGATAACTGGAGCTGCCATACAGAATGTACAGAATATTACACTACACCAGATAACTGGTGCTGCCATCCAGAATGTACAGAATATTACACTACACCAGATAACTGGTTGTGCCATTGAGAGTGTACTGAACTCCCTGGATGGGCCTGAACCACCCAACCCCATCCCTCCTTCTCTTTGATTCCAACATGACTGAGCAGTGAAGCAGAACAATCAATACCCCTTTTCAAACAGAATAGGAAGGAAGGCTATCTCCAGCCTTCACTCTCTGGAGATAAAAAAAGAAGGAGAGAGAGTGAGTGAGTAGAGAAAGAAACAGAGCGAAACAGAAAAGAGAGAAAAAGGCGAGCTTCGAGCGTGCCAGCCAGGTGCGTGAAAGCAGTAGAGAAAATTGGTCTGGACTGGTGTTTCAAGCTCAATTCAGCATCAACAAGCTACAGCAGAGCTAGCATGTCACGCAGACCACAGAGCTTATAGACAATTTCTTTTTGGAGAGAGATAGAACGAGCGAGATAGACAGAGACAGAGTCTCTCTCTCTCTCTCCCTCTCTCGGAGAGGGGCAACTGGAGGCCTCTAAGTGTTGGGTTAAGTAGATAACCTAACCCAACGGTGCAGAACAGAGAACACATAACACCAATACTCAATCACTATGAACCCAGGTTGACAGGAAAAGATGAGTTCAGAAGGCAGCCATTTTGTCTACTCCTTTCTTTGGCACGCCTGCCTGAGTAGTGATAGTGATAGTAATACACCTCTGCTGCAGCACTGGGCTGACAGAAGGAGAGTAAAGCAGTATAGCTAGCTAATAATGACTGCTAAAGAGAAAAGGGGCTTTCTGCTAGCGCTGGATCTCACAGGCTGCGTCTCAAATGGAACCCTATAGCGTACTATTTTTGACCATAGTGCATTATATAGGGAATATAATTATACTGGGACACAGGCACAATCTCACATCACACAACAGGAAACATCTGTCATAACTCCCCTTAAAGTCCACTATCTTTATGCACTCTAGTCCATGGGCCAGAGGGACAAATTTCACATTCACTATATATACAAAAGTATGTGGACACCCCTTCAAATTAGTGCATTCGGCTATTTCAGCCACACCTGTTGCTGAAAGGTGTATCAAATTGAGCACCCGTCCATGCAATCTCCACAGACAAACATTGACAGTAGAATGGCCTTACTGAAGAGCTCATAATGCTAGGAAAAGTCTAAACGATGGTGCCTAGCTATCTATTGCTGATTTAACCATAGGGTACATACGTTTCAATATGGCCGCCAACAGGATTGTTCTGACATTGATACAACTCTTTCAAAAATAGGTTGAATATGCCAAAGGATAATTAAAAATATATATTATAGTTATGCAGATAGCAAAACCAATTTAGCAAGGTTTGCAAAATATATCATCTTTGTAAAATATTACCAAAATTGTTTTAAAAATGACTATTTAGCAAAAGTAATTGCTAAATAGATGGATTTTTTTCTAAACACCAATTGCATAACTTCATGTCATGTTATGTTTGACAACTAGCCACTGAACTAATGGCTACACAATTATTAGGTAACTTATAGTATTTCATTAAATAACTTGAAAGGTTGAAGGTTAAAGGGCAACATTTTAAGATGATGATGGTCAGGGACAGAAGAGCATATAATCACCAATGTTCCCTTTAAGAGACAATGTGCTTACCTAAATATCTGTTTTAACTTGCTGGGAAAACTCAACAAATGACAAACCACACCTTTCATCTTAGCATGCTGAGTATTGCTATACAACAGACTATTATAGGTGGCAACTATAAAGCTAACATGCTACCAGATTTGGATCTCTTGGACTTCCCAGTATGACCAATTTCCCCACAACAGATATGTAGTTCTGCTACTTGTAACATTGTTGTTTCAATGATGAGTCAGTCTATGTAAACCATTAGATCTGATAGAAAAAAAATATATTAAAAAATCCCATGGTTTTTAAGATGAGATCCACCCAATAGAATGTTCCATAGTTGTTTGATACAGGCATTTCCAATGAGCATGTGAACATTCCAACTTCTTTCAACATAATTTTATCAGCCTGCAAACATTCCATTGCATAGACTCCAATACAACAAGATATACAAAATTGTAGAAATATACTTTTTTGGAGAGGTTATATTTCAATTTGACCAGGGGCTTGTGGGGAACAATTTAATACCATCAAACCTTTGCTACCCCAAAGTGGACACATTTTTCCGCTGGCCAATGGACTACTCCATAGCGGCGTGTAGCCTAGTGGTTAGAGTGTCGGCCAGTAACGAGTGACATAAATAAGGGTTCATAGCTTTCACTTGGATTTACCTGGTCAGCCTACATATGTCATGGATGTCATATTGTACACTCATATGTCATATATTGTACACTCAGTATATTCAGTATATAAGCTCCATGCTATGATCAATCACAATTCCCTACAGTACACTCCCCATATACTCCCAATAGGACAATAATGGAATAAATCTGTCACATTTCCCCATACAGCAGATTTACATTAGAGATATGTCCTAATTGCCTCTACTCAGTACTGTATGTACAGTATACCCTTTTCTCCTAGTTCTCCCTATAACAGCTAATAATCTCAGCTCCATTATGAGTCCAGGGAGGGAGTTTACTTTATATACAGTGCCTTCGGAAATTATTCAGACCCCTTGACTTTTTCCACATTTTGTTACGTTACAGCCTTATTCTAAAATGGATATAAAATAAAAACAATCCTCAGCAATCTACACACAATACCCCAAAGCGAAAACAGGTTTTTAGACATTTGTTGAAAAAACTGAAATATCTTATTTACACAAGTATTCAGACCCTTTGCTATGAGACTCGAAATTGAGCTTGAGTGGCCCAGCCACAGCCCGGACTTGAACCTGATCGAACATCTCTAGAGAGACCAGAAAATATCTGTGCAGCAACGCTCCACATCCAACCTGACATACCTTGAGAGGATCTGCAGAGAAGAATGGGAGAAACTCCGCAAATACAAGTGTGCCAAGCTTGTAGCGTCATACCCAAGAAGACTCGAGGCTGTAATTGCTGCCAAAGGTGCTTCAACAAAGTACTGAGTAAAGGGTCAGAAAACGTATGTAAATGTGATATTTTTATGAAAATGTTATTTTTTTGCAAACATAAAAAAAAAACTGTTTTTGCTTTGTCGTTATGGGGTATTGTGTGTAGATTGATGAGGGGATTTAAAAAAAAATATCAGTTTTAGAAAAAGACTAATGTGGAATGTGGAAAAAGTCAAGGGGTCTGAATATTTGTCATAAAATACTTTCCCATCCATAACCCAATTCCTGAACCCATTTCCTGAATTCCCTGCAGAGCTAAATGAAGGGGATGTTGGCCTGCTGTGAGTGAGGGGTGTGTACTGTGGGTGAAGGGGGTGTACTGTGAAGGACAATCCAACATGTAATGGCCATTTCCTGGATGTTTATGGCTGTCATGCACATGGCCAATTCCCAACATGAGCTCTTCCTCCTACCAGGCTGTCAACAATATCTACTACACCCATAACCCCATGTCATCCACAAATCTCTCCTCCTCTTCCTCTTTCCTCCTCTTCCTCATCTTCAATCTCCTCCCCATCAACAATGGCCACTAACTACCTCAATAACACATGTCATCCACACATCCTCATTTTCGAGACACAGATGCTGGACTGGAGACGAAGAACTATTTTCAGACTACTCCATTGCACTCTTTTTTGGGGAGAGTTCAGCTAAGGCTCTCAAATCCATTTATTTTTTTCATTCCTTATGAATAAGATATGCATCTAATTTCTTCTCTGGGTGATTTAATCCACCACACTGTGACTGAGATAGAGACCCAAATGTGTATTTTAATAATACAAACGTATGAAAAACGATCTCTGAGACTTTCTCTGCTTCATTTCATCCTCCACTAGTCTTGTAAGTCATGAGTCAGCGTTGGTAAGAGCCCCACATTGGTTAACTGTGGTTTAACAGTGGTTTAACTGCCTTGTTCAGGGGCAGAACAACCTTGTCAGCTCAGGGATTAAATCCACCAACCTTTCGGTTACTGGCCCAACGCTCTAACCACTAGGCTACCTGCCGCCCCCGGAACTAAAGTTTTGCGTAATTGGTCAGCTGCTCAATTAAGTTCTGGGTCCATATGTGTTATTGCTGGGATCAAGAGATGCTAGGACAAGGAGCAGAACCGGAATCCGCTCTCTTTGCAAGTTACGGGCTGAATGTCCCCTCCCCTTCTGACATTCAAATCGTGATTTGTCCAAATAACCAGTGACCAAAAACCCAAACACCAGAACTACTTCTGCTCGTTATCCCACGCAACACATTCCTTCCCGACAGATTCTATGGTACCAGTTATGTTTGCGTAGATCTGTCCATAAGAGATTATTCACTTGCTTACCCTCATATACACTGTACATATTAACTGGATTTTTTTACTAGTTATGCTACCTAGCTCCACATGCTCAAGACCAGCCACAGTCTCAAACATACAATTCCTTCCATACATGTCAGATGAATTCCACTGTCACCACTAAATTAATGCAGATGACTGTAAGCCTAATATTCAAATCATCTCTAATGTACAGATGCTTCATTCCATATAAGTCAAGATGAATGCCACTGTTGAGTACTTTAATTTAGGTGAACATATATTCACATTTCTGTAAGGTACTGATGCTTATTAGTGAGATGCCCTATGAAGATTTGCCTGGATCAAAGGACAAGGTGGTGGTGAAGTTATTTAACTATGAAGTGGGTGTTAGATGATGGCGTAGGAAAACAAAACAACACAGTCCTGTTTCCTCATTCCTCTCCTCTCTACCACGTCTACATTCCTGCTCTGCTCTGTCTTCATTAAGGGACAGGGACAAACACACGCTAGCGCGCACACACACACACACACACACACACACACACACACACACACGCACACACACAACCCTGGGAGGTGAGGTGGAACCACCCACACACATAGACACACACACACACACACACACACACACACACACACACACACACACACACACACACACACACACACACACACACACCCTGGTGCAACAACACGCTGCAGAAACAACACCAGAAACCCAGCCTGTTAGTCCACTCCTAGTCCTAACCCTAACGCTCCTTTACATACCTACATACAGTACCTATGTGGGTTGGGCTATCCCCTCCACTTCCTGGCAGAAAACACTAAAACAATGACACATTCTGACAGATCTCTTCTTACAGCAGATACACACACATTCCTGCAGGCATGCACACTTTTTGTTTTCTTTTGTTCTACTGTGATCTTGACTGTATGTTTTGTTTATTCCATGTGTAACTCTGTGTTGTTGTATGTGTCGAATTGCTACGCTTTATCTTGGCCAGGTCGCAGTTGCAAATGAGAACTTGTTCTCAACTAGCCTACCTGGTTAAATAAAGGTGAAATAAAAAACAATTTAAACGTGTGTGCGCACACACGCACATGCCCCTCGGACCATTGGTTATTTACTCTATCACATGTGAATGAGAGTAAAAGATGACATATTTTCCTCCAGAAGAAAGACCTGGTGCGTGTCCCAAATGGCACCTTATTCCCTTTATAGTGCACTGCCTTTGACGAGATAAAGGATATAGGGTGTCATTTGGGATCCAGCCCCAGTGAACACAGAGCCGCTGTAAATAAGCAGAGTAAATGTTATTGTAGCCGTAGTGGAGGGCTTCCAGGAGTTGCTTTAAGGGGAGAGTTAATATTGCTGTAAACTGTGGGTCAGTGGGAGCGGGGGTCTGGTTTCCGGCCGACAACAGGCCCTATGTGTATCTTTGGCCCACAAACCAAACCAGGATGGAGGCTGAGGCTGTTGCAGCTGGGGTGCTATATATCTGATTGTAAATCCTGTGTAAATCCGATCACCGCAATCTCATCTAACCTAATCTACGAGGCGTTGATGTCACAGAAAAATACCCGTTCCAATCTGATAATTTCCGGAATACTGTGCTGTATTGTCATTAACTGTGGCTTATTCTGATCTCTTCCTCTGTTCTATATACAGTTCTGTACATCAAACACCAAAAGTGTGTATTAATCTGCTGGTGAGGGGAAACACACACACTCTTACATGCTCACACACACACACATGCTCTCACAGTGAGTGTGCCTCTAATGCATGTGTCAGCAGCTGGAACCAAAGCTCTGATAGGCATTTGAATATGACCTTCACAGAAGAGCTGTCGTCTCCAAAAACACTGGGTTTCATTTCCCCTGGGATGTGTGTGTGCGCGCGCCTGTGTGTGTGTGTGTGTGTGTGTGTGTGTGTGTGTGTGTGTGTGTGTGTGTGTGTGTGTGCGCGAGCGCGAGTGCATGCTTGTCCATGCGTGCGTGCATGTGTGTGGAAATGTCACATTTTTGGGTCTAAATGTGGACATGACACAGGGTGAATGGCAGTCTTTGACACGACTCCTCACAGCCATACTGCTCTACTACTACACCCTCTGTGTGGATCGGACCCACTATGAGACTCTAGTGTAGAAAATACCTTGATCAAAGTGACCTCTGTGAAAACAGTGGGGAAGTGTAGAAGGGGAACTGAAGGGTGGTAGGAACTAGCAATGAGATAAAACGAGATTAGATGAGATAGGTTTGAATTATCTGTTTAAACATACATTTATTTCGCAACTTTTAAAGTGCAAAAACTGAATGCAGGGAGTATGTGGGAAATTACTGAGTAAAGAGCAAATTCCGTTTCTGTAATATGGGGAGTGAGTTGTTATTTGACAGGGAGGCATCATCATCATAACACAGGAGTTTGTGAAGAATTCAGATCACCTTTAAATCCCTCTCTCCTATACTTTCTGTAATACTCCTGTCTCTTTCTCTCCCTCTGTGAGGGAGTTTCAGGTCTTCCAGGTAAACACAGTTTAATCCCTTCAAATAATGAGAGGCACAGCTGATAAGGGAATCATTAACTACAGCATGAGAGAGAGTAATCCTGCCGCTTATGGAACGGTTTGGAGGTTTGACTGGGATAGTCCCTAGCTCTTAAAGGCTGGGATAGTACCGACATACTATCTTAAAAGCCCATTCCTTAACACTAAATCCAAGAAGATGGCAGCTCCACCACTTGGTTTGCTGTGAAACTGAAGGATGGGGCTGCAGATACGTACGCACAACTTTCAAATTCATACTGAAGGCTGGGATATTCCCTCTCTATGATGCATTTTGTTGCCATCCAGAGTCAACAAAACATGGTGGTGTCCTCCTAGTACTGCTGTTTCCTGTCCACCACACCAACCCTTATACCTGAGAACTACAATCTAAAGACAAACCATATAAGTAGAAGGGACAACACCCTCTCCTCCCTCTCCTTATTTCTACTTAGGTCCATTCCTCATCTCTCCCTTTGTGGGACTGTCTGAACAGGCTTCAGAAGTGGCCACAAATGACATGGAACAGGGACAGGGTGACTGATTATGACAACTGGGTTCCTTTCGGAAGGACTCTGTGGTAATGTGTCATGTTGAGATGAATAGAAACGTGTTGATTAGAGCCCGGACAACATGATCTCTCTTACTACTCACTATCTGTTTCCTGTTGTAAGAAAACAAAGGCTTTATTTTGAAACAATCCCTTTGTACTCAACCTCATCCAAATCCTATTGACAGGTAGCTCTACCCATCACCACAGTTAAAGTACACTGAACAAAAATACAAACACAACATGTAAAGTGTTGGTCCCATGTCTCATGAGCTGAAATAAAAGGTCTCAGAAATGTTCCATACATACAAAAAGCATATTTCTCTCAACTTTTGTGACAAATGTGTTTACAACCCTGTCAGTGAGAATTTCTCCTTTGCCAAGATAATCCATCCACCTGACATATGTGACATATCAAGAAGCATGATCATTACACAGGTGCTCCTTGTTCTGGGGACAATAAAAGGCCACTCTAAAATGTGCAGTTTTGTCACGGAACACAATGCCACAGATGTTTCAAGTTTTGAGGGAGCGTTTAATTATAGAGCATTAGGCAGTATGTCCAACTGGCTGCACAACCGCAGACCAACCAAGACCTCCACATCCGGCTTCTTCACCTGTAGGATCATCTGAGACCAGCCACCCAGACAGCCGATGAAACTTTGGGTTTGCATAACCAAATCATTTCTGCACAAACTGTCAGAAACTGTCTCAGGGAAGCTCATCCGCGTGCTCGTCGTCCTCCCCAGGGTGCAGTTCAGCGTCGTAACTGACTTCAGTGGGCAAATGCTCACCTTCAATGGCCACTGGCACACTGGAGAAGTGTGCTCTTCATGGATTAATCCCAGTTTCAACTGAACCGGGCAGATGGCAGACGTTCAGATGTCAACGTTGTGAAAAGACTGCCCCATGTTGGCAGTGGGGTTATGGTGTGAGAAGGCATACGCTTCGGACAACGAACACAATTACATTTTATCGATAGCAATTCGAATGCACAGAGATACCGTGACGAGATCCTGTGGCCCATTAAGGTGCCATTCATCCTCCGGCATCACCTCATGTTTCAGCATGATAACGCACGGCCTCATGGGATGCTCTGGATCTACGTGTATGACAGCGTATTCCAGTTCCCGCCAATATCCGGCTACTTCGCACAGCCATTGAAGAGGAGTGGGACAACATTACACAGGCCACAATCAACTCTATGCGAAGGAGATGTGTCGCGCTGCATGACGCAAATGGTGGTCACACCAGATACTGACTGGTTTTCTGATCCACGTCCCTACCTTTATTTTTAAGGTATCTGTGACCAACAGACACATATCTGTATTTCCAGTCATGTGAAATCCATAGATTAGGGCCTAATGATTGTTTTTAAATTGGAAAGTATTCAGACCCCTTGACTTTTTCACCATTTTGTTACGTTACAGCCTTGTTCTACATTTTTATTTTATTTTTTATCCTCAGCAATCTACACACAATACCCCTTAATGACAAAATGAAAACAGGTTTTTGGACATTTTTGCAAATGTATGAAAAAAAAATACGAATATCACATAAGTATTCAGACCCTTTTCTATGAGACACGAAATTGAGGTCAGGTGCCTACTGTTTCCATTGATCACCCTTGAGATGTTTCTACAAATTGATTGGAGTCTACCTGTGTTCAGTTGATTGGACATGATATGGAAAGGCACAATTGTGTCTATATAAAGGTCCCACAGTTGACAGTGCATGTCAAAGCAAAAACCTAGCCATGAGGTCGAAGGAATTGTCCGTACAGCTCGGAGACAGGAATGTGTCGAGGCACAGATCTGGGGAAGGGTACCAAAAATGTCTGCAGCATTGAAGGTCCCCAATAACGCAGTGGCCTCCATCATTCTCCATCAAACAAGAAGTTTGAAACAACCAAGACTCATCTTAGAACTGGCAGCCCAGCCAAATTGAGCAATCGGGGGAGAAGGGCCTTGGTCAAGAAAGTGACCAAGAACCTGATTGTCACTCTGGCAGAGCTCCAGAGTTCCTCTGTGGAGATGGGAGAAACTCCTAGGACAACCATCTCTGCAGCACTCCACCAATCAGGCCCTTATGGTAGAGTGGCCAGACGGGAAGCCTCTCCTCAGTAAAAGGCACATGACAGCCCACTTAGAGTTTGCCAAAAGGCACCTAAAGGACTCTCAGACCATGAGAAATAAGATTAGGGAGACCTGAAAATAGCTGTGCAGCAACACTCCCCATCCAACGTGACATAGCTTGAGAAGATCTGCAGAGAAGAATGGGAGAAACTCCACAAATTCATGTGTGCCAAGCTTGTAGCGTCATACCCAAGAAGACTCAAGGCTGTAAACGCTGCCAAAGCTGCTTCAACAAAGTACTGAGTAAAGGGTCTGAATACTTATGTACATTTTATTTATAATAAAAAAATGTATACATTTGCTAAAATGTCAAAAAATTTGTCTTTGCTTCGTTATTATGGGGTATTGTGTGTAGATTGATGAGGGAAAAAACAATTGAATACATTTTAGAATAAGGCTGTAACCTAAGAAAATGTGGAAAAAGTCAAGGGGTCTGAATACTTTCCGGAGGCACCGTAAATATCTACACTAGAATGTTACACCACGTACTACTGGCCTCATTGTTGTGGTGAGGAATGCAAAATACCTGGTCAATGCTAAAATAACACAGACCCATTATTACACCAATGTCCCCCAGAGTCAACCCTCACCCCTCTGTGACCAAAACAAGAGGACATGAGATCAGCTCATACTTAGGGAGCAAGGGGTGAGGGGTGATGGGGTGACTTGACCATATGAAAGCTTCGGTGGCTGACCGAGGAAGAGGCGGTGTGTAATTCCACTGCTTACTATTACAGACGTCGGCTAAATCTGAGCCCTAAAGAACACAGACTGTTTTCCCTCCGCAATGGGAATCGCACGCTAGCAAGTGGGCTTTAACAGAACCCAGGGAAAACCAACTCGGGAAAAGAGCTCTGGCAGGAAATCAAATATTTCATCAAAACACAACTAGGCCTACTGTGTCTACTGTACAGCCTTTCTATCTGATTGTCTACAGTGAAAAAAAGGTGCCTTGGATATCCACTAAGACATATTTTCCACTCAAATCCTATGCACAAAATGCTAGATTAACCCAATGTATAAATAGTGTTTTATACAGTATAGTCTGTCACGAGAGACTATATCCCATATAATGGTGATGTACAGTGTGGCTTTTCTAACTCTTAGACCAACTCTGAGAGCCGAGCCACTCCCAGTCCCAAGCAGATGGAAAAAACCACTGTGGAGAAAGAAAGAGAGAGCGAGAGACAAGTCTATAAACAAAATTACTAGAGCTTTTTTCCATCTCTTTAATGCTTCTGTTGTTGTTTGGGAGCCTTTAATGTGAACACTATAAAAAGAGAGGGAAGGAGAGAGAGGAGGACAAGAGGGAGATGACAGGCAACAGCCAAGTCTGATGTGGCGGAGTCGGGCGGAGGCAGGGAGGTCTACCCCCAAACTTTAATTTAGTAGCATGACGTCCAATTTGTACAAGGCTTCTTCAGAGATACCAGACTTTGACACTTTGGGTTCTCTGTGACTGTCTATAGAGGAAATCTGAAATAACACATTAGGATCCTCAGACGAGAAAATGTCACAAAAAACGTCCTCCATTTTAAGTTGTATGGCACTGAAATGGTTACGTGGTTCCATCTACTTTTTCTATGCTTAGGATTTGGACTATCTACATTTAGTGCTACTGACAGGAACCTACAGAGCTACACCATGTTATGTGTTCTCTTTGTAATCTCTCTGAGGAGTTTTAAAATGGTGGATCATTTGGCCATGTTAAGATGGAGATGGACACACACAGGAGTAACAGAGCAACGGACACCCCGCAGCTATGTCTGGGAGGGTGTCTCACCCAGACCAGCGAGACACCCTCCCAGACCTGCAAGACCCCTCCCCCCCGAAGGACCTGCACCGAGAGAATCCACAACAAGAGGACCTACACCCAGACCACAGCATCACCAGCCACACCCCAACCAGCTAAGATCACCCCAAGCACACCCTGGCCAGACCCTATATAGGCCCCCATATCAGACCTATGCCCCTTCTGCCCACCCCATGCCCCCCACACCTGCAGCAAGGACCTCAACATGACAGCAGGACATATTCCCAGACAGTGAGCAGAGCAACAGGCCCAACCCCAACTATTACACCTGCCCAAGCCCCAACCTGTGACCTTAGAGGTATGTATCAGATGCTCAACATGCTCTGCTCACACCTACTGTGACGGTCCAGGCCTAAAAGGAACATCAAATTCGACATAACAATTAGAATCTGGCAAAAAATCCTTGAATTAGTTATGGAACCCATTGCCCTTTATAGTTGTGAGGTCTGGGATCCGCTCACCAACCAATATTTCACAAAATGGGACAAACACCAAATTGAGACTGCATGAAGAATTCTGCAAAACTATCCTCCATGTACAATGTAAAACACCAAATAATGCATGCAGAGCAGAATAACCGCGAATGATCAAAATCCAGAAAAGCGATTCCCAAACCTTCCATAACAAAGCCATCACCTACAGAGAAATGAACCTGGAGGAGAGCCCCCTAATCAAGCTGGTCCTGGGGCTCTGTTCACAAACAGACCCCACAGAGCCCCAGGACAGCAACACAATTAGACCCAACCAAATCATGAGAAAATAAAAAGATAATTACTTGACAAATTTGTAACGATTTTCCAAAAAAACATAGCAAATTAGAACGCTATTTGGTCCTAAACAGACAGACACAGTGGCATAATACCTGACCACTGTAACTGACCCAAAATTAAGGAAATCTTTGACTATGTACAGACTTAGTGAGCATAGCCTTGCTATTGAGAAAGACTACCAAAGGCAGACCTGGCTCTTAAGAGAAGACAGGGTATGTGCACACACTGCCCACAAAATGAAGTGGAAACTGAGCTGCACTTCCTAACCTCCTGCCAAATGTATGACCATATTAGAGAAACATATTTCCTTCAGATTACACAGACAAACAAAGAATTTGAAAACAAATCCAATTTTGATAAACTCCCATATCTATTGGGTGAAGTACCACAGTGTGCCATCACAGTAGCAAGATGTGTGACCTGTTGCCACAAGAAAAGGGAAACCAGTGAAGAACAAACACCATTGTAAATACAACCTATATTTATGTTTATTTAGTTTCCCTTTTGTAATTTAACTATTTGCACATCATTACAAATAATGTAAATAGAGATAATATGACATTTGAAATATCTTTATTCTTTTTGAACTTTTGTGAGTGTAATGTTCATTGTTAATTTTTTATTGTTTATTTCACTTTTGTTTATTATCTATTTCACTTGCTTTGGCAATGTAAACATGTTTCCCATGCCAATAAAGTCCTTTAAATTGAAATTGAACTGAGAGAGAGAGGGAGAGAATAGAGAGAAGAGACAGACAGAGAGCGAGATATACAGTAGGCCTACAGTACAGTAACAGTATGTTGCCACAGCCCAGGCCACTGTAGTCTCTACTGACAGCTGGGTCAGTGAGGACCAGCCACTGAGAACCAGCCAGCAGCCACAGCCACAGGGGTCTAACCAGTAACTCCAGGGGTGGCCAGGCAGGAAGAAGCAGAGCCTGTCAGACTGGCTCACCCAGTCCCCTGTGGCTGTCCTAACTCCCCTGAATGGATCACCCTCACACAATGGCTGGCCCTCTCTTAGACCAATTAGACAGTGTCATAAACAAGTTATCTTAAAGATGATTATTTCCGTACAGTCATCTAAAAGCCACCCTGCGTGTGTGTGCAGGGGTAAAATGGAGATTTGAGAGGTGAGGCGGCCCTACACCCAGGGGCGAGCCAGGATGGGTGGGGAAGATGGGAGAGTTGGACATGGATCTATAATTGCATTTTCGTAGTGGCATAGAGTAGAGCAGAGGTATTTCTAGGATTTAGGCTACACACGAGGCACAGGTTTTAGTAGGGTCCAGGTACAAAATTGCATGCAATTCTACATGCAATTCTACGTATACTCCTACACAAAATGTTTTTTCATGAGCACCAACAAGTGAAGTTCATAGCAGCATACAGTGCCTTCAGAAAGTATTCACACCCCTTGACTTTTTCCACATTTTGTTGTGTTACAGTCTGAATTTAAAATTGATACAATTTTGATTTTTTTGTCACTGGCCTACACACAATACCCCATAATGTAAATAAAAAATAAAAAGCTGAAATGTCTTAAATCAATAAGTATTCAAACCCTTTGTTATGTTAAGCCTAAATAAGTTCAGGAGTAAACATTTGCTTAACAAGTCACATAATAATTGCATAGACTCTGTGTGCACTGATAGTGTTTAACATGATTTATGAATGGCTACCTCATCTCTGTACCCCACGCATACTATTATGTGTAAGGTCCCTCAGTCGAGCAATGAATATCAAACACAGATTTAACCACAAAGACCAAGGCACCAAGGTAGATAGATAAAAAAAAAGGATGCATTACATTTCCCTTTTAGCATGGTGAAATGTATTAATTACACTTTAGATGTTGTATCAATACAACCAGTCACTACAAAGATACATACGTCCTTCCTAGGGCTGCGGCGGTCACAAAATTGTGTCAGCCGGTGATTGTCAAGCAAATAACTGCCGGTCTCACGGTAATTGACCGTTAATTAACATAAACATATTTAGCATCAACTGGCTTCCATACCTAGCCTACAAGCCACTGACGCTGACCTTTGGAACATTTACTGTAACCAGCATCCTCACCCAGTGAGCACTGACTGACACCGGACATCCATGGATGTTGAAAAGGAGTTGACATTTTGTCAGTCCACCCTGGCCTTTATGTTAACTTCCAAATCTGAACCTATCATAGACGTATTTCACAAATTTGTATAGTACAATACAGTGAGTAGAGCACAGTAGAGTACAGTACAATATGCGAGACCAAGTTAAGACCGAGGGGTCCGAGACTGAGTCAAGACTGAGACCAGAAAAATGCGAGCCCAGTTCAAGACCATGATTGTAATTGTGTCAAATCGCCACCATAAGAGTTCAAAATTATCTGTGTTCATATTTCAAAAGAACATTCACGTATGGATTCTTTAGACATTCAGAATGGTGAAAAAATGTATGCTGAGGGCAATAGAGAGCTACTCTACAAATTATAGCTAACCCAAACAGGTGTATAATAGATAAAAAGATTAAATAAGTTACAACTTCCCCAGGTCTCCCCTTACTAATTAGTGAGGGCGCAACTTTGAAACAATTTCCCCCACAATTTCCCCACAAGAAAATTCTGATGAGTGCGACAAAGTTTGACGATATTTTTCAGTGAAAGTATAGGACAGTAATGTTACCAGTAAAGGAGGAAGCCCAAGTTTCAATAGGCGATAAGAAATAAATGTGTCATGAAAGTAGTGTGGATATTTAGCTTGGCGAAGCGTTTGTATGCACTGACTGAATGGGAGACCAAGTCATTATCCGAAACCGAGTCAAGACCGAGTAAAAATGTATCATACACCGAGACAAGACCAAGACACTCAATATGTGGTCTCATGACCGGGCTCGAGTACTACAACACTGCGGTTTAGTATAGATCAGGGACCCATGATGTAATTTCGTCACCGCAATTCCGTTACAGGGTGTAAATCCACTTCACTTACTGTAGTTCAATAACCAAAAGAGATGTACTTCAAACTCAAGGTGCCAGGTCATAGCTGAAACCCCATTGTTTCTGCAGACATCTTTGAATCTTAAAGGTGCTACACATATGATTTCTTTGAATGTCTGCATTCTAATTTAGTGTAGGGAATCATTGTACCATGAAAATCGCTGGACATATATTTTCAATAACAAAAAATATCGTTTTTACAGCTACTGTATTTGAAGCTGGCAGACCAAAACTGAAAATTACTTTTGGTTTTGGTCCACCAGCTTCAAACAGTGATTTTGGTCCACCTGCTTCAAAAAGCTGTAAAAACAATATTTTGTGTTATTGAAAAGATATTTCACACCGATTTGGATGGTACAATGATTTCCTACACTATTCAGTGCTTGTTTTCTCACATAATCTGAAATTGAGCGAACAGTGTAAAAATTTTGCAACCAGGAAATGAGAGCTATTTCCACAAGATAACAAAGCCTCAAATTCAGAACAGCTTTCCCATTTTGACAACAGATGCCGCTCCGGAGAGAGAAATCAATAGGTGACTATCCCACCCAATCACAACACTAGCGGGTCATTCCACTATTACTGCAGATATATTATGGACCTTTTCTGAAATTACAATGCAAAGATTATAACAAATCCTATGTTTAGCACCTTCAAATCGGAGCAAATATTTAATCGTTTTTGGAAAACATGGTCGCATAAATACCTGAGAGAGATTTTACCATAATTCCGTTACCAACGTTTGTATCTGCACAGTTCTTCCACTAGCTTTTGTAAATGTTTCAGTGAAAATGTTTAAAGTATTTGTTGTGCATAGACTTGTATGGTTTGGTAAACTTGGAAATCAATGGTTGTTGGCATACATTTTAAAGTGAAAAAAATGGAGTCAAAGCGTAATTCCGTTAACATGGAATTGCCCTGTAGGCAAAATTTGCATAACCAAAGGTACTGGGGCGCAGCCCCCCTGGCTCTCGTTTGGATCACAGGTGCAGGTGAACAGCCCTGGCCGGCACTGGCCCAATTGAATCTGTCTCTGTGTGTGTGTGTGTGTGTGTGTATCCTGATCTGAATCTCTTCCTCTCCAGTCAACCCCTCTCCCCTGTAGCCTTCCTGCCAAGTCTGATGATACTGGACTGGGGCATTATTTAAGTCTCCAGGGGGTCCTTCAAGGTGCTAGATTATCCCCCATCGTCACAGGCCCCTAATTAACAGTTTGACTGAGACTAAATAGAACCCGATGCCTTGAGAAAAACACTAATAATCTATTGCTCTGGTCTCCACCCTTCATCTGCCAAACCCAGATTAGGCTGTTCTAAGGCCCCTCCAACCTGGCTGGGTTTGGGGTGAGGACAGAGCATCTAAATGGCTACTGGGGGGTGACACACACATCTTTCAAATAAGTTTAAGTGCAGCCCAGCCGTCTGCCCCCCTCCCCCGCCTGGACCCCCATATTCCCCTAAACAGCTAATCCAGTCTTTATCATAATCTGCTGGGGAGCTTTGACTGTCTGCTAGGGGAATAGAGGAAAGACCACCGCTACGATTCTGGGTCTGAGAGCGTTGAGAGCGACGACAGCAAATTAAATCTTATTTAATGGGTCTTACACTCTCAGAGAGCACTCTAAATCCTAGTCTCCTAAAAACCAAGAGGCATAGAAACGTCTGGTGCTACAGTAGAATGGCTCCATCAGGACCCATAAACTCTGGACAGACCGTACAGAGTGACCCTAGACTGGCCATCGTAACTCATCTGGCTCTTACTCTCAAGGGGTACGTCCCAAAGGGCACTCTATTCTCTACATTGTGCCCTTCTTTTGGGTAGTGCACTAAAGTAGTAGGAATAGGGTGCCATTTGGGACAAAACCCTAGACTTCTCCACTCCAATCCCCTTCTCACTAATAGTCCTGTTGTATTTAGAATGATAACTCCGTGACAGTGTGTTCTAGATCACAAATCAACTAACTTTAATTTACAGAACAGAGCAATCAACCACAGGTAGCATCCCAAATGGAACCCTTTTACCTTTATAGTGCCCTACTTATAGTGCTTTACTTTTGACCTGAGCCCTATGGGCTCATTTCAAACTCATTTTCTACAAATATACAGCCCTGCTGCCCCTTCACAGCCCTCTGTAAATAGAGTAGGAAGGGAACAACCACATCACAGGCACACACACACACTCTCTCACACACACACACACACACACAGACACACAACACACACACACACACACACAGCTGTGTTTTTACCCAACAACACTCAAACCGGCATGGCATGGCCCGGGGCCTCCAGAGCGAGGCGGGCGGTGTTGCTCGTCGGTCTGGGTTTGAGTTACGGCTGAGAGAAAGACATAGACGACCCAGAACTTACCAAAACAGCTGAGGCCTCACAGCCTAGAAGGCAGCAGGGTTAGTTGGCAGGGTCAGCTGGCACCCTCCACCTCTCCACCACCTCACAGTGAAACAGGGTGTGTCTGAAAATGTTACTAGCTGTCAAATCCTTTCAAAAGTTCATTGGACGAAAGGTTCCAAGGTCCTTCCGTCGGACCTCCTCCTCCAATTTGCATTGAGAGGAATCGAGGTAGTAAGGACATAGGAGGCAAGGATTTGACGGCTAGTACATTTTTCAGACGCAGCCGCAGACACATGGCAGGCCCGGGCCTTTGAGCATTTCTACATCACACGTGGGTTTGGCTCCTCACTCTGCCTGACTAAAAACAGATTAACATAACCGACCAACGTGTCTGTTTACCAAGACAGACAGCCGGGAGAGCAAATAATGGAGGTCACAGAAATTATAACTGTGGCTGTGTCCCAAATGGCACCATATTCCCTATATAGTGCATACATTTTGACCAGGGCCCGTATGTAGGGTGCACTATGTAGGGGACAGAGTGTCATTTGGGACACACCCTGTGTGCTCCCGCAGCACTCTCTCTAGTTCCCAGCATGTATTTCAATTAAACACAGAGCAGTGGGAAATTACAGAGCATTAACAAGAACGGAGGGAAACGGATATTATAAACATATTTATAATATAATAAATATTTATATTATAAACATTTTAGGGAGGATTTTTTATGTTGCATGGTCTAGATTTGAAGGCTGGAAAATATGTATTGATTGGATGGATGGATGGATGGATGTGTTTGGTGATTCCAGTGGAATCAAATGTTTTTCCAGGGTATTAAGAGTGTTTTATATTATTATTATAATTATAATCTAATTTTATGAGGCTGGGACATCTAAAATTCCCATGAGAAGGTGTGTTGTTTTCTGTCGGTTCAGTAAGCCTATGTAAATGAGCTTTTCATTGCAAACCTGGACCAGTAGTATTCAGATCTAGAAATTCCTTTTTAAAACGTAACAGTTCCCTTCATTCTAATTGTGCTGTTCCAGGGCTGTCGATCCTTGTTAAATGACCACATTGGGTTGAAATGGCTTCTATAAAGAATATTGGCAGTAAATGACATGACTTTGTTAAATTACTCAATCAAATCCAGTAGAGAACATCTGGCAACAGCAATCAACAAAAGCAGAAGTTTTCTTTATTCTGTTCATGTTGGCAAGAGGTATATAATGAATAGCAGTTTGCTTACAGTGTTTGTTTTTGTACATACGTGTGACTTTGACTGAAACTGTACATTAAGTGTGTGTGTGTGTGTGTGTGTGTGTGTGTGTGTGTGTGTGTGTGTGTGTGTGTGTGTGTGTGTGTGTGTGTGTATTCTTGTCATTCTCTGATCATTGATGCAGAAAGAGGAGAATCAGGCGATGTGATGGGTGGCAGGCGCCAGGCAGCCCTGTCAGCCTGAGAGACAATGCAGCAGTGATAAAACAGCAGAGAGCCCACTACAGTAATGTAAGGGCTGGAAGCACAAGGACCTTTTGATGGAGGGGCAGGCAGGAGGAAGCTATGGCTAAACGCAGCCTGCATTCTGCTCTGTGTCTACTCTCCTTTAACACCTCACCACTCAGCTACCACTATACTGCAGTCAGCCCCTCCCCACACTTGAAATGAGGGGAAAACCCTGAGTGTGTGTGTGTGTGGGGGGGGGGGGGGGGGGATACAGTACAATGGGCACCTGACACAAGGAGAGGGGGATTAAGGGAGGGATAGATGGAGGGAAAAGGAAGGGAGTGGAGGAAGTGAGAGGAAGGGAGTGAAAGAGGGAGACTGGAAAATAATGGTCATCATGTCCCCGTTTCCAGGGCTGTTGTGTCCTCTGTACTGATCCATCATACTTGGTCACACAATGGCAAAAGAGAGCGAGAGAGCGAGATGCTGTGGAGAGAGGGTGGAGGCATATACAGTCAGGAGTGAACCACACAACATTAACCACAGTACCCCTCCCCCTGAACACTTTACTACCAGCACCGAAGATGTAAAGCACACACTAATTACCCTAACACCATCAACCATCTCTGTCAGAATACAGCAGGAGAGGAGAGGAACTTAGGAGATGGTCATTTTAGGTAAAGGTGGAGAGAGTATAAGTTTCTGTTGTGTTCAGTAAATCAGTCCAGCCAGGTCACTGCATCCTGCTCCCCTGCTTCCCTCCTTGCTCCCCCTCTTCTCCCTGCGTCTCTCTCCGAGGGTCTTGTGCACATGCTGCACATGCATAATACATCAGGCAGTGGTCAGATGCAGTGGCAGTGAAGGGAACCCCTCTCCCTCTGCAGCACATGCACTCAATGGAGAGGAGACCCCCTCTGCACCACATGCTGCAGTCACCAATGCAGCTTCCCTCACAAGGGTTGGTTAGTGCTGAAATCCACCTGCAGCCCCTTCCCCTGCATCTCTTCCATCTCAATTTCTCTCTCTCTCTTCTCCTTCCCTCCCTCTATCCATCCATCTCTCTCCATCTCTATTCTGCTCCTGTCACAGCACTAGAAGTGCTTCCCCAGTATTCATCTACAATATACTGTAGTATCTGGGAAGAAAATTAAATTGTTTGATATTCACCTCGTTAATCATTATATTCTCTACAGACCTGAAACCGCAATGACTAGATGCACATGATGGAGGAAGGAGCGGAGTCACAAAAGCCAAATTGAGCTGTTTTCCAGTCCATTAATGAAGTGTTTGTAATGAAAATCACATTTGCAGTTTCACATGTAAGAAAACGCCACATCTCAAAATTTCAATTTCACATGTGAAATTGCAGGTTCACATTTTTTTTACAAACGAGGGCTCATATTCAGTGTATTTGCATATGTACATATGAACCACGCTAATGGTTTAGAAGGTTACTTTTTATGAAATGTTTATCTAATGGCCGCATGCTAATTTCTAACTGCTAGCTAGCTTAGTGATAGGCAACATCTAGCCTTCTATTTCGTCCTAGCTAGCTATTTTTAGCTTCTGTTATTGTTAACTGTCCATTGGTTTTTGCTACATGTAATACACAGGACTAAAAGGGATTTTAATAATGTTTTTGAAAATGTGTGAATGTGTTTGCTGGAATTAATGTAAACTGATACAACAATGCGATGTAAAAACAAATTGACATTGTGAGGTTAAAGAAAGTTTTGCATCACTTAATGAAAAACCTTCTACTTCGGCGCTGTCATTTACAAAACAGCCTCCAACACCCTACTCAACAAACTGGATGCAGTCTATCACAGTGCCATCCGTTTTGTCACCAAAGCCCCATATACTACCCACCACTGCGACCTGTACGCTCTCGTTGGCTGGCCCTCGCTTCATACTCGTCGCCAAACCCACTGGCTCTAGGTCATCTACAAGTCTCTGCTAGGTAAAGCCCCACCTTATCTCAGCTCACTGGTCACCATAGCAGCACCCACCCGTAGCAGGCGCTCCAGCAGGTATATCTCACTGGTCACCCCCAAAGCTAATTCCTCCTTTGGCCGCCTCTCATTCCAGTTCTCTGCTGCCAATGACTGGAACGAACTGCAAAAATTACTAAAGCTGGAGACTCTTACCTCCCTCACTAGCTTTAAGCACCAGTTGTCAGAGCAGCTCACAGATCACTGCACCTGTACATAGCTCATCTGTAAATAGCCCATCCAATCTACCTCATCCCCATACTGTATTTATTTATTTATCTTGCTCCTTTTCACCCCAGTATCTCTACTTGCACATTCATCTTCTGCACATTCTACCATTCCAGTGTTTAATTGCTATATTGTAATTACTTCGCCACCATGGCCTATTTATTGCCTTTACCTCCCTTTTCCTACCTCATTTGCACATGCTGTATATAGACTTTTCTACTGTATTATTGATTGTATGTTTGTTTATTCCATGTGTAACTCTGTGTTGTTGTATGTGTCGAACTGCTTTGATTTATCTTGGCCAGGTCGCAGTTGCAAATGAGAACTTGTTCTCAACTAGCCTACCTGGTTAAATAAAGGTGAAATAAAATCATGCCGGCCGTATTTCTGCCTGCTTGAATGGAGAATAGATCAGATACACATGAAAACGTGAAATGACCGTGGGAATCGATAGAACATAGTATAGAGAGGCACAAAAACAATTCATTCAAAATAGGTGAATCTTTCCTTTAAACCTCATACACTAGCAACTTGGGGTCATTTTAACCCCAGAGGCATATTTGTTATCCTAGCCCAAAGGTGGTTTATTCAATTATTTTCCATTTTCATGACTTTGTCAATCAACTTGTTCTTAAAAAAAAATCTAAATCATTGTTTAGTGTTTCTGTATCAAAATGTACTTTGGGTTCATTTGACCCCAACCAAAAACACCTAATCCCAACTATAGTAATTTGATGGATAAGGCCTTTATTTAAATAAAGGTTTCTCTTCTCTGGAGATATAATAACAAGTTATCCATACCACCAGAGGGTGGAGGGGGACTTCTATCAGTGATTTTGCCCAGATACACAGTGCACCTGCAGAGATGGAGCCCCTTATGTACTTGCCTATGGTTATGACTGGTTATAACTACGTATGACCATGTAAAAAATCTAAATTATCTTACATATATGCTTAGTTGCAGTCAAAACAGCTCATAAAAGTCTGTCAGTGGTATGAATACTTGGTAGAACTGTAATATAGACACCAGCTACTCTCTGAATGTACACATAGTGCTGTATTGGTGTGTATTCCCCCCCAAAAAGAGTTATTCCTATCATTTCCTCCAATATTATATATGTGCAACTTGTTATGGTATTTGGGTTGCTCTAACATTTGGTTTGAAGTGACATTGAGGCTTTTAGCATGCTTTCTGAAGCATTTATTCAAAAACCACCTTTTTTGTAAGGGCAGGAGAGGGAGGTGCGAATAGAAAACAGCTATGATGACCAGCTCACTCACCCATTGTTATTGTATTATAACTATGTTTTATCTCTTAAGAGAAGATTGACAAGGATGTGGATTTTCAAACTATCTGCATTGTGTTTGAATGGTGCTGAGATTAGCTATGCAACTGTACATCAACACATTCTTGGCACAGGGAAGGACGAGGCTATCTCAGCTAACTATCTCTCCCATTGAGAATAGATCATTCAGAAGCTCGCCTCTGTCGTTTGCCTCTAGTGGTGATATCTATCTAGCGTAAAATCAAAGGCAGAACTGCCTCTAAAACAATAATAACCCAACTGAGAAGAGATCACCTCTGTGTGAATCTGAATTTGATGCTATATCCTTTGACAGAAGCCCTACATACTCACACCTACCTACTCACAATCTCCCTCCATCTGGTACACTTTGAAGACACGTGTTCACAGTAAAGCATAAGCCTTCATCTGTACATTTTGTTCTATCTGTACTGGTTGCCAACTGAAATACCTGGGCTACTAAATGTGAACGTGTTTGAATATAAACACACTAAATATTATGCAAATTAATATCTAAATATATTATAAAATAAATGATATGGATGATATACTTAGTCAGTGCAGTACTTTACTCTACAGTAGGCTACACAATATCTCTCACTCTACTATTGTATGTCCTTCTCGCCATGAACAGACTGCTCTCCTTGCTGCGTGCTGCGGCAGTATGTTTAGCCCCTTCCATACCAACTAACAAAGTCCTGCACGTGGTTTGGAAGAGATGCGTAAAGCTGAATTCTATTGGCATCTCCTTCACTTCCATTATGGAATAGAATGTGCAGGTCCAGTGATTGATTTTGCGCAATATGAGGACAACATTTGCACACCAAGCAATCTGCAGTAACAAACAACACATTACATAATCACAGCCTCATTACTAATGCATAACGTGTCAAAATGAATCTAACAATCCACAAGGTGATATAACACGCCACTGCTATACTGTGTCTGCTATAATTGATTATATTTTGCGGGACATCTCTGCTCCTTTAGTCCACGGAGAAGGTACACTGGAAACATCTGCAACATAATAAGATGGAGAGGATAGCTGTGCCAAAAATGCTATCAGCCTACAAACTAAACTCCCACAAATAATGGATTCTTCAGACTTCATCTGATATTATGATGGTGTTCAAAAATGTAGCTTAAATTTGTGGATTTTGGAGAGCCAGTGCGAGACGCATTCATTTTGATCATTTTAATTACTGAGAATAAGACACTCCAAGGCCATTAGAAAACTGAAAATGACATCCTGATAATCATTCCAAGATTTATGTTAATATCTTCTTTTACACCTCAATAACTTAGAGTCACAGTATTGCATTATTTTGGACAGCTCATTGTAATATGCATCCAGCATAGGCTATCCTTTCACAAAGTAGTATTCTAGCACTTACTTTAAGGAGGTGTATCATGCGTAAAATTAAATTGAGCACTCAAAAGAATGTATTGGTTAACTGCAGTGTGGTTTCTATGGAAACGTAGTAGGTCCAACCAGAGGCAGAGAGGGTTAGATTAAAGTAACTGTCCAGTGAAAATCTATTCTTTCTCGAGAATAGGGAAGACACAGGCTCAGGAGTGCGCACTCACTTCACACAAGCAAGCAAGCTAGCTAGCAAGCCAAGCAAGCCACAGCTGGTGTTAGCAAAAAGGACAGAGCCAATGGAACAACTACTGTATCTCGCCAGTCACTTCTATTTCAAATGACGTGGTTTGTAAGAGTTGGCCTACTGGTAATTTAGAAGCAGTTTGCTAACGTTAGCTATCGTGACTAATTTAGCTAGCTGGCTAGCCAACAAGAAAGCAGGTCCTCCACACACCAACCATCTCACCATTCCCGTCTATTTTAAATCTTATTTGTAGGTAAAAGTTATATGTCAAGAGGAAACCTAATTAGCTGTTGTTGACTCATATAGGTAGCAGAAGTAGCTTCACGACTAGCAAGTTAGGTAGCTAACAACAAAAATATCGGGAATATAGTGATAAAGCAAGGACAGAAATGAGTCTGCATTTATTGCTGTTCTAGTATAGTGTCCTAGTAGTTCCATTATGCGTTTCCAAATCCTTAATCCATCCATACTATTTTACTTGGTGCAGCCGGGCTCGGTCAGCCTGCCCCAGTGGCCCCATGTTGTAGCTAATTTGAATATCCAAGTGTATGTGCGTCTCATTGACTGAGCTGTCAAATCAAATATTTTTTACCAGTATACACCCAAACCACTCTATTGTTTACTAACAGGCCAAGCAGGGGCACAGAGCAAAGCTGCTTTTGAACATCCTCAACTAACATTTTATTAATATTGTAACAATCTTGAAGGTAATATTTCATATCTGGAACACTTTAAAGTCTCATAGTAGGATTTGTTAATTATTCAAAAGTGTTTTTCAAAAGTATTGTTCTCTTGTGAAAACGCCAGCAGGGAAATCATTATCATATGCACAGGGAAGGCAACACTCTAGGAGAGAGAGGGTGCGTCACATTTCCAAGGAAGAGTATTTTCTTCCCCACATCTTGATGTGACAGTTGTGGATGAGTAAACACACATTTTTCAGAACGTTGATTAAATGCAGCAATGTTTAAAATACTTTCAGTGTGAGAAAACACCATCTTGGGCACTTTACCCAATAGATAAGACCTTTTTTTCCCAGTATTGTTGGTGCAACTAAAAGACACTAAATAAAACCAGCTTTTTACAAAACTCCTTCCACATAATGGGCCAGAGACATAACATATGGACATCCTCTGGAAGGGTCATCAGAGAGAGAGAGGGAGCATATCAGAAACACGGTAGGCTATGTGCACCTCTTTGTATATTTATTTTGATATCTATTTCGATATACACAATCTTGTAATTATAACCCTATAATAATTAGCATGGGTGCTTTGGGTCTTATAGCAGGGTATGTTTTTGGTCTTTTCTCCCCCCCCCCTAATTCCAAAGCGCTTCAAATCCTCTGAACCAGTAGCAACCGCACCGCAGCAGCCTCCCTGAGTGACACAAGGCGATCTCAATTGATGTGCGATTATTTAGGACAGTGCCAATCAATATCGCAAGGCCCCTGCTCTTTCCTGCCTGATACCCCGCAAATAAAAGGAACTGATATATTTGATTGAGTCACCTTTCACCAAATCCTTTCAATAAATGATCTATGTGAGAATAGCCTATATTGAATATGGAGACTACATTGTTGCTTCTTTGTACAGTGAATAGCCACGACTGCCCACTGCGCGTGGGCAAATCCGGTCATTGTTCGATTGCTCTCATTGGAGAGAGCAGGGTTTACACAAAGTAGGCTAATGTAGCCTATGTATTCTAATTTCACTGTACATGGGCTGTATAGAAGAAAAAAAACATACAATAAACAACATTAATTCCACACTTGTGCGATGGTCCCTCATTGGGATGTGATAATTGCATTTACACAAAGATAAATGTCGGGCTCTTACCTGCCACAGTGTATCTGTCCATGTAATTGAGCACATTCCCAAAACTGAGAATCCCAGCCGCAGCCGCCGGAGACCGGCATCTGAGCAGCGCAGCTCGGAATTTCTGCCCGGGCTTGCAGGGATGGAGGTCCGGGCTGGATTTCAGTCCAGGACTCATGCTGCCCGAGAGAGTGTGCACCTCATCAGAACTGCTGCAGCCCTCTATCTCGCATCCATCGCTCTCCACACACATCTTCTGACACGACAGATCCAGCGCAACAGAGAATCAGCCACAACGCACAGAAGGAAACGATCGATCAACGTTAGGACGCCTAGTAAACGGTTAGAAATCTCCAGCTGTGATTACTCGCAATGCAAGATTAGACGCGTTGAAGATGTCGTCTTGTTAAGCGTTTGAGAGGGAGTCGCGTCTCGATATGGCTCATTTTACCAGCACACTGACAGCACTGACCGGCTCTTGCGCTCCTTAGGTTTTTCCCTGAGTACCATGAAGTCCTAGTGGAGGGGGTGTGACCTGGCTTAAAAACTCCGCCTCCATGAGCCCCGCAGCGAATGAACATATTGGCACCTGATGTGTGGAGAGAATGCGGGGAATTGCAATTTCAGTGAGGTGTGTTTACCAGTGGCGATTTTAGCATGTAAATATTGGTGGGGCAAAAAAAACAAAAACGCAACACTAAACAATACATTAATTGCACTATAACGGTGACCACAAACTGCCTACATAAAGCTGTCGCCACTGCTATAGTTCATTTAGCCTCATTTACTGCCTTTTATTTAAAAAAGCATAGCTGATATGGCTGACATGCTTAAACAAATGTGGTTTCTACTGACAATTGAGATGTACAAACTACGGCATAAGGGGACGACAAGCGGATAAGAGGCAATCCGTCATTTCGATGAAGACAATGAGCGAGAGACGACAGACGTAGTCAATATAACTATTTGTTCAGCACGTTTGAAATGTACAGCGACAGAATGCAGAACACGGGCCGTTCTTACATATACACAGACAGTGAAAGCTCTTAGAGTATTCGATTATTACATTTCTCTAAAACAGGTTATAGGGAAACAAGCACACCGGCAACGAACGATGTGTTTACAATACCGCCTTAGTGAAAATAGACCAAATTATTAGGGTGAGGCACATGGGCTATTAACAGCTTAATTCTCAACATACACTTAGTATTACTTTTTAGCTACGGAATACATATCTCTCTGGCAAGTTCCCAGTTGTCTTGAACTCAGTTCGCCACTGATTCCTTCCCAAACCACTCATTGTTGAATTTGCGATTTCCAACTTGTTGTGTAATATTTATGTCCAATGGCCGATGAGCACAGATACGTTTTGTCTCTAATTTTTCTTCATATGACTAGGATTGAAAAGGATTTGTTTGTCGACTTGATTCATGGTTATGCTTGCTAGCTAAGATTTTGAAAGTATGATGTTGACATACTGCCGCAGCATCAGTCCAATCAAAGCTACTGTAGATATAACGTGATTAGATGTCATTATGTCTGTGGCCAATGACCTTGACTCTTCTTGGATGGGCACTTCTAATATAACTCTACATTTTAGAGCTCTAACCTTAGAATTGGGGATGATGTACTGTCTCATGGGTGACAGAAAACTGAGTCAATCAGGCACAATTCTCTGTATGCTACTCTCTGTTATTATCTATGCATAGCCACTTTAATGACCCTACCTGCATGTACATAATTACCTCAATTACCTCGACCTGCCACATTGACTCTGAACCTGTACCTCCTGTATATAGCCCCGCTATTGTTATTTACTGCTGCTCCTTAATTGTTTGTTTTTCTTATCTCTTACGTTTTTAGGTATTTTCTTAAAACTGCATTGTTGGTTAAGGGCTTGTAAGTAAGCATTTCACTGTAAAGTTGTATTCTGAATACCCGTTGTATTCGGCGCATGTGACAAATACAATTTGATTTGATTTGATTTATATTCTGCTGGCTAGCCCCACCACCACAGAAAGCACTGAGCTAGGCTGAAACACCTGCATTTTGGAGCTGCCTTACTCAAGAAAGCAAAAAAACGTAGCATTGCAGACTGCTCCAATGACAATGAATGACTTCCTTCGGAACGCAAAGAGTTTGATGCATCTGACGGTAAAGAGACTGGTTGCATCATTACATTGCCGTAGTCTTCTCAATCCGTGCGCCACATCACAACAAAAATAATCATGATACACTTTAGCAACTTCTTCGGCAGTTTATTTATTTACACAGGTGCCACACACCGCAAGCTAGTCTGGGGAGAAAAAAAATGTGTCTTGCTGGCATCCGGTCCACTAATACAGGTCTAGTAAAGCCCCAGTGCACTACTTTTGTGAGATTTCTTTTTTTTTTTTTATTATTATTATTTTGTGGTGATTCATATTTATTTTTTATTTATTTCAGGGGGTGCTGCAGCACCCTCAGCGCCCATACTTCCCGCGGCTATGGTTGCAGACTTGCAGATTGCCTCCCAATTAAAGAGGCTTCTGAGGTGTTCGGCCACAGAATGGAGCTGGGAGCTTCAGGCATCTACGCACATTTACGCCTCGATCAGACCAACAGCATTATTGCATCAATGCTGTGTATTCAATTCTGCAGTCAAACTTTCTAATTATGTAATCCAACATTTCAACTGGATATGTGTGCAACAAAAGTTCAACATTCACCTTTTGCCACTATTTCTGTCAAGTCTGAATATACAATTTGTTACATATGTTGGATATATCCAAAGTCTCCAAGTACATAGGCACCACATAGAACAGAGAACACACTGAAATTGCATCTGCAAGGCTGCAAGGCAAGCAAGTACTTCTGGTGTACCAAAATGCAATGATGCTGTTGTGTGAACAAGGCGTTATTACACGTAATTGTAGTTCTTTGTTAATACTGATGAGAAAGAATACTGATGATGTTTTGCACTGATAACATAGCCCAGCGATTAGGCTTTTCTATCACGAGTGTGTTGGACCTTGGACTTTAAGATAAGCTTAGGCTATAGTCATTTTGCCATGGAGTGGAGAGAAATGTTTGCAGTCTTAAAACTAATTTCCTGCAATTCTACACATTTTGCCATGACTTATGCCATGTTCATATGATATCTGAGTGAGAATGAATAACAAAATCAATGGGGGCCTCCTGGAAGTTATGGACACGTGCCCAATACTTAAATTTGTGGCTTTTTCACACGATATCTAACAGTGTTAATAACGTACCGTAAACTCACTCCACAGCTAGCTTGAAATGTCGCTAATGGAGCTATCTAAGAGGTACCTTTTGTATTGCGCATTGTCAAGAAATGTTCCATACAGCCTTTCAATATTCAATTACACAGTTGTTGAAACACACAAAGTATGTACCAGTGGCTGTTTTGTTATTCTTTTGATAAAGGTCCAGTATAGTAGCCCATGCGAACCCATTTGTAAAAACATTAAATCCATCAAAATGTAAAATTGTGTGTTGACCAAGTGATGCAGGGTTGAGATGGTGTGTTCAGCACACTGGACAGCTCTTGTGTGATCTAGATTTAAAAAAGACAAATGATATTCTCACAGTTGACACAAGGAAGATCTTCTTAGACACATTGTTCCTAAACCATTGTTACATTTTCATTGATCTTGTTGATTCCACAACATACAGAATATCAATTTCGAACATTATTCACCCATATGGTTTCGACTGATGTCGTTTTTTCATGTTGAGGAGATCAGAGGCACTCGCCCCATGTTAACTTTCTCCCAATATGCATAATATAGACAGCTTTAAAGGATACAACCGTTACATTGTGAGATCAAATCACTTTCGATGGAGCTAATCGATTCACGATTGTCATCAAAACCCTTTCAACAGTTGAAACGATCAATTGAATATTAGCTATACATGAACATAATTTGATCTCTTTTATATTAGCTACTGATTTTTAGAAAGGTAAGGATCATGTCCATGCTGTCTTGTCTCTATTTTCAATATATTAAACTATTTTTTGTATTAGGCTAATTCAGTATATTATTACTATTAAATTAAATCAATCTCCAACTGTCACTTGACTCTCCTTTGTCAGACAGACATTGGTGTTTTAGGCCCCTTGCCACCTTTTCAATTCAGATTTCCCAATGGCTTACAAGAGCAACAGTAAGGTTATCAGGGACCATTGTGTCTGTGTGTGTGTCAGTGTGAGTTTTGCATCATTGATAAGAGTATGTTGGTGCACGCCAATGGTGGGTCAAGGGTTGTCTGTGTGTGTGTGTGTGTGTGTGTGTGTGTGTGTGTGTGTGTGTGTGTGTGTGTGTGTGTGCGCGCGCGTACGCGCATGTGTGTGTTCAGGGGTTACAACAGTCCCATCCTGCATTATTATCAGAGGAAACCGTATTTCCATTCACAACACATCATTTATAAGGCACACACACACAGAAGGAGACAGAGGCGGACATTGACATGCAGACAGTTTCATGCATTGACAGGCACACACAGACAGACAGATGGACAGACATTTTTGAGGAGGAAAGAAATGTGATTGCAATTTATATTAGAGAATTTGTACAACCCTCAGGGATTTCTGTTCTACCTGATAATTAATTGTACCCCCTTACAAAGAAAACAACATAAAACATCATATGAGTAAAGAACACAAACCTTGACTTTTCCACAATTTGTTGTGTTACAGCCTGAATTGAAGTGTGATTAAATAGAGAATGTTAGGGATCAGTGGCCTACACACACTACCCATAATGTCAAAGTAGAATCATGTTTTTCAAGGATTTGATAAATGAATAAAAAATGAAAAAAGTATACAATCCCTTTTTTATGGCAAGCCTAAATAAGTTCAGGAGTAGTAATGTGCAAGTCACATAATAAGTTGCATGGACACACTCTGTGTGCAGTAATAGTGTTCTATTCTTATAAGTCTAAAAGTCTAATTCTTAAAGGTTCGAAGTTGCATATGGAATTGTTTTAAGAAGGACATACCATGGATCAATTAGATATTTGATTTAGAATTTTAGGACCCCATTTAAGCCCTTATTTTTAGACTGGGGAGTTTTTCTAGATAAAGAAATTAATGGACCTAAGCACAGGCAAAATCCTGGAGAAAAACTTGTTTCAGTCTGCTTTCCAACAGACGTTGGGACATTAATTCACCTTTCAGCAGGAGAATAAGCCAAAACACAAGGCCAAATATACACTGGGGTTACATACCAAGAAGACAGTGAATGTTCCTCAGTAGCCCAGTTACAGTTTTGACTTAAGTCTAATAAAAAAATCTATGGTGTAATCTAGGCATGGATTTTTTAAAACATTTTAGTCATTTAGCAGATGCTCTCATCCAGAGTGACTTACAGTAGTGAATGCATACATTTCATGCAATTTATTTTGTACTGGCCCCCTGTGGGAATCGAACCCACAACCCTGGCGTTGCAAACACCATGCTCTACCAACTGAGCCACAGGGAAGACTCTCAGAGGCTTACCCAGAAAGACTCAAAGCTGTAATCGCTGCCAAAGCTGCCCCTAGAAAGTATTGCCCCAGGGGCGTGAATACAGAAATTTCTGTATTACATTTTGCAAATCATGCACCAGCTACACCCACCTTCTGACAGAATCACGCACCACAACCATATGGAGTCAGCAGGAGCAGACACCCCCGTATTAGGGGTCGAGGATCAAGTCCAGCAGCATGCGGCCATGCTACAACATCTCGGCAACGCCATGGATCGCGTCCTGCAGACTATGGATCGCTGGGAGAGAAGAGGAGTTCCTCCAGCGCCTCCACCAGCACCACCAAGGGCACCACTACTCACCCCTCCTTCACCCGGTACCAGTGGGATTCGGCTCGCTCTTCCGAGGGAGTATGATGGGACGGCTGCGGGATGTCAGGGGTTCCTACTCCAGCTGGAGCTGTATCTGGCAACCGTCCACCCGGCTCCTTCGGGCCGTGAGAGCGTGTCCGCCCTCGTCTCCTGTCTCTCAGGGAAAGCCCTGGACTGGGCCAACGCCGTATGGGAGGAAGGAGAAGCGGTGTTGGACCAATTCGATAATTTCACGTCTCGTCCACCTTAGGCAGGGGACGAGGAGCATACAGGAGTTCGCTTTGGACTTTCGGACCCTGGCCGCCGGCACGGGATGGAATGACAGGGCCCTGATCGATCACTACCGTTGTAGTTTGTGTGAGGACGTCCGTCGGGAGTTGGCCTGCAGGGACACCACCCTCACCTTTGACCAGCTGGTGGACCTGTCCATCCGATTGGATAACCTGCTGGCTACCCGCGGACGTCCAGATCGGGGTCTGTCGATTCCATCCCCCAACACCACCGTTCCTATGCCCATGGAGCTGGGAGGTGCTGCACTTAGGGCGACCGGAGGAGGGGCCGGTCTATGCACCATCTGTGGCCGCAGACGGCACACTGCCGGTCGGTGCTGGGGGGGTTCCTCTGGGAGTTGAGGCAGCAGGCAGGGCACTCTCATGTCACCACAGGTGAGTCGGCACCAGGCTCACCCAGAGCCCTCTGTTGCACACATGTTTTTGTATATTAATTTTCCTGAGTTTTCCCCGCATTCTCAGCATAAGGCGCTCGTAGATTCAGGCGCAGCTGGGAACTTTATTGACAGATCATTTGCCCATAGTTTAGGGATCCCTATTGTTCCAGTGGATATGCCCTTCCCAGTTCACGCCCTAGATAGTCGACCATTAGGGTCAGGGCTAATTAGGGAGGCCACCGCTCCACTGGGTATGGTGACGCAGGAGGGTCACAAGGAGAGAATCAGTCTCTTCCTTATTGATTCTCCTGCGTTTCCCGTGGTGCTGGGCCTACCCTGGTTGGTCTGTCATGACACTACTATTTCTTGGCAACAGAGGGCTCTCACGGGGTGGTCACAAAAGTGCTCGGGGAGGTGTTTAGGGGTTTCCGTTGATGCGACTACGGTGGAAAGTCCAGACCAGGTCTCCACCGTGCGCATCCCCTCTGAATATGCCGATTTGGCTCTCGCCTTCTGTAAGAAGAGGGCAACTCAATTACCACCCCATCGACGGGGGGATTGTGCGATAAATCTCCTGGTAGACGCAGCACTTCCCAGGAGTCACCTGTATCCCCTGTTACAGGAGGAGATGGAAACATATGTCTCCGAATCCCTGGAGCAGGGGTACATTTGGCCCTCCACTTCACCTGCCTTCTCGAGTTTATTTTTTGTGAAGAAGAAGGATGGAGGTCTGCGCCCGTGTATTGACTATCAAGGTATAAACCAGATCACTGTTAGGTACAGTTACCCGCCACCTCTCATAGCCAGTGCGATTGAGTCAATGCACGGGGCGCGCTTCTTCACCAAATTGGATCTCAGGAGCGCTTACAACCTGGTGCATATCTGGGAGGGAGACGAGTGGAAGACGGCTTTCAGTACCAACTCAAGGCACTATGAGTACCTCGTCATGCCGTACGGGTTGATGAATGCTCCATCAGTCTTCCAGGCCTTTGTATACGAGATTTTCAGGGACCTGCACGGGCAGGGTGTAGTGGTGTATATTGATGACATCCTGATATACTCCGCTACACGCGCCGAGCATGTGTCCCTGGTGCGCAGGGTGCTTGGTCGACTGTTGGAGCATGACCTGTACGTCAAGGCGGATAAATGTATGTTCTTCCAACAGTCCGTCTCCTTCCTAGGGTACCGCATTCCCACTTCAGGGGTGGAGATGGAGAGTGACTGCATTTCAGCCGTGAGTAATTGACCAACTCCCACCACGGTAAAGGAAGTGCAGCGGTTTCTAGGGTTTGCCAACTACTACCGGAGGTTTATCCGGGGCGTTGGTCAGGTAGCGGCTCCCATTACCTCACTGCTGAAGGGGGGACCGGTGCGTTTGCAGTGGTCGGGTGAGGCGGACAGGGCTTTTGGTCAGCTGAGGGCTCTGTTTACCTCGGCTCCCGTGCTGGCTCATCTGAATCCCTCTTTGGCGTTCATAGTGGAGGTGGACGCATCCAAGGCTGGGATAGGAGCTGTGCTTTCTCAGCGCTCGGGTACGCCACCGAAGCTCCACCCTTCTTTTCCCTGTGGCTCAGTTGGTAGAGCGTGGTGTTTGCACCACCAGCATGGTGTGTGCAACGCCAGGGTTGTGGGTTCAATTCCCACGGGGGGCCAGTACAAGAAAATGCATGAAATGAAATGTATGCATTCACTACTGTAAGTCGCTCTGGATAAGAGCGTCTGCTAAATGACTAAAATGTAAAAATGTTCATAGTGGAGGTAGACTCATCTGAGATAGGAGCTATGCTCTCTCAGCGCTCGGGTATGCCACCGAAGCTCCGCCCCTGTGCCTTCTTTTTGAAGAAGCTCAGCCCGGCGGAGCGAAACTATGACATGGGGGACCGGGAGCTGTTGGCTGTCGTCAAGGCCTTGAAGGCGTGGAGACATCTGCTTGATGGGGCTAAACACCCTTTTCTCATCTGGACTGACCACCGCAATCTGGAGTACATCCGGGCGGCGAGGAGACTGAAACCTCGCCAGGCAAGGTGGGCCATGTTTTTTACCCGTTTTGTTTTCACCCTATTCTACAGACCAGGTTCCCAGAACGCGAAGGCAGACGCACTGTCCCGGATGTATGACACAGAGGAGCGGCCCATGGATCACACCCCCATATTCCCGGCCTCTTGCCTGGTGGCACCGGTAGTGTGGGAGCTGGACGTGGACATCGAGCTGGCATTACGTACAGAGCCCACTCCCCTCCAATGTCCAGCTGGGCGTCTGTACGTTCCGTCTGCTGTCCGCGACCGTTTGATCTACTGGGCCCACACGTCACCCTCCTCTGGTCATCCGGGCATTGGTCAGACAGTGCGCTGTCTTAGTGGGAAGTACTGGTGGTCAACTTTGGCTAAGGACGTGAGGGTTTATGTTTCCTCCTGCTCGGTGTGCTCCCATTGCAAGGCCCCTAGGCACTTGCCCAGAGGGAAGTTGCAACCCTTACGCGTTCCACAACGGCCGTCGTCGCACCAATCCTGGTCATTGTGGATCGGTTTTCTAAGTCCTGCCGTCTCCTCCCTTTGCCCGGTCTCCCTACGGCTCTACAGACTGTGGAGGCCCTGTTTCCACACGTCTTCCGGCACTACGGGGTGCCTGAGGACATAGTATCTGATCGAGGACCCCAGTTCACGTCAAGGGTCTGGAGGGCGTTCATGGAACGTCTGGGGGTCTTGGTCAGCCATACCTCGGGTTTCTACCCCGAGAGTAACGGGCAGGTGGAGAGAGTGAACCAGGATGTGGGTAGTTTTCTGCGGTCTTATTGCCAGGACTGGCCGGGGGAGTGGGCGGTGTTCGTGCCCTGGGCAGAGATGGTCCAGAACTCGCTCCGCCACTCCTCCACTAACCTCTCCCCCTTCCAGTGCGTACTGGGGTACCAGCCGGTTCTGGCGCCTTGGCATCAGAACCAGATCGAGGCTCCTGCGGTGGACGACTGGATTAGGCACGCTGAGGAGACATGGGACACCGCTCATGTGCACCTTCGGCGGGCCGTGAGGCGCCAGAAAACCAGCGCAGATTGCCAATGCAATGAGGCGGGTCTGGCTCTCGACCCGAAACCTGCCCCTCCGCCTGCCCTGCCGGAAGCTGGGCCCGTGGTTTGTGGGGCCATTCAAAGTCCTGAGGAGAGTGAACAAGGTATGTTACAGGTTACAGCTTCCCCCCGATTAGCGTATTAACCCCTCGTTCCATGTGTCTCTCCTCAGGCCGGTGGTGGCTGGTCCACTCCAGGAGTCTGAGGTGCGGGAGGTTCCTCCTCCCCCTCTGGACATTGAGGGGGCCCCGGCATATGCAGTTCAATCCATACTGGATTCAAGGCGTCGGGGGAGGGGCCTTCAGTACCTCGTGGAGTGGGAGGGGTACGGTCCGGAGGAGTGGTGCTGGGTGCCGGTCGAGGACGTGTTAGACCCGTCGATGCTGCGGGAGTTCCACCGTCTCCATCCGGATCGCCCTGCGCCTCGCCCTCCGGGTCATCCCCGAGGCCGGTGTCGGCGCACTGCTGGAGCCGCGCGTCAAGGGGGGGTACTGTCATGACATCCGCCGATGTCGGTCCCTCTCCTCTTTCGGGCGGCGTTCGACGGTCGACGTCACCGGTCTTCTAGCCATCGCCGATCCACCTTTCATTTTCCATTTGTTTTGTCTTTGTTTTCTACACACCTGGTTTTATTCCCCAATTACATGTTCATGTATTTAACCCTCTGTTTCCCCCATGTTTTTGTGCGTGATTGTTTCTATGTTCATTCGTTACGTTATGGCTGGTTTTCGACGGGTGCTGTTTTCACTCGTGCGTAATTGATTACCGTTTATTGTTGGTCAAGTGTATTGTTACCTTATTTTGAATACATTGCTCACTCATTCTGCTCTCCTGCGCCTGACTTCATGCAGCAGCTACACCCACCTTCTGACAATATTTCTAACACTAAAAAACATTGTATTTGAGAAAAATCATTCACTAAACCCTAAACCTCTAATAATCTAGTAATAAATCATTTGGAAATTGAGCAAGTTGAGGTGACTAAACTGCTTGGAGTAACCCTGGACTGAACTGTCATGGTCAAAACATATTGATACAACAGTAGCTAGAGATGTCTGTCCATAATAAAGCTCTACTCTACCTTATTAACAGCACTATCAACAAAGCAGGTCCTACAAGGCCTAGTTTTGTCGCAGCTTGACTACTGTTCAGTCATGTGGTCAGGTGCCACAAAAAAGGAAAATTGCAATTGGCTCAGAACAGGGCAGCACGGCTGACCCTTGGATGTACACAGAGAGCTAATGTTAATAATATGCATGTCAATCTCTCATGGCTCAAATTGGAGGAGAGATTGACTTCATCACTACTTGTATTTATGAGAGGTACATGTTGAATGCACCGAGCTGTCTATTTGAACTACTGGCACACAGCTCGGACACCCATGCATACCCCACAAGAGATGCCGCAAGAGGTCTCTTCACAGTCCCCAAGTCCAGAACAGACTATGGAAGGTGCACAGTACTACATAGAGCCATGACTACATGGAACTCTATTCCACATCAAGTAACTGATGAAAGCAGTAAAATTAGATGAAAAAAATGATAAAAATACACCTTATGGAACAGCAGGGACCGTGAAGCAACACAAACATAGGCACAGACACATGCATACACACACACAATAACATATTTACTGTGTGGTAGTGGTGGAGTAGGGCCCTGAGGGCACACAGTGTGTTGTGAAATCTATGAATGTATTGTAATATAAAAAATGTGTATAAACTGCCTTAATTTTGCTGGACCCCGGGAAGAGTAGCTGCTGCCTTGGCAATAGCTAATGGGGTTCCATAATAAATACAAATACACATTTGGAAAGGCACACACCTGTCTATATAAGGTCCCACAGTTGACAGTTTATGTCAGAGCAAAAACCAAGCCATCAAGTTGAACGAATTGTCCGTAGAGCTCCAAGACAGGATTGTGTCGAGGCACAGATCTGGGGAAGGGTAACATAACATTTCTGCAGCATTGAAGGTCCTCAAGAACAAAGTGGCCTCCATCATTCTTAAATGGAAGAAGTTTGGAACCACCAAGACTCTTCCAAGAGCTGGACTCCTGGCCAAGAGGAGACCAAGAACCCGATGGTCACTTTGACAAAGCTCCATTTCCTCTGTGGAGATGGGAGAACCTACCAGAACGTCAACCATCTCTGCAGCACTCCAACAACTAGGCCTTTATGGTAGAGTGGCCAGACGGAAGTCACTCCTCAGTAAAATGAGGATGACATCCCTCTTGGAGTTTGCCAAAAGGCACCTAAAGGACTCTCAGACCATGAGAAACAAGATTCTCTGCGCTGATGAAACCAAGATTGAACTCTTTGGCCTGAATGCCAAGCGTCACATCTGGAGGAAACCAGGCACCATCCCTATGGTGAAGCATGGTGGTGGCAGCATTATGCTGTGGGGATGTTTTTCAGAGGCAGGGACTGGGAGACTATTCAGGATTGAGTGAAAAATTGATGGAGCAAAGTAAAGAGAGATCCTTGATGAAAACCTTCTCCAGAGCGCTCAGTACCTCAGACAACAGGACAATGACCATAAGCACACAGCCAAGACATCGCAGGAGAGGCTATGGGGCAAGTCTCTGAACGTCTTTGAGTGGCCCAATCAGAGCCCGGACTTGAACCTGATCTCTGGAGAGACCTGAAAATAGTTGTGCAGCGATGCTCCACATCCAAACTGACAGAGCTTGAGCGGAGAAGAATGGGAGAAACTCCCCAAATACAGGTGTGCCAAGCTTGTAGCGTCGTGGCTGTAATCACTGCCAAAGGTGCTTCAACAAAGTACTGAGTAAAGGGTCTGAATACTTACTGTATGTAAATGTTATCTTTCAGTTTTTATTTTTAATACATTTGCAAACATTTCTAAAAACCTGTTTTTGCTTTGTCGTTTTCGGGTATTGTGTGTAGATTGATGAGAAAACGTAACAACGTGGAAAAAGTCAAAGTGTGTGAATACTTTCCGAAGGCCACTGTGACTGTATCTGTGTGTGTCCATCCCTTTGGGGGATGATTCAGAAAGCCACACACCATATTCTTACTGTTGTTGTCTCAAAGAGCATCTCAGCTAGAAATTACAGTCCCAGCATCACACAAAGGACTAATAAGCCATAAATGACTGTCCTTGATACAAAATCAATGTTGTGACATATCACAAAAGAGAAAACATGCACATACCGGGGGAAAAAGGCTTTGTTGCCTTGGAGATGACCGTTATGGTGTGTTGTCAAGGGCATCTTGGCCATCTCCAATAGATGCTCTGAAAAGAAAATTGGAGTTAGACAACCACCCACCCATCCACTTTCAGTCCACTACTCACTCTCTCCCATACAGGGACATGCAGGAGCAATAGCCCGCAGAGCCTTAACAGGAGCCATGATTCACCGAGACAACATGCAGGGAGCCTATCAGTAGGCCTAAATGCTGGCACAGCTCCTGTATCAAAGAGAAAGGAGAAAGAAGGAGGGAGAGAGGGAGGGAGGGAGGAAAAGAGGGAGACAGATAAAGCTGTGTTGTACTCCTGCTAGCCTTGGCGTGCTGGGGTCCATGCTGTTAGTAGACAAAACAGCATGCCCCATTGATGGCTGTTGCCTCACTGAGGAAAAGGAGAGCTACACAGTACTGTGGCCTCTCCCCCTTCACAAGGCCAGAACATAGAACACATAGACCAAGCCACAGCTGGGTGGTTAAAGAGAGGGAGAGAGGGCTTGGCGTGAAGGGCAAGGGTGGGATTGTCACACCCTGATCTGTTTCACCTGTCCTCGTTATTGTCTCCACCCCCTCCAGGTGTCGCTTGTTTTCCCCAGTGTATTTATCCCTGTGTTTCCTGTCTCTCTGTGCCAAGTCTTCTTGTATGTTTCCAAGTCAACCAGCGGTTTTCCGTTCTCCTTCTTTTTGAATTCTCCTTTTTCTAGTCCTCCCGGTTTTGACCCTTGCCTGTTCTGGACTTTGTACCCGCCTGCCTGACCATTCTGCCTGCCTTGACCACGAGCTTGTCTGCCACTCTGTACCTCCTGGACTCTGATCTGGTGTTGACCTTTTTGCCTGTCCACGACCACTCTCTTGCCTACCCCTTTGGATTAATAAACATTGTAAGACTCCAACCATCTGCATCTGGGTCTCGCCTTGTGCCTTGATAGGGATTGGCCGTAAAGGTCTGCATGGATACAGAACATGTTGAGGGATGCACTGTCATCCCACACTGTCATCCAGAGCTCTGTGAGATGCCATAGGATGGAGCTCAGAAGAGCTAGGGTTGTGGTCAAGACTCAAGAGCTGTTCTGCCTAGGTATCAAAGCATTATGTGATTTGAAGATTTTTTTTTAAACAATTACTTTCTAAATATTTATACTGGGGATTATAGAGTGTGATGTGGGGGGGGGGCTGGTATTGGAAGACGTAATAAGTGTAGTGCGCAGTGTATTACACGCTGTATGAAAAAGTGGTGGGTATGTAGAGGGGGTGCTCAGAACAAGTGTAGCTGGATGTCAAGTCAAGGCAGCCATGAGCCAAATGGCTTTGTCTAATTTGGAGATGAACTGTGTATAAATTACTGTGTAAAAGAAGACTCTGTTAAGGTTAGGTTCGATAATACTTCACTGGTTAAACAAACTAAGAACATTAAGGTCTGAGTTAAAGCTGTAAAAAGTTCTCATGAAGAATATGCTAATCAGAGTAAGGGATAATGAGATACTATACCCCTTTCATACACAGACAAAGATACCACTAATATACTATGCCTGATTTTATTACCTGCATTTAGGTACAGTTGAAGTCGGAAGTTTACATTCACTTAGGTTGGAGTCATTAATACTCATTTTTCAATCACTCCACAAATTTCTTGTTAACAAACTATAGTTTTGGCAAGTCGGTTAGGACATCTACTTTGCATGACACAAGTAATTTTTCCAACAATTGTTTAGACAGATTATTTCAATGTTATTTCACTTATAATTAATTCACTGTATCACAATTCCAGTGGGTCAGAAATGTACATACACTTTAAACAGCTTGGGAAATTCCAGAAAAGGATGTCATGGCTTTAGAAGCTTCTGATAGGCTTATTGACATTTCAGTCAATTGGAGGTGTACCTGTGGATGTATTTCAAGGCCTACCTTCAAACTCAGTGCCTGTGCTTGACATCATGGGAAAATCAAAAGAAATCAGCCAAGACCTCAGAATTGTTTTTTAGACCTCTGCAAGTCTGGTTCATCCTTGGGAGCAATTTCCAAATGCCTGAAGGTACCACGTTCACCTGTACAAACAATAGTACGCAAGTATAAACACCATGGGGGTGCTTTGCTGCAGGAGGGACTGGTGCACTTCACAAAATAGATGGCATCATGAGGTAGGAAAATGATGTGGATATATTGAAGCAACATCTATAGACATCAGTCAGGAAGTTAAAGCTTGGTCGCAAATGGGTCTTCCAAATGGACAATGACCCCAAGCATACTTCCAAAGTTGTTACAAAATGGCTTAAGGACAACAAAGTCAAGGTATTGGAGTGGCCATCACAAAGCCCTGACCTCAATCCTATAGAAAACTTGTGGGCAGAACTGAAAAAGCATGTGCGAGCAAGGAGGCCTACGAACCTGACTCAGTTACACCAGCTCTGTCAGGAGGAATGGGCCAAAATGTATCCAATTATTATTGTGGGAAGCTTGTGGAAGGCTACCCAAAACGTTTGACCCAAGTTAAACAATTTAAAAGGCAGTGCCACCAAATACTAATTAAGTGAATGTAAACTTCTGACCCACTGGTAATGTGATGAAATAAATAAAAGCTGAAATAAATCATTCTCTCTACTATTATTCTGACATTTCACATTCTTAAAATAAAATGGTGTTCCTAACTGGCCTAAAACAGAGAATTTACTAGGATTAAATGTCAGGAATTGTGAAAAACTGAGTTTAAATGTATTTGGCTAAGGTGTATGTAAACTTCCGACTTCAACTGTATATATGAAAGGGGTATAAAAGCCACCTAAAGACCTAGTCATGATTCCTGCAATTTTACAGACCCTGTAACCAAAATACAGGTATTGGGCTGGCTCTGCTTTTTTACAGGTACATTCATTAACCGATTTGTTCCCAAATTTAGACCCCAGTTTCTTTCCCAATACACCTCATCCCTGTTATTGGCCTATCTCAGCCCTGTATTCCCCAAGTCACCGACTGTAACCTATGTCCAGCTATTCGCTGCACACCACAACCCTGTTATTTGCATATCTTAGTCCTGTCACCACTGACCTGTATGCTAATCATTTCATAGATAAACTCATGGAAGTACAGTGGTATAACACATGAGCCCCATTCACTTTTTTCCTACTACAAACAGAAAGGAATTGATTGGGCAATAGACGTCCATATCAGACCCATTACCTGTATATGAACATTGTGTATCCCTACACCCATTACTCATATAAACCAGGTCAATCCATAGGTGTAATAATATAAAACAAGTCTACCCCAGTGCCCAAGCCTCAACATTTATACAAACCAGGTCTACACTTGTACTTCATCTCCAATTTACGTACCTTCAAAGTCTGCACCTGAGCTTGAACCCAATTAGTCAACTAAGCCAGGTCTAAATGTGTCAAAGAATGAATACTCATAAACTGTAAACCAGGTCTACCCCTGCACCTCAGCTCCAGTACTCCTACAAACCAGGTCTACCCATTTGACTTAGACCCCAAAATGATATAAACCAGATCTACACCTGCATATCTCAGTGCAAATACCCAAACAAAACAGGTTTACACTTGTGGCTATGTCCCAATACTCTGATAAACCATGTCTACCCTTGTGAATATTGAGCATAACTCATATCAACCAGGTTTGCCATTGTGCAAAAGACACTAAACAAACTTGTTGACATTGAATATTTGTAAAGTTATTACAATAATTCAGTTTATGGGTCTATACCTGGTCAATTCCCCCTGAAATAAACAAAATATTACATTTTACAGTCTTCTGAAAAAAGAAATAATTTGAAAAGTATTGATACATACCCCTTGATTTATTCCACATTTTGCTGTGTTAAAGCTTGAATTTAAAATTGATTCAATTGATTTTGTTTCTCACCCATCTACACGCAATACCCAATAATGGCAAAGTGAAAACATGTTTTTAGAAATGTATCCAAATGTATTGAAAATAAAATGCAGAAATATCTCATTTACATAAGTATTCACATCCCTGAGTCAATACTTTGTAGAAGCACATTTGGCAGCGATTACAGCTTTGAGTCTTTCTAGGTAAGTCTCTAAGAGTTTTACACACCTGCATTGTGAAACATTTCCCATTTAATATTTTCAAAATTCTTCAAGCTATGTCAAATTGGTTGTTGATAATTGCTAGACAACCATTTCGTCTTGCTATAGATTTTCAAGTAGATTTAAGTCAAAACTGTAAATCGGCCACTCAGGAACATTACTGTCTTCTTGGTAAGCAACTCCAGTGTAGATTTGGCCCTGCTGAAAGGTAAATTCATCTCCCAGTGTCTGGTGGAAAGCAGACTGAACCAGGTTTTCCTCTAGGATTTTGCCTGTGCTTAGCTCCATTCCATTTCTACAAAACTTCCCAGTCCTTAACGATTACAAGCATACCCAGAACGTAGTGCAGCCACCACTATGTTTTAAAATATGGAAAGTGATACTCATTAATGTGCTGCATTGAATTTGCCCCAAACATAACACTTTGTGTTCAGGACAAAAAGTGAATTGCTTAGCCACATTTTTTGCAGTATTAATTTAGTGCCTTGTTGCAAACAGGATGCATGTTTGGAATATTTGTATTCTGTACAGGTTTCCTTCTTTTCACTCAGTCAATTAGGTTAGTATTGTGGAGTAACTACAATGTTGTTGATCCATCCTCAGTTTTATCCTATCTCAGCCATTCAACTCTGTAACTTCTTTTAGTACCACCTTTGGCCTCATGGTGAAATCCGTGAACGGTTTCCTTCCTCTCCAGCAATTGAGTTAGGAAATACGCCTGTATCTTTGTTGTGACTGGGTGTATTGATACACCATCCAAAATGTAATTAATAACTTCACCATGCTCAAAGGGATATTCCATGTATGTTTTTTCCCCCCTTCTAGCAATAGGCGCCCTTCTTTTGCGAGGCATCGGAAACATCCCTGGTCTTTTGGTTGAATCTGTGATTGAAATTCACTGCTCGACTGAGCGACCTTACAGATGTGTGGGGTACAGAGATGAGGTAGTCATTCAAAAATCATGTTAAACACTATTATTGCACACAGAGTGAGTCTATGCAACTTATTATGTGACTTGTTAAGCACATTTTAGTCCTGAACTTATTTAGGCTTGCCATATTGAAGGGGTTGAATACTTATTGACTAAAGAATTTAAGCTTTTCATTTCCAATTAATTTGTAAAACTACTGAAAGACATAATTCCACTTTGACATTACAGGGTGTTGTGTGAAGGCCAGTGACAAAAACATTGAAATGTAATACATTTTTAATTCAGGCTGTAACAAAATGTGAAAAATGTCAAGCGGTGTGAATACTTTCTAAAGGCAATGTATATAATAAGTTAGAGCCACTGTATTTTCCCATTGGTCACAAATGTGACCGCTAAGATATTTTCATATATCATGAGCATCATGGATTCAACGTATACTAAATTAAGGCACATATGTAAACTACATCCTTTAAACATTATATTTACAAAGAAAATATTTCAACATTTCAACAATGTATTTGTTTTCTAAGCTGGCACTTTTGGTGCCAAATTTGTCTGTAAAAGCACACCTTGAAGATTTATGCTTTTGGTCTTGTGCCGATTTTGAGAATTCATAAGAAACTTCTCAGTTACCCACTGCCACGTATTAAAGGGTTATACCTGCAAGAAAGAGGTAAATAAGAGGCTGTTTGAAAGGGGGTCATATTGTGTAAACATTGCCTTATATCTTTTTTTTACAGGAAATATACCAATTTTTTTGTCTGAAATGGGTAGGTGGTGAGAGGGGAGTGGAGCTGAGGCTGAGTCCTGGCATCATTGAGGGGTATTGCTGAGGAGTTTTCCTGCCTGTGTTCTGGAGATCTTTGGCTGTGTGTCTGTGTATGTCAGGGGGTTGAGGCCTGAATAAGGTCTGAATAAGCTCTGACTCTGTGTATAACATTTACATTTGACATTTTAGTCATTTAGCAGATGCTCTTATCCAGAGTGACTTACTGTAGTGAGAGCTTACATTTTCAGATTTGTTTGTACTGGTCCAAGAGGCAATAGAGGGACAGAGGCAGAGATGACTAGGGGGCTAATTTGGCAGGTTTAGGGCGTCCTTTCTCTCTCTCGCTTTCTCTCTCTCTCTCAATTCAATTACAATGGCTTTATTGGGATGGGAGCACGTGTTTACATTGCCAAAGAAAGTGAAATAGATAATAAACAAAAGTGAAATAAACAATATAAAATGAACAGTAAACGTTACACTCACAAAAGTTCCAAAGGTATGAGACATTTCAAATGTCATATTATGGCTATATGCAGTGTTGTAATGATGTGCAAATAGTTAAAGCACAAAAGGGAAAATAAATAAACATAAATATGTGTTGTATTTACCATGGCGTTTGTTCTTCACTGGTTGCCCTATTCTTGTGGCAACAGGTCACAAATCTTTCTGCTGTCTCTCTCTCTCTAGCTCTCTCCCTTTGCTCTATCCCTTCTCTCTCACCCTCTCTTTCTTTGTCATTAACTTACTGCTTCTCTCTCTCTCTCTCTCTCTCTCTCTCTCTCTCTCTCTCTCTCTCTCTCTCTCTCTCTCTCTCTCTCTCTGTGAGGTGTTTGTCATGCAGTTGGTGTCTCTGGGTTTCTGTGTGTTTTTCCACAGTGCTGGTCTGGTCTGGGTCTGGGCCGCTGCAGCCAGGTCACCGTCCTAGGGGCCGATACAATAGGCTCCCTTTAAAACATACACAGACATAAGGCTGCCAATAAAAGCTTAAATCCCACCTGTCACATGTAGATGTCAGCTGGGAGTTCTCTATGGTACACAAAAACTCCACACCCATTCTGCTACTGTCATGCGTTTTTGTTTTTTGGCATAGTCTGAATTTGAAAGACAAGCACATTCAATTTGTAATACATTTTGGCCTGTTTTGATCAAGTGCCAAGCTCTCTCTCAGTTCTCTTACTGAATGTGAATAGGACTATTATTAACTTTCCTTCTAGTCATTGAGAAACACACTTTACTGCAGAGTTCTTAAAGGCTTGCACATCATAAATTATACTAATCTGTTGCTGTTTTCCTGAACTTTCTTGACATATGTACACTGAGTTCCCTTCCTTTTGTTCAGTAACCTAGGAAAAATTCCAACCCCTGACCTGGCCCTGAACTCTCTCTCTCTTTCTCTCTGTACAGTATGGATCCTGTAGGGCAAATTCTTGCTTACTTAAATAGAATGAGAGGAACAAACCAGTTGGATGGTTACATTTTCCTCTATGGAGTAGAGGCCAGGTCGGTGGAAGGACACATTGTCATATTTAGTTTTTTTTAACAGTTAATTTACTACATTTTCTGTCTGAAATGGGTAGGGGAGAGGGGAGTGGAGCTGAGGCTGAGTCCTGGCATCATTGAGGGGTATTGATGAGTAGTTTTCCTGGCTCTGTTCTGGAGGTCTTTAGCTGTGTGTCTGTGTATGTCAGGGGGTTGCAGCCTGAATAGACTCTGACTCAGCTGAATCTATGTGTGTAACAAGAGGCAATAGAGGGACAGAGGACAGAGGCAGAGCCGACTAGGGAGCTCATTTGGCAGGCTTAGGGGGTCCCCCAGAGCAAGATATTGTTCTTCTGCCTATCTCTCTCTCTCTTGCATCCCTTTGCTCTATCCCCTCTCTCTCTCACCCTCTCTCTATCTTTGTCATTAACTGGCTCTGTTTCTCTCTCTCTCTCTCTGTGAGGTGTTTGTCATGCAGTTGGTGTCCCTGGGTTCCTGTGTGTTTTTCCAAAGCGCTGGTCTAGGTCTGGGTCGCTGCAGACAGGCCCTTTCTGTCCCTTTGGCAGGAGCCGCTGCAACCCTGGTTCCACTGCCCCGGCCTTCCTTCCTGTCTTCAGGGCCCCCAGGCCCTGAAGAACCGCTGCAGGATAGGAGATAGCCTCCTAATCTCTGGGCCCTGCCTCCTGGGGGCCGATAAAATAGGCTCCCTTTAAAACAGAGACTTACATAAGGCTGCCAGTAAAAGTTTAAATACCCCCTGCCACGTGTAGCCGTCAGCTGGGAATTCTCTGTGGTAAACAACAACACCACACCCATTCTGCTACTTTCATGCATTTTTGTTTTTTGGCATAGTCCAAATTTGAAAGACAAGCACATGGAGTTTCTAATTTTGATCAAGTGCCAAGCGCTCTCTCTCTCTCCGTTCTATTAATGAATGTGAATATGACTATTATCAACTTTCCTTTAAATAATTATGAAACGCTTTATGGGTCTCTTTTAAGTTACAGGAAGACCAGATATGTTCATTGTGACAACAACCAACTGTTTGTTGTACTTAGTCTATTTTAGGCACAGTATAATTTAACAATCTATGTTATACAACATGTGCAAGACAGATCTATACAGCATTTTCTAGCTGTATTCTAAATGCCTTTGAGGAGGCACATTTGTGAAATGTGGACCGTGTGATTCTAGCTAGCCAAGGCTGAGGTTGGAATGGTAATGACATGTATGTCATGTGCTTTTATGTATTTAGCATTCCTGTTCCGGAGCCCTGTTGGCCACTGTGACGGATGGAGAGCACTAGTTAACATGGGCACGAACGCACGCGCACACATACACACACACACACAGACAGACAGACAGACAGACAGACAGACAGACAGACAGACAGACAGACAGAGAGAGAGAGAGAGAGAGAGAGAGACAGAGAGAGAGAGAGAGAGAGAGAGTGAGAGACAGAGAGAGAGAGAGAGCGAGAGAGCGAGAGAGAGCATGGTAATTACTAAGGCCCAGTCTAAAAATACTGGTCTGCCAGAGGAGCAACAATCTGGTTTCACTTGTACCCAACATCAGTTCTGACTCCTAACCTACATTTACATTACATTTTAGTCATTTAGCAGATGCTCTTATCCAGAGCGACTTACAGTAGTGAATGCATACATTTCATGCATTTCTTTTTTTTGTTTGTACTGGCCCCCCCGTGGGAATCGAACCCACAACCCTGGCGTTGCAAACACCATGCTCTACCAACTGAGCCACAGGGAAGACCTAGATCTGCCTAATAACTCTCTACCGAACTGAGATCAAGAATACTGTTGTGGTGACCTGAGATCATACCAACACATACACGCTTGTGCACACACACAAACACACACACACACACACTCCCCCTCTCTCAAGATAAATATGCTGATAACGTTTCCATGCCAGGAGGATAATATTTTGATCTGACCATGAAGAAGTGAAAACATGCAGTTTCTGCGTACATCTGGACACCACATATTTCACAACACCTCCTGTCCCCTTCCCATTATCAGAGCCCTGGCAGACCGGTGCTAGACCGTGAGTCTGGCATAGAGACAGGTACTGTAACGTCTTTGAGTCTCTTTTAAGTTACAGGAAGACAGAAGCACAACTGGTGTCAAAACCTCAGCCCTCTGAGTCTTCTCAGTGAGAGTTCCATAGCACGCAGACGGACTACCTGTACTATACCATAAGTCTATGAAGTTTGAGAATGGAGTACCGGAGAATTGGAGCGAAAAACTCTCAGTGAGGGCAGGTTTTGGGGAAGTCGGAGCATAATTTTACCAGTAAAGTGTTTGTAAGGTGCTTATGATATAAACAATTACTAAATTGTTGGGAAATTATAAAAATACAATGATCGATTTTTTTTAAAATATCATAATTGTTTGATATTATAACTGAGAAAGAATTGTCATTTAGAATGAAGGCCTGGTCTGTCTTTATTTCATAAAATGTATTCCCTGTTTTCTGAATTGGCAGGAGTGGTAATAACATTTCTCCAGGTTCTAAAACTTGGTGCTTGCCATTACATAGAACACTGCATTATCATTTGTGTTCAGAATCCAGACTTTGCTGTGTGCTTTTCCAGTCAATAACTATAAATCATCAGGGAAAAACAAAGGAAGGGTTCGGAAGATAAATAAATATGACAATTATGTTGTCACAATTGGTCTAAAAATATGATACTGTGGTCTACTGAGAATAACGGCACCATAGGTGTCCTATAAAGAGGAAACATTTCATTCTGTATAAAGTTTTGTGTTGGGTGTGAGAGTGTGTGGTGGTGTAATGTGAGTATGTGTTTTGGGAGGAGAGTGGTTCAAAGTTTCAGATAAGAGTGATAAGAGATTAATCGTCACAGCCACAAACAAACTCCAGGAACACATTTTTGTGGGTGATTATTTTAGAGAACTTTTGCAAGACTTTTTCGTGAGAGAGAGTTGTCATGGCTAATAACTACATTTTACTACAGTCTGTGTCCGTAGCATTCAGCTATATATCTTGTGTATGTGTGATAATGATGATGAAAGGACATAACATATTCAGGTCTCAGTAGAGTTCTGTGGACACAGTCACACAGAGGAAGGGTTAGCAGGTAACTGTTTTTTTTTCTTCCTACTGGATGTGCCCTAACTCCGTACCATTCCGAGCTGTATATGTTTTATGTGTGTTCATGCTAATGTTGATGAAGGAAGGGTCATATTCAGGCCTCACTGACCACAGTGAGAAAGTGACCCTATATCCCAGAATACAGCAGGAGGAGGGGTCAGGAGGTTACAGAGGTCAGGGGTCAGCAGCAGTGGCAGAGCCCACACCTACAGTCTGGCTTCAGTGTGCGTGTGTGTGTGTGTGTGTGTGTGTGTGTGTGTGTGTGTGTGTGTGTGTGTGTGTGTGTGTGTGTGTGTGTGTGTGTGTGTGTGTGTGTGTGTGTGTGTGTGTATGTGGTGGTCGTGGGGCTGAGGACATAGGGTGGTCATTGACTGTCTCAGACGTAGCTGCTCTTGACACAGACAGACATTGGCGGGGGGCATGTTCTCAAGGTTGACCCGAGTAACAGTTTGTGACGTGCTGATGATAACAGTAGGAAAAGATAACGCCAACTACATGTTTTCTGACAAGGCTACATGCATATTTCTCATTGGTTTTTCCAAAAGCTGTAGCCGACTGTTAGAAAGGACTGTTACAGAGCCAGTTTGCTTTAAAAGCGTGACTGTTTTAGGCTTTACTTAAGGGCCTTTTTTGGGGGGGTTCAATATATTATGCTTTCCACAGAGTGTTCTACAAGGAACCAAAAAGGGTTTTACCTTGAACCAAAAATGATTTTTCAAAGGGTTCTCCTGTGGGGACAGCCGAAAACCCCTTTTAGGTTTTTGATAGCACCTTTTTGAGAACAGCAATGAGAAGAGCATTACATCAGTAGAAAAGAAGAGAAACAGTACTGTATATCTAAATATTGTAGATTGATCTAGTTTCAAGTCCAAAAATGTGTTTCAGAAAATATGACTGGACCCACAATAAAATGGCCATATCCTGTCCATTTGTTTTCTCTATACATTGTGACTGTATCTAATAATACTCCAGGCTTATTCGCATTTGCTGTCACATAAACCTAACTTTAATTATCACCCAGAAATCAACAGTCCAATCAACACATATCAACTAATTGTAAGGGAGTGTGTAACTGGCTGCAGGGAAGTCAGGCACAGGAGAGCAGAAATGGGTAGCAAACGGAGCCCTTTATTGAGAAGAACAAAACACGGCTCTCAGAAAACTAAACACACACGGGTTACAATAACCCGGCGCAAACCAGCCTGGAGTACACATACATTTACACATAATTCCACACACAGACATGGGGGGAAACAGAGGGTTATATGCAAGACGAGTAATGAGGGAATGCAAACCAGGTGTGCGGGAAAACAAGACAAAACAAATGGAAAACGAAAGGTGGATCGGCTATGGCTAGAAGACTGGTGACGTTGACCGCCGAACAAGGAGAGGGACCGACCTCGGCGGAAGTTGTGACACTAATTCCTATAGCACAAGATGCAATATAGCTAGCTCTGCTGTGTAGCTGTGCTGTGCATACAATGATGCTGATTATTTTTTTTCACAATATTCCATTTTATTAAGAGTGAAATGAAGTGTATCTGGAATCTGTAGCTATGTAGTATTGCAAGACAATAAACTTGAACACAGGCCATTTTTTTTTATCCATCCCTCATTTGACCTATACTGCTCTTCATACTTATTGACACAATGACACAAACCACTCCACTAAATAGATACCCAGGCGGGCACAGATAGGCACACACACGTTTATGCACGCACACACGCAGTCACGGACGCACGCAAAAATGCACACACACACACATTCCACAGCAGAGTTCTAGGAAAGGGACAGTAGGGGAGACTGGGGGCAATTGTAAAATGTTTTGTCTTTTACTCTATTGTCCAGAGACCACTCGGTCTTATGTAACACCTAAACAATTAACCTAATAAAATGACCGAACTTCAAAAACTTACGACTATTATCATAGACATATGTAATGATTTTGCAAGAAATCGCAGTATTTTTTACGTACATAACATTATTTACAGTAACACCCCTGTTATGGCCATTCTGTTCCTCTCAAAACATCTGAATAGTCTGATGCTCCCCAGAATGTACAAGACCAGTCAAAAGTTTGGACACACCTACTCATTCCAGGTTTTTTCTTTATTTTTACTATTTTCTACATTGTAGAATAATTGTAAAGACATCAAAACTATGAAATAACACATACGGAAACATGTAGTAACCAAACAATTCTTAAACAAATCAAAATATATTTTAGATTTGAGATTCTTCAAAGTAGTCACCCTTTGCCTTGATGACAGCTTTGCACACTTGGCATTCTCTCAACCAGCTTCACCTGGAATGCTTTTCAAACAGTCTTGAAGGAGTTCCCACATATGCTGAGCACTTGTTGGCTGTTTTTCCTTCACGCTGTTGTCCAACTCATCCCAAACCGTCTCAATTGGGTTGAGGTCGGTTGATTGTGGAGGCCAGGTAATCTGATGCAGCACTCCATCACTCTCCTTCTTGGTCAAGTAGCCCTTACACAGCCTGGAGGTGTGTTGGGTCATTGTTCAAACGATAGTCCCGCTAAGCACAAATCAGATGGGATGGCGTATCACTTCAGAATGTTGTGGTAGACATGCTGGTTAATTTAAGTGTGCCTTGAATTCTAAATAACTCACCGACAGTGTCACCAGCAAAGCCCCCCCACACCATCACACCTCCTCCTCCATGCTTCCTGGTCGGAACCACACATGCAGAGATCCTCCGTTCACCTACTCTGCATCTCACAAAGACACAGCGGTTGGAATCAAAAATCTCAAATTTGGACCCATCAGACCATAGGACAGATTTCCACCGGTCTAATGTCCGTTGCTCATGTTTCTTGGCCCAAACAAGTCTCTTCTTCTTGTTAATGTCCTTTAGTAGTGGTTTCTTTGCAGCAATTCGACCATAAAGGCCTGATTCACGCAGTGTCCTCTGAACAATTGATGTTGACATGTGTCTGTTACTTGAACTCTGTGAAGCATTTATTTAGGCTGCAATCTGAGGTGCAGTTAACTCTAATGAACTTATCCTCTGCAGCAGAGGTAACTCTCGGTCTTCCTTTCTTGTAGCGGTACTCATGAGAGCCAGTTTCATCATAGCGCTTGATGGTTTTTGCGACTGTACTTGAATAAAGTTTCAAAGTTATAGAAATGTTCCATATATGGACTTTGTCTTTTACCAAATAGGGCTATCTTCTGTATACCACCCCTACCTTGTCACAACACACTGATTGGCTCAAATGCATTAAAAAGGAAATACATTCCACAAATTAACTTTTACCAAAGTGTGCAAAACTGTCATCAAGGCAAAGGGCGGCTACTTTGGAGAATCTCAAATATAATTTAGATGTTGATTTAACACTTTTTTGCTTACTACATGATTCCATATGTGTTGTTTCATAGTTTTGATGTCTTCACTACTATTCTACAATGTAGAAAATAGTACAAATAAAGAAAACCCCTTGAAAGAGCAGGTGTGTCCAAACCTTTTACTGGTAATATATATTTTTACAACTTCTTTGGCACTCTACATTATTCCAAGGCTATTTAAATGTAGTATTTGTATAATTAATGTAAAATTCATACAATCTTAAAGTTAAAATAACTTGTTTTCATATTTTAGCTGCTTGGCTCTGGGTCATTTTAACACTGCGTTACAATTGCCCCAAACCCAGCAGTCCTGACAAAACCTCATATGCCTAGCAAGAGACAACAATAGTAACACGTCATTCATGTCAATGTTTAGCCAACATATAGTGATGAAAAGGATCCTAGTTAAAATTATTGGACATTAACATTCAGGACAGTATAAGATAGAAAAAAAGCAAAAAAAATAATAGTGAGATATTTTGCTGAAACCTTTTCAAGCAGGGACAGGACCTAAAATGGGCATGTACTCTGTTCCGAGAACTTCAAGGTGGTAATTACCATTGCCCCTGGTCTCCCCTATGATGTAACTATGTGGGCATATGAAGGAAGGGAAGAGCCCAGCAGCACAGAAAGTGGGTGGGGGGGAGAAGGAGTTCTCTCTCTCTCTCTATGATGTCACATCACCCTCACCAGCTGGTGGGAGATAAGGAAGGAAGGGAGGGAGGGTAACTTCACATCCCCAAACGTGGTGAGCTGCCTTATCAACAAGGGCCCTCTCACTCAGACTGGGATGGTTGAGAATGACAAGGGGGATGTAGTGCAGAACAGCACAGCTCAGTTCAGTTCAGTTCAATACTGCACAGCACACCACAGTAAAGTACAGTAAAGTATAGTAAAGTACAGCACAGCATAGCACAGCACAGCACAGCCGGCACAGCTCAGCACAGCACAGCAGTTTAGTTCAGCTCAGTGTTACATAATGGTTTAGCCATACAAATAAAATGAGTTCATCTTAGTTCTGTGGGTTTAGCACTTCAAGGAAATTGAACATAATGCACATGTCAGCAAATATAGAACAGAAAGCTAGAGATTAACTACAGTTCTCTAAATAGAATGGGAAAAAATACATGTTTATCCTATTGTACCCTCTGAGAACAATGTAATCTGAGCATATTTGTGTGTTTCATGCAGAAGTCATTGTCTATAATGTGTGTCTCTCGTGTGTATGTGTGTGTTTGCGTTTGTGTAGACATGTGCGTGGGTGCTTGTGTGTGTCTGTATTTTTCCATGTGACTGTGTCAAGGGTTTATTCATATGCTTCACTGTGGAATGTGCCCTGTCCCCGAGTAAACATTTGAGCATGTCCCCTCTACCTCACCTTGACTCCCCTTCTTTCCCCCTAACTACTGGTTCCCTCCATTGATCGCCCTGGACAATTTATTAGCCATTGTTACAGTTTCCTGTATGGTCCGGGGAAACGGGAAACTAAGCAGTGCTTAGATTAAGTCTCTAGAAAAGGGCTACACAGTACCCAAGGTGTTTTAATTGCTGGTTGAACTATTACAACTTGAATGTTTTCCGCAAAAGTGTGTGTGCGTGTGTTTGCAGGTACGTACCCACATATCCCGAACTGTGTGGTGTCTATCCGAACAAAAGTGTGTGGTGATGCTCAACTCGCCACAGCACAAATATCTCCCACAGGAAACCCTTTAAACAACATCCAAGATGCCGCCAAGAAGCCGCCCCCCCCCCCATGTGTAAGGAGTGAGTACTGGTGGCAGAGAAGTCAGATGCAGGAGAACAAAAACTGTGTTTCCCAACGATGTAGTTTAATAACAAAACTCACCGGAAAACAGAACAATCAAAAATAATGGGTACATAACCCGACGCACACCAGGACAGACAAGCACTTACAATAAACAATCACCGACAAGGACATGAGGGGGAACAGAGGGTTAAATACACAACATGTAATTGATGGGATTGGAACCAGGTGTGATGGAAGACAAGACAAAACCAAAGGAAAATGAAAAGAGGATCAGCGATGGCTAGAAGGTCGGTGACTTCGACCGCCGAACGTCGCCCGAACAAGGAGAGGGACCAACTTCGGCGGAAGTCGTGACAGTACCACCCCCCCCCCCCAGTACCAGTACCACCGGCCTTGGCGACAACCCGGAGGGCAAGGCGCAGGGCGATCCGGACGAAGACGGTGGAACTCCTGCAACATAGATGGGTCCAACACGTCCTCGACCGGAACCCAGCACCACTCCTCACTCAGGGCCGTACCCCTCCCACTCCACGAGATACTGAAGGCCCCTCGCCCGGCGCCTCGAATCCAGTATGGAGTGAACGGAGTACGCCGGGGCCCCCCAATGTCCAGAGGGGGCAGAGGAACCTCCAGCACCTCAGACTCCTGGAGCGGGCCAACCACCACCGGCCTGAGGAGAGACACATGGAATGAGGGCTTAATACGGTAATTGGGTGGAAGCTGTAACCTATAACAAACCTCGTTCACTCTCCTCAGAACTTTAAATGGCCCCACAAACTGCGGACCCAGCTTCCGGCAGGGCAGGCGGAGGGGCAGGTTTCGGGTCGAGAGCCAGACCTGGTCCCCCGGTGTTTGCACCGGGGTCTCACTGCGGTGGCAATCTGCATTCCTCTTTTGGCGCGTCACAGCCTGCTGAAGGTGGACACGGACGGCTTCCCATGTCTCCTCCACACACCTGAACCAGTCGTCCACTGCAGGAACCTCGGTCTGACCCTGATGCCAAGGCGCCAGAACCGGCTGGTACCCCAGTACGTACTGGAAGGGAAAGAGGTTAGTGGAAGAGTGGCGGAGCGAGTTCTGTGCCATCTCGGCCCAGGGCACGAACGCCGCCCACTCCCCCGGCCGGTCCTGGCAATAGGACCGCAGAAACCTACCCACATCCTGGTTCACTCTCTCCACCTGCCCATTACTGTCGGGGTGAAACCCTGAAGTAAGACTGATCGAGACCCCCAGATGTTCCATGAATGCCTTCCAGACCCTAGACGTGAACTGGGGACCCCGATCAGACACTATATCCTCAGGCAACCCGTAGTGCCGGTAGATGTGTGTAAACAAGGCCTCCGCAGTCTGTAGGGCCATAGGGAGCCCGGGCAGAGGGAGGAAATGACAGGACTTAGAGAAACAATCCACAACTACCAGGATCGTGGTGTTACCCTGTGAGAGTGGAAGTTCAGTCAGAAGATCCACCGACAGGTGTGACCTAGGCCGCTGTGGAACGGGTAAGGGGTGTAGCTTACCTCTGCGTAGGTGCCTCGGAGCCTTACACTGGGCGCACACCGAGCAGGAGGAAACATAAACCCACACGTCCTTAGCCAAGGTAGGCCACCAGTACCTCCCTCTCAAACAGCGCACTGTCCGACCGATCCCAGGATGACCAGAGGAGGGTGATGTGTGGTGCCCCAATAGATCAACCAGTCACGAACAGCAGACGGGACGTACAGACGCCCAGCGGGACACTGGACGGGAGCGGGCTCTGCATGTAATGCCTGCTTAATGTCCGTGTCCAGCTCCCACACTACCGGCGCCACCAGGCAGGAGGCGGAGAGTATGGGAGTGGGATCCATGGGCCGCTCCTCTGTGTCATGCAGCCGGGACAATGCGTCTAACTTAGCGTTCTGGGAGCCTGGTCTGTAGGAAAGGGTAAACATAAAACGGGTGAAAAACATGGCCCACCTTGCCTGGCGAGGGTTCAGTCTCCTTGCTGCCCGGATGTACTCCAGATTGCGGTGGTCAGTCCAGATGAGAAAAGGGTGTCTAGCCCCCTCAGGCCAATGTCTCCACGCCTTCAAGGGCTTGACGACAGCCAACAGCTCCCGGTCCCCCACATCATAGTTTCGCTCTGCCGGGCTGAGCTTCTTCGAGAAGAAGGCAGAGGGGCGGAGCTTCGGTGGCGTACCCGAGCGCTGAGAGAGCACAGCTCCTATCCGAGCCTTGGATGTGTCCACCTCCACTATGAACACCAAAGAGGGATCCAGATGGGCCAGCACCGGAGCCGAGGTAAACAGAGCCCTCAGGTGACTAAAGGCCCTGTCCGCCTCAGCTGACTACTGCAAGCGCACCGGGCCCCCCTTCAGCAGTGAGGTAATGGGAGCCGCTACCTGACCAAAACCCCGGATAAACCTCTGGTAGTAGTTGGCAAACCCTAAGAACTGCTGCACCTCCTTTACTGTGGTGGGAGTCGGCCAATTACGCACGGCTGAAATGCGGTCACTCTCCATCTCCACCCCTGAGGTGGAAATGCAATACCCTAGGAAGGAGACGGAGGAAGGAAACGCAGGAGAGTCAATAAGGAAGAGACTAAATCTCTCCTTGTGACCCCCCTGCGTCACCATGCCCAAAGGAGCGGTGACCTCCCTAATCAACCCTGACCCTAATGGTCGACTATCTAAGGCGTGAACGGGGAAAGGCACAGCCACAGGAACAATGGGGATCCCTAAACTATAGGCTAACGCTCTATCAACAAAATTCCCAGCCGCAACTGAATCGACGAGCGCCTTATGCTGGGAATGTGGGGAAAACTCAGGGAAAGTGACATACACAAACATATGTGCAACAGAGGGCTCTGGGTGAGAATGGTGCCAGCTCACCTGGGGTGACGCCAGAGCGCCCTGCCTGCTGCCTCGATCCCCAGAGGAACCAACCCGGCACCGACCGGCAGTGTGACCTCTGTGGCCACAGATGGTGCACGAGCTGGAACCCCCTCCGGTCTCCCTGCGCACCGCCCCTCCCAGCTCCATGGGTATCGGAGAGGGGGTGCGGGAGGATGGAACCACCAGACCCCGATCAGAACGTCCGCGGGTAGCCAGCAGGTTGTCCAGCCGGATGGACAGGTCCACCAGCTGGTTGAACGTGAGGGTGGTGTCTCTGCAGGCCAACTCCCAATGGACATCCTCGCGCAGACTGCAGCGGTAATGGTCGATCAGGGCCCTGTCGCTCCATCCCGCGCCGGCAGCCAGGGTCCTAAACTCCAGGGCGAACTCCTGGGCGCTCCTCGTCTCCTGCCTCAGATGGAAGAGGTGCTCACCTGCCGCTCTACCTTCGGGCGGGTGGTCGAAGACTGCCCGGAAATGGCAGGTGAACTCCTCAAACTGGTCCAACGCCGCATCTCCCTCTCCCCACACGGCGTTGGCCCACTCCAGGGCTTTCCCGATGAGGCACAAGACGAGGGCGGACACCCTCTCACGGCCCGATGGAGCCGGGTGGACGGTGGCCAGGTATAGGTCCAGTTGAAGAAGGAACTCCTGGCAGTTCGTAGCCTCTCCGTTGTATTCCTGGGGCAGGGAAAGACGAATCCCACTGGAACCAGGAGGAAGAGGGGCGCTCAGAGGAGACTCCGGTTGTGCTGGTGGAGGCACTGGAAGAACTCCCTGTCTCTCCCAGCGGTCCATAGTCTGGACAACGCGGTCCAAGGCGGTGCCAAGATGGTGGAGCATTGCTGCGTGCTCCTGGACGCGCTCCTCCACCTCTATACCCGGGGTATCTGCTCCTGCTGACTCCATAGTCAGGTCGGTGATTCTGTAAGGAGTGCGTACTGGCGGCAGAGAAGTCAGACGCAGGAGAACAAAACCTGTGTTTCCAAATGACGTAGTTTAATAACAAAACTCACCGGAAAACAGAACAATAAAAAATAATGGGTACATAATCTGACGCACACCAGGACAGACGTGCACAAGCACTTAAAATAAACAATCACCAACAAGGACATGAGGGGGAACAGAGGGTTAAATACACAACATGTAATTGATGGGATTGGAACCAGGTGTGATGGAAGACAAGACAAAACCAAAGGAAAATGAAAAGAGGATCAGCGATGGCTAGTAGGTCGGTGACTTCAACCGCCGAACGCCGCCCGAACAAGGAGAGGGACCAACAAAGTCGTGACAATATGCCAGAGAAATAGCCTCCACAATCCAGTAGGAAAGACGCTGTTTAGAAAGCTTTCTACCACGAGCCGGATTATCAAATCAGACAAAAGTTGGTCATACAAATGGACACCCCTGGTCCGCTCAATGTACATGCATAAGGCTCGTACCGGACACAAGGCATGTAACCTCCGCTGCTCCTCAGATGCAAATGGAGGAGGTGAAATGGGAAAAAGCTCAAAAGCTATAAGACATAGTCATGACCTTAGGAGCGAAGGCCGCATTAGGACGCAACGTCACCTTAGAGTCGCCAAAGAGTGAACCTCATACAGGAAGGGTGAACGGATAACGCGTAGATATCTCCAACACTTTTAGCTGAGGCCAAAGCCATGAGTAGGGCCGTCTTGTAGGAAAGGATCTTCAGATCCACAGACTCCATTGGTTCAAAGGGAGCCTCACACAGCACATTCTAAACCAAAGCCAAATCCCAAGTGGGTGCAATAAGCTTTGAAACCGGCCTGACCTGCCACATACACTGAGTGTACGAAACATTAACTCCTCGGGGCATGGACTCTACAAGGTGTCGAAAATTGTCCACAGGGATGCTGGCCCATGTTGACTCCAATGCTTCCCACAGTTGTGTCAAGTTGTCTGGATGTCCTTTGGGTGGTGGACCATTCTTGAAACACACGGGTGTTTCAAGAACTGTTGAGCGTGAACAACCCAGCAGCATTGCAGTTCTTGACACAAACTGGCGTGCCTGGCACCTACTACCATACCCTGTTCAATGACACTTAAATCTATTGTCTTGCCCATTCACCCTCTGAATGGCACACATACACAATCCATGTCTCAACTGATTCAAGGCTTAAAAATCCTTCTTTAACCTCCTCTCCCTGTTCATCTACCCTGATAGCTTTCACCTGATTCACCTGGTCAGCCTATGTCATGGAAAGAGCATGTTTTGTACACTCAGTGTACACCTTCAGGGAGGTGTATGAACAGCCCTGCTAAAAAAGAAACTCTAGGAATATTGAAATGTCCAACACCCACCACTTACAATATATCCATACAACGCTCTCACGGAGGGTGCCCTTGCAGACTGTATAGTAGCAATAACGTTCAGAGGTAAACCGGTTGCCATCAGATTGGACCTTTCAGGGGCCAAGTCACACAGGTTCCAAATCTCTGGCCGCGGGTGCCTGACCTGCCCGTGCGCCTGGGACAACAGAAGGCAAATGATCTCCTCGAATGCTGGCCTGGCAAATCATAGCATATTGTACAAATTGAAATTCGTAACATATCATACGAATTGTAATTTGTAACATACTTTACATACTACAATTCTTATTACATTGTACGACCGCTATTACATTGGTAGGCAAATGTAATGTAACGTAAAGTAACATATCATATTAAATGGAGTGCCATCTATTTTTTGTAACATATAATACTTTTTGCTCTGAGACCAGGTTGGCCTCCACAACTTTGTTGAAAGTGGGAAGCAAGAGGGAAAGCCCAAAAGGGAGGACCAGAGTAGGCTACAGCCTTGAAATGTTTGCGTCCTTCAGGTCGATGAAGGTGAACCAATCGCTTGGGCGCACTGACAAAAGCTGTTCGTGAGCATTTATAATTTCCAGCACCTGCGACAAAGTCAACCAAAGGCGCTGCTGCTCCACTAGAGTAGCCCCAAAGCTCCTCCCGAGTGCAGAGACAGTACAAATCTTCACAAATATCATCTAGGAGCCCTGCGTGGAGCTCCCCAGCAGCCAGAACCGTGGCCAGGTCAGCAATCAGCTCAGTCTGGTAAACCTGCAGCATTGTGACTGTGTTCAAGAACTGGGCCACCACCCCCTGGGCTCGGTACACCTTGTCAAGCTATGCCCCCTAAAAACGACAGTGCTTATTCGGGAGCGAAGGATTGGGGTTAGACATCCCTTTGTTAGCCAACGAGGCTTGGTAGTCAGCTAGATTCCCATCCACCGGAGGCGTGTGGACAAGCCACGCTCCCTCCTTCCCCTCCACATCCATGAAGTGGGAATATCCATGCAACATCAGCTCGGCTGAATGCGGCTGGGCCCAGGTCCTCTTAAGCTAGTCGATGAAGTCTTGAAAAAGAGGCAAGTGGTGCTTGACTGCAGCTAGCACCGGTGGGAGGTATTTCCTACCAAACCTGGACGCCTAATAATGGCTGGAAAGGAGTTAATGGAATGGGTTTAAACATATAGAAACCATGTGTTTGATGTTGTTGATACCTTCCCACTCATTCCGATCCAGCCATTGCCACGTGCCCGTCCTCCCCAATTAAGGTGCCACCAACCTCCTGTGCACTCGATGGCAAAACTCAATGAGCACTGCGCTCGAAGCCAGGGATTCCCCTACTACACTCGTCATCCAAACGTGAGTCCTGTGTAACACTGAAGGAGACCAAGATCTCAGCCGGCTCTATATTGCCATGCTGGGAGCATAGCTCCATGTGATCCGACCATGAGCCCAGATCCACCCCTCTATCCTGCAACTCAGGATCAGCACGCCCTCCTTAAGTGGAACAGTTAAGCTGGAGTAAAGACTGATACATTTCACATTCCAATTAATTGTGAATTGTTCTGCTAAGCTCTAGGTGAAGAGTGGAATAATTGAATAAATTAATCAGGCATGATTCTAATATTCTTCAGCAGAGGGTGCTAGCATGCAAACTCCCCATAGCTGAAAGGGAACTGACAGACAATTGAGAGAATTTCCAATGAAGTGGCAGTTTCATTTCTCCAAAATAAATGTCCTGTTGTCATGAATGAAATCTACAAGACGGCATCAAAAGCACTTTTTCTTATTACTCTCATTGTAAATAACCTTTTTATTTCTCCAATAGGTTGCATTATAACAGTGAGGGTGAATCTCAGTTGTATTTCCTTGATTCCTCATGTCCTCCCTCCTCGTTTCCCGCTCAAAACAAATTGGAGAACAAGATCTGATGTTCCTCAACTTGGATCTTCTCTTCAAGTGTGTTTAGAAGGAGACAAGGAGATAGGACATGAGGAATCAAGATAATACAATTGAGATTCACCCTGAGTGACATGATCTGCCATGCAGCTAATCCCATAGCACCACTTCAGTGACCTTCCCTCTGGGCCAACAGTAGCCCTGGATGATGAGGACATGTGATGACACGCCAGGCATCGTCAGAGCAGAGCAGAGCAGGCCAGGTGACATCAGACACATCTGTACCAGAGAAGTTGTCTGGATGGTTTAGGCCTTTGATTGACAGCTCCCTGTCACTTCAGGCAGGGATTCCATCATCCCGTCTGTGCGCACACACACACGCACACATGCACACACGCACACATGCACAGACACATGCACTTACACACGCACATACACACACTGTGTTCGGTCTGTGGTGTGTGAGAACAGCAAACTTGCAGGCCCCAGGTGAAGGTGAGGAATGCTCAAGCCCAGGTTCAGGTTCCATGACGAACCCAGCACAGTTCAGAGGTCACAATCCTCCCAGCCTGTCAGGGTTGAGCTGTGGGGTACACTGGCTGTCAACGAAGAACACACATATAGAAACAGGAACACAGGATTTCAAAATAGTATATTTGGTAATGCCATTTTACTTATTACTGTAATCAGGAATTGACATATTACAGTGATAAGTCATATAAGGCATTACAGAATATCCCATATCATAAGAGGAAACTTTAACATTCTACATGTACTACATTCTATCTGACAGGAAATTACATATATCACAAATGTTCTGCTTCCATATTAAGCATAGCCACATATATACCAGTATGTCAACAAATATGTCAATTTGTGGGACAGTACCATAATGAGTACAAAAAAAACGTTTTTTTCTCATTCTAAAGAGGAATAGATGGGACAGTAGCATCTTCAAAGCTCTGCTTATTAGTCAGGTGGTGGAGGGCACCTAGCTTATTAATAATTAGTGCCCAGAACACAGAGGGACATTAACATCCCATTAAGTCTCCACATGGCTGGCATGTTGCACACTGTCATGACAGATGATAAATGTAGCTAATATCTGCTCAATACTCAAGGAGCCTCCCCAATGGTAGACTACTAGCTTTACATTCACCTCCACATTATAAGACTGTCTGAACACTTTACTTTATTGTATAAGTACAATCTATTTTCCACTGTTTCACTTCATTCCTGCTCAGTTCAAACTGAACTGTGCTATAGCCAGTGTGGCGATCTCATTCTGTATAATTGCAGTTGCTTTCCTGATGAAACATCGTCATCTAGTGGAACATGATTAGATTGCACACTTATCCAACGGACGCTCAAAGAGCACCACGCGGCACAGGCGTCAGTTCAACGTCTGCCTTTGATTTTCATTTGAATGAGTTGTCAACTAATGTGAATTCAACGTGAAATCAACAAAAAAATTACCATGTCATTGGTTTGAGGTTAAAAGTTGGGTGAAAAAAAGACGAGATACCCTTACGTTGATGACTTTTTGCATATCCAATTAGTTTTCCACATTTGTTCAATGTCATCACATAGATTTTTGGGGTTGATATTACATGGAAAAAATGTTGATTCAACCAGTTTTTGCCTAGTGGGACTGGACAAGGCAACAAGACTACACCACATGTTTTTACTTAGATAGAAACACACACTTGCAAAACTCAAATATATATATTAATTCTCAACAACAGCAACTAAACTCCACATTTCTTTACCACTCCTTACTCACATAATTATGTAGTTATTTTCATTGATGGATTGACCAGGCTAAAGAATAGTGAGAATTGGCAGGGAACTCCCTTGCACACTGTGAGGTGGAGTGGAGAAGTCTCCATCTCAAACCCAGGTTCTCCTGCTGCCCAGCCCAACCCAGCCCCCCATGCCCCCCTACTGTGCTCATTACCAAGAAGCAGCTGGCGGCTGGGTGTGAGAGGGAAGCTTGGGCCTTTTATTTTATTTTCAACCCGGTTCAATCCGGAAAATTGTATAAAATGGCTGGGTTGGCAGATTCAACCGCTGGTCTTAAAAAAAAAATGTTTAAGTGCTGCTGGTTGTTCCCCATAGTAATTGGGTTGTTCGGGGGTCAGTTTGAATTTAAAGGGGGAATGGTCACTACAAGGTGTATTTAGTAGTAGTAGCTAGTGGTTTAACAATATTATTACATCTATGCTGTACTTGGCTGCTAAAAGTTGAATTGCAGAACATAGCACATACAGTGAGGGAAAAAAGTATTTCATCCCCTGCTGATTTTGTACGTTTGCCAATTTTAATGGTAGGTTTATTTGAACAGTAAGAGACAGAATAACAACAAAAATATCCAGAAAAACGCATGTCAAAAATATTATAAATTGATTTGCATTTTAATGAGGGAAATAAGTATTTGACCCCCTCTCAATCAGAAAGATTTCTGGCTCCCAGGTGTGTTTTATACAGGTAACGAGCTGAGATTAGGAGCACACTCTTAAAGGGAGTGCTCCTAATCTCACCTTGTTACCTGTATAAAAGACACCTGTCCACAGAAGCAATCAATCAATCAGATTCCAAACTCCACCATGGCCAAGACCAAAGAGCTCTCCAAGGATGTCAGGGACAAGATTGTAGACCTACACAAGGCTGGAATGGGCTACAAGACCATCGGCAAGCAGCTTGGTGAGAAGATGACAACAGTTGGTGCAATTATTCCCAAATGGAAGAAACACAAAAGAACTGTCAATCTCCCTGCAAGATCTCACCTCGTGGAGTTGCAATGATCATGAGAACGGTGAGGAATCAGCCCAGAACTACACGGGAGGATCTTGTCAATGATCTCAAGGCAGCTGGGACCATAGTCACCAAGAAAACAATTGGTAACACACTACGCCGTGAAGGACTGAAATCCTGCAGCGCCCGCAAGGTCCCCCTGCTCAAGAAAGCACATATACATGCCCGTCTGAAGTTTGCCAATGAACATCTGAACGATTCAGAGGACAACTGGGTGGAAGTGTTGTGGTCAGATGAGACCAAAATGGAGCTCTTTGGCATCAACTCAACTCGCCGTGTTTGGAGGAGGAGGAATGCTGCCTATGACCCCAAGAACAACATCCCCACCGTCAAACACGGAGGTGGAAACATTATGCTTTGGGGGTGTTTTTCTGCTAAGGGGACAGGACAACTTCACCGCAACAAAGGGACGATTGACGGGACCATGTAGCGTCAAATCTTGGGTGAAAACCTCCTTCCCTCAGCCAGGGCATTGAAAATGGGTCGTGTATGGGTATTCCAGCATGACAATGACCCAAAACACATGGCCAAGGCAACAAAGGGGTGGCTCAAGAAGAAGCACATTAAGGTCCTGGAGTGGCCTAGCCAGTCTCCAGACCTTAATCCCATAGAAAATCTGTGGAGGGAGCTGAAGGTTCCAGTTGCCAAACGTCAGCCTCGAAACCTTAATGACTTGGAGAAGATCTGCAAAGAGGAGTGGGACAAAATCCCTCCTGAGATGTGTGCAAACCTGGTGGCCAACTACAAGAAACGTTTGACCTCTGTGATTGCCAACAAGGGTTTTGGCACCAAGTACTAAGCCATGTTTTGCAGAGGGGTCAAATACTTATTTCCCTCATTAAAATGCAAATCATTTTATAACATTTTTGACATGCGTTTTTCAGGATTTTTTTGTTGTTATTCTGTCTCTCACTGTTCAAATAAACCTACCATTAAAATTATAGACTGATCATTTCTTTGTCAGTGGGCAAACGTACAAAATCAGCAGGGGATCAAATACTTTTTTCCCTCACTGTAAGTAATTTGAACAAAAAATAACAGCAAGTCAGTCAGTCAGGACGGAACCTACTGGGCACACACCAATTCATTTCAACGTGGATACTTGGGTAATATTTATTTGAGACGTTGATCAATGAGATTACAACGATATTCACCCAATCAAGCTTTATATGATTACATAAGAAGAAATGCGTAGTTACAGTAACCTCAATGTGGCCATGGATGTGATACTCATTTTAAGGTTGAATGTTACATTAGTTTGTACATTTTCTTAACTTTAGGTTATTTACTGTATTACATTATGTTCAATTTTTTTTTGATTCAGCCAGCTTGAATCCCCGCTGGGCACAAACTGGTATGAATCAACATTGTAACCTGGGAGTTGAAACGGCTCAGAAGGTATTGAGAGTGGAGAAAGCATTGATGGGCTCGGAGGGAGCATGGTCAGTCGGAGAGACTGTCAGGTAAACAAGCCTCGGCAATGCACCTCGCTGTCCCCTCACATCCTCCTTGCTCTGGCTTTGTTGATGGTTAGCTGGCTAGCCACAAACTCTCCACAAACACCGTGCAGCACCTACTTTGGTGATGCTACTTGTGCTGCCACAAAGGCGCTGGAAGCTCACCACACAAAGTCCATTGTCATTTACAATGGACTTCAATTAAACTAAATGTAATCAAAAATGTAATCTATGTAATCCCCAAAATGTATTATTTATCATGAGATGGCCATAAACAATAAATGTACTGAACAAAACTATAAACGCAACATGCAACACTTTCAACAATTTTACTGAGATACAGTTCACATAAGCAAATCAGTCAATTTAAATAAATTAGGCCCTAATCTATGGATTTCACATGACTGGGCAGGGGCACAGCCATGGGTGGGCCTGGGAGGGCATAGGCCCACCCACTTGGGAGCCAGGCCTACCCACTGTGGAAACAGGCCCAGCCAAACAGAATGAGATTTTCCCCAGACAGAAATATTCCTCAGTTTCATCAGCTGTCCGGGTGGCTGGTCTCACAGGTGAAGAAGCCAGATGTGGAGGTCCTGGTTACACATGGTCTGCGGTTGAGAGGCCGGTTGGACATACTGCCAAATTCTCTAAAACTATGTTGGAGCTTATGGTAGAGAAATGAACATTCAATTCCCTGACAATTCCCCAATTTCATGCTCTCTCAAAACTTTTGACATCTGTGACATTGTGTCTAGAACTGCACATTTTAGAGTGGCCTTTTATTGTCCCCAGCACAAGGTGCACCTGTGTAATGATCATACTGGTTAATCAGCTTCTTGATATACCACACCTGTCAGGTGGATGGATTATCTTGGCAAAGGAGAAATGCTCAATAACAGGGATGTAAACAAATTTGTGCACAACATTTGAGATAAATAAGCTTTTTGTGCACATGGAAAATGTATGGGATCTTTTATAACATGGGACCAACACTTTACATGTTGCGTTTCTATTTTTGTTCAGTGTAGGAATGCTCCGTACTCCAAGAAATGTTACAAATTCACCTTTCTGGTAAAAATAGATGCCTTCTGGAACATGAACTTTCATGTGCCTTTTGTAAATGCACATCTAAAATATGACTCGTTTCAGGAAACTTGGCATGTGTCGCGTGTCATTAGTTCACAAGAGAGGCATTTCATTATAATGTATTTTGGGCAGAAATGCCTTCTGGAACATGTGAACTTACATGTGCCTTAATAACAAACTTGTATGCCATCTGTAAATACAAATAAAATGGTTAAATAACGAGCCTAGTTGGTTTAGCCACAGAAAAATACAGGATCCTTCCCACTAGCCATGATTGGCTGAGATAATGGATGGGCTGTAAATGCCCGAGAGATAAGTTCGCATTCGTCTGCCATTCAGAGCGTTTCTGTCTATAACATGAGCTGCTAAGTATGTGTGGATAATCCTGTTTACCGCTGCTTTTTTTGAAAGATATCATGAATAACTGAAAAAGTTTTGCTACTGCTCTCAACATTGCTGCCCTGAAGTTGATAATGCTGTCGACAAAGCTCAGTGGGACTACTTTCTGGAGGATGATCAGGACATGCTGACTCTCTCTGACTCGCTGAAAATGAATCAGACAGGAAATCCCTGATTTAGGTAAAAATAGTTCCATTGAACGAGACAGTCGAGTCTTCTAATGACAATGGTGGGGAAGAAAAGGTATCATTGTCATGGAAGAAGTTGACCGAGTTTTGAAATTAATGTAATGCGCGGTGGAAGCAGAGAGATGATTGCCAAATGCGGAGAGAGTCCAAAAAGAGAACACAGAAAGAAGGCTGTGTATAGAACACCTGTCTCAGGATTACATCTTCAAACTAAGGGCAACCATGGCATCCATGACAGAGGGAGAAGCGTTCATATGTATATGGGTAAGAGTCTAGCTACATTTTCAGATATTATACATCTCAGATTTGATCAGAAAGTTGTTTTCATTGCAAGGTAAAGTGTACCGTTAGCTAGTTAGCTAGCGTTAGCTGGCTGGCTGGCTTGCTAGCTAGCATTACGTGCATGATCTGTGTAGGAGCTCTAGAAAGGGGCCAGAGTTCCCAAGTTGGAATTCCAAGTTGGATGACCGTTCAAATCGATTTTTCCCAGTCAGATTTTTTGTTGTTGAGTTCCCAGTTGTTTTTAACGCGGCATTAGAGTTGGGATTATTGTTCATTGTTTAGCTAGCTAGCTATATGTCTAAACAAAAGACTCCACTATGCAAGTAACCATTTCACTGTACCGTTTACACCTTCTGTATCCTGTGCATGTGACAAATAAACTTTGATTTTATTTGATATAGGGTGTGTTTACCAGAGACGGAATTTTGAAGAACAACACATCAAATCAAATCAAATGTATTTGTCACATACATATGGTTAGCAGGTGTTAATGCAAGTGTAGCAAAATGCTTGGGCTTCTTGTTCCGACCATGCAGTAATATCTAACAAGTAATCTACCAATTCCACAACAACTACCTTGTACACACAAGTGTAAAGGAATGAATACGAATATGTACATAAAAATATATAAATGAGTGATGGCCGAACGGCATAGGCAAGATGTAATAGATGGTATGGAGTACAGTATATACATATGAGATGAGTATTGTAGGGTATGAAAACATATAAAGCAGCATTGTTTAAGGTGGCTAGTGATACATTACATCAGGATGGCAAGATGCAGTAGATGGTATAGAGTACAGTATATACATATGAGATGAATAATGTAGGTTATGAAAACATTATATAAAGTGGCATTGTTTAAAGTGGCTAGTGATACATCTAATTACATCAAGATGGCAAGATGCAGTAGATGGTATGGCATACAGTATATACATATGAGATGAATAATGTAGGTTATGTAAACATGATCTAATATAAATAATATTAAGTGGCAAGTGATAAATTGATTACATCAATTTTCCCATTATTAAAGTGGCTTGAGTTGAGTCAGTATGTTGGCAGCAGGCACTCAACGTTAGTGATGGCTGTTTAACAGTCTGATGGCCTTGGGATAGAAGCTGTTTTTCAGTCTCTCGGTTCCAGCTTTGATGCACCTGTACTGACCTCGCCTTCTGGATGTTAGCGGGGTGAACAGGCAGTGGCTCGGGTGGTTGCTGTCCTTGATGATCTTTTTGGCCTTCCTGTGACATCGGGTGGTGTAGGTGTCCTGGAGGGCAGGTAGTTTGCACCCGGTAATGCGTTGTGCAGACCTCACTACCCTCTGGAGAGCCTTCCGGTTATGGGCGGAGCAGCTGCCGTACCAGGCGGTGATACAGCCCAACAGGGTGCTCTCGATTGTGCATCTGTAAAAGTTTGTGAGTGTTTTTGGTGACAAGCCGAATTTCTTCAGCCTCCTGAGGTGAAGAGGCGCTGCTGCGCCTTCTTCACCACGCTGTCTGTGTGGGTGGACCGTTTCAGTTTTCCGTGATGTGTACGCCGAGGAACTTAAAACTCTCCACCCTCTCCACTACTGTCCCGTCAATGTAGATAGGGGGCTGCTCCCTCTGCTGTTTCCTGAAGTCCTCGATCATCTCTTTTGTTTTGTTGACATTGAGTGCGAGGTTATTTTCGTGACACTACACTCCGAGGGCCCTCTCCTCCTCCCTGTAGGCCGTCTCATCGTTGTTGGTAATCAAGCCTACCACTGTAGTGTCGTCTGCAAACTTGATGATTGAGTTGGATGTGTGCATGGCCACGCAGTCGTGGGTGAACAGGGAGTATAGAAGAGGGCTGAGAACGCACACTTGTGGGTACCCAGTGTTGAGGATCAGCGGGGTGGAGATGTTGTTACCTATCCTCACCACCTGGGGGCGGCCCGTCAGGAAGTCCAGGACCCAGTTGCACAGGGCGGGGTCGAGACCCAGGGTCTCGAGCTTAATGACGAGTTTGGAGGGTACTATGGTGTTAAATGCTGAGCTGTAATCGATGAACAGCATTCTTACATAGCTTTTCCTCTTGTCCAGATGGGTTAGGGCAGTGTGCAGTGTGATGGCGATTGCGTCGTCTGTGGACCTATTGGGTCGGTAAGTAAATTGGAGTGGGTCTAGGGTGTCAGGTAGGGTGGAGGTGATGTGGTCCTTGACTAGTCTCTCAAAGCACTTCATGATGACGGAAGTGAGTGCTACAGGGCGGTTGTCATTTATCTCAGTTACCTTATCTTTCTTGGGAACAGGAACAATGGTGGCCCTCTTGAAGCATGTGGGGACAGCAGACTGGGATAAGGATTGATTGAATATGTCTGTAAACACACCAGCCAGCTGGTCTGCGCATGCTCTGAGGACGCGGCCGGGGATGCCGTCTGGGCCTGCAGCCTTGCGAGGGTTAACACGTTTAAATGTTTTACTCACGTTGGGTGCAGTGAAGGAGAGCCCGCAGGTTTTGGTAGCGGGCCGTGTTAGTGGCACTGTATTGTCCTCAAAGCGAGCAAAAAACTTGTTTATTCTGTCTGGGAGCAAGGCATCGTGATCCGCGACGGGGCTGATTTTTCTTTTGTAGTCCGTGATTGACTGTAGACCCTGCCACATACCTCTCGTGTCTGAGCCGTTGAATTGCGACTCCACTTTGTCTCTGTACTGACGCTTAGCTTGCTTGATTGCCTTGCGGAGGGAATAGCTACACTGTTTATATTCGGTCATGTTTCCGGTCACATTGCCCTGATTAAAAGCAGTGGTTCACGCGTTCAGTTTTGCGCGAATGCTGCCATCAATACATGGTTTCTGGTTGGGGAATGTTTTAATAGACGCTGTTGGTACGACATCTCCGATGCACACCGAGTCAGCGTATTCGTCAATGTTGTTGTTCGCAGCAATGCAGAACATATCCCAGTCCACGTCATCGAAGCAATCTTGAAGCGTGGAATCCGATTGGTCGGACCAGCGTTGAACAGACCTGAGGACGGGAGCTTCCTGTTTTAGCTTCTGTCTATAGGCTGGGAGCAACAAAATGGAGTTGTGGTCAGCTTTTCCAAAGGGAGGGCGGGGGAGGGCCTTGTATGCTTCACGGAAGTTAGCATAACAGTGGTGTAGGGTTTTGCCCGCCCTGGTAGCACAACCGATATGCTGATAGAATTTGGGGAGCCTTGTTTTCAGATTAGCCTTGTTAAAATCCCCGACTACAATAAAGGCAGCCTGCAAGTCAGATTAGGATATAGGCCAAGGAATACATCAAGTTTATTTTTATTTCTACTTTTTGCTGATACTTTCACCACTTTTAAGGAGATGTTTATCTTTCAAAGGGTGCCAGATAGTTGTATGTTTGAAAAACTTGAATTTTGACATTTATTTGGTTTCAAATTTGCCGCTCTTGAAATGCACCTGCTGTTGATAGGGTGCGCCACGGGTGGCACGCTAACGTCCCACATAGCCCCAAGAAGTTATTAACCTTGAAATATTTGATTGTTTACTACACTATGAACCCTTAAAGAGATGGGTGGGGCTAAGCCTTAAGAGGGTGTGAACGATGCTGAATGGGTGTAGACAAAGAAGAGCTCTCCAGTAGGTGTACCAAAACATTTATGGGCCATTTTCTCAAAAGTGGGGTTTAGCAACTTTCAAAGCAGAATTACTTTCTCATTGTTCCTCAACTGCAGTGTATGATATAACATTTTCTAACTCGGAATCTCAACTTTTATCCAATCTCTACTTTAAAAAAAACACAATTTCAAATATTGCTACATAGGACCGAATCCAGGTGGTGGGTCACATACCAACCAATGTCTAAACTATCTTCCTCTAGCAGATAGACAGTATGACAGTCAGTTTCACCTCAGCAATCTGTGGAGCCTACCATGGGTACAAGCTAAGTTGTTGGCTCAACTAGACCACACACTCCTGAAACACACAGAGAAACACATGAAAAAAGATACAGTAAAATACACTCAGGCAGTATCCCATATCAGACTTACTGAAAAAAATAGCTTTCCTGGCCGACACACAAAGGCTAGTTAGACATGCATACAACATCTATCTTTGCAGCAGGATCAGAGAGATGACACAACAGCTTATCAATAGAAAGAAAAGAACCAGCTCTTCTAATTTTCTGAGGTGGTGGGTCTTCCATCGCAATGTTGGTGCTGCTGCCTACTAGACTAATAAACACAGATCCTCAGACTGAAGAGGATGTGATGATTTGAAATACTAAACAAGATACTTACAATGTTGTCTTTCTCTATCTGTGGAGGGAGCATTGCCCCCTCACTGTCTCTGATTCCCTTTTAACCGAATCATGGACCTGTACTGATGAACAGTGTGTGTGTGTGTGTGTGTGTGTGTGTGTGTTTTATTGTCTCTACAGGAAGAGGAGGAATCGTAGAGGAAACATGTTGGGATGAGAGAGGATCGAGGACAAAGATGTCCTCTGTCCAGGCATCACCATCATGTAGCACAACTCTATCAGTCACCAACACACACACTTGTATTTAGTACAATACCAACATAGCTACTGTAGTAGGTCAAAGCTGTGTGCTGGAAAACCTGGTAGAGCATACTGTAGGTGGAATAAGCATTGTGGTTCTCATGTGAATTCCTTTTTTTGTGGCTTCAGACCAATGCCTATTCTCACTTAAAACTTATTTTGTTGTTTTTAATTTCCAGGGTATTTACACTGGAAGGTGATTATGCAACATTATCATACAACATTATAAGACAGCTTAACACAGCAATAAAAGTTAAGTAAAAGTAAACAATAATTACAAATGGCAAGAGATAATGTAGTTGTTAGTATTTATTTAATATTAACAGCAGACTATCTAGAGGGAAGCGAAAAACTAGAACACTGGAAAAAACGTCCCTAATCTCTCTTCAGACAATCGAACAAGCTCCTGGAAAATACACAAATAATCAATATGTACCCATTAACTATTTACATGAAAATGAACCTTTAAGTTTACTAACGAAAGGCCTAGTACCTGTAAACAAAAGTGAGTTATCACTAAATATAAGATTTGCAACCAAAATTACATTTATCAGATATAGTCAACTTTGCAAATAGAATTGGCCTGATTTAGTGTATTTTAGGTGGCTTGCAGAGCGAGGCATGAAGGGACACGAACTGCTCAGTATTCTGCACTAGCATAGGGTCTGTGCTACTTCTCCCCCTGACATCGTTGTCATCCACCTAGGTGGAGACGACTGGGGATACACCAAGGAGACGGCACTGGTGTGGCAGATGCACAATTATTGAAATAAATGTTCCCCTGTACAAGGGTGGTGTCCTCATTTATTGAGCTGGATGTTCCAGTTTAACAAGTGCATAGAGAGGGCCCGGCGCTCCATCAATCAGTTGTACGCATTTCTCTGTGACAGGGACACGCACACAATTCACCACTCTGCCATTAAGCACTGTGTCCAAGGGATGTACCGTAGGGATGGAGTGTATCTGACGGATGAGGGGAACAAGGTATTCCTTGAGAGTTGGTCTCTCCACCGTTCTCTCCTTCGTAGTAGTAGCAAGATGCGTGCGCAGTAGTACACACACCACACTCCCTGTCCAATGCCACTTAACGATGCTCAACAAACCCAAAGTCTCTTTTAAGAGCTCTATTTAAATGGACAGTCTGGTCTATTTAACTGGACAATCTGGTGATGACGGGAAGCTTTTGTTGCACAATGTTTCTGTTGTTCATTCACTCAGTACTGATTAAACATTTATTTCTCTTGCTTGGTTAAAAGAAACCTGTCTAAAACAGTTAGTAGGTTGACAACAGTCTAATTTATACAGTTAGGTCATTTATAGAGTTAGCTTTAACCAAGTTAGCAAGCACCATATTTTCTTTTGACTGCGCAGAGGTTCAGTTGTTGTTTTAACTGGGTGCATTTGTGCACTTGCATAAAGTGCTACTTATGTGGATGGCAAATTCTTATTTTTGGGAACACACTGAAAAATAACTTGACAATGTATTGACCAATCAGCGCAAATTTGGATGATAATGACAAGAACATTGAGAGGAGGGAGCGTACTGAATTAACGCATAAGGTCTGTAATGTTAGTTAACGTTAAATTGCTTTGCTTTGGATGGGCTTAAAGCAAAGTGTACTGTATGTCTGGTGTGCTAGCTAGCTAACTTTTTCTTAGCAAGGCAATTTTATCAGCTACAGTTTGTGTTGTGTGAGGCATGTTATGAGCTGTAATCTGGTTACACACAACAGTAGCAAGAAAGTCAATTTCACTGTATGGAATAACTAACAGTAGATGAGCAATGCCCATTGCATAATGTATTATAAATTAGCAGCGTGGCAGTTTCCCAAAGTTTGGTGTTGACTATGAACTTTACTTAGCCAGCTAACATTAGCTAGCTATGCTTTGTGGAAGAATGTGGGATATAGCAAGCTAAGTTAATGTCAACATTGAGTTGTTACTGGCTAACTAGTTGGCTAGACATTTGTTTGCTTACTCAGATGACTTCAGCCTTATATAAAAAACCTCCCTTGGCAAAATATAGCTAGCTAGCTTTCCTCGCTTGTTAACGTTATCAAACTCACTTTTGTACATCGCGCTGGTCCGTACAATTGACCTTATTTTAGCGCCCCAAAAACGGAATACTTCCAGATCAACTGTAATATCAATAGTAAAGCACAATTTCTCCCCTTTCCAACAAAATCATGATGTGCATCTCTGCATGATTCAAGAAGGTTATGAGCTCCATCTGGTTTAAAAAAAAATGGTGAGTGGGGAAGCGAAACCTATTGCGTGATAGTGAGGAGGAGAGATGTCGTGTGGGGAAACGGCTTTTTTCACTCGATCTGTCCAACTTATCATCTTATCACCTCTAAAATGTAAATAAAACACTATAAAGAGTTTATATAATGTGTCATTACGTACTTATTTGAAGGTTTGTGTCGAATTTGAAACGGGTTTTAGGTGGTGCTAAAGTGATCTTCAGAAGTAAACAGCGTCTTTTGATAGCTAGCAGTGATGACGCAAAAAATGACTAGGTATCCCCCTTACCCCGTCCCTGTCCCTTTCTTGTTTTTAAACGGTGAGAGAAGTGCTTAAACCTGGTGGAGAGAGGCTGTAAGACAGAATTAGTTGCTTTATGCATGCTGTACGTTACGTTACGTCATGACATGTAACATTTTAACGTACAGCATCGGAGGGCTATGTTTTTTCAACTTTTGAATAGAAATGTAGTTCACAGCCCAGATTTTGATGTCAACACAGTCACTACAGTCCCATCAGTTTTCATTGCAGCCTCGTTTGAATGTCGCGGCTGCGCAAATTTGTACGGAATGGGGTTAGTCACTGTTAGTTAGCTAGCTAGCCAACGTTAGCGCTCATCTGACTGGTAACTTGTTATATCTGTGGTATAACATTACGTTAGCTAGCTAACATCAGAGCTGCTGGCTAGCTCGCTACCTAACGTTAGCTAATCAAAACAAAATCACATTCAGCTCACTAATAACAACTGACCCATTTTTCATGTTGGAAATTATCTGTATGCCTTTATTGATTAACATCAGCTTGAGTACCAATATATAGCTATCTATAGTAGCCTAGGTTTGTCTTCAACCACTTCTTATCATGGCTGGCGGCTGCCTGGCTGATGCAGGCGGCAAGCTGTTTGTGTTGTCGAGTTGATGAGCGACCGTGTTGCTGGCCTGGTTCGAAAGGACTCTTGAATAGATATGTTAGCACTGTCAGAAGTGCTACAAAAAGGTAACACGTTGTTGTTTCTTAATGGACAGAAATGTAAATGTGAGAGCGATAAATTATACATTTAATGAAAACTGTTGCACCTTCAAATTTAGACAATCTGTCATTTTGTAACGGTCGTCGTATATAGTGGACCAAGGCGCAGTGGGTTGAGTGCTCATTTTTACTTTTATTTGAAACACAAACAAAAAACAAGAAAACGAGTAAGTATGACTCCCAATCAGCAACAACGATGTACAGCTGTTCCTGATTGAGAGCCATACCAGGCCAACACAAAGAAATACACAACATAGACAGATCATAGAAATACAAGACATAGAACATAACCAAAACCCAGGACTACTCTAAACAAACACCCCTCTACATAAACACATATCCCAACAAACCCCGAACCACATAAAACAAACACCCCCCTGCCATGTCCTGACCAAACTACAATAACACATAACCCCTTTACTGGTCAGGACGTGACACATTTCTTTAATTTAATGGTCACTTTTTGGACGCTACAGTTTCACTTTAATCCGATGTATAGAATTTTATCTAGGTAACTAAATTGCTAACAATCCTGTAAAAAAATCTAGATGTGTTTCTCAGTAACAGATGGACAGCTCATGACGTTGTGTACCTCCAATGAAGTTGGTATTATGCATTTTCATTGTGATTGGTGCCATATTGGCTTAGATATGATGGTAGGGAAATTTGAATTTAACAGTGAGCTTCAACCAATAGCTATATAGACAGATTGACCGAACTCCATTACGCCTCACTTACAGGACTTGTTAGAGTAAGTAATGGATAAGAATTGTGATGATGTTTAATGCTTTATAACATAAACTCGGCCAAAAAAAGCCCCTTTTTCAGTTTTTCGAAGATAATTCGTAAAAATCCAAATAACTTCACAGATCTTCATTGTAAAGGGTTTAAACACTGTTTCCCATGCTTGTTCAATGAACCATAAACAATTAATGAACATGCACCTGTGGAATGGTCGTTAAGACACTAACAGCTTTCAGACGGTAGGCAATTAAGGTCACAGTTATGAAAACTTAGGACACTAAAGAGGCCTTTCTACTGACTATGAAAAACACCAAAAGCAAGATGCCCAGGGTCCCTGCTCATCTGTGTGAACGTGCCTTGGGCATGCTGCAAGGAAGCATGAGTACTGCAGATGTGGCCAGGGCAATAAATTGCAATGTCTGTACTGTGAGACGCCTAAGACAGTGCTACATGGAGACAGGATGGACAGCAGATCGTCCTCGCAGTGGCAGACCACATGTAACAACACCTGCACAGAATTGGTACATCCGAACATCACGCCTGCAGGACAGGTACAGGATGGCAACAACAACTGCCCGAGGTACACCAGGAACACACAATCACTCCATCAGTGCTCAGACTGTCCACAATAGGTTGAGAGAGGCTGGACTGAGAGCTTGTAGGCCTGTTGTAAGGCAGGTCCTCACCAGACATCACCTGCAACAACATCACCTATGGGCACAAACCCACCGTCGCTGGACCAGACAGGACTGTCAAAAAGTGCTCTTCACTGACGAGTCGCGGTTTTGTCTCACCAGGGGTGATGGTTGGATTCGCCTCCTTGTCATTGCAGGAAATCTCAATGCTGTGCGTTACAGGGAAGACATCCTCCTCCCTCATGTGGTACCCTTCCTGCAGGCTCATCCTGACATGACCCTCCAGCATGACAATGCCACCAGCCATACTACTTGTTCTGTGTGTGATTTCCTGCAAGACTGGAATGTCAGTGTTCTGCCATGGCCAGCGAAGAGCCCGGATCTCAATCCCATTGAGCATGTCTGGGACCTGTTGGATCGGAGGGTTAGGGCTAGGGCTAGGGCCATTCCCCCCAGAAAGGTCCGGGAACTTGCAGGTGCCTTGGTGGAAGAGTGGGGTAACATCTCACAGCAAGAACTGCCAAATCTGGTGCAGTCCACGAGGAGATGCGCTGCAGTACTTAATGCAGCTGGTGGCCACACCAGATACTGACTGTTACTTTTGATTTTGACCTCCCTTTGTTCAGGGACACATTATTCCATTTCTGTTCGTCACATGTCTGTGGAACTTGCTCAGTTTATGTCTCAGTTGTTGAATCTTGTTATGTTCATACAAATATTTACACATGTTAAGTTTGCTGAAAATAAACTCAGTTGACAGTGAGAGGACGTTTCTTTTTTTGCTGAGTTTATATATGTTGTAGTTGTTTATAACCATCAGATAAAACATCTTTGTAGTTGACATTCAGATTGATTTGCCTGTATGAGCCTGTGTAAAACCCTGCCATGCACTCCTGTAATGCACAATTATTTATTCTCATTCAGTTTTACCTCACAATCCAGTAGAGGTTACTGTACAACTACTGTACAACACATTTGGCACAAAAGTTTTGATAGAACGGAAAGTCTGTCTACACAAAAAAATGATGTGTTGTGGGAACACCGCACAGTGGTTGTGTAAACATTTTTGTGCAGACAAATTCTCCATTATATCACAAAAATATGAATTGTATTACAACCATTGTGTCAAATGCATTGTACATGAGTTGTACAACCTGAGCATGCATTGGACCCAGGATTGTGGTGTACTGTAGCACTTCTCAAAATCATGCACTTAACATGTTCCTCATCATATCTTTGAAAGAGAAATGAAATGAAGATGTGTGAAAGTAGTTCCCCATACGATAAACACTTTCCATACTTCCTGTGCCTATATCTACCTCAAAAGCACACTGCTTCCAACCCAGTCACAGTCAGAATGGACTCTACAGTATCTCTTATCTCCCAGGGGATGAGACATGTTAGACTATCAGACACGCCAATCTATCGCTAAATGTTCTCCCTGATTGTCATACAGTATAAAGGACAAAAATAATGTTGTAAAGTCAGAGCGATTTTTTTTTTAAAGTGGCACTCCACAATGATACAATAATTAGTTTAAAGACACTGTAGGCTATCATAGGCAAACAGTAAAACGTGTTGTAACAAACACATCACGTTGGATACACAGTATACATCATAAACAAAGTGAACCAAAAGCACAAGTTAAAGGGGAAGTTTACCCCAAAAACACGTCTGGGCCCTTTATAACACTTGCCTGGCTGTTTGTCAATGCCCCAGACAGTTTTTAGGTCCATTGTTTGAGTATTTAGATTTCTGTATTTTTATATCAGAATGCTGATTTTTTCCGAAATTACCTAAAATGCATTAAAAACAGTGTATTTATTGTTACATAAACAACGATTGATGTCGCTGCATTGAATTGCCAAATAAATGTGGTGTTTAATGTAAAAAGGAAAGAAAAACAAAGAACTTCTTCATGCTAGTGCAAAAGTCTTCCATATGGTCTGTAATCTGGTAGATACTGTTCTTCGTGGTTCTAAAATGCATAATTACAGGATGCGGGATGAAGGAGTGTCTTACTATTGTTCTTCAAGAAAGGAAATCAAAAACGAAAGGAAGTAAACAAAGAGATGGTAGCTAGCAAGGTAAAGTAAGGTTAACCGAATAACCGTCTCTTATGACCGAAAAGAACTTCTGGTTATCAGGACAGCGATTATTCACCTCGTACTGGACAAATCATTTTTCTTTAACGAGTCAGACACAAAGGATTTATTTTCAGACACCCGACAAGGCCAAAATCCCCATCATTCGCATGAGAAAGAGACGGAGATATCGGGGACATAGGTTGGGGTGCCTTGTAAGGATCCGAAGGCGAGTGGGTAATCTGCCTCTACCATCAGTCCTGTTAGCTAACGTACAATCATTGGATAACAAAGTAAATGAGCTATGATCACAAATATCCTACCAATGGGACATTAAAACTGTAATATCTTATGTTTCACCGAGTCGTGGCTGAACGACGACATTCATAAAATACAGCTGGCGGGTTTTACGCTGTGTCGGCAAGATAGAATAGCTGCCTCCGGTAACAGCTGCAAGACGGATTACCAGGATGTGTTCTCCGAACATGCGCTGACCAACTGGCAAGTGTCTTCGCTGACATTTTCAACCTCTCCCTGTCTGAGTCTGTAATACCAACATGTTTCAAGCAGACCACAATAGTCCCTGTGCTCAAGAACACTAAGGTAACATGTCTAAATGACTACCGACCCGTAGCACTCACGTCTGTAGCCATGAGGTGCTTTGAAAGGCTGGTCATGGCTCACATCAACACCATTATCCCAGAAACCCTAGACCCACTCCAATTTGCATACCGCCCCAACAGATCCATAGATGATGCAATTTCTGTTGCACTCCACACTGCCCTTTCCCACCTGGACAAAAAGGAACACCTTTGTGAGTAGGCTATTCATTGACTACAGCTCAGCGTTCAACACCACAGTGCCCTCAAAGCTCATCACTAAGCTAAGGACCCTTGGACTAAACACCTCCCTTTGCAGTTGGATTCTGGACTCCCTGACGGGCCGCCCCCAGGTGGTAAGGGTAGGTAACAACACATATGCCAAGCTGATCCTCAACACGGGGGCCCCTCAGGGGTGCATGCTCAGTCCCCTCCTGTACTCCCTGTTCACCCATGACTGCATGGACAGGCACGACTCCAATACCATCGTTAAGTTTGCCAACGACACAACAGTGATAGGCCTGATCAACAACAACGATGAAAGGAGGTCAGAGACCTGGCCATGTGCTTGCCTACGGAGCTGTGAGGGGAACGGCACCTCCATACCTTCAGGCTTTGATCAGGCCCTACACCCAAACAAGGGCACTGCGTTCATCCACCTCTGGCCTGCTGCCCCCCCTACCTCTGAGGAAGCACGGTTCCCGCTCAGCCCAGTCCAAACTGTTCGCTGCTCTGGCATCCCAATGGTGGAACAAGCTCCCTCACGACGCCAGGACAGCGGAGTCAATCACCACCTTCCGGAGACACCTGAAACCCCACCTCTTTAAGGAATACCTGGGATAGGATAAAGTAATCCTTCTAACCCCCCCCCTTAAAAGATTTAGATGCACTATTGTAAAGTGGTTGTTCCACTGGATATCATAAGGTGAATGCACCAATTTGTAAGTCGCTCTGGATAAGAGCGTCTGCTAAATGACTTAAATGTAATGTAAATGTGTGGTGCCAGAAAGTCAAGGGTTTGAATACAGACCTCAGACTGGGGGCAAAGGTTCACCTTTCAACAGGACAACTACCCTAAGCACACAGCCAAGACAACACAGGAGTGGCTTCGGGACAAGTCTCTGAATGTCGTTGAATGGCCCAGTCAGAGCCCGGACTTGAACCCGGTCGAACAGCTCTGGAGAGACCTGAAAATAGCTGTGCAGCGACACTCCCCATCCAACCTGACAGAGCTTCAGAGGATCTGCAGAGAAGAATGGGAGAAACTCCCCAAATACAGATGTGGCATGCTTTTAGCATCATATCCAAGAAGACTCGAGTAAAGAGTCTGAATACCTACGTAAATGTAATATATATATTATTTTTATCTAAAATTATCTAAAAAACTGTTTTTGCTTTGTCATTATGGGGTATATTGATGAGGGGGGAAAATATTGAATACATTTTAGAATATGGCTGTAACATAACAAAATGTGGAAAAAGTCTAGGGGTCTGAATACTTTCCAAATGCACTGTACATCTAAATACTCAAGCAATGACCCTAAAAACTGTCTGGGGAACTGACAAACGACCAGGCAACTGTTATAAAGGGCCCAGAAGTGTTTTTGGGTGAACTTCCCCTTTAAGGACTTCCCCTATGACTAAGAGAGTACGGGGTAAATCTACAGACAAAACGCAGAAGTGACCCCTTATCTGGCCCACTGTAAAATTAAAGTAGGCTACAGCACACCACTCTCAGTCTCACAGAGGACTGCAGGCAGGAAAAGACATGATCGTGGTATGTAAATATTAATAATATCTACTAATTATCATCAAAGTCATTCTGGCGTCCCAATTGGCACCCTATTCAACTTCATGGTTCAACTTCACATACTGAAAGTGTCACTGTTAATGTTGACAGTTATTTATGATGCTTTGGATAAACATGTCTGCTGAATGATCATTTTATGAAAGTGATGAGTTCTCCTGTGTCAACTCCCTTGTGGTGATCTTTAACTTACTTTCCTTGCTGACCTATGTAGCATTTCAAAGATCTGGAGAGTAATAGCGGAAGCCCTTTTCAGCTGCACTGAACAAAAATATAAAAGCAACTGAAACAATTTCAAGGATTTTACTGAGTTACAGTTCATATAAGCAAATCAGTCAATTGAAATAAATTAATTAGGCCCTAATCTATGGATTTCACATGACTAGGAATACAGATACGCATCTGTTGGTCACAGATACATAAAAACAGTAGGGGCATGGATCAGAAAACCAGTCAGTATCTGGTTTGACCACCATTTGCCTCATGCAGCGCAACATATCTGTTTTGCATAGAGTTGATCATGCTGTTGATTGTGGCCTGTGGATTGTTGTCCCACTCCTTTTCAGTATCTCTGTGCATTCAAATTGTCATCGATAAAATGCAATTTTGTTCGTTGTCCGTAGCTTATGCCTGCCCATACCATAACCACACTGCCACCATGGGTGCACTCTGTTCACATCAGCAAACTGCTCGCCCACACAACGCCGATATGTGCAGAGATTCTTTAGTTTTGCAAACCAACAGTTTCATCAGCTGTCCGAGTGGCTGGTCTCAGACGATCCTGTAGTTGAAGAAGCCGGATGTGGTCTGCGTTTGTGAGGCAGGTTGGATGTACTGCCAAGTTCTTTAAAACAACTTTGGAGGTGGCTTATGTTAGAGAAATGACCATTCAATTATCTGGCAACAGCTCTGATGGCATGAGATTATCTGGCAACTTGAGATCTGTGACATTGTGTTGTGTGACAAAACTGTACATTTTAGAGTGGACTTTTATTGCCCCCAGCACAAGTGCACCTGTGTAATCATCATGCAGTTTATTCAGCTTGTGTATATGCCAAATTTGAGAGAAATACACTTTTTGTGCCTATGGAAAATGTCAGGGATCTTTTATTTCAGCTCATGAAACACTTTACATGTGTTTATATTTTTGTTCAGTGTAAATTAACAAATAGTGGTGAGTCATAAGAAGAATTGCTTTGATAATAAAGTTTTATCAATGTTCTTGTTGTTAATGAAGTCAAGACTTCCACCCAGATCCGTCATTCCCCCAAAGCCTTCTAACCTCAAACCCTTGGGGCCAAACATCCCAAACCATTTCCAGACCAGAAACCAGAACAGACCAAACCCAAACCAGAACCAACCCCCATCAGGGGAGAGGAGCCAGGAGAGGAAACAACATCAACCACCGGAGGGGAAGGTGAAGAGGATTGTGCGTAAGTTCAGCAGCCAGGAGAATGAGGTGATGGGGCAGGCAGGACTAGAGACAAGAACAGGGGTAAAGGCAGGGGCAGAGACAGTGACTGGGGAAAAGCAGGGAGACGGTGGGGTGGTGGGGTGGACAAGGACAAGGACAGAGGCAGGACAACAGGCAGACAGTAACAGAGGACAGACAAGGGCCCGGCAGGCCGACTATGATGCTATAATAATGAGCCCTTCTGTGGAACTCAGCCTCATACCACCTCCAGTACCATTGAGAAAGCCACGTTCTGGCCCTCACACACAACCTACAGCACAGAGTGATGCCGTGCCCCTGGGGCAGGAGACAGACAACCATTCGTGCACCATTCTCACACCTGGACATGGACGAGGAAACAGATCAGGTAAGCCAAGTCACATCTCTTAACCTCAGAACGTTCCTTTGTAAAATGATTAGAAGTCAGCACTATTTTCTGACAATGAATACGTGAAAAAGAGTGCGTTGCTGCACATGAAGGAACAGAGAAAACCTTGTGGTATATTGATGTTCCTATATATCCATGTCCATATGTCTATGAGGAAGAGAAAGAGTAAATAACGATCATGTCTCAGACGTACAGAATCTGTTTTATGTTCCAAGTAGTCTCTTGTGACATTAATGTAAAAATTGAGTAGCGGGAGATTTGGTTCTGGGTGCCGAGATTAGGTTCACATGGAATGGGTTATTTGATATAAGTAACAAATGAACAAACAAGCACAGTGTATTTCACACTCACAACACTATATCACGCACTGTCTTTCAGCTCCCGATGGTAGTGAGGTGGATGAAGCGCCTGTGTGTGTTACCATTGAGAGCAGACAAACTACAGGCTCGGCAGCCACCCCTAGTGGTCACCATGGCAACATGACACAGTGCCAGTGCATCTGTCACCTGAGGAGAACTGGCATGAAGTTAGTCTGGGTTCCTCTGGAGGAAGAGAAAGATAACTATGTAGAGGTGATAGGGGATGAAGAAAAAGACAAACGAGGGAATGAGCACCAGAAGAGAGTGGCTAAGGAGGGGAAGGAAGAGGAGGAAGATGACTACATAGAAGTGACAGGGGATGAAGAGAAAGAAAAACGAGGGAATGAGGACCAGAAGAGAGAGAGGAAGGAGGTGAATGAAGAGATGTTGGGATCTTTCAGAGCAGATGAGCGAGGGGGGAAAAGTCAGACAGGGTGCCAGACAGAGACAGCTGCTGTGTTCAGTGAGCACAGAGAGGTCAGAGTTCACGAGGTCAGCGAGAATAACAGCCAGAGATCCTTCCCTTCAAAACATAACACATCATCCAACGCAGAATCTTCCCTGGCCCTGATGATCTGCTCACATCACAGCTCATATCAGCTTAGCACACAACAGCACAGCTCAAACACCAAGCACAGCTCACACCAGCACAGCTCACACCAGCACAGCTCACACACCAAGCAGACTAGACCCCCTCAAAACAAAACTGAGACATATGATGAGGTTACATATGAGGCCATGCCCATGTCTGACAGAGAAGAACCACATCCACCCCCACCCCCACCCCGACCCCCACACCTGATGAAACCTCCACTGACGCACAAGACGCAGCATCCCTCCCCTCCGAAGGATCATCTCCAGGGAACCCTTCTCCAGAGCATGTCCACTCCCTCTCTCTCTGGCCTACTAACCTCAATTTCAAAGTCAGACATCCAGAAGAGTGCCCCTTCCCCTCAGACTCCTCCCTCCATCTCCCACGGCAACCCCCATCAGCCAATCCTGCGACCTCTGCCTCCACTTCCTGTTTTACATGATCTCCGCCTTCTCCCCTGCCCCATCATGCCCCGCCCTCCTCAACTCAGACTTCAGATTCCAATGAAACCTCTTCCACCTAACCCTGAGCCCAGTGGCCCTAGCTGTCCCAGCCGACACTCATCCACAGGTGGGTAGAGGAAGAACTTATAAATATGGATTCTATGGTTGATTTGGTTATGAATCTAAAAATTATATTTATATGGGGAACATGCTCACAATTCAATAATGAATCAATGGAGAAATATTAGAAACCAGATGAAATCACCACTTTCCCTCCCAGATGCTGATGTTAGGGATGACTGGGTGACTGTAGACGAGGAGGACCTAGAGGAGTAAGTCTGCGCTGCCATAGTGGCAACTCTCAACATACAGTACAACACAAACACCATAAATGTGTTTACATCTATGTTATGAATCATCTCAAATGTTTAAAAGATTGATAAATATGTTTTACATTCAGCATTGTGTTTCCACAGGCCACAGGAACAGGCAGATAGGCCCAGGAGGATCTCCTCAGACTGGGGACCTTTGAGGCTGGACGGTACAGACTCTCTCGGTTTTGTTTTATTTCTGATATTACAACACGGAGACAATATACACTGAGTATACCAAATAGGAACACATATTGAGTTGCACCCATTCTTGATACACACGGGTAACTGTTGAGCGCATTGCAGTTCTTGACACAAACCAGTGCGCATGGCACTACCGTACCCTGTTCAAAGGCACTTAAATATTTTGTCTTGCCCATTCACCCTCTGAATGACACACCTACACAATCCATGTCTCAATTGTCTCAAGGCTTAAAAATCATTCTTTATCCCATCTCCTCCCCTTCATCTACACTGATTGAAGCAGATTTAACAAGTGACATCAATAAGGGATCATAGCTTTCACCTGAATTGACCTGGTCAGTCTATGTCATGCAGAGAGCAGGTGTTCTTAATGTTTTCTTTACTCAGTGTATCTTTTTACCTCTCCTCTCTTCCTCTCTCTCCCTGGCCCCCTCTCTCTCCCCCCCTCTCCTCCCTTGTTATTGCTCCCCCACCTCACCTCACCCCACCACTGCCAACCCCCTCCACTCTCAGAACCTCTGTACCAGATCTACCAAGCTAAGTCCATCAAGGAGGCGATCCAGCTCCAGAGCATCAGCCGGAGTGCCAGCAGGGCCACCGTGGACCTCCATGTGAGGCTGAGGGGCGGTGGGTCCTTAGGGGCCCCTAAGGGTCAGTCCTCCAGGGCCAGGAATGGCCCCGCAGAGGTCAGTCTCAGTAAAGAATGAGAGTGCTCAACTCTAAATCCTCTTCTGTAAACAAGCAAAAAGGGTGTTTTGAACCAAAAATGTATCACATAACAATGAAAAAGGCCAGCACTCGAATATGATTTATTTTTTTGTACTCCGCGGAGGTCACACTGTGGCAGGAGCTACCGGTGGTCAGAGACAGTGGGATCCTGGAGAGACTCAGTCCAGAGGAGCTGCAGAGACAGGAGGTGAGAGGAGGGGCGGCGAGAGGGAAGGGAAGGGCAGGGGGAGGAGGGAGAGAAGGAGAAGGAGGGAAGGGAAGGGAAAGAAGAAGGGTGGATATGTGGGGATGGGAGGACGGGGTGAGGAAAGGAGGGGGGAAGGGAGAGAGGAGTCAGTTATATTGTCAGTTACATTATACCAGTCCTTTATCGTACCAAATTCCTATGTGAAACATTTTCTTAACCATTCAACAATATTTCACTAATGTTTTTTCTATCAGAGCATGTTTGAAGTATTGACATCAGAAGCCTCGTACCTCCACTCACTGAACGTTCTCACTGATCACTTCCTAATGTGTCGGGACCTTGACGACACACTGGTGATCCATGACAAGAAGACCCTCTTCTCCAACATACTCCATGTGTATGATGTCAGCCAGAGGTAAATGTTGTCTGGAAAACAGACAGATGGAGGAAGAGTGGATGGAAGGAGGGAGGGAAGGAGAGAGAGGGGATGGAAGGAGAGGGGATGAAAGAGATTTGTGTGGATAGAGAGGGGATTGGGGGAAGGGATGGAGAGAGAGGGGGATGGAGTGAGAGGGGATAGAAGGAGAGTGGATGGAAAGAGAGGGGATGGGGAGAGGGTTTGGAGAGAAAGTGGGATGGAGTGAGGGGATAGAAGGAGAGTGGATGGAAAGAGAGGGGATGGGGAGAAGGTTTGGAGAGAGAGGGGGATGGAGTGAGAGGGGATAGAAGGAGAGTGGATGGAAAGAGAGGGGATGGGGAGAGGGTTTGGAGAGAGAGGGGGATGGAGTGAGAGGGGATAGAAGGAGAGTGGATGGAAAGAGAGGGGATGGGGAGAGGGTTTGGAGAGAGAGGGGGATGGAGAGAGAGGGGGATGGAGAGAGAGGGGATAGAAGGAGAGGGTTTGGAGAGAGAGGGGGATGGAGTGAGGGTTTGGGGAGAGGGTTTGGAGAGAGAGGGATGGAGTGAGAGGGGATAGAAGGAGAGGGTTTGGAGAGAGAGGGGGATGGAGTGAGGGTTTGGAGAGAGGGTTTGGAGAGAGAGGGATGGAGTGAGAGGGAATGGTGAAGGGATGATACAGGGGACTGTAAAGAAAGAGAGATCCAACCTACGTAAGTTGAAACATCCCTCACTCTCAAATTCTTCTCACAGGTTCTTGAAGGATCTTCTGAATAGGATCGATGAAAACATTCTGATAACTGATGTGTGTGACATCATCCACCAATACGCCCTGAACGACTTCTCAGTCTACATTGATTACATCCGTAACCAGGGTTACCAGGAGAGGGCCTACAGCTCCCTCGTGTGAGTAAATAAGTTCACCCACAACACCTTATAAGGCCCATGTACTTATGGTTTGTGTGCTTCTGAGTTTTGAAATAAATATATTTATTTATTTATCTTAAGACTATTGGGCAAAACATAACCCAAAACACAACCAAAACAAACTGCAAATGCATCCAACAAGTTTGTAGAGTCACAAGCTTGATGTAGTCATTGCATGCAAGAAATATAAGGACTAAATATACTATAAGAGAATTTGTCCAAATACTTATGACTTCTTCAGGGGCTAGATACATTTCTAAGTGGTAAAACATATGTTTGAAAATACCCTCAAATAAAAGGTGACCTTTTGTCACCTCATACAAAACATTTGATCTCCAATCCAAAATGCTGGAGCATAGAGACACATTTTAAATTATAGCTTCCCTCTTATGTATTTGGACAGTGAAGTAACATTTTCACATTTAGCTCTGTACTCCAGCATATTTTTATTTATTTTTTTGTCATCAAATGTTTTTATTGTTATTGGTAAAACAAGTACACATGGACAAATAAACAGACGGAACAAGAACAAGACAAACATGTCTCCCCCACTCACAGGAAATATAATAGTTAGATTAGTAGTGCATACTAGCAATCTTACTGAGTCATATGCTGATGAAAGAGCTGTTATGTTTCTTTCACTAGCCTCATGCATATGTGCTACAGATATTTCCATGTTTATAATGTCTTTGAATGACAGCAGCCACTGATGTCTGTTTGAAAAAGGTAGGAGCCCACCAACTTGAGGCTATCATTTTTTGGCTGCTGTTAATCCAGCCAGACAAATATGTCGCTGCTTGAGAGACAGGTCCAAAGTAGTGTCATCATTTAACAGTAAAATAGATGGTGAACATGGTACATTTCTCCCCATTATGTCAGAGAAACAGGATGAAACACATCTCCAGAAATGAAAAAAATTGCCAGGAGTGAGCAATTTGTGAGCAATTTGGGGATTGTTGTGCAGTAAATTCTATGGGCAAAATTGTAATGTTTTGTTTGATGATCGGGGATTCTTGAAGCAATTTATATATTGGATCACGCTCTAGTCCAATTCATTACAGTAGTACGCATGGATTGGACTTTCTTCCAAGAAGCATGGGAAGGAATTGCTTTGTGGGTAATTTTAATTAACAGACAATGTAATTTCGAAATAAATCCCTGTGTACTGAATAAACAATTTGTGAGTTGGATATATAGAGCATTCTTTCCCCCATAGGCATGCAAAGCAGAATGGAGCTGTAAGTAATAGAAAAAGGAAGTGCCAGGTAGGTTAAAATGTTTCTGGAGGTCTTGTAATGTACGGAAACAGTAGCCTTTACTAATGTCTGAGACCATTGAGGAAAAGAGATATGTTTTCCAAACAGGTGCCAGACTGAAATAAGGTGTGAAACGTTAGTGCCAAATTTGAGTTTGCAGTGTTTGAGTGGGATATCAGAATGGGTTATGTCTTGGAGTCTGTGAGGGGCAACTAGACTTTCCTCCAGGGGGCGCCGGGATACGGCGTAAAATAAGATTTGGCCACCGGTTTTGGTCACCTGCACATTTTTCCCACTTTCCCACAGAGAATTTAATATGAGGGAGTTCCTCTTCCAAATGAATTTGGCAAGCAATGAATGTAGCCTATCCCAATATACTGATGGTGGTGAAAGAGGGATCATGGAATTATAAAAGTTGATTCTTGGCAGTATATTCATTTTAATTATCGAGTCTTGAGCCTGGAATGAGTTTGGGATTTGCTCCCATCTTTCCACATCAGACTATATGCTTCTTCTATTGAAGTTGTTTTTGACTATTGATTAGAAAGAAGGATAGATTTCTATTTCCAGTTTGTGGAAATGCTGGACTCTGGGAATGTTTAGAGGCAGCTGTGAATTACACATTGCCTAGTTCAGGGGTAATAGAGCAGATTTTGTCCAGTTTTTATATCCAGATATAAAGCTGTAGTTATTAAAAACGATGAAAAGTTTGACTGAGGTGCATTGCCAACATAGAGCAGTTTATCATCTGCATACAGAGATACAGTATGTGGTGGTCTGTGCCAAGTACAGTAATGGGATCATAATATTGTGACTGTCGGACCACTTGCGCAAGCGGTTCTAGGGATAAAGCAAATACCAAAGGACTCTGGCAACCTTGGCAACAAGATCTGCCTATGTTGAAGTGGGATGACCGTATTTTGCCAGTTGGTACCATGGCAGTGGGATTGGTATAAAGGACTTGGATTATGGATATGAATTGTTCACCAATTCCCATACGTCGTAGGACGAGCATAACAATTCCCATTATAGGCGCTTTTTCTGCATCTAATGAAAATATACGTAGGTGATGGAGTGTCAGTATTTATAGACCCATAAAAAATATAGAGCAAGTGAAATTATAGCAGTGTTCACGTCACTATTGAAGGAGCCCCTATTACTGAAATAATGAATAATGTCTAGAAGTAGTTGACCTAAAAAGACACAAATAACTGTGATTTCCTGGTATTCAATGTTTGGGTAGTTTCTTTTTTTTAGCTCAAATCAGAGTAATAGGGAGTAACAAGTGCCTCTAGTGTTGCAGGAATGAGTATCAGGGTGATGCTGTGGCAGTTGCAAGTCATGGAGTAAGGAGATACGTTTATCATTATCATGTGGGATCTCAGATCTATAGAAAGTCCCGGAATGTTGAATTTATTAATACTGGGTCCGAGTGTGTGATGCCATCCATTGATTTATTTTAAGGTATATTTGAAAAGTTTTGGTTGGCACATAGTCTCTGGGCTAATAGAAGGCTTGGGTGAACCCCATGAAAATAATAGAAGTGTTTTAGGAAACTGAGATTCTTCCCAGTGTCTATGTGAATAATTAAGTTATTTTCTGATAGTCTACTGATCAAGAATAGCTTGTGGAGATGTCAGAGTGCATTTTTGTTTCTAGTGGTGATAATTTAAATTCCAAATCAGTAATTTTTCATTGTTTAAATTAGATTAATATAAGGTAGAGTATGAGCTAATAAAACCTTTGACCGCATCCCACAGTATTCGAGGACCCTGAACAGTCATTGTTTATATCAATGAATTCAGATAATTGCTCTTCCATCTGAAACATGAGCTGAGGATTTCACCAAGAGAGACTTTGCATAAAATACCCTTATGCAGATAAAGCAGTGGGTAATATTCCAACATTTTGAATGTTATCAAACAGATCTTTAGAAGAAGAAATATATTTGATTCTTGGGGTGTCTCAATTAATACAAATTGAAATCTCTGGCTGTAGGATTGAGAGCCAGAGGTCAATAATTGCGATTTCATCAGCCTAGCACCATAGCGCCATAGTTGATAGTCATTGGTCTCTCACCTCTGTTGGTCCAGTTCTATTATGCACATGATCCCATACAGCATTAAAATCACCACCAATAATCAGTCTGAAATCATACAATTGTTGCAAAATATTTGTTAATGAGCCATGAAAATTTTCTCAAATGTGTTTGGTGCACAGACTGACACCAGAGCAATCGTATGCATATATTGTAGTTTAGATAAAAGTTATTATACCCTCAGAGTCATTACCTAAGTTAATGAATTGTAAATTTGACTTTGCTACTATCATTGCCCCTCTTGTTTTTTTGTTGTACGAGGATATCACTTGATATTGCTTGTTGCCGAGTCAATTCACATATTTTTGTAACATTATTCCTTCTTAATAAATCTAAGCTGCTAGCCCGCTTGCGAGGCATATTTAAACCATCTACATTCCAAGACAGCGGTGTGAAATGATTCATAAAACATATTTAAAGACACAACAGCAATTGAATTAAATAAGGTCCCTTCCCCAAGTCACCACACAAACCCTGAGGTAGACACAGTGACAAGACATTCCACCTACAAGTACCCACAAAAAAACAACAACCCATTACCCACCCTCTGAAAAAAAGATTGCAGAGAAAAAAATCCTCACTCGACCACTCCCACCACAAAAAAGTATGTCCGTGATCATTGTGAGATCGCATGGTGTAAGAATGAATGCAATCAATTGATTATTGAACATTATCGATGGACACAGCTTTGTAGATCCAAAACATACACAGTCTGCCTCTGCTCAACTCTCAAACTCAAGAAGAATAATTTCGGGGGCTGCTGCAGTTCGCGAATGATAGCTAGGCTATTGGGCAAATCTCCTTCGTGGCAGTCAAGCAATTGCATTCCGCCAAGTCATTCACAATCTAGTCTGGTTGTGGCAGCAACTAGACCTAATTTAAAAGGTGTCAATAAATGATCTTATTTGTATGCCTAGCAATCCCAAATGTACATTGTTTGAAGCACGGTTTTATAAGTTTCAGTCACAGATGACAGCTCCAATAAGCCACATATTGTGAACGAGAGGCTTGTAGAATCATGATTATTTAGTTTTTAGTTCATCGTTCGCCGGTAGGGGCTCCTGCGTGCTCTGGGTTTTAAAGCCAATTTGTGGTCTTTCTGGAATCTGCATTGGCCATACAGCATTTTCTGTGATGCGGCCTCTGCAGAAGTCAGGGCATTCATACTTCTTGTGCTTTGCGGAGCAGAGCTGTTGTGAAGGAAGTTGTCAAGGAAGTGAGTTTGTGTTTATATAGATCTTACCAACCCCACCTACCGTCAACCAATCATGTCAATGCAGAGCTATACGGAGCCCTCCTCATTGTTCATTTTTTTTTGGGGGGGGGGGGCAAGGCGATGAGGTAAATGCTCTGCATGGTCTATCCGGTTTCTGCATTGGCCGATAAAGCATAAATCGTCCTTTACGGACTCAAATGAACAAAATCAGTCGGAAAGATCAGAGTCAGTGAAAAGAGCCGACCTTCCCATCCCTATTCGTTAACCCACCAATCCACTTTGCAGGCAGACCAACAACCCATTTGCGTTGGTGATGCGGAGGCTGGAGGAGTCTCCCCTATGTCGTCGTCTTCCCTTCTCCTCCTTTCTGCTCCTTCCTTTCCAAAGGATCACACGCATCAAGATCCTTGTACAGGTCAGTGGCTGCATCTCTCCAACCCAGAATCATCATAATGTAATAATAATTAGAATCAATTAGATAGTTGTAATTCCATCACATGCATCAACATCCAGTGTCCGATTTCCCAAAAGCATCTTAAGGCTAAGTTAATTGTTAGAACTTTCGTAGGATAACCGTTAAATCTCCCAAAACCATTGTTGCTGAAGCTACACTTGAAAATGCTCGTTACTTAACGACTGCCTAAGCCACTCATAGAACAGCTAAGTGCGTAATTTGCCCTTGTGTGTGTTACATCCCTTTATACACAGGCAACCTCCACTAAACATAGAATCAAGATGTTTATCTGTCTCTCTGTGACCACCGATAACTTCTGAACAAAGTTGACTACAAATACAAAGTTGCAAATGTATTTGCAATTGTTACAAAAAAGCGAAGGATGAAAACCGAGATGACTGCAGTGTTGAATACTGTAGGCCTTTAGGCTACGTAGACCAATATATTACAATCATATTGAAATCAATTTCATGTTCATTTCATTGAGTTCTATTACTGTCTGCAATTTGACCTCAATATATTTCATGATGTGTAATAACATGTGCTCAATGATGTGCCAAAACTTGATTTAGTGTTTAATGTTAGGGTAAGATTTCAATGGATAAAACTGTTTCGAGAGCAGCGCTGTCTTTCTTTCGATCCTATCAGTATCGACAAATGCCTCAACGATGCACTTAGAGAACGTTCTCTCTGCGTGGCGTTTTGGGAAACGCATGGTACATCGTCGGCCATTGTAAGAAAGATACATCGGGCCCTGGTCAGTAACAGCGGCTGGCACCATCTCCCGGTCAAATTACATAGCAATGCAAAAAATGTATGCACTCACTTTACTGTACGGCTGCATCCCAAATGGCACCCTATTCTATACAGTGCACTACTTTTGACCAGAGTCCTATTGGTCCTGGTCAAAAGTACTTCACCATATAGGGAATAGGGTGCAATTGGGACACAGCCTAAGTCTGCTTTTCCACACAGAACATCCTGAAGAGGACTAAAGAGGGCACTAGGGAGGAGAACACTGCCTCTAGAGCCCTGACCTCAGTGTCTGAGGTAACACCTATTCCATCCACCCCAATTTGATACACTATATGACCAAAGGTATGTGGACAGCTGCTCGTCGAAAATCTCATTCCAAAATCATGGGCATTTAATATGGAACTAGTCCCCCCTTTACTGCTATAACAGACTCCATTCCTCTGGGAAGGCTTTCCAACAGGTGTTGGAACATTGCTGCTGTAACAATCATCAGAGAGAGGGGACCAAGATGCAGCGTGCCACGTGTTCATGATATTATTTATTTTAACTCAGAACACTTAAACAAAATAATAAACAATGGAAAACGAAAGCGCACAGTTCTGTCAGGTGCAGAAACACAAAACAGAAAACAACTACCCACAAACACAGGTGGGAAAAGGCTGCCTAAGTATGGTTCCTAATCAGAGACAACGATAGACAGCTGCCTCTGATTAGGAACCATACTCGGCCCAAAACAAAGAAATACAAAACATAGAATGCCCACCCCACACCCTGACCTAACAAAATAGAGAAATAAACCGTCTCTCTCAGGTCAGGGCGTGACAGCTGCAGGGACTTCCATTCAGCCACAAAAGTGTTAGTGAGGGTGAGCACTGATGTTGGGCGATTAGACCTGGCTCGCAGACGGCGTTCCAATTTATCCCAAAGGTATTCGATGGAGTTGAGGTCAGGGCTCTGTGCAGGCCAGTCAAGTTCTTCCACACCGATCTCGACACACCATTTCTGCATGGACCTCGCTTTATGCACAGTGGCATTGTAATGCTGAAATAGGAAAGGGACTTCTCCAAACTGTTGCCACAAAGTTAGAAGCACAGAATCATCTCGAATGTCATTGTGTGCGTGCTGTAGCGTTAAAATTTCCCTTTACTGGAACTTAGTAGCTTAGCCCAAACCATGAAAAACATCCCCAGACCATTGTTCCTCTCCATCAAACTATAGTATACAGTTGAATGTATGCATTGGAGTAGCTGGCGATCCCCTGGCATCCACCAAACTCAGATTGGTCTGTCGGATGGTGAAGAGCGATTCATCACTCCAGAGAACGCGTTTCCACTGCTCCAGAGTACAATGGCGGTAAGCTTTACACCACTCCAGCCGACACTTGGCATTGCGATCTTAGACTTGTGTGTGGCTGTTCGGATATGGAGACCCATTTCATGAAGCTCCCAACAAACACTTATTGTGCTGACGTTGCTTCCAGAGGCAGTTTGGAACTCAGTAGTGAGTGTTGCAACCGAGGACAGACACGCTTCAGCACTCGGCAGTCCCTTTCTGTGAGCTTGTGTGGCCTACCACTTCGCTGCTGAGCTGTTGTTGCTCCTAGACGTTTCCACTTCACAATAACAGCACTTATTTAAAAACTTTTTTTTTAAACTTTATATAACTAGGCAAGTCAGTTAAGAATAAATTCTTATTTACAATGACAGCCTACCAAAAGGCCTCCTGCGTGGACAGGGGCTGGGATAAAAAAATATAGGACAAAACACACATCACGACAAGAGACACCAAAACACTACATAAAGAGAAACCTAAGACAACAACATAGCATGCTAGCAACACAACATGACAACAACATGGTAGCAACAACATGGTAGCAGCACAAAACATAGTACAAACATCATTGGGCACACACAACAGCACAAAGGCAAGAAGGCAGAGACAACAATACATCACACGAAGCAGCCACAACTGACAGTAAGTGTCCATGGTTGAGTCTTTGAATGAAGAGATGTCCGGGGCAGCTCTAACAGGGAAGACATTTTACGAACTGACTTGTTGGAAAGGTGGCATCCTATGACGTTGCCATGTTGAAAGTCACTGAGCTCTTGAGTAAGGCAATTCTGCTGTCAATGTTTGTCTATGTGGATCACATTGTTGTGTGCTCGATTTTATACACCTGTCAGCAACGGGTGTGGCTGAAATAGCCGAATCCACTAATTTGGGGTGTCCACATACTTCTGTATATATAGTGTACCGTTGGATTCTGGGTTAAACTTGGAACATTACATCAGAAGTTAATGGTTATCTGTAGGAGCCAGATGGCTTTGGAATGTGCTGGGTGGACAGGATGAAGTCACAGGATTGCTATAGGGGATATGGGTGGAGATTTTTGGATTAGGCATCAACGGGGTTGAGGTCAGGTCAGATCCCCTTAAGGGAGAAACAATGGTTTATTACCCAATCACTTCGTCTTCCTGTTGAACCATAAAATATGTAAGGATTGGAGAGAAGGAGGAGTGCCTAAATTGGAGTATATATACTTGTGGTGGTGGAAACATGTTTTGTCTAATGCAGTTGTATCGACCCTTTGTGAAGAATTAAACTTGGTTAAGCTTTCATAGTGTCCGTTGAGTTATTTACTCTGATAATTAGAACCTAACAGTACGTATTGGTCACTTTAGACATGCAAGCAGTAGAAAATATTACACATACACTATGAACAATGTGCCATTGAAAATAAGTAGGCCTGTTGAAAAGATTTGAAATCCATTAGGAAATGGACAGCAGTCTTTCTGTTGGATACTTCTTTAAAATACTGGGCCAACAAAACCTTACCAAAATGGGCTCCACTACACCTCCACTCTTTGTTGTTATTCTCCCTCTTCCAGATCATCAAGGAGTCCAACACCCAGGTGGGCCAGATGAAGCAGATGGAGGAACTCATACAAGTCAATAACACACTGGAGTTCAACAAACTCAAGGTATGTTCATATAGATGTCATTACTACACTGGAGTTCATCAAATGAAAGGTATGTTCATAAACATGTAATTATTACCACTTTGGAGTTCCACAAACTCAAGGTATCTTCCTATATAGTACCAGTCAAAGGTTTGGACACAACTACTCATTCAAGTTTTTTTTTATTTGTCCTATTTTCTACATTGTAGAATAATAGTGAAGACATCAAAGCTCTGAAATAACACATATGGAATCATGTAGTAACCAAAAAGTGTTAATGAGACTCTTCAAAGTAGCCACCCTCACTCTTGGCATTCTCTCAATCAGCTTCATGAGGTAGTCACCTGGAATGCATTTCAATTAACAGGTGTGCTTTGTTAAACGTAAATTTGGGGAATTTCTTTCCTTCTTAATGCATTTGAGCCAATCAGTTGTGTTGTGGTATACAAAAGATAGCCATATTTGTTGAAAGACCAAGTCCATATTATGGCAAGAACATCTCACATAAGCAAACAGAAATGACAGTCCATCATTACTTTAAGACATGAAGGTCAGTCAGTACTGAACATTTTAAGAACTTTGAAACTTTCTTCAAGTGCAGCAAAAACCATCAAGCGCTATGATGAAACAGGCTCTCGTGAGGACCGCCACAGGAAAGGAAGACCCAGAGTTACCTCTGCTTCAGAGGATAAGTTCATTAGAGTTACCAGCCTCAGAAATGGGCAATTAACTGCACCTCAGATTGGACCTCCGAGTTCAAGTAACAGACACATCTCAACAGAAGAATAGAGAGTGATGGAGTGCTGCATCAGATGACCTGGCCTCCACAATCACCCGACCTCAACCCAATTGAGATGGTTTGGGAGAGTTGGACCGCAGAGTGAAGGGAAAGCAGCCAACAAGTGCTCAGCAAATGTGGGAACTCCTTGAAGACTGTTGGAAAAGCATTCGAGGTGACTAACTCATGAAGCTGGTTGAGAGAATGCAAAGCTGTCATCAAGGCAAAGGGTGGCTTGTTTGAAGAATCTAAAATATATTTTGATTTGGGCGACGACAGATATAGCTCCTAAGCAACCTAAGCAACTTTGCAGTATTTTGTTTTTTGTGATTTATTTCTTACATTATTAGCCCAGAAAATGTTTTGTGTTATTACATACAGCCGGTAACCAGCATTACGACCAGGAATACGACTTTCCCGAATTGGATCTTTTGTTCATACCTCCCAGGGCAATTTAACTTATTCCACAGGCTACTCCAAAACACCACCAGCGGAGAAGAGGTATTCGGAGTGGACTTCTAGTCTGACTCAGGAAGCGTGTACACAATCCACCGCTTCAGAGTATATTACTTGCTAATGTTCAGTCTCTGGATAATAAAGTAGACGAGCTCAGGGCGAGGATCTCCTTCCAGAGAGACATCAGGGATTGTGACATATTCTGTGTCACGGAAACATGGCTCTCTCTCTCAGGATATACTGTCCCCGTCCATTCAGCCAGCTGGGTTCTCAGTACATCGTGCAGACAGGAAAAAAGAACTCACCGGGAAGAAGAAAGCTGGGGGTGTATGTTTCATGATTAACTACTCATGGTGCGATTGTCATAACATATGGAAAATCAAGTCCTTTTTTCACCCAACCTAGAATAACTCATGCAAATGCCGACCGTATGACATCCAAAGAAAATTCTCTTCAGTTATAGTCACAGCCGTGTATATTCCCCCTCAAGCCAATACCACGACGGCCCTCAAAGAACTACGCTGGACTTCATGCAAACCACATTTCCTGAGGCCGCATTTATTGTAGCTGGGGATTTTAACAAAGCAATTTGAGGAAAACGCTACCGAAGTTCTACCAACACATTGAATGTAGTACTCGTGCTGAAAAAACATTGGACCACTGCTACTCAACTTTTAGAAATGCCTACAAGGCCTTCCCCCGCCCTCCCTTCGGCAAATCTGATCATGAATCCATTTTGCGCCTACCTTCCTATAGGCGAAAACTCAAACAGAAAGTACCCGTGCTAAGGTCTATTCAATGCTGGTCTGACCTATCGGAATCCATGCTTCAAGATTGTTTTGATAATGCGGACTGGGATATGTTCCAGGTAGACTTTGAGAATAACATCGACGAATACGTTGACTGAGTTCATCAGGAAGTGTATAGGAGATGTCGTACCCACTGTGACTATTATAACCTACCCAAACCAGAAACCGTGGATAGATGGCAGCATTCTCGCAAATCTGAAAGCGCAAACCACCTTATTTAACCATGGCAAGGTGACTGGGAATATTACCAAACACAGCGTAGTTATTCCCTCCATAAAGCAATCAAGCAGGTAAAACGTCAGTACAGAGGACAAAGTGGAGTCGCAATTCAATGGCTAAGACACTAGACGTATGTGGCAGGGTCTATAGACAATCACGGACTAGAAAGGGAAAACCAGTCACGTGGCGGACACTGATGTCTTGCTCCTGGACAAGCCAAACACCTTTTGCGCCTGCTTTGAGATAACACAGTGCCACTGACAAGGCCCGCAACCAAGGACTGTTGGCTCTCCTTCTCTGTGGTCGACGTCAGTAAGACATTTAAGCGTGTTAACCCTCGCAAGGCTGCCGGCCCGGACGGCATCCCTAGCCGCGTCCTCAGAGCATTTGCAGACCAGCTAGGTAGAGTGTACAGACATATTCAATCTCTCCCTATCCCAGTCTACTGTCCCCACTTGCTTCAAGATGTCCACCATTGTAACCTGTATCCAAGAAAGCAAAGGTAACTGAACTAAATGACTATTGCTACGTAGCACTCACTTCTGTCATAATGAAGTGCTTTGAGAAGCTAGTTAACCTGTTGGGGATAGGGGGCAGTATTTGCACTGCCGGATAAAAAACATACCCGATTTAATCTGGTTACTACTCCTGCCCAGTAACTAGAATATGCATATAATTGTTTGATTTGGATAGAAAACACCCTAAAGTTTCTAAAACTGTTTGAATGGTGTCTGTGAGTATAACAGAACTCATTTGGCAAAATGAGAGAAGATTCCAAACAGGAAGCGCTCTCTCTGACTATTTCTTGGCCTTCTTGATCATCTCTAACCAAAACTGGCATAACGTGACATTTTCTAACGCTCCCATAGGCTCTGAGAAGGCGCCAGAACGATGAATGGTGGCTTTGCAGGCCATGGCTGAAAAACATTAGCGCATTTGGATAGTGGTCGATCTGAGGACAATGAGACTGGAGGCGTTTGCACGAGCCGACACCATGTTTACTTTCTCTCTCTTTGAACGAAAACAACGACTCCCGGTTGGAATATTATCGCTTTTTTACGAGAAAAATCGCATAAAAATTGATTTTAAACAGCGTTTGACATGCTTCGAAGCACGGTAATGGAATATTTTGAATTTTTTTGTCACGAAACGTGTCGGGCGCGTCACCCTTCTTTACCCTACGGATAGTGTCTTGAACGCACAAACAAAACGCCGCTATTTGGATATAACTATGGATTATTTGGAACCAAACCAACATTTGTTATTGAAGTAGAAGTCCTGGGAGTGCATTCTGACGAAGAACAGCAAAGGTAATCAAACTTTTCTAATAGTAAATCGGAGTTTGGTGAGTACCACACTTGGTGGGTGTCAAAATAGCTAGCCTGTGATGGCCGGGCTATCTACTCAGAATATTGCAAAATGTGCTTTCACCGGAAAAATATTTTAAAATCGGACATAGCGAGTGCATAAAAGAGTTCTGTATCTATAATTCTTAAAATAATTGTTATGTTTTTTGTGAACGTTTATCGTGAGTAATTTAGTAAATTCACCGGAAGTGTTCGGTGGGAATGCTAGTCACATGCTAAAGTAAAAAGCTGGTTTTTGATATAAATATGAACTTGATTGAACAAAACATGCATGTATTGTATAACATAATGTCCTAGGATTGTCGTCTGATGAAGATCATCAAAGGTTAGTGCTGCATTTAGCTGTGGTTTGGGTTTATGTGACATTATATGCTAGCTTGAAAAATGGGTGTCTGATTATTTCTGGCTGGGTACTCTGCTGACATAATCTAATGTTTTGCTTTCGTTGTAAAGCCTTTTTGAAATCGGACAGTGTGGTTAGATTAACGAAAGTCTTGTCTTTAAAATGGTGTAAAATAGTCATATGTTTGAGAAATTGAAGTAATAGCATTTCTAAGGTATTTGAATATCGCGCCATGGGATTACACTGGCTGTTGAGTAGGTGGGACGCAAGCGTCCCACTGGCCCAGAGAGGTTAAGGATCATATCACCTCTACCTTACCTGACACCTAGACCCACTTCAATTTGCTTACCGCCCCAATAGATACACAGATGACGCAATCGTCATTGCAATGCACACTGCCTTAAACCCATCTTGTAAAGAGGAATACCTATGTAAGAATGCTGTTCCTTGACTATAGCTCACCATTCAACCCCATAGTACCCTCCAAGCTCATCATTAAGCTCGGAGCCCTGGGTCTGAACAGCACCCTGGGAAACTGGGTCCTGGACCTCCTGATGGCCGCCCCCAGGTGGTGAAGGTAGGAAACAACACCTCCACATCGCTGATCCTCAACACTGGGGCCCAACAAGTGTGCGTGCTCAGCCCCCTCCTGTACTCCCTGTTCACCCATGACTGCGTGGCCACACACGCCTCCAACTCAATCATCAAGTTTGCAGATGGCACAACAGTATTAGGACTGATTACCAACAATGACGAGAAAGCCTACAGGGAGGAGGTGAGGGCCCTGGGAGAGTGGTGCCAGGAAAATAATCTCTTTCTCAACGTCAACAAAACAGAGGAACTGATCGTGGACTTCAGGAAACAGCAGAGGGAGCACGCCCCTATCCACATCTATGGGACCGCAGTGGAGACGGTGGAAAGCTTCAAGTTCCTTGGCGTACACATCACTGACAAACTGAAATGGTCCACCCACAAAGACAGCACCTCTTCAACCTCAGGAGGCTGAAGAAATGTGGCTTGGCCCCTAAAACCTTCACAGATGTACAATTGAGAGCATCCTGTTGGGCTGTATCACTGCCTGGTACGGCAACTGCACCGCCCACAACCGCAGAGCTCTCCAGAGGGTGCTGCGGTCTGTGCAACACATCACCGGGGGCAAACTGCCTGCCCTCCAGGACACCTACAGCACCCGATGTCACAGAAAGGCCAAAAAGATCATCAAGGACATCAACCACCCGAGCCACTGCCTGTTCACCCCGCTATCATCCAGAAGGCGAGGTCAGTACAGGTGCATCAAAGCTGGGACAAAGAGACTGAAAAACAGCTTCTATCTCAAGGCCATTAGACTGTTAAATAGCCATCACTAGCCGGCTTCCACCCAGTTATGCACCTTAGGGACCGCTGCTCTATATACATAGACTTGGAATCACTGGAACACTAGTCAGTTTAATAATGTTTACATACATTTCTCATCTCATATGTATTCTATTCTACTGTATTTTAGTCAATGCCACTCCGACATTGCTCAATCTAATGTTTATATTTCTTAATTCCATTATTTTACATTTAGATATGCGTGTATTGTTGTGAATTCGTAGATACTACTGCATTTCACCATACCTTCAGTAACATCTGCTAAATATGTTTGTAACCAATAAAATTTTATTTGATTTTGATTTGACTTTTTTGGTTACTACATGATTCCATACGTGTGATTTCATAGTTTTGATGTCTTCACTTTTTTCTACAATGTAGAAAATAGTAAAAATAAAGAAAAACCCTTGAATGAGAAGGTGTGTCCAAACTTATGACTGTTGTGATATTACCACACTGGAGTTCCACAAACTCAAGGTATGTTCATATACATGTCATGACCACACTGGAGTTCCACAACTCAAGGTATGTTTATACTTTGACAGATTTCACAACACACTGTGTGGCATCAGGCCCCGACTCCACCACTATCACATATCTACAGTACTAAATGTATAGTGCGTATGTTATCATGTGTGTGTGTAAGTATGCATGTGTCTGTCTGTGCCAATGTTTGTGTTGCTTCACAGTCCCCGCTGTTCCACAAGGTGTTTTTTATCTGTTCTTTAAATCTAATTTTACTGCTTGCATCAGTTACTTGATGTGGAATAGAGTTCCATGTAGTCATGGCTCTATGTTGTACTGTGTGCCTCCCACAGTCTGTTCTGGACTTGGGGACTGTAAAGAGACCTCTTGTGGCATGTCTTGTGGGGTATGCATGGGTGTCCGAGCTGTGTGCCAGTAGTTTAGACAGACAGCTCGGTGCATTCAACATGTCAATATCTCTCATAAATAAAAGTAGTGATGAAGTCAATCTCTTCTTTACTTTCAGTTTGGAGAGATTGACATGCATATTATTAATATTAGCTCTTTGTGTACATCCAAGGGCCAGCCGTGCTGCCCTGTTCTTTTTTGTGGCACCTGACCGCACGACTGAACAGTAGTCAAGGTGCGACAAAACTATGGCCTGTAGGACCTGCCTTGTTGATAGTTTTGTTAAGAAGGCAGAGCATTGCTTTATTATAGACAGACTTCTTCCCATCTTAGCTACTACTGCATCAATATGTTTTGACCATGCAGTTTACAATCTAGGGTTACTCCAAGCATTTTAGTCATCTCAACTTGCTCAATTTCCACATTATTTATTACAAGATTTAGTTGAGGTTTAGGGTTTAGTGAGTGTTTTGTTCCAAATACAATGCTTTTAGTTTTAGAAATATTTAGGGCTATCTTATTCCTTGCCACCCACTCTGAAACTAGCTGCAGCTCTTTGTTGAGTGAACACAGTCATTTCAGTCGCTGTAGTAGCTGACGTGTATAGTGTTGAGTCATCTGCATACATAGACACTCTGGCTTCACTCAAAGTCAGTGACATGTCGTTAGTAAAAATTGAAAAAGCAAGGGGCCTAAACAGCTACCCTGAGGAATTCCTGATTCTAACTGGATTATATTTGAGAGGCTTCCATTAAAGAACACCCCCGGTGTTCTGTTAGACAATTAACACTGTATCCAAATTATATCAGGGGATGTAAAGCCTTAACACATGTTTTTCCTGCAGCAGAATATGATCGATAATGTCAAAAGCTGCACTGAAGTCTAACAAGACAGCCCCCACAATAGTTTTATCATCAATTTCTCTCAGCCAATCATCATTCATTTGTGTAAGTGCTGTGCTTCTTGAGTGTCCTTACCTATAAGCATGCTGAAATTCTGTTGTCAATTTGTTTACTGTAAAACAGCATTGTATCTGGTCAAACACACTTTTTCCAGAAGTTTACTAAGGGTTTGGTAACAGGCTGATTGGTTGGCTATTTGAGCCAGTAAAGGGGGCTTTACTATTCTTGGGTAGCAGAATGACTTTAGCTACCCTCCAGGCCGGAGGGCACACACTCTCTAGTAGACTTAAATTGAAGATGTGGCAAATAGGAGTGGCATCTGCTATTATCCTCAGTAATTTTCCATCCAGATTGTCAGACCCTGGTGGCTTGTCATTGTTGATAGACAATATTTTTTTCACTTCTTCCATACTGACTTTACAGAATTCTCAAAGTGCAACTCTTGTCTTTCATAAGTTGGTCCTAAATTGTACATTAAATTTTAGTCATTTAACAGACACTCTTATCCAGAGCAACTTACAGTAGTGAATGCATACATTTCATACATAATTTTTTTTTTCTGGTACTGGCCCCCCATGGGTATCGAACCCACAACCCTGGCGTTGCACACACCATGCTCTACCAACTGAGCCACAGGGAAGCCCATATACTTGGATGTGTAGTGTCAGCATTTGTTGCGGGTATGTCATCCCTAAGTTTGCTTATCTTGTCAATGAAAAAGTCATTAAAGTAGTTTGTAATATCAGTGGGCTTTGTGATGAATGAGCCATCTGATTCAATGAATGAAGGAGCCGAGTTTGCTTTTTTCACAAAAATGTAATTTAAGGTGCTTCAAAGCTATTCACTATCATTCTTTATATACACTTTGTTTCATAGTGTAGTTTATTTTTTATTTTGTTTAGTCACATGATTTCTTAATTTGCAGTACGTTTGCCAATCAGTTGGGCTGCCAGACTTAATCGCCATACCTTTTACCTCATCCCTCTCACCATAACATTTTTCAATTCCTCATCATTTCAAGGGGATATAACAGTTTTTACAGTCATTTTCTTAATGGGTGCTTGATTATTAGTAACTGGAACAAGTAGTTTCATAAATGCGTCAAGTGCAGCGTCTGGTTGCTCCTCATCACACACCACAGACCAGCAAATATTCTTTACATCATCAACATATGAATCACAAAACTTATTGTATGACCTCTGAGATGTGTCTGTTGCTTGAACTCTGTGAGGTGCAATCTGAGGTGCAGTTAATGCCAATTTCTGAGGCTGGTAACTCTAAAGAACGTTTCCTCTGCAGCAGAAGGAACTCTGGGTCTTCCTTTCCTGTGGCGGTCCTCGTGAGAGCCAGTTTCATCATAGCGCTTGATGGTTTTTGTGACTGCACTTGAAGAAACTTTCAAAGTTCTTGAAATATTCCATATTGACTGACCTTCATGTCTTAAAGTAATGATGGACTGTCGTTTCTCTTTGCTTATTTGAGATGTTCTTGCCATAATATGGACTTGGTATTTTACCAAATAGGGCTACCTTTTGTATGCCACCCCTACCTTGTCACAACACAACTGATTGGCTCAAATGCATTAAGAAGGAAATAAATTCCACAAATGAACTTTTAACAAGGCACACCTGTTAATTGAAATGCATTCCAAGTGATTACCTCATGAAACTGGTTGAGAGAATGCCAAGATTGTGCAAAATTGTCTTTTAGACAAAAGGGTGGCTACTTTGAAGAATCTCAAATATATTTTGATTTGTTTAAAAAAATAGTTTACTACATGATTCCATATGTGTGATTTCATAGTTTTGATGTCTCCACTATTATTGTACAATGTAGAAAATAGTAAAGAAAATAATACAAAAAATAAAGTCTTGGAATGAGTAGGTGTGTCCAAACTTGTGACTGGTACTGTATGTGTTATGGCTTTTGAACCTCAGATAGCTATGAATCCATGATATGGCAATCTACTAGAACACAGGTGATTTTCATTAATTGAAGCTGCTCTAATGTTAAACATGTAAAGTGTGGTGTACCACAGGGCAGCTCTCCAGGCCCTTTACTCTTTTATATTTTTACCAATGACCTGCCACTGGCATTAAACAAAGCCTGTGTGTCTATGGATACTTATGATTCAACCCTATATGTTTCAGTAACCACTGCTAGTGAATTCATTGCAACCCTTTACAAAGAGTTGCAGTCAGTTTTAGAATGGGGGGCCAGTAGTAAACTGTTCCTGAACATTTCTAAAACTAAGAGCATTGTATTTGGTACAAATCATTCACTAAGTTCTAGACCTCGTAATGAAATGTGTGGCTCCTCAGGTTGAGGAGACTAAATTACTTGGTGTTACCTTAGATTGTAAACGGCCATCGTCAAAATATATTGATTCTATGAATGTAAAGATAGGGAGAGGTCTGGCCGTGATAAACAGATGCTTTGTGGATTGTGGTGACAAAAAAAGCAGAGCAAGTACTTCAGGCTTGTTTTATCTAATTTTGATTATTGTCCAGTCATATGATCAGGTGCTGCAAAGAAGGACCTAGTTAAGCTGCAGTTAGCCCAGAACAGAGCTGCACGTTTTGGAATCAGAGGCCTAATATCAATATTATGCATGCAAGTCTCTCTTGGCTAAAAGTTGAGGAGAAACTGATTGTTTTTAAAGCAAGAAGTGATGCAATGTGTTGAAAATTCAAAATTGTTTGCATAGTCATCTTACACACAGGACTGACACACACACACAGCACTGACACACACACACTTTCCCCACCAGACAGGCCACCAGGGGCCTTTTCACAGTCCCCAGATCCAGAACAAATTCAAGGAAACCTACAATATTATACAGAGCCATGATTGCATGGAACTCCCATCTCATTCACGGAGTGTATAAAACATTAGGAACACCTGCTCTTTCCATAACATAGTCTATTAGTCTATTGAGGCACCAGTGCGTCAATCTACACTACATCACCAAAAGTATGTGGACACACCTTGTTGGTGTTGGCTATTTCAGCCACACCCGTTGCTGACAGGTATTTAAAAATCGAGCACACAGCCATGCAATCTCCATAGGGAAACATTGGCGTAGAATGGCCCATACTGAAGAGATCAGTGACTTTCCACGTGGAACCGTCATAGGATGCCAACAAGTCAGTTTCTCAAAATTCTACCTGCTAGAGCTGCCCAGGTCAACTGTAAGTTCTGTTATTGTGAAGTGGAAAGGTCTAGGAGCAACAACAGCTCAGCCACGAAGTGGTAGGCCACACAAGCTCACAGAACGTGCTGAAGCGCATAGGTCATACAAATCGTCAGTCCTCGGCTGCAACACTCACTACGGAGTTCCAAACTGCCTCTGGAAGCAACTTCAGCGCAATAACTGTTTGTCGGGAGCTTCATGAAATGCATTTCCATGGCCAAGCAGCCGCACACAAGCCTAAGATCACTATGCACAATGCCAAACGTTGGCTGGAGTGGTGTAAAGCTCGCCGCAGTTGGACTCTGGAGCAGTGGAAGCATGTTCAAATCTGGGTTTGGGGGATGTCAGGAGAACGCTACCTGCCCGAATACATAGTGCCAACTGCAAAGTTCAGTGTTTTTTTCACAATTCGGTGCTTTGTGGCAACAGTTTGAGGAAGGCCCTTTCCTGTTTCAGATGACAATGCCCCCGTGCACAAAGCGAGGTCAGTACAGAAAGGCTTTGTCGAGATCGGTGTGGATGAACTTGTATGGCCTGCACAGAGCCCTGACCTCAACCCCATCGAACACTTTTGGGATGAATTGGAATGCTGACTGCGAGCTAGGCCTCATCGCATTGCGCAACATCAGTGCCCGACCTCACTAATGCTTGTGGCTGAATGGAAGCAAGTCCCTGCAGTAATTTTCCAACATCTAGTGGAAAGCCTTCCCAGAAGAGTGGAGGCTGTTATACCAAAGGGAACACCAACTCCATATTAATGCCTGTGATTTTGGAATGAGATGTTTGACAAGCAGTGTCCACATACTTCATTTCATGTATGTTGAAAGACTGTTTGCAAGAAGGACTAAGGTAACACCAACATATTTTAGGGAATGGTAATGAGGTGACCAATAATGGATGCAATTGAGATGAATGAATGAGATGTTCGACTAGCAAATGCCCACATACCTTTGGTCATGTAGTTGTCGTGTCTTTGGCATCATTAAAGTGAAGACTTATTTTATCAAATCAATTCTCTGTAATTATTATTAAGTGATTCAACTAATCATGTAAATGTAATTAACTAGGAAGTTAGGGCACCAAGGAAAATCTTCAGATTACAAAGTTACAATTTTCCTAATATAACTCTTCAGATATTTTAATATCTGATCAATTTGTCTTCTAATTAATGAATTATTCTTTACCTCACGTTAGTCTCATTCCAAATGTCGTAAATTGTTGGTTATCTGCACAAACACAGCCTTTCCTATGAATCATCCATACACCAATTGTCTTAATCATTTATTTTCTAACTAACTAAATAATCACAGAAATGCATAAACAAACAGTAGATATGGTTACAAGGAAATGATAGGGGAGGTTCCCTAGTGGGCTAAGCCGATATGACGGCTTGGTGGACAAAGGGAAGTGGGAATAGATTGAGAAGGGCGGGAATTACAAAAGAGTCACTACACAGTTGATAATTATATTAATTGAAATGCTAATCCTTTGCACATGAAAGCTCACTCATTCAGGAATAATTGCAATCAATATACATTTACACCCAGTGTGTCGTCATGATCTCTGTTGGAATCGTCACTCCCTATGTTGGAAGTTTCATCCGAGTGTCTCTCTCTGCTTCCCTGAAGTATTTTGTGGTTAGAATGGATACTTCAGAGTACCATTCAGAAATGTTATCATGGAATAGGTGTTTCGGCGGTTTTCGGTCTTCGCATCCCAGGTTAACAATTTCTAGCTGCAGACTAGTAATTAGTATCTAAGATTTGCTCTTATTCTGTCGGGTTTGATAGTCTCAGAGTTTACCCATTTCCACCTGTGTAGCCAATGCTCCACGTGGTATGGCTAGGAATTCAACAACCATTACAACCTTAGCTTATACTGAGGTTTTTGTGGTCTCTACTCAAACCTTTGCCCCCTCAGCTGACCGAGGTACGAGTATTTCTTCAGGTGGGGGTTTTATTCGTAAAATAGAAAAGAGCTGTTCCATGACGCCAGATCATGTCTGTGCTCATGGGGGTGGGCCAATGACTTAGTTAAACTTTAAAGGTTATACAATTCTCTCACATAACATCATTACACAAATAGTTTCATCTTTACTCATTCATATTATACAATAATTAGCCGCAAACCTCATAATGGAGGCACCAATATAAACAGAGTTATGGTAATGTATTGTCTTTCATGAGGTCACAAACATGAAACAAAACGGACCGGGTCGTAGCTGGCTTCTCCACCGACCGTTTATACATTCTCCAAAACATGGATTTTGTTCAGTTCTCAAGTTATGTGATGTAGAAGTTTGTTTGTTCTACCATGAAACCCTCTCTCTCTCTCTACACTGCATGGCCAGGAGGAGAGAGTCTCCTCCAGAAATGTACAACCTGAGATAACAGAACCTGGGTGTAGGAGAGAGAGGGATGCCACGATCTATACCCAGAAAGGCCCACGTTATGACATAGCGTAAGGGGCGGCAGGTAGCCTAGTGGTTAGAGCGTTGGGCCAGTAACCGAAAGGTTGCTAGATCGAACCCCTGAAAGATGAGGTAAAAATGTTGTTCTGCCCCTGAACAAGGCAGTTAACCCCTTGTTCCTAGGCCGTCATAGTAAATAAGAATGTTCTTAACTGACTTGCCTAGTTAAATAAAATAAAGGTTAAATAAAAAAGTAACACGATTTAAAAAATCCCATCAAAATCCACCAGTTTAAGAGAGAGAGCCTGCGTCTCAATATCTCTCACATCCGCCTAAGGTGGCCTTCTGCATCTGCAGTGGAAAGTGGCTATAGCTAAAACACACTGTTTTGCACTGAAGGTCTACAGTAGCTGCAACAGTACTCTGTAGGGATAGCACAATGGTGTAGCCCGGAGGACAGCTAGCTTCCGTCCCCCTCTTGGTACACTGACTTCAATACAAAACCTAGGAGGCTCTTGGTTCTCACCCCCTTCCATAGACTTACACAGGCTCTTGGTTCTCACCCCCTTCCATAGACTTACACAGTAGGTCCTCCAACCTATCAGCGCTCTTGCAGCATGAACTGACATGTTGTCCAGTACTGAAAGCATAAACTACTAGCATTGCAGTGCATAAAATGTGGTGAGTACTTGACTCAGAGAGAGAAAGACAATACTTGAACAGTTTTTGAACAAATTCATTTCTTCCAAAATTAAGAAGCAAGAGTGACACTTTCGTTTTCACTTACTTAGCTAGCAAATGCAGCTAGCTAGTTTAGCCTACTGAAACACCCTGCTTAAACAGAGGGATGCTATGTTAGCTACAGTAGCTCGCTATGACTTTCCAACATAACACTGGAACTCTTCCAAGTCAAGGTAAGCTTTGATATTACAAATGTATTTGCCAGTGTGACTGCTTACTGACTGCACAATAACGTTACTGTGTGATTGTGGTAGGTTTACTAATGCGTTAGTTCTATTAGCTAAGCTGACTATGACTTTATTTAGCTAATATGGTGACAACGATGTAGGCTGTGTGCAGCGTTTTGGCTTGGATTTTTTTTTTTGCCTAGTCACATACAGGTGATGGGTTGTGCATTGAAGTCCACAAATGAAGGGAAGAGTTGAGAGGAGAGCCAGGAATACAACGTGGCTGCTATGAAAGTGAAGTGTTCAGGCGTTATCAGGGGTGTATTCATTCCACTGATTCTATTGAAAAATGTTTAAGAAGAAAAACGGGGATAAACACACCTGAATTTGTCCAATACAAACTAGTTAGCAACTGTTGGATTAATGATTACACCCGATATCAACTAGATGCAGGCAAGAGTGTGCAAGCCGTTAATGAATGTCACCATCTGTCACCTCAAATGTTTCTCGACCTGTGTGCACCTACGTTGTAAACTTTCAATCATAGGCTAGGTTGTAGCAACCTCATGACGGGTATAGGGATCATTTGAGTATTATGTAGTAGCCTAAACCTATCAATGTTACATTGAACTGGGTGAATGGAATATGAATGAGAGTAATCCAATGTGCTGTAATAGAAATAAGGCCATGCTCATGAGAAAAAAAACTGTTTGGGATAGGGGGCAGCATTTTCACGTTCGGATGAAAAGTGTGCCCAGAGTAAACTGCCTGCTACTCGGGCCCAGAGTCAAATATTTGCATATTATTAGTAGATGTGGATAGAAAACACTGAAGTTTCTAAAACTGTTTGAATGATGTCTGTGTATAACAGAACTCATATGGCAGGCAAAAACCTGAGAAAAATCCAACCAGGAAGTGAGAAATCTGAGGTTTGTAGTTTTTCAAGTGATTGCCTATCCAAACTACAGTATCTGTGGGGTCATTTTGCACTTCCTAAGGCTTCCACTAGATGTCAACAGTCTTTAGAACCTTGTTTCATGCTTCTACTGTTACTGGGGAGAGAATAAGAGCCCATTCAACCAGTGGACTGCCTGAGACCAATGAGTTGTTTACTGCGCAGTCATTCAGGTGCGCCGTTCCTTCTTTTTCCTCTGTAATGAATACGCTATTGTCTGGTTGGAATATTATCTAATATTTATGATAAAAAGACCCTAAGGATTGATTGTAAACATTGTTTGACATGTTTCTACGAACGGTAATGGAACTTTTGGACTTTTCGTCTCTGGTTTTGCGCTCGCGCATTTTGCCTTTGGATAGTGATCTGAACGCGCGAACAAAAGGAGGTATTTGGACATAAATATGGAGTTTATCGAACAAAACGAACATTTCTTGTGGAAGTGGGAGTCCTGGGAGTGCATTCCAACGAAGATCAGCAAAGGTAAGTGAAGATTTATAATACTATTTCTGAGTTTTGTTGCCTCCAGAACTTGGCGGGTAACTGTATAGCTTGCTTTGATGGCTGAGCTCTGTACTCAGAATATTGAACAATGTGCTTTCGCCGTAAAGCTATTTTGAAATCTGACATTTTTGTAAATTGATGTGCTCATTCACCGGAAGTTTTGGAGGTAATACATTTTCTGAACATCACTCGCCAATGTAAAATGGGGTTTCTGGATATAAATATGAACTTTATCGAACAAAACATACATGTATTGTGTAACAATGAGTCCTGGGAGTGTCATCTGATGAAGCTCGCCAAAGGTTAGTGATTAACTTCTCTAGGGTAGAGGGCAGTATTTTGACGTCCGGATGAAAAGTGTGCCCGTAGTAAACTGCCTGCTACCCAGACCGAGAATGTAGGATATGCATATTATTAGTAGATTTGGTTAGAAAACACTGACGTTTCTAAAACTGTTTGAATGATTTATGTTATACTCACAGACCTCATATGGCAGGCAAAAACCTGAGAAAAATCCAACCAGGAAGTGGGAAATCTGAGGCTGTAGTTTTTTTCAAATGATTGCCTATCTAACACAGTGACTTAGGGTTCATTTTGCACTTGATTTTTTATCAGGGTTTTGCCTGCCATATGAGTTCTGTTATACTCAGACATCATACTAATAATATGCATATCCTACCTTCTGAGTCTGAGTAGCAGGCAGTTTAATTTGGGCACGCCTTTCATCCGGACGTCAAAATACTGCCCCCTACCCTAGAGAAGTTAAGATGTTTTTGGGAAATCGGCCCCAGTTGGTCAAAAGACAAATGAGTGAGAAAAAAAATATATAATTGGGCTGCTTATGTGAATGAAGCCTTTGTGACAACTATAGAAAATGTCTTTATAAATGATTGATTGGATGAAGCTCACTGATTGAGACCCTGCCTCTCCACCATGTCCACATGCAGGCTGTTCCCATTGTCTCGAAGGCTCGCTTCCTGGAGAAGAGAGGAGAGCTGTATGAGCTATCCAAGGGGGCCTCCCTCTTCAGTGCTCGTCTCAAACTCACCCCCATCTACCTCTTCCTCTTCAATGACCTACTCATCATCACATGCAAAAAGAGGCAAGCAAAAGGATATACTCCACATACTGACCAACTGTTACGTTTTCTGACCATTTAAGTAAATGCGCTGTGGGCAACTGGTTGTCATATTTCAACCTTGTTTTGCCTGCTGGGTGGTGAATATGCAAGTTGAGTATAGTTTCTCTCCCCCTTTCCTTTCCAGCTCAGAGCGCTATATGGTGACAGACCACGCCCACCGCTCCCTGGTGCAGGTCCTGCCCATGGGGTTTGGGGCTGGAGCGGAGGACCCAGGTCCCAAGTTGGAGCACTCCTTCTGTCTGCTACTGCTGGAGAACCACCGAGGCCTGGCCTGTGAACACCTGCTGAAAGCCCCCTCAGAGTGAGAGAAAACACACACACAGCCTACCAACCAACCACCTCTCAGATAATGCACTATACACTAAAGAGTAAAGACAAAAATGCATTACACAGTGTTATACCAAGTTTCTACTCTCTCTAGGTCAGATATGCACCGGTGGATGGCAGCATTCCCTTCCCTAAATGACCCAAACAGAAAGAAGGAAGAGGTGGTTTATGAGGACTGGGGTGAGTAAAAAGATGTGACTGACCCAGTTATAAAATATTAACATTCTTAGTTAGATGCACATACTTCCCTGAAGTTAAATTGTAGGCTTAACCTTATGGGATTATAGATTGTCCCCAGGTGCAGTGTGTAGAACAATACGTTGCCCAGCAGGCTGATGAGCTCACCATGGAGCCTGCTGACATCATCAACGTGCTACGCAAGACCCATGAGGGTAGGTGGAACAAACAAGGAAATATACTTTCAGTACAAAATTCCTACTGAATTGTCAAGCATCTTTATTTGAAGACTTACAGTGCATCCGGAAAGTATTCAGACCCCTTGACATTTCCCCCCCAGAATTACGTTACCGCAATATTCTAAAATGGATTTAGTTTTTTCCCCCTCAATACCCCATAATGACAATGCGAACCGTTTTTTTGTTTTGTTTGAAAATGTATCAAAGAAACAATACCTTATCTACATAAGTATTCAGACCCTTTGCTATGAGACTCAAAATTGAGATCAGGTGCATCCTGTTTCCATTGATCATCCTTGAGATGTTTCTACAACTTTATTGCAGTCCACCTGTGGTAAATTCAATTGATTGGACATGATTTGGAAAGGCACACCTGTCTATACAAATGTCCCACAGTTGACAGTGCATGTCAGAGCAAAAACCAAGCTATGAGTTTGAAGGAATTGTCCGAGACAAGATTGTGTCTAGGCACAGATCTGGGGAAGGGTACCAAACAGTTTCTTCAGCATTGAAGGTCCAAATGAACACAGTGGACTCCATCATTCTTAAATGGAAGAAGTTTGGAACCACCAAGACTTTCTACAGCTGGCCACAGTGCCAAACTGAGCAATGCGGGGAGAAGGGCTTTGGTCAGGAAGTTGACCAAGAAACCCCTATGGTCACTGACAGAGCTCCAGAGTTCTTCTGTGGAGATGGGATAACCTACCAGAAGGACAACCATCTCTGCAGCACTCCACCAATCAGGCCTTTATGGTAGAGTGGCCAGACGGAAGCCACTCCTAAGTAAAAGGCACATGACAGCCAGTTTGGAGTTTACCAAAAGGCACCTAAATGAATCTCAGACCAAGAGAAACAAGATTCTCTGGTCTGATGAAAGCAAGATTGAACTCTTTGGCATGAATGCCAAGCTTCACGTCTGGAAGAAACCTGGCACCATCCCTACGGTGAAGCATGGTGGTGGCAGCATCATGCTGTGGGGATGTTTTTCAGGGGCAGGGACACTAATCAGGATCAAGGGAAAGATGAACAGAGCAAAGTACAATGAGATCTTTGACGAAAACCTTCTCCAGCGCACTCAGGACCTCAGACTGGGGTGAAAGTTCACCTTCCAACAGGACAATGCACACAGCCAAAACAACGCAGGAGTGGCTTCGAGACAAGTCTCTGAAGGTCCTTGAGTGGCCCAGCCATGGCACGAACTTGGACCCGATCTAACATCTCTGGAGAGACCTGAAAATAGCTGTGCAGCGATACTCCCCATTCAACCTGACAGAGCTTGAGAGGATCTGCAGAGAAGAACGGGAGGAACTCCCAAATACAGGTTTGCCAACATTGTAGCGTCATACCCTAGAAACCGCCACTAGGGTGTTATCATTGCCAAAGGCGCTTCAACAAAGTACTGAGTAAAGGGTCTGAATACTTATGTAAATGCAATAAAAACTGTTTTTGCTTTGTCATTATGGGGTATTGTGTATAGATTGAGGGAATCAACATTTGAAACATTTTTATTAACATTTTGAAAAAGTCAAGGGGTCTGAATACTTTCCGAATGCACTGTACAATGTGAAAACCTTTTCCATGAATCAAAATTAAGTATATTTTGTCCACAGTACATTTTTATCTCTTTTCCCCTTTATGACTACCGGTATGCCCTGCTTCCATCAGGTTGGTACAAGGGGATGCGTCTGTCTGACGGAGAGAAGGGTTGGTTCCCTAGCAAAAGCGTAGTGGAGATAACCAATGAGCATCGGAGGAGACGGAACCTTCGGGAGCAGTACCGCATCGCTCAAGCTGCAGCTAAAGTCACAAAGAACTAACTATTTGTATGTGTGTCCCAAATCACACCCTATTCCCCATATAGTGCACTAGTTTGGAGAAATGTCCAATGGGTCCTGGTCAAAAGAAGTGCACTATAAAAAGGTATTACAGTGCTATTTGGGACAAAGCCTATGTCAAACCAAGGATTTCTCTAACCCTCTTTTTCTTTTACCCAGAGCTTCAACTCAAGTGCATCATATATATATATATATATATATATATAAATATAAATATAAATAAAAAACAGTTTTGTAGCTGTATTGGTTAAACTAATAGTGCTATACTACTCCTACCTACACCTGCTGCCAAATGCTTCCCATCCACTGTTTGATGTACTGTATTGATGGAAATCTTTCCTAGACAAAAAAAAAAATCAATAAACATGCTTATATGCCAAATTATTATTTTATTAGACAGACATTACGTGTCATGATGTTGTATAAGGCTGGGCTGTGACTGGCCAAATCAGGGACAGCCCAGTATACAACGATAATGCCAGGACCCCCTGGCATCATGGTGACCAGGTTTATCATTGGTACGGGTACACCTCAGAGGACAGGGGGCCTGCAAATACAATACCATGCAACACACAAACAAGATAAACAGTCACTAAATGTCCTATCATAGGTAGTTGCCCCTCTTTCCAATGCCTTCAAGGTATCAAAGCCGTGTACAGTGGTAGTATTAATTATTGAAAGTTATGGGTAATTATTTTAGTCAACATGAAATATGTTCCAGAGAACATAAAAATAAATAAAAAAACAGTTGCTCAACAGTAAAATATAGCAATGCTTAAACAGTGTAATCTGCAAATACTGAAATGAGAGACACATACCTGCTACTGATGTCAACCTCCAGCGGGTAGCCCATTACGTTTTCTTCCTATAGGGACTCAGAGGACAAGTGGTTGGAAAATGCAATCGAAGCTATGTCAGAATAGAGGCATTAAAGGGACAGTATTGGCAAATGTTGCCAATAGAAATGTCAAGAATAGAGTTGACATTACTCCTTATTCTATTCAGATGGATGAAGCTCACCTCTGATGAAGGGGTGTTGCTGGGACCCTGGCTGATGGTGGTGGGAGCGAGAGGCTCGGCTGTGGGGCCAGGCAGGGAGGGCCCGGGGCTGGTACATTGTCAGGCCCCGGGTCCCATTCGCTGGGTGGATGCAACCAATTGGGACACTATAAATGAATTAATGGAGTCAATCAATCAAAAACAGACAGTGGAAATATTGGAATATGGTTGCAAAAGGTGGAGAAAAAAAAATTCTCACCTGAAGTGGGGATATGGGGAGCTGAGGGTCTTCAGATCTATGGGGACTTTGGGCCGATACCGGACTTCATTGGTGTACACCAGTTGATCCTCCACCAGCTGGGTAGAAAGGAGAGTCATCAGGTGTTGTAGAGAATAAAATCCAAAACAATGGTACAAGAGTAGAGATTCTTCAACTCTTCCCTTCATCGAACCCTATCCCATTCCCATGATACCAATGAAAAAGTTCATTTCTCATTTAGTCAGATCTAAATCGCAACAAAAGACCTACAAAACTAATATGGTATTTCTGAACAGATGAAATCAAAGTTGCTGACGCTGTAGAGTCGAGATGAGGTCCACTCACAGTTGTGGAGGTACCACAGGAGTCTAGAGAGAAGCTGTACAGAGCCCTAGCTCCATCAGTCTCTATGGGAACACAGGAGGCATCCAGCAGGGATGTTAGCCTGGGGTTGACGGCTGAAGAAACCCTGGATGTATCCACCAACACCACCATCCTGCTGTCTGGGAGGCACACTGCATGGAGAGAGAAGGGAAGAACATCTAGACTATAGAAAAGCAAAAGGACCACCATAGTAATATAATTGTATTTATTTTTGGATGACCACTTTCTAAACTACTGTGAGCACTGATAACATGCATTTAAGGAGCCACAGATTTTTGACTTCAGTCAATATACAATATCATCACTAGTGATAATATATTGACTGAAGTCAAAGAGAAATCTAATATTTAAGACGAAATAGTTAAGTTCTCTTTTATTTAAGCAGACTAACATCTCTAGACTTGAAAAAGAAAAAGGAGAGCCTCACACCCTAGGAGCTCAGATGCAATATTTGTATAGCTTCATCAGGGTATAATGACAAACACTGTGGGTCACTAATTTTAATACTTTGAAAGGAAACACATAGGTGTCTGTAATCATGTGACTTGATTTCATTGGTTGATTTACAGAACATGTAAAAAAAGCATGAATGATAACATATGATCATAGATAAACATTTACAATGGATAGCAAAAACACAATCACAAGAATGGCTTCAGATCAAAGTCTACGTTGAGACCGAAGGTAGCAAGGGTCTTAAAATTAACAATCCAGGCGGCCTCTCGTTTTAACAATAAATTGTCAAGGTCACCCCCTCTCCTAGGTAGGGTGACATGTTTTATGCTGATATAGCGAAGAGATGAAATAGCTTCCAAAAAAGTGGGCCACAACTGAGTACAGCGAGTTTTTGCACCATTAATTTGCGCTTTGTTCTACCCACATCAATTACCACAAGGACAAGTTATAAGATAAATAACTGCCTTAGTGGAGCACGTGATAACACCTTCAATTGAGATCTGTTTCCCTGTTTGGAAGTGCCATTGCACTTCTAGTTTCCATCTGGTAGAGGCGCAAATAGACGGTGTGCAGGGGTATTTTGGGGTGGTAAATCAAAGTTGACCAATTGATCTGAGATTTCTGCCCCGCGAGAATACCAAGAGATTGCCGGAAAACATTATCAACACTGTCGTCGGCTCAGAATGTGCCAATGTTTGTGAACGATTCCCTTAATTTGTTCAGAGCACTTTGAATAGTTTGTAGTAAGAAAGCAAAAAAGCTTATTTTTGCTACACTGTCCTTGAGAGGTTTCGATTGTCTCAATAGCACTACTGATCTCACCATTTTGGAAACCCCTCTCCTTGAATTTTCTTTGCATTTCAGCTATGTTTTCTGTCTAAATAGTTTTTAGGTCAAACTGTTTTTCAAGGGAAGCTGGTGATCTCCATAAGCCCTCAACAAACGTATGATCAGTAGGTTTCCTGTCAAGATCAGTGTATAGAACATTATCCTCACACAAAAATCAAACGTTCAAGGAAACTGATTTGACGTGTGTCAAACTGCATAGTAAATCTCAGGTGCTCAGAGTTAATAGTTAAGAAAAGCATGGAATGCCTGGAGCTGTTTTTCATAACCCCTCCACAAAACAAAAATATAAATGTAACATTTCCAAATAATAATGTTAGGCCCCAAAAATATTTTTGAGAGGATTGAGAATTGACTGTTTCTCCATGTAACCCACATACAAATTAGCATTGTTAGGAGCCATAGGGGGATCCTATAGCAGTGCCCTTTGTCTGGATAAAGAAATAGTTTAGAAACATGAAATAGCTGTGTGTGAGTACCATTTCATCCAATGTTATGAACTACCTTCCAGTGCATGCATTATTTGTGTCACCGTTGCAAAAAATACTGAGATACCTACTGCAGCTCTCATTCTCCACATACAACACCCATTCTGCCAGTCACATTCTGTTAAAGGTCCCCAAAGCACACACATCCATGGATGACTCCTCTTTCCAGCTCACTGCAGCTATCGACGAACGAGCTGCAAAAAAAACTCAAACTGGACAGTTTTATCTCCATCTCTTCATTCAAAGTCTCAATCATGGACACTCTTACTGACAATTGTGGCTGCTTCACTATTGTTGTCTATACCTTAATGCCCTTCGTGCGGTTGTCTGTGCCCAATAATGTTTGTACCATGTTTTGTGCTGATGCCATGTGTCGCTACCATGTTGTCATGTGTTGCTGCCATGCGGTTGTCTTAGTTCTCGCTTTATGTAGTGTGGTGGTGTCTCTAGTCGTGATGTGTATTTTGTCCTATATTTAATTTATTTACTTTTAATCCCAGTCCCCGCAGAAGGCCTTTTGGTAGGCTGTCATTGTAAATTACAATTTGTTCTTAACCAACTTGCTGAGTTAAGGTTAAATAAAAATAAATATAGCTGCCCTCGGATTGCCGTGCAGATGAAATTTCAGCCTGCACTGAGAAGCACGAGATTGAACTACTCAACTTTCTAGAACTTTCCCCTTTAGTTAACACTATCAACGGTTCGCTCTGTTGTGGGAATTGTGCTCGAATCAACGTAATATAACATACCGAAACAAATGAACTATGCGAAACTGTGCAAGTGGTTTTCTTGTAGACAGAGCGCATTGGAGTAGGATTCTATTGCATTGACATGCACAACTCAAAGCCAATTTATGCTTGATCCGAAAATGTGTTCGGAGGCACCATATGGATGGTGTGACGCACTTGCGAAGCCTCCACAGGTTTGCAGAGGCCAAATTGAGCTCCGTACCGCCATGCGCCTCAAATTTTTTACAAATGTGGATGGCTCCGTATATCTCCGCATTGACATGATTGATGGTATGTGAGGGCGGGAGGTCCTGTATAAACACAAACTCACTTCCTTCACAACTTCCATCACCGCCTGGTACGGAAACTGTGCCGCCCGCAACTGTAGGGTTCTCCAGAGGGTGGTGCGGTCTGCCCGTCGCATCACTGGGGGCACACTGACTGCCCTCCAGGACACATAAAACACCGAATGTCACAGGATGGCCAAAATGATCATCAAGGACATCAACCACCCAAGGCACGGCCTGGTCACCCCACTACCATCCAGAAGGCAAGGTCAGTACAGGTGCATCAAAGCTGGGACCGAGAGACTGAAAAACAGCTTCTATCTCAAGGCCATCAGACTGTTAAATAGCCATCCCTAGCCAGCTACTCAACCCTGCACCTTAAGAGGCTGCTGCCCTATATACATAGAATACTGGTCACTTTAATGTTTACATACTGCTTTACTAATTTCATATGTATATACACTGTATTCTGTACTGTATTTTAGTCAATGTCACTGACATTGCTCATCCTAATATTTATATATTTCTTAATTCCATTCTTTTACATTTAGATCTGTTAGATACTACTGCACTGTTGGAACTAGGAACCCAAGCATTTCGCTACACCCACAATAACATCTGCTAAATATGTGTACGTGACCAATAAAATGTGATTTGATTCCATGTTTGTCAGTTTACTAAACTGATTTAGAACCAGAGTTACCGCAAGTCAGGAGCACTGCCTTCGCTATTCCAGCACCATTTCAACTTAAACATCAAATCAACTAGGCTATATATGCTTAGTTTAATACAATGAAAACAATCTTAAAAAAGATACCAAAAACGATTTAGTCCAATCAATGTTCCTAAATATCATGTTGCTGTTCATGGTACTGATTTCTGTCTGTGTGTGCGGCACAAGTAAAAAAATTCAAGTTGACTCAACCTAGTTGTTGCCATCCTCTCTTTCATGTTGGCAAAACAGTCTATGGCTTTGTCATACAGTACGCTTTTGTTTTTTGTTGTCATAGGCTAACTTAGCTAAAATGCTTGCTAGCCTAACTTCCTCGCATGGGCAACAAAGAATCAGCCTACCAAAAGTTAGCTAGCTAGTTAAAGGGAGCTTACTAGGCTACAAATTGAACTTAAATCATCTCAGGCCAGTGGCACAATATAAGAATTTATGGTTAGATCAGAATCGCTGTCATAATCATTGGCCTGTACAGATAATTAACTGAAAACCACAAATCCAAATTCCCAATCCATGGTTTAGGAAAGGGATAATTTAGCAAGCAAGCTGGGGGGGGGGGGGGGCAACCTACAGTTGAGCTCAGCGCTGATTGGCTACATGTCATAGTAGTTTGGTCCAGACAGCAACAGATACATGGGCTATACATACTGAGACAGAGGGGCGCCGTTTCCCCTTGCTTGGATGAGTGCTCCGGTGAGATTCAGTCACTTGTGAATTGAAGGAAAATTATGAAGACAGAGAAACCAAATAAATTGTATAATTTAAATGGTTCTATTGGTCAAATATTTGGGGAAGCCTGGCTTCCTTTGGCATCCATGAAATATCAAAGGAGCAAAGCCTAGGTAAAAAGTTAGAGGAAACCCCACCTTAGTCTTCTGAAACCTAACCCTGGGTTTAGGGTTTTATTTCTCTGCGGGACAATTACAAAATGTTTTCATGCAAAAGACACCAGAATGGCTTTCCAAAAGGTGTTGAATGTTACTGAGAGGTCTAGTCCTGATTTAAATCTGCATAAGAAAAAACAGTTTAAATATTGCTGTCCATCAATGACCCCCAACCAGATTTACTGAGCAATTTAGAAAAATAAATGGATATATTTGGTCGTTGGTAGAATCTTAATAAAATTGATTCACAGCTGTAATGGCTGCCAAAGGTGCTTCCACCAACTATTAAACTCAGGAGGGGTGGAGATTTATCCAATTAGGATAAAAAATAAAATAAAAAATCTTAATTGTGAACACAACTTTATTTAATTTTGAAGGTTGTGTAAAGCTAAAAAATAAAAATAATCCTTTTAAGAATATATTTTAAGGCAGCAAAATGTGAGTAAAAAGTTCAAGGGGGTGTACACTTTCTATAGGCACTGTAGATTAAACTGCAACTGAACAAACCGATTGGCACCGGTGTTTTTCCGAAATTTTATTCTTGGAGGTGTTTCCTGACCGATTCTGCGTTTGGTTTAATGATGTTTGTCCCCCATGAGACACTAGATGCGGAAGCCTATTTCACTTCCTCAAAATCCCCAGAATGAAATCGAAGATAACTCAAGGAATCTGTAATTCATTTAGACGTTTTTGCCAAGGATGTTATTTGCACAATTAACTAAGGTGTTTGGTGCCGTATTTCTCAAGTTACAAAATGTGCAACGTGTTGTCTTATGTATTTGTATTTATTATGGATCCCCATTAGTACTCTTCCTGGGGTCCAGCTAATTTTAAAAACATTACAATACATTCACAGATTTCACAACACAATGTGTGCCCTCAGGCCCCAACTCGACCACTACAGTACTAAATCCATGTGTATGTATAGTGCGTATGTTATCGTGTGTGTATGCATGTGTCGGTCTGTGCCAATGTTTGTGTTGCTTCACAGTCCCCGCTGTTCCATAAGGTGTTTTTATAAATCTAATTTTACTGCTTGCGTCAATTACTTGATGTGGAATAGAGTTCTATGGCTCTATGTAGTAGTGTCAGTCAGGAGAGAATAACATGCATATTATTAATATTAGCTCTTTGTGTACATCCAAGGGCCAGCCGTGCTGCCCTGTTCTGAGCCAATTGCAATTTTCCTAAGTCCTTTTCTGTGGTACCTGACCACACGACTGAACAGTAGTCAAGGTGCGACAAAACTAGGGCCTGTAGGACCTGCTTTGTTGGTAGTGTTGTTAAGGCAGAGCATTGCTTTATTATAGACAAACTTTTCCCCATCTTAGCTACTACTGCATCAATATGTTGACCATGCAGTTTACAATCTAGGGAAACTCCAAGCAGTTTAGTCATCTCAACTTCCACATTATTTATTAAAATATTTAGATGAGGTTTAGGGTTTAGTGAGTGTTTTGTTCCAAATACAATGCTTTTAGGTTTTAGAAATATTTAAGGCTAACTTATTCCTTGCCACCAACTCTGAAACTAACTGCAGCTCTTTGTTGAGTGTTGCAGTCATTTCAGTCGCTGACGTGTATAGTGTTCAGTCATCCGCATACATAGACACTCTGGCTTTACTCAGTCATGTCATTAGTAAAAATTGAAAAAAGCAAGGGGCCTAAACAGCTACCCTGGGAAATTCCTAATTCTGGATTATATTTGAGAGGCTTCAATTAAAGAACACCCTCTGTGTTCTGTTAGAAAATCAACTTTATCCACATTATAGCAGGAGGTGTAAAGCCATAAACCTGAGTTTTTCCAGCAGCAGACTATTATCGATAATGTCAAAAGCTGCTCTGAAGTCTAACAAGACAGCCCCCCAATCATTTTATCATCAATTTCTCTCAGCCAATCATCAGTAATTTGTGTAAGTGCTGTGCTTGTTGAGTGTCCTTCCCTATAAGCATGCTGAAATTCTGTTGTCAATTTCTTTTACTATAAAAAAGCATTGTATCTGGTCAATTTTTTTCCAAAACTGAATTTAAACAAAGTCGGAACTGCTGGGCAGGTCTGTCTCAGTCTATGCTGTTGGATAGAGAACAATCACTGCAGCTGTTCACCCCATGTGTAATCAGTGCCTGTAATCTGGTTCAGGTTATTAAAATCAACCTACCAGGGTGTTTACAAACACTACAGGAACAAGATCATCCACTGATCACATTTGTACTAATACTGTAGAGCTTTGTTCTAAAGCTGTATCCATATTCATTTGATACAGTGATCACAATATAGTTGCTGTTATCCAGGAAAGCCAAAGTTCCAAAAGCTGGGCTTAAAATAGTATATAACAACTAGCAGTACTGTAGAAACTAAATACATTACAACGGAACGTTTTGATTAGTGTAATGTTAGCTAGCTACATAGTTGTCTTTGTATCAAAGATAAAGGTAAGATAAAGGTAAGATAAAGGTAAACGCAGCCATTGCTAGCTAGCTAGCCAACTCTAGCAGCACTATATCATTTTTAGTCAATAAGATTTTTGCAACGTAAGCTTAACTTTCAAGATGTGTAGTCCATTGTGTAGCTAGCAGGACTGACTTTGTGTTAGCTAGTCAACGTTTAATCACTTCTGCATTATGAAAGGAACTAGACACGGACACGTATTGGTAGTTTGTTGTAACCAAGTATTGGTGCTAACCGTGTGTTATTGGATGCTAGCGTGCTAGTTAGCTACGGCGTCATAGGACACGGTGCACTGGGTGGGTTTCACGGAAGAATACCGTACCAAGTTATCTAGCTGAATAAACTAAGTTTGAGCCTATTCCTGGAAACATTGAACCACTGTAGTTTACATCAATTATATTTCTAAAGTGGAAGTTGAAAAAGTTATACGAGTGTTTCAGTGAATGGTTAGTGAGGGAGGCCCTGTGCTCTCGCTTCCCCAGTTGTTTAGTTAATTTTCATTCCAATCTCCTTTGCATTAGCGTAGCCTCTCCTGTAGCCTGTCAACTATGTGTCTGTCTATCCCTGTTCTCTCCTCTCTGCACAGGCCACACAAATGCCTCACACCGCATGGCCGCTGCCACTCTAACGTGGTGGTCCCAGCGCGCACGACCCACGTGGAGTTCCAGGTCTCCGGCAGCCTCTGGAACTGCCGGTCTGCGGCCAACAAGGCAGAGTTCATCTCAGCCTATGCTACCCTCCAGTCCCTCGACTTCTTGGCGCTGACGGAAACATGGATTACCACAGAAAACACTGCTACTCCTACTGCTCTCTCCTCTTCTGACCACGTGTTCTCGAATACCCTGAGAGCATCTGGTCAGCGGGGTGGTGGCACTGGAATCCTCATCTCTCCCAAGTGGACATTCTCTCTTTCTCCCCTGACCCATCTGTCTATCTCCTCATTTGAATTCCATGCTGTCACAGTCACTAGCCCATTCAAGCTTAACATCCTTATCATTTATCGCCCTCCAGGTTCCCTTGGAGAGTTCATCAATGAGCTTGACGCCTTGATAAGTTCCTTTCCTGAGGACGGCTCACCCCTCACAGTTCTGGGTGACTAACCTCCCTACGTCTACCTTTGACCCATTTCTCTCTGCCTCCTTTCCACTCCTCTCCTCTTTTGACCTCACCCTCTCACCGTCCCCCCCTACTCACAAGGCAGGATATACGCTTGACCTCATCTTTACTAGATACTGTTCTTCTACTAATCTCACTGCAACTCCCCTCCAAGTCGCCAACCACTACCTTGTATCCTTTTCCCCTCTTGCTCTCCTCCAACACTACTCACTCTGCCCCTACTCAGATGGTATTGCGCCGTCCCAACCTTCGCGCTCTCTCTCCTGCTACTCTCTCCTCTTCCATCGTATCATCTCTTCCCTCTGCTCAATCCCTCTCCAACCAATCTCCTGATTCTGCTTCCTCAACCCTCCTCTCCTCCCTTTCTGCATCCTTTGACTATGTCCCCTATCCTCCCGGCCGGCTCTGTCCTCCCCTCCTGCTCCGTGGCTTGACGACTCATTGCGAGCTCATAGAACAGGGCTCCGGGCAGCCGAGCAGAAATGGAGGACAACTAGCCTCCCTGCGGACCTGGCATCTTTTCACTCCCTCATCTCTACATTTTCTTCCTCTGTTTCTGCTGCTAAAGCCACTTTCTACCACTAAATTCCAAGCATCTGCCTCTAACCCTAGGAAGCTCTTTGCCACCTTCTCCTCCCTCCTGAATCCTCCTCCCTTTCTGCGGATGACTTTGTCAACCATTTTGAAAAGGTTGACGACATTCGATCCTCATTTGTTAAGTCAAACGACACCGCTGGTCCTGCTCACGTTGCCCTACCATATGCTTTGACCTTTTTCTCCCCTCTCTTTCCAGATGAAATCTTGCAACTTGTGACGGCCGGCCGCCCAACAACCTGCCCGCTTAACCCTATCCCCTCCTCCAGACCATTTCCGGAGACCTTCTCCCCTACCTCACCTCGCTCATCAACTCATCCTTGACCGCTGGCTACGTCCCTTCCGTCTTCAAGAGAGCGAGAGTTGCACCCCTTCTCAAAAAACCTACACTCGATCCCTCCGCTGTCAACAACTACAGACCAGTGTCCCTGCTTTCTTTTCTCTCCAAAACTCTTGAGCATGCCGTCCTTGGCCAGCTCTCTTGCCATCTCTCTCAGAATGACCTTCGATCCAAATCAGTCAGGTTTTCAAGACTGGTCATTCAACTGAGACTGCTCTTCTGTGTCACGGAGGCTCTCTACACTGCTAAAGCTAACTCTCTCTCCTCTCATCCGTCTCGACCTATCTGCTGCCTTTGATACTGTGAACCATCAGATCCTCCTCTCCACCCTCTCCGAGTTAGGCATCTCCGGCGCGGCTCACTCTTGGATTGCGTCCTACCTGACAGGTCGCTCCAACCAGGTGGCGTGGCGAGAATCCGTCTCCGCACCACGTGCTCTCACCACTGGTGTCCCCCAGGGCTCAGTTCTAGGCCCTCTCCTATTCTCGCTATACACCAAGTCACTTGGCTCTGTCATATCCTCTCATGGTCTCTCCTATCATTTCTACGCAGACGACACACAATTAATCTTCTCCTTTCCCCCTTCTGATAACCAGGTGGCGAATCGCATCTCTGCATGTCTGGCAGACATATCAGTGTGGATGACGGATCACCACCTCAAGCTGAACCTCGGCAAGACGGAGCTGCTCTTCCTCCCGGGGAAGGACTGCCCGTTCCATGATCTCGCCATCACGGTTGACAACTCCATTGTGTCCTCCTCCCAGAGTGCTAAGAGCCTTGGCGTGACCCTGGACAACACCCTGTCGTTCTCCGCTAACATCAAAGCGGTGACCCGATCCTGTAGGTTCATGCTCTACAACATTCGCAGAGTACGACCCTGCCTTACACAGGAAGCGGCGCAGGTCCTAATCCAGGCACTTGTCATATCCCGTCTGGATTACTGCAACTCGCTGCTGGCGGGGCTCCCTGCCTATTCCAATAAACCCCTACAACTCATCCAGAACGCCGCAGCCCGTCTGGTGTTCAACCTTCCCAAGTTCTCTCACGTCACCCCGCTCCTCCGCACACTCCACTGGCTTCCAGTTGAAGCTCGCATCTGCTACAAGACCATGGTGCTTGTCTACGGAGCTGTGAGGGGAACGGCACCTCCGTACCTTCAGTCTCTGATCAGTCCCTACACCCAAAGAAGGGCACTGCGTTCATCCACCTCTGGCCTGCTCGCCTCCCTACCTCTGAGGAAGCACAGTTCCCGCTCAGCCCAGTCAAAACTGTTCGCTGCTCTGGCACCCCAATGGTGGAACAAGCTCCCTCACGACGCCAGGACAGCGGAGTCAATCACCACCTTCCGGAGACACCTGAAACCCCACCTCTTTAAGGAATACCTGGGATAGGATAAAGTAATCCTTCTAACCCCCCCCCAAAAATATACAGATGTACTATTGTAAAGTGGTTGTTCCACTGGATATCATAAGGTGAATGCACCAATTTGTAAGTCGCTCTGGATAAGACGGTCTGCTAAATGACGTAAATGTAAATAACAGATCATGCAAAAGATTTTGCTGTGACTCTTATGTCGATTATGTAAGAAATATATGTTAGTCTGATGTGATTAATAAGGAGCATCAAGATACTGCACTTGCTAAATATGAAATTGCTTCTTCCAATTATTGATAAACATGCACCTGTTAAGAAACTAACTGTTAAGGCTCCATGGATTGATGAGGAATTGAAAAACTATGGTTGAAATAGATGAGGAAAAATGAGTGGCTAAGTCTGGCTGAACATTTGACTGGCTGACTTAGTGCAAATTGAGAAATTGTGTGACTAAACTCAACAAAAATAAATTGTATTATGAAGCCAAAATCAATTAAATAGAGAATTCTGGAAAACATTGGAGTACTTTAAATTAAATGGGTAGAAAGAAATTAAACTCCATCTTTATTCAAATCAGATGGCTTATTCATCACAAAGCCATTTGATGTTGCCAATTATTTTAATTACTTCTACTTGGACACCCCATCCCCACATTTCCCAGTCTTCCATACCAAATAGGCTCCATTTCCCTACATGGGAGCATTGCGAACCCCAGGTCAGGATTTTTGACCTGGCTACAAGTACTGTACAACACCTGAGATTTTTTCTGTATAACAAAACAAAAAAAATCAACAATGAAGTTGCCTCTTCTACAATGGGGTTCAATAGGAAATAATGTTGGTTTTCCCCAATATGTGGGCGTGGTCGAGGGGAATTCCATATTATTAAAAGAATACTGGCAGGAACTATTGGTAGGATGATGCTATAGTAACCGTGCAATTCCAAACAAAAAACCACAGCGGAATATAAACTGGATAATACCATTTGGGAGGATGACATGCTTCTTTTGAGCCTAAAATGAAGAAAATCGTCACGGCATTATAAGAGGAGATCCTCCCTCGGTTTATAATCCTTAGCGTATTGTATACAGGGCACTCGGAAAGTATTCAGACAAATTGACTTTTTCCACATTTTATTACGTTACAGCCTTATTCTAAAATGTATTAAATATTTTTTCCGTCAATCTACACACAATATCCCATAATGAGAAAGCAAAAAGTGTTTTAGACATTATTGCAAATGTATTAAACACAAACGGATATATCACATTTACGTAATTATTCAGACTCTTTACTCAGTACTTTGTTGAAGCATCTTTGGCAGCGATTACAGCCTTGAGTCGTTTTGGGTATGACGCTACAAGTTTGACACACCTGTATTTGGGGAGTTTCTCCCATTCTTCTCTGCAGATCCTCTCAAGCTCTGTCAGGTTGGATGGGGAGCGTTGCTGCACAGCTATTTTCAGGTATCTCCAGAGATGTTCGATCGGGTTCAAGTCCAGGCCACTCAAGGACATTGAGACTTCTCCCAAAGCCACTCCTGAGTTGTCTTGGCTGTGTGCTTAGGGTCATTGTGCTGTTGGAAGCTGAACCTTCATCCCAGTTTCAGGGCCTGAGCGCTCTGAAGCAGGTTTTCATCAAGGATCCCGACTCGTCTCCCAGTTCCTGCCGCAGAAAAACATCCCCACAGCATGCTGCCACCACAATTCACCACAGGGAAGGTGCCAGGTTTCCTCTAGTCGTGATACTTGGCATTCAGACCAAAATAGTTCAGTCTTGGTTTCATCAGACCAGAGAATCTTGTTTCATGATCAGAGTTCTTTAGGTGCCTTTAGGCAAACTCCAAACGGGCTGTCATGTACCTTTTACCAAGGAGTGGCTTCCGTCTGGCCACTCTACCATAAAGGCCTGATTGGTGGAGTGCTGCAGAGATTGTTGTCCTTCTGGAAGTTTCTCGCAGAGTGACGGATTCTTTGTCACCTCCCTGGCCGGATTCTTTGTCACCTCCCTGGCCAAGGCCCTTCACTCTCGATTGCTCAGTTTGGCCGGGCAGCCAGCTCTAGGAAGAGTCTTGGTGGTCCCAAACTTCTTCCATTTAAGAATGATGGAAGCCACTGTGTTCTTGGGGACCTTCCCCAGATCTGTGTTTCGATACAATCCTGTCTCAGAGCTCTAAAGACAATTCCTTTAACATCATGGCTTGGTTTTTGCTCTGACATGTACTGTCAACTGCGGGACCTTGTATAAACAGGTGTGTGCCTTCCCAAATCATGTCCAATGAAGTTGTAGAAACATCTTAAGGATGATCAATGGAAACAGGATGCAGCTCAGCTCATTTTCGAGTCCCATAGCAACAGGTCCAAATACTTATGTGAATAAGGTCATTTTTATTTTTATACATTTGCAAAAATGTCTAAACCTGTTTTTGCTTTGTCATTTTGAGTGTAGATTGATGAGGGAAAACATTTATTTAATCCATTTTAGAATAAGTCTTTAATGTAACAAAATGTGGAAAAAGTCAATGAGTCTGAATACTTTCCGAATGCATTGCATAATATGTATGCATGTAGGATGGTATTGTAAATGCATTAGTTGTTTTACCCAGTAGTTCCTTCACAAGGAAGACACAGCGCTGGGTGAAGGTGTGCTCCTGTATGGCCGTCTCTCTGTCCTCCAGTGTCATTTTCACAGTTACCACCAGCCCCTGCAAACTCAGACCCTGACGGAGAGCGAGAGAGCAAAAAAAGAGGAACAGGCTGTGATCAAGAGATTAAGGCTAAATATGGGTATAGAGCCACTTTGATTCAACTTTGTTATGCCCACTACAAAAATGTACATTGCCACCCATAACAAATAGAACCCAACAGCTAAACTGGTTTAGTCCCCTCACCTCGTAGGCCATGCCAAGGCCGTAAAGAGGGATCACCATACTGAAGTAGTCCTGCCTGGTCTCCAGGGCGTAGTCGCCCAACTCCACCAGCTCCCAGTCCAGCCTGCGACCCCCCACGTACACCTCCCACTGGGTGTCCATGTTTCCGTAGTGCAGCTGCAGACGCACCCCTTTATCAGAGCACCCCCCCTCCACTCTGGGCAGGACTGGAGGACAGGGGAAGGAGAACAGAAGGAGGGATGGATGGGTTGGAAGGTTTGATGGATAGATTGACAATTTTCAAGTCAGGGAATGGTTTCAGGTGTTAGCCTACCTTACAGTAGCCTACCTTTTGAGTTTAATTTAACCTTATAAGCTCACAGAGGGGCTGTACTTGTATGGGAATGCATGCGAGTCATACATACCAACATCCTGTAGGACAGCCTCTACGGTGGCAGGGTGGTGGTACAGGTCAGAGTGGGGGGAGATGGAAAGAGTGAAGGTCACTGCCAGACTGTACCTCCTGTACCCCTGCCCAAGATACTACAGGACCAGAGACAGGAGGATATCAGCGAAAAATATGTAGACTAAGGTCAGAGCTTAAGTATTGAACACACACACACACACAGAGCAATTTTACTGTTCCTTAATCTCATACATGAACTGCTTCAGTGTTTCTAGTATCACACTGACTGGTACTAACATGCCCTCACCTTCTGGGAGACCAGATGGTGTGAGAAGGGGGTCTTCAGTAGGTAGGCATGGGTGCCATTGGGGAAGGGGACCTGTGAGAGGTAAACCCCTAGCTGCTCTGCCATGGACTGGTCCCCCACGGTGATGTTGGACAGAGACACGTCATGAGGGAACAAGCCCAGAGACACAGAGAACTGTCCCTCAGAGGGATTGGTTTCTGCAGGAGGAAGAACAGTCATAACATTCCATACTGTAAGTTCTCTCATTAATATGTTGGTGGAAGTTAACCTGGTTCCAGATCCGTTTGTGCCCTCTTGCCAACTCCTATGGTCATGTCGTTGTCAGACGACGACCATAGGATTTGACAAGACATCACAAATAGGGATGAGCACACTCTAAATGCAGAGTTTCCCCAAACTTGGTCCTGCCCCCCCGGGTGCAAGTTTTGGTTTTTGCCCTAGCACTACACAGCTGATGCAAATAATCAAAGCTTGATGATTAGTTGGTTACTTGAGTCACCTGTGTAGTGCTAGGGCAGAAACCAAAATGTGCACCTAGGGGGGTGCCCCAGGACAGAGTATGGGAAACCCTGCACTGCTGGAGGCTCTTAAGTGAAACGTTGGCCAAAGTGACAGAAAGGGGAGATATGCAACTTTCTTTTCATTTGTATGGTATAAGGACTACTTGCTGTTGATAAGGATTGGTGTCTGAGGCAGATGGATGATAGAAAGGGGTCTAAAGGAGCGGTATTCAGTGTGAGCCGACTGAGAATCCTCCCACTGGTGCATGTAGAACAGGTCAATGAAATAGGACTGGGAGTACTGGCCATCCACCACCTGGCTCTGAGGGAGAGAGTAATGGTTAAGGCAACATAAATTAATCAATGGCATTATGAAAAGCATAATGAAGCTGCAGCATCAAGGAGTAAAATCAAAGAAAGGAGAGGCTGGGGCACTGCACATATGCTGCTTCTGAGTGCTTTATTCCCCACAAAATTCACAAAGATTGGACATTTGTCAGTTGTGCATGTCACCTGCTCACACTTCAAATCAAGCCACCCATTTCTTCACTAAAATAGTCAGTACTTCACTGACATGCCACCAGTATTTGTTAGGAAATTAACTAAGTACAGCTCATGATTAAAACTGGGATAAGAACGAAAACCAGTGAAATTAAATCTCCATCTCCTTTGTCTGTAATACCTTGACGTAGCCACCTTCTGCACCAAATGGAATCCTGATCTCCACAGCTCCATCCTGTTCCTGTATGTCATATCCTCTCTGACGGGCCACACAGTCACTCAGGTAGCGTCCCTCCACTCCCACCGTCAGGCCCTTGTCTCTGAAGGGGGGCTGCACCAGGGTGGACAGCACCTTGGGGAACCTCCACAGAATGTGCTTCCCATCCATGGAGGCCTTGTCTGGAGAAGAGGAGGGGGTAAGGTACTAAAACTGCTGTAGAGGCAAAATAGACCTGATCCCAGAACAGTTTATGTGGTCTTGAACACTTATGGTTATGGGCACGTGTGTTTGGAATTACAAATGACCATATACAGGAGAAGTCAGAAGTTTACATACACCTTAGCCAAATACATTTAAACTCAGTTTCACAATTCCTGACATTTAATCCTAGTTAAAATTCCCTGTCTTAGGTCAGTTAGGATCACCACTTTATTTTAAGACTGTGAAATGTCAGAATGATAGTATAGAAATATTTATTTCAGCTTTAATTTCTTTCATCACATTCCCAGTGGGTCAGAAGATAACATACACAATTAGAATTTGGTAGCATTGCCTTTGAATTGTATTACTTGGGTCAAATGTTTCTGGTAGCCTTCCACAAGCTTCCCACAACAAGTTGGGTGAATTTTGTCCCATTCCTCCTGACTGAGCTGGTGTAACTGAGTTAGGTTTGTAGGCCTCCTTGCTCGCACACACTTTTTCAGTTCTGCCCACACATTTTCTATAGGATTGAGGTCAGGGCGTTGTGATGGCCACTCCAATACCTTGACTTTGTTGTCCTTAAGTCAATTTGCCACAACTTTGGAAGTATGCTTGGGGTCATTGTCCATTTTGAAGACCCATTTGCGACCAAGCTTTAACTTCCTGACTGATATCTTGAGATGTTGCTTCAATATATCCACATCATTTTCCTGCCTCATGATGCCATCTATTTTGTGAAGTGCACCAGTCCCTCCTGCAGCAAAGCACCCCCCCAACATGATGCTGCCACCCCCGTGCTTCACAGTTGGGATTATGTTCTTCGGCTTGCAAGCCCCTCCCTTTTTCCTCCAAACATAACAATGGTCATTATGGCTAAACAGTTCCATTTTTGTTTCATCAGACCAGAGGACATTGATTTGCACTTTCCGCACCAAAGTACGTTCATCTCTAGGAGACAGAACACGTCTCCTTCCTGAGCGGTATGACGGCTGCGTGGTCCCATGGTGTTTATACTTGCGTACTATTGTTTGTACAGATGAACGTGATACCTTCAGGCGTTTGGAAATTGCTCCCAAGGATGAACCAGACTTGCAGAGGTCTACATTTTTTTCCTGAGGTCTTGGCTGATGTCTTTTGATTTTCCTATGATGTCAAGCAAAGAGGCACTGAGTTTGAAGGTAGGCCTTGAAATACATCCACAGGTACACCTCCAATTGACTCAAATTATGTCAATTAGCCTATCAGAAGCTTCTAAAGCCATGACATAATTTTCTGGAATTATCCAAGCTGTTTAAAGGCACAGTCAACTTAGTGTATGTAAACTTCTGACCCACTGGAATTGTGATACAGTGAATTACAAGTGAAATAATCTGTCTGTAAACAATTGTTGGAAATATTACTTGTCATGCACAAAGTAGATAGATAACCGATTTGCCAAAACTATAGTTTGTTAACAAGATATTTGTGGAGTGATTGAAAAACGAGTTTTAATGACTCCAACCTAAGTGTATGTAAACTTCCGACTTCAACTGTATGCTGGCAAGACCACACAATCAGATCTGGGACCAGGTTAGAAGCAAATGGGGTCATGTTCACATATCATGCATTCAATTACATAAATGAAATTCAGTTATGAACAGTCTATTTTCCAATGATCAAAAGAGATGTACTTGTGGTGCAAGCAACCGAGGCATCCACTCTTAGAAGTGTCCAGTGGTGTTTGTAAAGAATGGTGGCACTGACCACCTCCACCTCGATACCTTTCTCCTGAAATAGTTAGAAAAGCTTTCACATTACTTAGCCAAGCAGAACCGAGTCAAGCTGCACTGGACAGTTGTTGGAACTGCACAGGAGAGGACATTGTGAAAAGAAAATATCCAATCCAGAACTGCATGGTTTAGGTTATCACGATAGCGTGAAAAGGGTATTGGTGAATCTGACCAGTAATCCATAGGAAATAGAGCAAAGCAAACTGACCTAAAGGAGTATTGCTATACCAATGGAAACAGATCTACAGCCCTGGCTCTGCAGTCTGACCTGTAGGATGTAGGCGAGGCGGGAGCCATAGGCACAGCGCAGCAGAACACGTGTCTCTGTGGTGTTGATGTGGTAGCCCAGGAGATGGGCCATCTCTACAGGCAGGGTCTTCTCTTTCATAGAGGGTCTCCCATCACTCCCCTGCTGGTCACCTGGCACCCGGAACACCACACGCCACTCCCTCAAACCCTCCTCCGACCACTGGAGAGAGATTACAAGGTATTAATCAAGAATTCAAAGGCATTGAAAGAGGTGGATATGGGGAACAACAAAACACTATTGAATTTTATTTTATTTTGACCAACAGATAAAATATACATCTACAAGATGTGTATTTGATCACAGTGGAAAGCATGAATGGCTCTCTCGTTGGCCTCAGTGTGTGAAAGGGAATATGTACCACAGGTGGTGGTGTCATCCATTCCAGACCCTTGTGGTTGGCAGGAGGGACCTGTTTTATGGCAGACACCTAATATTGGAAAATAAAGAATTGAACAACGATATGCAAATACATTCTATCCTAATGAATAATGAGTAAATCATGTCAGACGATAATAGATCAAAAAGGTACAGTCAGTCACATATAACTCAGTTAAAAGTTTCCATGACCTCCATATAGTTCTCCTCACAGACTATCTCCCGGGGATTCCATGGCTGGTGTAAAGGGCAGGTCAGCTGGAGAGGGTAGGACATCTCCTCACCGTCAACATCTCTATTCACAAACCACACCAGCAGTCGGAAAGCAGTGTCTTTCTGAAGAACATAATATAGCAGGAGGCATACTAACAAAAATGCTAAATGTAGAAACTGACTCAGGCACACATGATAATTTTGCTCACACTTGAATCATTAGGAACCCTTAGAAGAAAAACAGGTGACCACTCACTCACAATTAAAAGTTGATGGTCTTAGTTCTTTAGAGGCTCCTCCCCGATTCCCCCCTATTCGCTATGAATCGCCAAACTGTGGCTTCCAGACACTGATAGTAATAATCACCTCATTGTGTACATGACAAGCCAGGTAGGAGGCACGGAGGACCAGGTCCCCCCAGGAGTCCAGCACCATGGTGTAGCCACATTCTGCAGCCCCCTGGCCTGAGAGGGTGTGGGCTCCACTGCCATCTGGTTGGTTGGTTGGGGGGGGGGGGGGGGGGGGGGGGGGGGGGGGGGGGGAATAGAGTGGTCATTTCTATGACCTGTTCATGTGATGCAGTGATACAAGCCTCATACTTGGTAGCTACATTTTAAAACAGCAGTGATATGTGAATGCTTCCATACAGCCGTTACAGAGTATGTAGCGTAAAGCATAGCATGGAGAATTTACGACCAACCTTCACTTGGCGATGCTTCCTCAAGTCCTAACTTGGAAGAGAACAAGTCTTCCAAATTTTCCTTTGTAGTTACATGGGGTTAGCTTTAATTTAGAAAATGTTCTGTTATTAAATGTTTTGCTCCGTGAAGTAAACAATATTGTACGCTGCCATCTTGTCTATTTAAAATCTTCTCTCACTGATTGAGACAGGTGGGTGTCCACCCCAAAGTGCCTCATGTCAGGATGAAATTCACCAGTCTCGATCAATGAGAAGATTTGAAATAAACAAGATAGTGGCGTACACATTGTTGGATTACTTCATGGAGCAAAAAATATATATTTTTTAAATGGAGCATTTTCTATATTCCAACGAATTTAGACAACTAGACATGGAAGTTTAGAAGATGTGTTGTCTTACAAGTCGGGAATTTAGGAAGTATCGCCAAGTAAAGGTTGGCCGAATTCTCTGTTTTATGCTTTACACTACCTACTGTAACAGCTGTATGTATGGAAGCATTCACATATCACCACTATTTCAAAGTGTAGTTACATACTAGATATCTCACTCACCTTCAACATCAAACCTAAACTTCTGACCAAGGAGGCTCGACTTGACTGACAGCCAGAAGTGGCGATCCTGACACTCAGTTCTGAACATTCCTTCACAAAATAAAGAGGATGTCATATACTTTGTACACTGTAGGTAGTCACTGGTTATGAAGTGAGTAGAGACTAGAGGGATGCAGGTTTGATACCAACTTACCAATGGGTATGGTGTCAGTAGCATAGATGGGAAGGATGCAAAGCAAAAGTACACTAAAAAAATCAAAGTCAGTCAGTCACAGCACACAAATTAATTCCTTGGGCATGACACCAGGTGTGAAATCATTAAGGTGATTCTGTTGCAAAACATTTCACAACAAACCATTTACTTCAAAAGAAAAAGCAAACGAGAGTTTCTATTGTAAACTTTTGGTCAGTCCCTCCCTGTTTTGTTATGTTTGCTCTGGGGTGTATTCATTCCACCGATTGTTGCAAAACATTTCTTAAACTGAAGCAAACAAAATGGGGAAGGATCTACCTGAATTTTCTTTTTAACGTTTAACTAGGCAAGTCAGTTAAGAACAAAATTTACAATGACGGCCTACCCCTAACGACGCTGGGCCAATTGTGCGCCGCCCTATGGGACTCCCAATCACGGCTAGTTGTGATACAGCCTTGAATCAAACCAGGGTCTGTAGTGACGCCTCTAGCGCTGAGATGCAGTGCCTTAGACCGCTGCGCCACTCGGGAGCCCAATTTGTCCAACAGAAACTAGTTTGGTTCTTAAACAGTAAACGGTTTCCGTAATGAATACACCCATGCAATATATCAACTGTTACAGCAGCCAAATCTGGATACCAACTACACTCTAAAGCTTTGGACACTTTTTCTCCTTTATATTCGTAGGCCTAATACTTTTTTAAAACCAAAGCAGCTCACCAGATAACGCTTTCATCTTTCATAATTGTGATTTCATAAACAACAAGGTTCTTGTGCATTTGTAAAATTAACTTACAAATGTCCTTTCACATTTGTTGTACTCTTGAATCAGGCACATTGTCTTATCAGCTGCCATTTTGACTGGGTGAGGACCACACACCTGGCAGGTGAATCAACAATTAGCCTAATTGCATAGGCTATGTATCTACCGTTTTTTGAGCTATATTACTTACAGTCAAGACTTCCCCACTAATAGTAATTATGGCAACGTTGTAGCATTTTCATTCAAAGATTGTAATGCAAAAGGGAAAGCGCTAATTTTCAGCTTAATGTGCCATGTCGAATAACAAGGGCGTTTCTCTGCCCAGGCGTTGTTGGCGCATGCCAGATCTTACAACGCCTTGATTGGTATTTTAAGTATGAGCTAACCACATCATCTGTTACAGCAGTCTGTCAGTCGATGACACAGCGATACTGTGGCGCGCGACCATTGGTCTGACGGGATTTACACTATGGGAAGATCTCAATTGTAGCCTGGTGTTCTATTATTTTATTTATTGTATTCACAGGAATGTCCCTGTATTGATGTGTAGTACTGTTATTATTGTGGCAAAAAAATAATAAAAAATATTACGACACCCAAATTGAAATAAAAAAATGATAATTCAATCTCAATTGCATCCTGCATGAATCCTTCTCAAAACCAATTAGAAGAGAAAGCCAGAGGTCCCGCCCCTCTGAACTTCTCCTCCAATGGATGAGTCCGTCATTTCTAGCATGCACTAAAATGGTGCTAGCCAGCCAATCTTGTAGGTGTTGGAAGATATAGTGAGTTGAGATTGGTCAATAGCCCGCGATACAGAGAATTTGCAAAAACTTCAGATGTGTGTTCAATTCGCTTGAACGTTTGCTACGTTGCTGAACGGTTTGTACTGAATGACACTTTCTCCCCAAAAATGCGGGGGTGTATTCATTACGCTGATTCTGTTGCTAAACGCTTCGTCGGCTAAGCGTTTTGTAACAGAAACCGTTTACTCCCAACAAATGTATTTTGTTATTAAACTGAAGTTGTTGTTCAGTCCTGTCTCTCCTCAAAAAATAAGTAACTGGAAGAAGTTGGAAGGAACCCTGCGGACTTCACATGGAAGAATCGATCATTTATGCGCAGCTATTGCCAAAAACGTCGGACTATTCAGATTGGAAAGGCAACGTGTGGAAACCATACACATAAAATGACTAGCTATATCTTCCGTTTAAGAACCCACTTTGAAGAGCGTTTGAGTAAATGGTTTATTTTTCTAAGCTTTTGCAACAGAATTGGCGTAATGAATACACCCTTGTTACTTCATCCGGAAACATGGAGGCTGTCGTCTGTGATGTTGTTTCACCAGAGGATCTCTTGGTAAGTTTTATTCCTCCGACATGGCATGGTTGGCGATTTGACCTAGCTGACATTGAACGTTTAATTTGGCCTTATCGGCGTATCATTTATTGGAGATATCGAGGCCAATTTAGTAGAACTAGTTACAGTAACGTAAACTAACGTTAACGTTACTGTAGCTTCTAACTAACGTTAACTAGCCTGTCGTTGTTGTTTGGATATTTAAGTTATGTTATACAGTGGTTCTGGATAGCATTATTCGCTAGCAAGCTAGCCATGTTTTTGGAGATTGCTAATGAATCAGATGTGAGCGACAATACGAAGCGCTAACTAGCTAAGAGAACGTGTCATAAGCTCAACCATCATTGCAATTTAATAGCCGTCATTGCATCATTCACCATCAGCCATTATTGCTGGACATTTTTTTTGCAGAAATTTGAGAAGAAGTATTCTACGGAGTTGGCTAAAGGGGATTTGACCAAAGACACAAAGTTTGAGTATGCCTGGTGTCTGATCAGGAGCAATTTCCCGGATGACATCAATAAGGGCATCGTTCTGCTGGATGGTAAAACATCAACTGGACACCGACTCATTAGCTTAGTCCCAGATATGATTGTGCATATACCCGACTGTTATGATCAATGTCAATGCCAAACAGATATAGGACCAGGCTACTCACATTACACCCCCATCATTTAAACTGAAAGTGAACAGAGATGCTAATGTTTTTTTTTCTGTCACTACAGAGCTGGTTCACAAGGGGACCAAGGATGACCAGAGGGACTACTTGTTTTACCTGGCTATTGGAAACTACAAACTGAAGGTGCTGTGAATGTAGTTTTTCCCCCTTGCCACTGTCCTTCTACTTGCTGTTGGGGGTATAGGCTGGGTTACTGCAAAGCACTTGGTGTTAACTGCTGATGTAGGCTTCACGAATACATTTGATTGGTGCATGCAATACAATTATGTCTGAATTTGACCATGTCCAGGGATTGATGTTGAAGTCTGAAAGGCACTTGCCCATCTGGCAAGTCGGGAGCGTTTTTTGGTTTCCCAAAGATTATGATCACTTGTCCGAAAATGTAAAATAGCTATTTACACGCTAAAATACATTACCTGCCTTTCACCTACAGGGGAGGAATCAGAACGATCAGTGCTGGAATTCTTTGTCTTTTGGCTGTTATTAGTAAAAACATTACCAGAGCAGCCTCAACTTTCCCTACTGCCATAAATTGTCTGTCTTTCAATTAAACAATGGGGAGGAACCAGAAAGACCTATTTTAGACTACTGGAATTATTAGCAGTTTGGTTGTTTTTATCATCTACCCAATGGGGTAACATCGAAGCATGCTCAGTGTACTTGCCCCAGGCAATAAGGCAATCCTTAATGTCCATCCCTGATGTCACGCCACAGGAGTATGAGAGGGGCCTGAAATGCATCCGGATCCTCCTGAAGAATGAACCAGGGAACACGCAAGCTCTGGATCTGGAAAAGCTCATAGTGAAGGCAATGAGGAAAGGTGAGGTCAGGTTTAGTCTGAGTACCAGTCTGTTTGTGTTATCATGCCAACTCCTTGTAAATCACTGTCATGCCAAACATGACAATTCTATAAAGAGTTGGCAAAAAAGCAGAAACAGACTGGCAACCTGGGTAGGGTAGAGTGGTCAATCAGGAGTTCACTGTAAAATGTGTGTCCCACACATCCATCAGCAATATTTGGTATTGAAGATTAATCTTCAATGTTATATGCATAGCAGTAGGTACAATTTAAGTCTACAGTCAGAACAACCATAGGTGTGTTTGAACACCTGGTGTAGTTTAACAGAAATGTTACCCTTTAAAAATGTGTAAGTATGAAATTTGATAGATACTCTACAGGGATTGGCTTGCTTGAATGTAATGTTGAAGTCGGAAGTTTACATACACCTTAGCCAAATACATTTAAACTCAGTTTTTCACAATTTCTGACATTTAATCCTAGTAAAAAGGATAGGTCAGTTAGGATCATCACTTTATTTTAAGAATGTGAAATGTCAGAATAATAGTAGAGAGTGATTTATCTCAGATTTTATTTCTTTCATCACATTCCCAGTGGGTCAGAAGTTTCCATACACTCAATTAGTATTTGGTAGTATCGCCTTTACATTGTTTAACTTGGGTCAAACGTTTTGGGTAGCCTTCCACAAGCTTCCCACAATAAGTTGGGTGAATTTTGGCCCATTCCTCCTGACAGAGCTGGTGTAACTGAGTCAGGTTTGTAAGCCTCCTTGCTCGCACACGCTTTTTCAGTTCTGCCCACAAATCTTCTATGGGATTGAGGTCAGGGCTTTGTGATGGCCACTCCAATACCTTGACTTTGTTGTCCTTAAACCATTTTGCCACAACTTTGGAAGTATGCTTGGGGTCATTGTCCATTTGGAAGACCCATTTGCAACCAAGCTTTAACTTCCTGACTGATGTCTTGAGATGTTGCTTCAATATATCCACATAATTTTCCACCCTCATGATGCCATCTATTTTGTGACTTGCACCAGTCCCTCATGCAGCAAAGCACCCCCACAACATGATGCTGACGCCCAAGAGCTTCACGGTTGGGGTGGTTACCTTCGGCTTGCAAGCCCCTCCCTTTTTCCTCCAAACATAATGATGTTCATTATGGCCAAACAGTTCTATTTTTGTTTCAGAGAACATTTCTCCAAAAAGTACAATCTTTGTCCCCATGTGCACTTGCAAACCGTAGTCTGGCTTTTTTATGGCGGTTTTGGAGCAGTGGCTTCTTCCTTGCTGAGCGGCCTTTCAGGTTATGTCGATATAGGACTCGTTTTTACTGTGGATATAGATACTTTTGTACCTGTTTCCTCCAGCATCTTCACAAGGTCCTTTGTTGTTCTGGGATTGATTTGCACTTTTCGCACCGAAGTACGTTCATCTCTAGGAGACAGAATGTGTCTCCTTCCTGAGCGGTATGACAGCTGCGTGGTCCCGTGGTGTTTATACTTGCGTACTATTGTTTGTACAGATGAACGTGGTACCTTCAGGTGTTTGGAAATTGCTCCCAAGGATGAACCAGACTTGTGGAGGTCTGCAATTTTTTTCCTGAGGTCTTGGCTGATTTCTTTTGATTTTCCCATGATGTCAAGCAAAGAGTCACTGAGTTTGAAGGTAGGCCTTGAACTACAGCCACAGGTACACCTCCAATTGACTCAAATTATGTCAATTAGCCTATCGGAAGCTTCTAAAGCCATGACATAATTTTCTGGAATTTTCCAAGCTGTTTAAAGGCACAGTCAACTTACTGTATGTAAACTTCTGCCCCACTGGAATTGTGATACAGTGAAATATTCTGTTTGTAAACAATTGTTGGAAAAATTACTTGTCATGCACAAAGTAGATGTCTTAACCGACTTGCCAAACTATAGTTTGTTAACAAGAAATTTGCGGAGTGGTTGAAAAATGAGTTTTAATGACTCCAACCTAAGTGTATGTAAACTTCCGACTTCAACTGTAGCTATATATTAGGCCAAAAACATTTGTTTGTCTCCCCAGATGGTTTGGTCGGCATGGCGATAGTTGGAGGGATAGTTGGAGGAGTCGGCCTTGGCGTCGCTGGATTGGCTGCACTCATTGGGATGGCTGCATCAAAGAAGCTCTAAACTATTTGGACAACCCTACCACCAAACCCCTCCAGATACCCAGAATGCCTCAATATAACACTGGCTGAATTGAGTATAACACTCTCCTACCTACCTATCTTTTCTTTCAATAAATATAACAATTAATCCTCCCTTTCTGAACTAATTAAAAGTGAAATTATATTTTGTAAAAGGGAACATTAAAGTAAAATGTTGGGACACAACTGTTTTTGTTACTGTACTGAAAGGATGTAATCTTAACACTATATTAATGAACAGAAGTTTTGCTAATTTATTCATTACTTTTTGAGTTATTGTAAGACAAGCCACCATTGCTCTATGCTGAAATCTATTAAATTCAGATAAAATCATTTTAGGAAGGTTTTGAATGCTTTTCTTCCACTTTCCCTATTATTTTAACTGCCTCAATATCCATACAACTGTATGGATACTCAGAAGTTTACATACACCTTAGCCAAATACATTTAAACTCAGTTTTTCCACAATTCCTGACATTTAATCTTAGTTAAAATTCTGTTTTAGGTCAGTTAGGATCACCACTTTATTGTCAGAATAATAGTAGAGAGAATGATTTATTTCAGCTTTTATTTCTTTCATCACACTCCCAGTGGGTCAGAAGTTTACATACACTCAGTTAGTATTTGGTAGCATTGCCTTTAAATTGTTTAACTTGGGTCAAACGTTTCGGGTAGCCTTCCACAAGCTTCCCACAATAAGTTGAGTGAATTTTGGCCCATTTCCTCCTGATAGAGCTGCTGTAACTGAGTCAGGTTTGTAGGCCTCCTTGCTCGCACATGCTTTTTCAGTTCTGCCCACACATTTTCTATAGGATTGAGGTCAGGGCTTTGTGATGGCCACTCCAATACCTTGACTTTGTTGTCCTTAAGCCATTTTGCCACAACTTTGGAAGTATGCTTGGGGTCATTGTCCATTTGGAAGACCCATTTGCGACCAAGCTTTAACTTCCTGACTGATGTCTTGAGATGTTGCTTCAATATAGCCACATAACTTCCCTACCTCATGATGGCATCTATTTTGTGCAGTGCACCAGTCCCTCCTGCAGCAAAGCACCCCCACAACATGATGCTGACACTCCCGTGCTTCACGGTTGGGATTGTGTTCTTCGGCTTGCAAGCCTCCCCCTTTTTCCTCCAAACATAACGATGGTCATTATGGCCAAACAATTCTATTTTTGTTTCATCAGACCAGAGGACATTTCTCCAAAAAGTATGACCTTTGTCCCTATGTACGTTGCAAACCATAGTCTGGCTTTTTTATGGCGTTTTTTCAGCAGTGGCTTCTTCCTTACTGAGCAGCCTTTCAGGTTATGTTGATATAGGACTCGTTTTACTGTGGATATACATACTTTTGTATCCGTTTCCTCCAGCATCTGCACAAGGTCCTTTGCTGTTGTTCTGGGATTGATTTGCACTTTTCACACCAAAGTACATTAATCTTTAGGAGACAGAATGCGTCTCCTTCCTGAGCAGCATGACGGCTGCGTTGTCCCATGGTGTTTATACTATGCAGATGAACGTGGTACCTTCAGGCGTTTGGAAATTGCTCCTAAGAATGAACCAGACTTGTGGAGGTCTACCATTTTTTTTTCTGAGGTGTTAGCTGATTTCTTTAGATTTTCCCATGATGTCAAGCAAAGAGGCACTGAGTTTGAAGGTAGGCCTTGAACTACATCCACAGGTACACCTCCAATTGGCTCAAATGATGTCAATTAGCCTATCAGAAGCTTCTAAATCTGTGACATAAATTCCAGAACATTTCCAAGCTGTTTAAAGGCACAGTCAACTTAGTGTATGTACACTTATAACCCACTGGAATTGTGATAGAGTGAGTTATAAGTGAAATAATTTGTCTGTTAACAATTGCTGGAAATATTACTTGTGTCATGCACAAAGCAGATGTCCTAACCGACTTGCCAAAACTATAGTTTTAGACATTTATGGAGTGGTTGAAAAACGAGTTTTAATGACTCCAACCTAAGTGTGTCATCTTCCGACTTCAACTGTATATGCTTTGATAAATCTAAATCTCTGTGTAATAGATAGGAATGTTTAGATTTGATGAAGGAAATGCATACGTAAAGGATATTGTTATGTGTATGTGTTGAACTGTTTCAGTAAGTTTGTTGGTATGTTGTTTTGCTTCTCAACCAACAGGGCACTTGTCTCAGCAGTTTATCAGATGAAGCATTAGGCCATAGAGTTTGCTTGAAGACCCATGCATTTAGCCTGGACCCAGATGTTTGTGTTGTATAGCTGACAGCAACCATATGCATTATGGCTATATAGCACAAAAAGATCTGGGATGAGGCTACAGTAAGTGCAGTCACTTGTAGAAGTTTTGTCATGTTCTAATGGTGTTAGGATGTAGATAAGGGACTTTCAGATGGACTGTGGGGATACCCTTACTTGTTTGTAGTTGACTAGAAGGCACTTTTGATGCAAGTTGAACAAATTCTTTCCATACATGGATAAAAGGTCTCGTTCTGCAGTATTTCTTTGATTTTGCTCAGTTTTACCAACCCGCAAGACCAGAATGTAACTAGGGGTTTGTTGAGTGCAGAGCTGCTGATAACACTGAAAGTGACAGTCACATTATTGTACAATAAAATATATATTAGATTTGAGCAAGTATGGAATCCGTTGGAATGCTTGCACTCAATGCACTGTAGCATTGAGTGATGTTTTCTTTCTGCTTATTGATTTTTTTGGGTTTGTTGTAGTGCCTAATAAAAGGCATGCTGCCAAATTAAAACAAAAAAAATATGGGTATTGTAAATAAAGACAAGGTTGTAATGAAATTACTCAAATTCTTTCATTCTTTGGTAACAATGAGGATTAAATTAAACCCACAATGTGGAACTAAACCAATGCTACATAAAAATACTTTTTACAATAACCTTTTATTTTGAAATTCAGGGAAATGTATTTGAATCTCAACACACAACAGAATGTTCTCTGGAAGGAAGGTATACCTTTGTTTCTGGAATTGTGTGGTCAAATATGGAGGGGGTTAACAAATGTTGGTGTAATGGCACACTATAATGACCAAAGTCACGTTTTATTTGCACACCACTGATAATGACAGAAGATCAGTGATAGTTCATTTTGGTGGTGGATGAAGGGATAATTGTATAGAACAGGCCTTGTTAGACATTTCCCACAGTGATTTTTTTTTTATTTAACCAGGCAAGTCAGTCAAGAACAAATTCTTATTTACAATGATGGCCTAGGAACAGTGGGTTAACTGCCTTGTTCAGTGGCAGAACAGCAGATTTTTATCTTGTCAGCTCAGGGATTCGATCTAGCAAACTTTAGGTTACTGGCCCAATGCTCTAACCACTAGGCTACCTGCTGCCCCAGAATTTGCCAACATCCTGATTCCTGATTGTAATAAAATGTGTAATTTGTAAAAGTTAAGTTGGTGTGGGGGGGGTCATTGTTAGGGGTCACGCAGTAAAAGTTTAATTTGAAGTCACATTCCATGTCTTTGTGTGTGTGAGCTTGTGTCCATGCGTGTGTTTGCCTATCAATCATGTTTATTGACTGGACCAAGGTTTAAGGCAGAAACTCCACTGAAACTCTAGGCAATACACAAACACTGGCTATTCAAGGTTGTGTAAGCTGTGTTGTGTATTAGTTGTGTAAGCTTGACTTTTACTCAACATTGTGCTCATGTACCATGTAACTAATCTGTTACGTTATCAGCAAAAATATTGTAATCAGATTACAGATACATTTGAAAAACTCAATGATTACTTCTATGATTACTTTTACATTATTTTAAGATGCCTATCATTGTTTTTGCAACCTGTGGACAGCCAGTGAAAAATGCGCTCTTGCAACAGCTGCATAGTGCAGATCCCAGCCTATCGAATAAAAGTTTGAGGGAGTTCCTCCTAAACTCCTCAGTGGTATTGTCCTCCATATTGTCAAAAACAAGTTTAATTTAAGAAGACCACAAGTGGGGCTTTGGTTGCTTACTGTCATTCGTGCTGATACAAAAAAATCCATAGGCGTGGAGATTATAACAGAACATGGCCAAGATGTTCAAATGTTCGTAGATAACCAGCAGGGTGTTGACAGATAATCACAGTGGTTGTAGAGGGTGCAACAGGTCAGCATCTCAGGACTAAATGTCAATTGGCTTTTCATAGCCGATCATTCAGAGTATCTCTACCGCTCCTGCTGTCTCTAGAGAGTTGAAAACAGCAGGTCTGGGACAAGGTAGCAGGTCCGGTGAACAGATCAGGGTTCAATAGCCGCAGGCAGAACAGTTGAAACTGGAGCAGCAGTATGACCAGGTGGACTGGGGACAGCAAGGAGTCATCAGGCCAGGTAATCCTGAGGCATGGTCCTAGGGCTCAGGTCCTGAGAGAGAGAGAGAGTGAACACAGCCTTGCCATTGAGAAGGGTAGACACAGGAAAACCTGGCTCCCTGTAGAGGAAAGGCTGTGCAACCACTGCACAACAGCAGAACCTGAGGCGGAGCTGCATTTCCTGACAAAATGAAAAAAATATAAAACAATTAGAGAGTGTCATTTCCCAAATTTAAAACCCTTATTCAAGGTTTCAAAGACCTCTCTGATGAGGATAGGCTACCCGTCGTTTTGGGGGAGAACGCAGAGAGCTGTGGGTTGGCAGCGCACTACACTGCTGCCTGCCTTAAGTTGAGGGACAGTGTCTGACAGACCAATCAACCTGCACATGTCCTCTACTGTATATGCTTATTGTTATTGTTCAATGTATGGTTATTTTGACCCTTGGTTATTGTTGTTACTGTTGTCCCATTGACAATTTTGATTCTTATTATTTTCATATTGTAAATATCCAAAGTAAGCTTTGGCAATATCTACATTGTTACGTCATGCCAATAAAGCATATTGAATTTAATTGAATTGAAAATAGAGAGAGAGGGAGAGAGAATACTTGAATTCACACAGGACACCGGATAAGACAGGAGAAATACTCCAGATATAACAGACTGATCCTAGCCCCCCGATACATAAACGATTGCAGCATAAATACTTGAGGCTGAGACAGGATGGGTCGGGAGACACTGTGGCCCCATCCGACGATACCTCCGGACAGGGCCAAACAGGAAGAATATAACCCCACCCACTTTGCCAAAGCACAGCCCCCACACCACTAGAGGGATGTCTTCAACCACCAACTTACTTACTTACCAACTTACACCAACAACTCAAGGCCGAGTATAGCCCACGAAGATCTCCCCCACGGCACGAACCCAAGGAGGGGCACCAACCCAGACAGGAAGATCACGTCAGTGACTCAACTCACTCAAGTGACGCACCCCTCCTAGGGACAGAATAGAAGAACACCAATAAGCCAGTGACTCAGCTCCTGTAATAGGGTTTGAGGCAGAGAATCCCAGTGGAGAGAGGGGAACCGGCCAGGCAGAGACAGCAAGGGCGGTTTGTTGCTACAGTGCCTTTCCGTCACCTTCACACTCCTGGGCCAGACTACACTCAATCATAGGACCTACTGAAGAGATGAGTCTTCAATAAAGAATTAAAGGTTGAGGCTGAGTCTGTGTCTCTCACATGGATAGGCAGACCATTCCATAAAAATTGAGCTTTAGAGGAGAAAGCCTTGCCTCCAGCTGTTTTCTTAGAAATTCTAAGGACAGTAAGGAGGCCTGCGTCTTGTGACCGTAGCGTACGTGTAGGCAGGACCAAATCGGAAAGATTGGTAGGAGCAAGCCCATGTAATGCTTTGTAGGTTAGCAGTAAAACCTTGAAATCAGCACTAGCCTTAACAGGAAGCCAGTGTAGAGAGGCTAGCACTGGAGTAATATGATCAAATTTTGTGGTTCTAGTCCAGATTTTAGCAGCCGTGTTTAGCACTAACTGAAGTTTATTTAGTGCTTTATCCAGGTAGCCGGAAAGTAGAGCATTGCAGTAGTCTAATCTAGAAGTGACAAAAGCATGGATCTATTTTTCAGCATAATTTTTGGACAGAAAGTTTCAGATTTTTGCAATGTTACGTAGATGAAAAAAAGCTGTCCTTGAAACAGTCTTGATATGTTCATCAAAAGAGAGATTAGGGTCCAGAGTAATGCCGAGGTCCTTCACAGTTTTATTTGAGACGACTGTACAACCATCCAGATTAATTGTTAGATTCAACAGAAGATCTCTTTGTTTCTTGGGACCTAGAACTAGCATTTCTGTTTTGTCCAAGTTTAAAAGTAGAACATTTGCCACCATCCACTTCCTTATGTCTGAAACACAGGCTTCCAGGAAGGGCAATTTTGGGGCTTCACCATGTTTCATCGAAATGTACAGCTGTGTGTCGTCCGCATAGCAGTGAAAATTAACATTATGTTTCCGAATGACATCACCAAGAGGTAAAATATATAGTGAAAACAATAGTGGTCCTAAAATGGAGTCTTGAGGAACACCGAAATGTATAGTTGATTTGTCAGAGGACAAACCATCTACAGAGAAAAACTGATATCTTTCCGACAGATACAATCTAAACCAGGCCAGAACTTGTCCATGTAGCCCAATTTGGGTTTCCAATCTCTCCAAAAGAATGTGGTGATCAAAAGCTGCACTAAGGTCTAGGAGCACAAGGACAGATGCAGATCCTCGGTCTGACGCCATTAAAAGGTAATTTACCACCTTCACAAGTGCAGTCTCAGTGCTATGATGGGGTCTAAAACCAGACTGGAGCGTTTCATATTCATTGTTTGTCTTCAGGACGGCAGTGAGTTGCTGCGCAACATCTTTTTTTTTACATTTTTGAGAGGAATGAGAGATTCGATATTGGCCGATAGTTTTTTATATTTTCTTGGTCAAGATTTAGCTTTTTCAAGAGAGGCTTTATTACTGCCACTTTTAGAGCGTACACATCCGGTGGATAGAGAGCCATTTATTATGTTCGACATAGGAGGGGCAAGCACAGGAAGCAGCTCTTTCAGTAGTTTAGTTGGAATAAGGTCCAGCATGCAGCTTGAAGATTTAGAGGTCATTATTATTTTCATCAATGTGTCAAGAGAGATAGCATTAAAACACTTGAGTGTCTCCCTTGATCCTAGGTCCTGGCAGTGTTGTGCAGACTTTGACAACGGAGCTTTGGAGGAATACGCAGATTTAAAGAGGAGTCCGTAATTTGCTTTCTAGTGATCATGATCTTTTTGTCAAAGAAGTTCATAAATTTATCACTGCTGAAGTGAAGCCATCCTCTCTTGGGGAATGCTGCTTTTTAGTTAGCTTTGCGACAGTATCAAAAATACATTTTGGATTGTTCTTATTTTCCTCAATTAAGTTGGAAAAATAGGATGATCGAGCAGCAGTTAGGGCTCTTCGATACTGCACGGTACTGTCTTTCCAAGCTAGTTGGAAGACTTCCAGCTTTGTGTAGCATCATTTCCATTCCAATTTTCTGGAAGCTTTCTTCAGAGCTTGGGTATTTTCTGTATACCAGGGAGCTAGTTTCTTATGACAAATGTTTTTTGTTTTTAGGCGTGCGACTGCATCTACTGTATTACGCAAGGTTAAATTGAGCTCCTCAGTTAGGTGGTTAACCGATGGTTGTACTCTGACGTCCTTGGGTAGGTGGAGGGAGTCTGGAAGGGCACCTAGGAATCTTTGGGTCGTCCAAGAATTTATAGCACGGCTTTTGATGATCCTTGGTTGGGGTCTGAGCAGATTATTTGTTGCGATTGCAAACTTAATAAAATGGTGGTCCGATAGTCCAAGATTATGAGGAAAAACATTAAGATCCACAACATTTATTCCATGGGACAAAACTAGGTCCAGAGTTTGACTGTGGCAGTGAGTAGGTCTGGAGACATGTTGGACAAAACCCACTGATTCGATGATGGCTCCGAAAGGAGTGGGTCTGTGGACTTTTCCATGTGAATATTAAAGTCACCAAAAATTTGAATATTATCTGACATGACTACAAGGTCCGATAGGAATTCAGGGAACTCAGTGAGGAACGCTGTATATGGCCCAGGAGCCCTGTAAACAGTAGCTATAAAAAGTGATTGAGTAGGCTGCATAGATTTCATGACTAGAAGCTCAAAAGATGAAAACGCAGTAAAAAAAACAATTTTGTAAATTGAAATTTGCTATCGTAAATGTTAGCAACACCTCCGCCTTTGCGGGATGCGCGGGGGATATGGTCACTAGTGTAACCAGGAGGTGAGGCCTCATTTAACACAGTAAATTCATTAGGCTTAAGCCATGTTTTAGTCAGGCCAATCCCATCAAGATTATAATCAGTGATTAGTTAATTGACTATAACTGCCTTGAAGTGAGGGATCCAACATTAAGTAGCCCTATTTTGAGATGTGAGATATCACAATCTCTTTCAATAATGACAGGAATGGAGGAGGTCTTTATTCCAGTGAGATTGCTAAGGTGAACACCGCCATGTTTAGTTTTGCCCAACCTAGATCGAGGCACAGACATGGTCTCAATGGGGATAGCTGAGCTGACTACACTGACTGTGCTAGTGGCAGACTCCACTAAGCTGGTAGGCTGGCTAACAGCCTGCTGCCTGGCCTGCACCCTATCTCATTGTGGAGCTAGGGGAGTTTGAGCCCTGACTATGTTCGTAGATAAGATGAGAGCACCCCTCCAGCTAGGAGGGAGTTTGTCACGACTGCAATTGAAGAAACTTTCAAAGTTTTTGAAATTTTCCGGATTGACTGACCTTCATGTCTTAAAGTCATGATGGACTGTCGTTTCTCTATGCTTATTTGAGCTGTTCTTGACACAATATGGACTTAGCCTTTTACCAAATAGGCTATCTTCTGTATACCACCCCTAACTTGTCACAACACAACTGATTGGCTCAAATGCATTAAGAAAAAAATGTATTCCACAAATTAACTTTTAACAAGGCACACCTGTTAATTGAAATGCATTCCAGGTTGTCACATCCTGACCCTAGTAAAATGTCATTTTCTATAGTAGAGTAGGTCAGGGCGTGACAGGGGGTGTTTTGTGTTCTGTTCTATGTTTTCTATATCTATGTTTAGTTCTAGTTGTCTATTTCTATGTTGGGGTTTCTTGGGTTGATCTCCAATTGGAGGCAGCTGGTCCTCGTTGCCTCTAATTGGAGATCATATTTAAGTAGGGGTTTTTCTTCCTGGGTTTGGTGGGTTATCATATTTTGAGTAGTGTTTGTTTCTCTCTGCGTCACGGTTTGTTGTTTTGTCACATTCAAGTTTATTTATGTATTGCATTAAGTTTCACTGTTTAAATAAATATGTGGAACTACACAAACGCTGCATCTTGGTCCGCTCCTTCCGACAGCCGTGACACAGGTGACTACCTTGTGAAGCTGGTTGAGAGAATGCCAAGACTGTGCAAAGCTGTCATCAAGGCAAAGCGTGGCTACTTTGAAGAATCGAAAATCTCAAATATATTTGGATTTGTTTAACACTTTTTGGGTTACTACATGATTCCAGATGTGTTATTTCATAGTTTTGATGTCTTCACTATTATTCTACAATGTAGAAAATAGTAAAAATAAAGAAAAGCCCTGGAATGAGTAGGTGTGTCAACTTTTGACTGGTACTGTATGTGTAACTGATAGATGCACATACACTACATGTTAGTGTTTTTAAATGTGTGTAAATTGTAAAGTCTTTTGTCTGTAATGTCTTTTTCGTTATGTGTTGGACCTCAGTAGGACTAGCTATCGCCATTGGCATTGGCCAATGGGGATCCTAATGAAACAAATTCAAATATTATCTGCAGTAGAAAGCAATGGGTTAGAAGAAGGCTACATAACCAACCCATAAAGTAAAATGCAACATCCATTTATGGCCAGCTATGTAAACTCTAACATTGATTTATCCAGGAGATATTTATTTTTGTCTTCTTCTGCCTTTTAAGGGGAAAGTAATCTAAAAGTAATTAGTTCGGGTAATCCAAAAGTTGCGTTACTGATTACAATTTTGGACAGGTCACTAGTAACTGCAATGGATAACATTTAGAAAGTAACCTACCCAATCCCTATTATTTGTCAGAAGAGGCCTGAAATGCTTAAAGTCAATATTCTTTACTGGGGTAATACAATGAAAGTACATTATATCAGTGAGTAGGCTCATGATGTTGAATGTACACTGGTGGCACAGCACTCCACAAAACTGATTTGTATGAACATCTCACGTTAGGACACAAGTCTCTCCCTCTGAGTTGATATGTAAGGCTGCAATTATCTCTTAATTTGTATGGGTATATCAGGTTATATGGAGATATCTTGTGTGTCCTAACATGAGAGTACTTCAAGCTATCTTTTTTTCAGAGATGCAACAAGGAGATATCGTGGTAAGTTTATCAGTTTCAACAGCTTCTGGGATACTACAAACACAGTAGCATTGTGTAATGAACTGGTGCCATTGCAGTCATTCTTGATCCTCTCCTCTATGCTTAAGGTTGTTATTCCAGAGGACTGAACTATACTCTTCTCTACGTGATGGAGAGATGTGGAGTGAAGAAGACAGTAAGGGATATAAAAAATAAAAAAACACTGGGCACACACTGGTTGAATCAACATTGTTTCAATGTAATGTCAACTTATTCTGATGTGAAATCAATGTGGAAAATGCATTGGATTTGAAGAAAGTATTTAAGCATTTAAAATTAGGGTTAAACTTCAAATACATTGACTTAACCTGACTAACAGGTTGTTACATCAATTTAATTTGAACATAATCATCAGAACTATGTATACATTGAAATTGCGTTGAAAATTCCAATGTCATATGTGCTAAATACAACAAGTGTAGATTTTACCGTGAAATGCTTACCTACGACCCCTTTGCCAGCACTGCAAAGTTAAAAAGTAAGAACCATTTGCAGAAAAAAATAAGACAGTAGTAACACCATAAAAAACTATAACAAGGCTATATACCGGTACCGAGTCAATGTGAAAGGGTACGAGGGAGTTGAGGTAATTGAGATAATATGTAGATATAAAGTTGAAGTCGGAAGTTTACGTACACTTAGGTTGGAGTCATTAAAACTCATTTTCACTCCACAAATTTCCTGTTAACAAACTATAGTCTTGGTAAGTCGGTTAGGACATCTACTTTGTAGATCTACACAATTTACTTTTCAAACAAATGTTTACAGACAGATTATTTCACTTGTAATTCACTGTATCACAATTTCAGTGGGCCATAAGTTTACATACACTAACTTGACTGTGCCTTTAAACAGCTTGGAAAATTCCAGAAAATGATGTCATGGCTTTAGAAGCTTCTGATAGGCTAATTGGCATCATTTGAGTCAATTGGAGGTGTACCTGTGGATGTATTTCAAGGCCTACCTTCAAACTCAGTGCCTCTTTGCTTGACATCATGGCAAAAATCTAAAGAAATCAGCCAAGTCCTCAGGAAAGAAATGATAGACCTCCACAAGTCTGGTTCTTCCTTGGGAGCAATTTCCAAATGCCTGAAGGTACCACGTTCATCTGCACAAACAATAGTATGCGAGTATAAACACCATGGGACCACGCAGCCGTCATACCGCGCAGGAAGGAGTTGCATTCTGTCTCCTAGAGATGAACGTACTTTGGTGCGAAAAGTGCAAATCAATCCCAGAACAACAGCAAAGGACCTTGTGAAGATGCTGGAGGAAACGGGTACAAAAGTATGTCTATCCACAGTAAAACGAGTCCTATATCGACATAACCTGAAAGGCCGCTCAGCAAGGAAGAAGCCACTGCTCCAAAACCCCCAGAAAAAAGCCAGACTTCCGTTTGCAACTGCACATGGGGACAAAGATCGTACTTTTTGGAAAAATCTCCTCTGGTCTGATGAAACAAAAATAGAACTGTTTGGCCATAATGACCATCATTATGTTTGGAGGAAAAAGGGGGAGGCTTGCAAGCCAAAGAACAACATCCCAACCGTGAAGCACAGGGGTGCTTTGCTGCAGGAGGGACTGGTGCACTTCACAAAATAGATGGCATCATGAGGTAGGAAGTTATGTGGATATATGGACGCAACATCTCAAGACATCAGTCAGGAAGTTAAAGCTTGGTCACGAATGGGTCTTCCAAATGGACAATGACCCCAAGCATACTTCCAATATTGTGGCAAAATGGTTTAACCTCTCTTGGGTAGGGGGCAGTATTTTGACATCTGGATGAAAAGCGTGCCCAAAGTAAACTGACTGAAACATGGTGAAGCTCCAAAATTGCCCTCGCTAGAAGCCTGTGTTTCAGACATAAGGAAGTGGATGGCTGCAAACTTTCTACTTTTAAACTTGGACAAAACAGAGATGCTTGTTCTAGGTCCCAAGAAACAAAGAGATCTTCTGTTCAATTTGACAATTAATCTGGATGGTTGTACAGTCGTCTCAAATAAAACTGTGAAGGACCTCGGTGTTACTCTGGACCCTGATCTCTCTTTTGAAGAACATATCAAGACTGTTTCAAGGACAGCTTTTTTCCATCTACGTAACATTGCAAAAATCTGAAACTTTCTGTCCAAAAATGACGCAGAAAAATTAATCCATGCTTTTGTTACTTCTAGGCTTGACTACTGCAATGCTCTACTCTCCGGCTACCCGGATAAAGCACTAAACAAACGTCAGTTAGTGCTAAATACGGCTGCTAGAATCCTGACTAGAACCAAAAAATTTGATCATATTACTCCAGTGCTAGCCTCCCTACACTGGCTTCCTGTTAAGGCAAGGGCTGATTTCAAGGTTTTACTGCTAACCTACAAAGCATTACATGGGCTTGCTCCTACCTATCTTTCCGATTTGGTCCTGCCGTACATACCTACACGTATGCTACGGTCACAAGACGCAGGCCTCCTAATTGTCCCTAGAATTTCTAAGCAAACGGCTGGAGGTAGGGCTTTCTCCTATAGAGCTCCATTTTTATGGAATAGTCTGCCTACCCATGTGAGAGACGCAGACTCAGTCTCAACCTTTAAGTCTTTACTGAAGACTTATCTCTTCAGTAGGTCCTATGATTAAGTGTAGTCTGGCCCAGGAGTGTGAAGGTGAACGGAAAGGCTGGAGCAACGAACCGCCCTTGCTGTCTCTGCCTTGCCGGTTCCCCTCTTTCCACTGGGATTCTCTGCCTCTAACCCTATTACAGGGGCTGAGTCACTGACTTACTGGTGTTCTTCCATGCCGTCCATGGGAGGGGTGCGTCACTTGAGTGTGTTTAGTCACTGACGTGGTCTTCCTGTCTGGGTTGGCGCCCCCCCCTTGGGTTGTGCCATGGCGGAGATTTTGTGGGCTATACTCGGCCTTGTCTTCGGACGGTAAGTTGGTGGTTGGAGACATCCCTCTAGTGGTATGGGGGCTGTGCTTTGGCAAAGTGGGTGGGGTTATATCCTGCCTGTGGCCCCATCATCGGATGGGGCCACAGTGTCTTCTGATCCCTCCTGTCTCAGCCTCCAGTATTTATGCTGCAGTAGTTTATGTGCCGGGGGGCTAGGGTCAGTCTGTTTCATCTGGAGTATTCTCTTGTCTTATCCGGTGTCCTGTGTGAATTTAAATATGCTCTCTAGGACCATGCCTCGGGACTACCTGGCATGATGACTCCTTGCTGTCCCCAGTCCACCTGGCCATGCTGCTGCTCCAGTTTCAACTGTTCTGCCTGCGGCTACGGAACCCTGACCTGTTCACCGGACGTGCTTGTTGCACCCTCGACAACTACAATGATTATTATTATTTGACCATGCTGGTCATTTATGAACATTTTAACATCTTGACCATGTTCTGTTATAATATCCACCCGGCACAGCCAGAAGAGGACTGGCCACCCCTCATAGCCTGGTTCCTCTCTAGGTTTCTTCCTAGGTTTTTGGCCTTTCTAGGGAGTTTTTCCTAGGGAGTTTTTCCTAGCCACCGTGCCTCTTTCACATGCATTGCTTGCTGTTTGGGGTTTTAGGCTGGGTTTCTGTACAGCACTTTGAGATTTCAGCTGATATACGAAGGGCTATATAAATACATTTGATTTGATTTGATTTGACTGATAGATGTCAACAGTCTTTAGAAATTGTTTGATGTTTTTCTTTTGAGAAATGAAGAAGTAGTCCTATTCATTGTAAGTGTCACTCCAGGTGGACTCTACTGTTTTGGTGTGCGTGAACTGGAGCGCGCTTCACATTGTTTTTATTCGTTATTAGAAACAGTTTATTCCGTCTTAAATGTTATCAATTATTTATGTTTTAGGGTACCTGTAATGGAAATTATCTGATTAAAGGTTTTACTAAATGATTTCACTCAGAAACCATATAACCTGTTGAAATGTATTAGAAATTATAAAAGGCTATAATAATGTGCTAAAAACTATAATTCAATACTGTGGGTGAGTAGAAAAGTCAAGGTATTGGAGTGGCCATCACAAAGCCCTGACCTCAATCCTATAGAAAATGTGTGGGCAGAACTGAAAAAGCATGTGCGAGGAGGCCTACAAACCTGATTCAGTTACACCAGCTCTGTTAGGAGGAATGGGCCAAAATTCACCCAACTTATTGTGGGAAGCTTGTGGAAATCTACCCAAAATGTTTGACCCAAGTTAAACGATGTAAAGGCAAATTAAACCTCTACATTTCCACTGTCTGTTTCTGTCCTGTAAGAGAAGCCAGTGTTTTTCCTCTTTTGTTTCTGAGTAACATGGTCACGCGGCCAAAGACGAAGAGCCTCTGAGAATGACCACAGTCTTTGGTCATCCTGTTCTTTTCCTATCTTTCAAGGGCACAGGTGTGTGGAGATATGAACAGAACAAAGGCTAGCTTGAGCAGCAGCGACAATTCAATCAGCAGAAAGAAGTAACTAAACTGCCGTTGTCACTTGCTTGGTACGCTATGTTCCCACCATAATCTCACACACCTGCTAAACTGCACAACCTGTTGCCAGAACAGGATTTTCCATGATGTTTGAATGAAAATCAGTCTCAACCTTAATTTATTTTGTCTGTTCGGAATGGTGTATCGGCAGACTGACACTCCATGCTGGATCCCAGGCAGGTCCTTTGAGTGGAGTGTGGGCTCCCTGAGCCACGCCTAAGGTAGCCCCTGTGCAGTTAACCTCTGTGTCCCCGGGAAAGATCAGCAAGCGGAGTTAACCATCCCATCCTCGTCGCCAAGAAATGTTGTGGAAATTCTAATCAAAATGAAGAGAGACTGCAGATTCTTAAAAAAAAAGTTTATAAGATTTGCAAATCTGGAGCTGGTTACCAATCCACTCAACAGTGCAGCGTTAAGAGCACAACAAACTAGAGTTGAGTCTCAGCCTTTATAGGAAAATACAACCTCTGTCTACGTGGCAGTTTAGCAGGTGTGTACCAAACCCTGTTACAGTACTATCTGCCGAGCCAGCGTTGGCTAAATGGCTTTCAGTTGTTGATTTGGCTAATGCTTTCTTTAGCCTTCCCATCGCTTCAGAATCACAGTTCTAGTTCGAGTTTACATTATACTGAATCGGACCGCCTGCAGGGTTTCACAACCCCCCGCTGGGAGTATGTTAATACAGTATATTGATGACCTGTTATTGTGTTCTGAAACCCAACAAGCATGTGAAGTCGATAACCAGAGCTCTGTTAATGTTTCTTGCTAAAAATGGCCACAAAGTTTCTAAGAAAAAAGCTGCAGCTTGTGTCTCAATCCGTTAAGTATCTAGGACATGATATTACACCAAATGGTAGAATGTTGTGTATAGTACGTGTGGCTGCAATTCTTTCTGTACCACAGCCAGTTACAAAACAACATATGTTGACACTCACAGGAATGGCAGGCTATTGTATAACCTGGCTGCCTGACTATGCTGAGGTTGTACAGCCATTCTCTGACCACAATTGAATTTAAGTTAATCAAATTTGATTTCAAATAAGCCTGGAATTGGTTAACTGATTGATCTAAGAGTTGACTGCTGTTAAGAAATGTAGATACTGTTAAAGAACTAAACAAATGAATGACAAGATACAGTGGACTCAGGGGGACTCAAGGCGAACTATTAGTGGTTTATGCAGTAACTACAGTATAGCTGCCACTACCTTAGAGAGTGCTACATCACCACCACGTCTGCCAGCCCAAGTTGCAGAATTGTTTGCTCTCACTAGAGCATGCATTTTGGCTTTTGAATTTAATTTAAGTTAATCAAATTTGATTAAAAATAGGCCTGGAATTGGTTAACCTTTCTGGACCCGGGGGCAGTATTGGGTAGTTTGGATGAGTGAGGTGCCCAAATTAAACTGCCTACTACTCGGGCTCAGAACGTAGGATATGCATAGTATTAGTAGATTTGGATAGAAAACACTCTGAAGTTTCTAAAACGAATGTCTGTGAGTATAACAGAACACATATGGCTGGCAAAAACCTGAGAAAAAATCCAACCAGGAGGTGGATTGTAGTTTTTCAAGACTGGGCCTATTCAGTATACAGTGACTTAGGGTTCAATTTGCACTTCCTAAGGCTTCCACTAGATGTCAACAGTCTTAAGAACGCGTTTCAGGCTTTTGCAGTCAACAGACAGGGAACAAGACCTCCTGGAGTCTGATGACCGAGAGAATGATATGGCTTCAATTATGCGCGTTCACGTGAGGGGTAGCTGTGTTCCATAATGTTTTTGAAGACATTGGAATCGTCCGGTTGGAATATTATTGAAATTTTACGTTAAAAAGGCCCTAAAGATTGATGCTTTAAAACGTTTGACATGTTTCAACGAATGTAAATATAACTTTTTGTCGTGAAATTTTCCTACATTTGGAGTAGCTTACTGAACGCGCAAACAACAAGGAGGTATTTTGACGTAAATTATGGACTTTATCGAACAAAACAACATTTATTGTGGACCTGGGATACCTGGAAGTGCCTTCTGATTTATTTATTTTTATTTTTATTTATTTCACCTTTTTTTAACCAGGTAGGCAAGTTGAGAACAAGTTCTCATTTACAATTGCGACCTGGCCAAGATAAAGCAAAGCAGTTCGACAACATACAACAACACAGAGTTACACATGGAGTAAAACAAACATACAGTCAATAATACAGTAGAAAAATACATCTATATACAATGTGAGCAAATGAGGTGAGATAAGGGAGGTAAAGGCAAAAAAAGGCCATGGTGGCAAAGTAAATACAATATAGCAAGTAAAACACTGGAATGGTAGATTTGTAGTAGAAGAAAGTGCAAAGTAGAAATATAAATAATGGGGTGTAAAGGAGCAAAATAAATAAAATAAATAAATACAGTAGGGGAAGAGGTAGTTGTTTGGGCTAAAGTATAGATGGGCTATGTACAGGTGCAGTGATCTGTGAGCTGCTCTGACAGCTGGTGCTTAAAGCTAGTGAGGGAGATAAGTGTTTCCAGTTTCAGAGATTTTTGTAGTTCGTTCCAGTCATTGGCAGCAGAGAACTGGAAGGAGAGACGGCCAAAGGAGGAATTGGCATTGGGGGTGACCAGAGAGATATACCTGCTGGAGCGCGTGCTACAGGTGGGTGCTGCTATGGTGACCAGTGAGCGGAGATAAGGGGGGACTTTACCTAGCAGGGTCTTGTAGATGACCTGGAGCCAGTGGGTTTGGCGACGATTATGAAGTGAAGGCCAGCCAACGAGAGCGTACAGGTCGCAGTGGTGGGTAGTATATGGGGCTTTGGTGACAAAACGGATGGCACTGTGATAGACTGCATCCAGTTTGTTGAGTAGGGTATTGGAGAACCATCCAGAGTAGTGATGCTGGACAGGCGGGCAGGTGCAGGCAGCGATCGGTTGAAGAGCATGCATTTAGTTTTACTTGTATTTAGGAGCAGTTGGAGGCCACGGAAGGAGAGTTGTATGGTATTGAAGCTCGTCTGGAGGGTTGTTAACACAGTGTCGAAAGAAGGGCCAGAAGTATACAGAATGGTGTCGTCTGCGTAGAGGTGGATCAGAGAATCACCAGCAGCAAGAGCAACATGATTGATGTATACAGAGAAAAGAGTCGGCCCGAGAATTGAACCCTATGGTACCTCCATAGAGACTGCCAGAGGTCCGGACAACAGGCCCTCGGATTTGACACACTGAACTCTATCAGAGAAGTAGTTGGTGAACCAGGCGATGCAATCGTTTGAGAAACCAAGGCTATTGAGTCTGCCGATGAGGATGTGGTGATTGACAGAGTCGAAAGCTTTGGCCAGGTCAATGAATACGGCAGCACAGTATTGTTTCTTATCGATGGCGGTTACGATATCGTTTAGGACCTTGAGCGTGGCTGAGGTGCACCCATGACCAGCTCTGAAACCAGATTGCATAGCGGAGAAGGTGCGGTGGGATTCGAAATGGTCGGTAATCTGTTTGTTGACTTGGCTTTCGAAGACCTTGGAAAGGCAGGGTAGGATGGATATAGGTCTGTAGCAATTTGGGTCAAGAGTGTCCCCTCCTTTGAAGAGGGGGATGACAGCAGCTGCTTTCCAATCTATGGGAATCTCAGACGACACGAGAGGTTGAACAGGCTAGTAATAGGGGTTGCAACAATTTCGGCAGATTATTTAAGAAAGAAAGGGTCCAGATTGTCTAGCCCGACTGATTTGTAGGGGTCCAGATTTTGAAGCTCTTTCAGAACATCAGCTGAATGGATTTGGGAGAAGGAGAAATGGGGAAGGCTCGGGCGAGTAGCTGTGGGGGGTGCAGTGCTGTTGACTGCAGTAGGGGTAGCCAGGCGGAAAGCATGGCCAGCCGTAGAAAAATGCTTATTGAAATTCTCAATTATAGTGGGTTTATCGGCGGTGACAGAGTTTCCTATCCTCAGTGCAGTGAGCAGTTGTGAGGAGGTGTTCTTATTCTCCATGGACTTTACAATGTCCCAGAACTATTTTGAATTTGTGTTGCAGGAAGCAAATTTCTGCTTGAAAAAGCTAGCCTTGGCTTTTCTAACTGCCTGTGTATATTGGTTTCTAACTTCCCTGAAAAGTTGCATATCACGGGGGCTGTTCGATGCTAATGCAGAACGCCACAGGATGTTTTTGTGTTGGTTAAGGGCGGCCAGGTCTGTGGAGAACCAAGGGCTATATCTGTTCCTGGTTCTAAATTTTTTGAATGGGGCATGCTTATTTAAGATGGTGAGGAAGGCATTTAAAAAAAATAACCAGGCATCCTCTACTGATGGGATGAGGTCAATATCCAGGATACCAGGGCCAGGTCGAATAGAAAGGCTTGCTCGCTGAAATGTTTCAGGGAGCGTTTGACAGTGATGAGTGGAGGTCGTTTGACCGCTGACCCATTACGGATGCAGGCAATGAGGCAGTGATCGCTTTGATCTTGGTTGAAAACAGCAGAGGTGTATTTAGAGGGTAAGTTGGTTAGGATGATATCTATGAGGGTGCCAGTGTTTACGGCTTTGGGATGGTACCTGGTGGGTTCATTGATAATTTGTGTGAGATTGAGGGCATCAAGCTTGGATTGTAGGATGGCTGGGGTGTTAAGCATGTCCCAGTTTAGGTCACCTAGTAGCACGAGCTCTGAAGTTATATGGGGGGCAATCAGTTCACATATGGTGTCCAGAGCACAGCTGGGGGCCGAGGGTGGTCTATAGCAGGCGGCAACGGTAAGATACTTGTTTTTAGAGATGGATTTTTAAAAGTAGAAGTTCAAATTGTTTGGGAACAGACCTGTATAGTAGGACAGAACTCTGCAGGCTATCTCTGCAATAGATTGCAACACCGCCCCCTTTGGCCGTTCTATCTTGTCTGAAAAAGTTGTAGTTAGGGATGAAGATTTCAGAGTTTTTGGTGGACTTCCTAAGCCAGGGTTCAGACACGGCTAGGACATCCGGGTTGGCAGAGTGTGCTAAAGCACTGAATAAAACAAACTTAGGGAGGAGGCTTCTAATGTTAACATGCATGAAACCAAGACCATTACGGTTACAGAAGTCATCAAAAGAGAGCACATGGGGAGTAGGAGTGGAGCTAGGCACTGCAGGGCCTGGATTCACCTCAACATCACCAGAGGAACAGAGAAGGATGAGGGTAAGGGTATGGCTAAAAGCTATAAGAATTGGTCATCTGTGACGTCCAGAATAGAGAGAAAAAGGAGCAGGTTTCTGGGGGTGATAAAATAGCTTCAAGGTATAATGTACAGACAAAGGTATGGTAGGATGTGAATACAGTGGAGGTAAACCTAGGCATTTAGTGATGATGAGAGAGATATTGTCTCTAGAAACATCGTTGAAACCAGAAGATGTCATAGCATGTGTGGGTGGAGGAACTGAGAGGTTGGATAAGGTGTAATGAGCAGGGTTAGAGGCTCTACAGTGAAATAAGCCAGTAAACACTAACCAGAACAGCAATGGACAAGGCATATTGACATTAAGGAGAGGCATGCTTAGCCGAGTGATCAAAGGGTCCAGTGAGAATTAGATAGCTAGCTGAGCCATAGGTAGCAAGCTGGTAGAAGATGGAGGGAGGTCTGTTTTTAGCCACCTCATGTGTTTCCGTCTGTAGATTAGTGGGGTTCCGTGTGGTAGGGTGGACCGGTCCAATTGGCAAAATAGTTATAGTTATAGTGGCCCAAGAAAGTTGTCCGATAGACCTATTCAGAGAGCAGCCGATAAGATAGCTAACGAATTAGCGGGCCGCACATGGGCGTTCAGGTTACGTCGCGACGGAGGGGCCAGTTGGATAACTCCCTCGGGCAGATAACGTGGGTGGTCCAGTTGTGAAGGCCCGATGGGGCTCCGCATCGGCAGTAAAAACGGGTCCTCATAGGTGGTTGTAGCCCAGGAGTGGCTGAAGGAACTCTTCAGCTGGCTAGCTCCGGAATAATTTATGTTAGCTCCAGGACCGACGTTTGCCAATAGTCACTCAGGTAGCAGCTAGCTTGCTGCAAGATCCAGGTGTAAATGTCCAGAGCCTGCGGTAGAAAACCGGGGATATGGAGAGAGAATAGGTCCGGTATGCTCTGGTCTGAGTCGCGCTGTACAAAAACTGCCGATAGCTTTTTGAGCTAATGGCTAGCTGAGGACCGCTAACCGTGGCTAGCTGAACCCCAACGTTAGCCAGTGAAATGGCTAACCTCTGGCTAGCTTCTGTTGTGGATTTCAGATTTGAGGTAAATAATACTTTTTTTTTTAATTGGTGAGGCGGGTTGCAGGAGAGTGTTTTGAGGTTGAGTTTTTAGAAAAAAATATGTAAAAAGATATGCGAAGAAAATATGTAAATATATATACACGGGACACGACAGGAGGAGAACAAAGAACGTCTGAACTGCTACACCATCTTGGATAAAAGATCATCAAAGGTAACTGAATATTTATAATGCTATTTATGATTTTAGATGACTCCAAAATGGCGCGTATCTGTATTGTCTGTATTTTTCTGAGCGCCGTACTCAGATTATTGCAAAGTGTGCTTTCCCCATCAATCGTTTTTGAAATCTGTCACAGCGGTTGCGTTCAGGAGATGTTTATCTATAATTCTTTGAATAACAGTTTAATATTTTATCAACGTTTAGGATGAGTATTTTTGTAAATTGTTCTGCTGATTCACCGTCAGTTTTGGAGGAAAAATATTTTCTGAACATCACCCACCAATGTAAAATGCTGTTTTTGGATATAAATATGAACTTTATCGAACAAAACATACATGTATTGTGTAACATTGAGTCCTAGGAGTGTCATCTGATGAAGATAGTCAAAGGTTAGTGCTTAATTTTAGCTGAATTTCTGGTTTTTGTGACCCCTCTCCTGCTTGGAAAATGGCTGTGTGGTTTTTCTTGTGTTGTCCCTGTCCTAACATAATCTAACGTTATGCTTTCGCCGTAAAGCCTTTTTGAAATTGGACAACGTGGTTCGATTAAGGAGAACTGTATCTTTAAAATGGTGTAAAATAGTCGTATGTTTGAGAAATTTGAATGATGCGGTTTTTACTGTGTAGAATTTTTGCCCTGCTATTTCACTGGCTGTGTCCCGCAGGTGGGACAGTAGAGTCCCTGTTAAGAAATGTAGATACTTTTGAAGAACTAAACAAATAAGGAGGGGTACCCCATGGACGCACACAATAACAGAATGATGGTGAATGAATGATTGCATAATGATGAACTGTTTGAACTGTTTAACTCATTTTTCTTAAGGACAGGTCAAATACCCGTCAAGTATACCGCTGGAATGGTAAGTTACTAACAATGCTCTGAAGTCTATTTTCCCCAGAGTTAAAGCAGCTTTGCCTGAACCAAAGGGAGGACAGCTCCACAAACTTCAACTAGGAGATTGGGTGGTCATCAAGCACCTCCACAGAAAGACTTGCCAACAACAGCACTGGACTGGTCCATTCCAGGTGCTCCTGACAATCCAGACAGAAGGTTGCAGAGAGGTTCACGCCAGCCATTACAGCTGTTGTATGGGGCCTGGGTGAAGTGGCCACAATGCAACTGAAGTATACAGCACCTGCATAGTCCCACGATGGGACGTAAATAACAGCCGTTCCAGCTCGAGCCAACGGCAGGCTCAGGACGGGAGTCCAGCAAACAATTCCCGCCCCATTGTTTAAGAAGACGGAGATCAATTCATCAATGTGATGATTGTCCTCTTTGTACAGATGAAGAGTGTACTTCTGTATAACTGTTTAATCGTTTAAATGATTCCCTTAAGAATGTTTTGCACCATGTCAAGGTAAAAAACTCAGTGGCACAACAGAAGCCATTTAAAAAGCCCTCTCCTAACATGTTTTATATTTTGCTTGTTTTAAATTCTGCTTAGATTATGACATGATTGGATTACATTATGAATTATTACTTACATGCATATTTTAATATTGTATTAGGTTGAGATTAGTCTCAAACTGGAGGATTATGGTGGCAAAATTACAAACTCTGTTATACACATGCGCTGTATAAGCCTTATACCTGTACATTTCCAATGTCTCTTTCTCTCAAGTAAGAGAAGCCAGTGTTTATCCTCTCTTGTTTCTGAGTAACTTGGTCATGCGGCCAAAGACGAAGAGTCTCTGAGAGTGACCACAGTTTTTGGTCATCCTGTTCTTTTTGTATCTTTCAAGGGCACATCGGTGCGGAGATATGAAGAGAACAGAGGCTAGCTTGAGCAGCAGTGACAATTCAGTCAGCAGAAAGGAGTAACAAAACTGGTGTTTTCACTTGCTTAGTATGCTATGTTCCCACCATAATCTCACACACCTGGTAAACTGCCACGTAGACAGAGGTTGTATTTTCCTATAAAGGCTGAGACCCAACTCTTGCTTGTTGGGCTCTTAATGCTGCACTGTTGAGTCGATTGTTAACCAGCTCCAGATTTGCAAATCTTATAATAAAAAGTTATTGTTTTGAAGAATCAGCAGTCTCTCTTCCTTTTTATTAGAATTTTTGTCAGGTGAGACAATAAACAGAGTAGCAGCAGTGTGTATGTGTGTTTGTGTGTGGCATCAAAGCTTTTACCTTTGGATATTGTCTTTTACATATGTCATTCATAATAAATATATATATATACAATATACCGACCACAAGGCGTTACAGAGGGTGGTGCCTATGGTCCAGTCCATCACTGTTTCAGAGGAAGGCCCTAAAAATTGTCAAAATTAACTCCAGCCATCCTAGTCGTAGACTATTTCTCTGCTACCGCAGGGCAAACGGTACCGGAGGGCAAGTCTAGGTCCAAAAGGCTCCTTAACAGCTACCCGGATTATTTGCATTGACCACCCCCTTTTTCTTACGCTGCTGCTACTCGCTATTTATTATCTATGCATAGTCACTTTACCCCTACATGTACATATTACCTCAATTACCTCGAATAACTTGTACCCCCTCACATTGACTCGGTACTGGTACCCGCTGTATATAGACTTGTTATTTTATTGTGTTACTTTTTTAAAACTTCAGTTTATTTAGTAAATATTTTCTTAACTCTTATTTTTCTTAAAACTGCATTGTTAAGGGCTTGTAAGTACGCATTTCAAGGTAAAGTCTACACCTGTTGTATTCGGCGCATGTGACATACCATTTGATATGATTTTATATTCTATCCAAGCAGAAGATACATCACCTTCAAATGTTGATATTTGGTTGCGTTCATAATTCAATATCCAGTTCGTCTACAGATGAATGATATCACGTTTGATATCACTTTTGTCACATTTCAGGTAAGACCGAGATGCAGACAGTGTTGAAGAAACAAAAGTTTATTACTAGTATAGGGGCAGGCAAAACGACAGGTCAAGGTCAGTAATCCAGATAGGGTGCATGTCACGTCCTGACCAATATAAGTTGTTATTTTCTATGGTCGAGTGGTCAGGGTGTGACAGGGGGTGTTTTTGTGTTTGTTCTATGTTGTCTATTTCTATGCTGGATTTCTAGTTTGTCTATATCTAGTTTGGGGATTATTGGGTTGACCTTCAATTGGAGGCAGCTGTTCCTCATTGCCTCTAATAGAAAACACTCTGAAGTTTCTAAAACTGTTTGAATGATGTCTGTGAGTATAACAGAACTCATATGGCAGACAAAAACCTGAGAGGTATCCAACCCGGAAGTGGGAACTCTGAGGGTTGTAGTCATTTCAAATTATGTTCTATCCAAACTACAGCGTCTGTGGGGTGACCTTGCACTTCCTAAGGCTTCCACTAGATGTCAACAGTCATTAGAACCTTGTTTGAGGCTTCTAATATGCAATTTGATTAAATAACACCCGGAACAGTAAATGGTCTGGCTGGGGTCACTGACTTACCTCGCGCGCAGTAACGAAGGTTTAGCCATTTTTTTTCTTTTTCTTCTGTAATGAATCTGCTATTGTCCGGCTGGAATATTATCGAAATTCTACGTTAAAAACACCCTAAAGATTGTGAACATGGTTTGATATGTTTCTACAAACGCTGAGGGAACTTTATAACTTTTCGTCGACGGTGGATAGACACGCTTCATGCATTTTGGAATGGTGATCTGGACGCGCCAACAAAACTGATTTATTTCGACATAAATGATGGACTTAATCGAACAAATGAACATTTCTTGTGGAATTGGGAGTCCTTCCGAGTGCATTCAGCTGAAGATCAGCAAAGGTAAGAAAATATTTGTAACATATTTCAGAGTTTTTTTGAAGCCGTGGCTGGACGGCTAACTGTATAGCTTGCATTGATGGTGGGGGCTCTGTACTAAGAATATTGAACAATGTGCTTTCTCCGTAAAGTTATTTTGAAATCTGACAAAGCTGTTGCATAAAGGAGTAGTTTATCTATAATTCTTTAAATAATTGTTATATATTTTGTCAACGTTTTTGATGAGTATTTCTGTAAATTGATGTGCCCATTCACCGGAGGTTTTGGAGGCAATACATTTTCTGAACATCACGCGCCAATGTAAAATGTTTTTTTGGGATATAAATATGAACTTGATAGTACAAAAAAATGCATGTATTGTCTAACATAATGTCCTAGGAGTGTCATCTGATGAAGATCGTCAAAGGTTAGTGCATAATTTTAGCTGGTTTTCTGCTTTTGGTGACGCCTGTCCTTGCAATGAAAATGGCTGTGTGGTTTTTCTTGTGTTTTCACTGTCCTAACATAATCTAACTTTATGCTTTCACCGTAAAGCCTTTTTGAAATCGGACAACGTGGTTACATTAAGGAGAAGTGTATCTTTAAAATGGTGTAAAATAGTCGTATGTTTGAGAACTTTGAATTATGACATTTTGTTGTTTTGAATTTGGCGCTCTGATTTTTCATTGGATGTTGAATAGTGTGAACCGTGGATGGGACGGTAGCGTCCCACGGTAGCCCCGAGAAGTTAAACTAGATGATAGGAACACTGTGGACAATTTTCAGCAAGTTGCAACCATGAAATAGAGTTATAAACAGTTTTCTATAAACAAGGTCTAAAACATGTTTGATGCACTCTAAGTACAATTTTTGCTGTACTATTTAAACTAGATGATAGGAACACTGTGGACATGTTCAGCAAGTTGCAACCATGAAATAGAGTTATATACAGTTTTCTATAAACAAGGTCTAAAACATGTTTTGTGCACTCTGTAAGTACAATTTTTGCCATACTGTTTAAACTAGATGATAGGACCACTGTGGACAATTTTCAGCAAGTTGCAACCATGAAATAGAGTTATAAACAGTTTTTTATAAACAAGGTATATATATATATGTATATACGCGAGCATCCCACCTAGCCCAGGGAAGTTAAAACTTCCTGAGAAGTAGCCATTATTTGCTATTTTACACCTAGTGTTACTATACATTATTTTAACCCATTTTATAAGAGATTCTCCAAAATTGAAATGTTGAGAGAGCAGAGACTTACAGATTGATGTCTGCTCCTTGATTACATCATACTTCCTGTGATTGGTAGATTGTTCCTCACCACTGCCAACACTTGGTCTGGAATGTAATTACATGCTAGCATGGCTAGTGGGTAACGTCAGCCAGTAGCACAGAGTAGATCCTTCATATGATGTTGAGAAATAGTGCATTGTGGGTAGTTTAGAAGATATCTAGAAATACGTTAATAAATATATAACAACCCAAAAACATAACTATGTTTGTACTTATAGATAACCAGATTGTGACTACAACTAAATTATTAAGTCTTTGACCACACTTTGTTGTTATATTGGTAAGTAAAAACTCATGCTTCCTACCCTTTAGCCCACTTACTTGATCCTTATATGCTAAGGAATCTTTTTAGAGTAAGACTCATTTGATTGACTGCTTTAGAATGTTAAAAGTAAAATACACGAACAGTAGATTGACTGTGTTTTTACATTCATCATTTAAAAAATCTGCCAGTTGAACTTCTTTGGCTTGAATGCCAAGCATCACGTCTGGAGGAGACCTGGCACCATCCCTACAGTTAAACATGGTGGTGGCATCATCATGCTGTGGGAATGTTTTTCAGCAGCAGTGACCGGGAGACTAGTCAGGATCGAGGGAAAGACGAACGGAGCAAAGTACAGAGAGATCCTTGATTAAAACCTGCTCAGGACCTATACATTTTATTTATTTTTGTACTTTTACCCCTTTTTCATGATATCCAATTGGCAGTTACAGTTTTGTCCCATCGCTGCAACTCCCGTACGGACTCGAGAGAGGCGATGTGCCATTCAGTGGGTGAATGGGCAAGACAAAATATTTAAGTGTCTTGCAGCGGGGTATGTGCCAGGTGCTCCGGTTTGGGGAAAGAACTGCAACATTGCTGGGTTTTTCACACTGAACAGTTTCCCACATGTGTCAAGAATGGTCCACCATCAAAGGACAACCAGTCAACTTGACACAACTGTGGAATGAATTGGAGTCAACATGGGCCAGCATTCCTGTGGAACACTTTCGACACCTTCTCGAATCCATGCCCCGACGAATTGAGGCTGTTCTGAGGGCAAAACAGGAGGGTGCAACTGAATATTAGGAAGGTGTCCTTAATGTTTTTTTACACTCAGTGAAGATTGTTTCATGCCTTTATCAATTTTATATTTTGTTTACTAGGCCTACTACTTGGTACCTCTGTTTTATTCTGTTCGCATTCAGAATCTTGGAGATGGGGAAAGGGTCGATTAAATGCGAGGGACAGTTTGCGGGACTCTACCCGGAGGGTCAGATCTCAAGTGGACAGCCATACCCTCTGCCCGAGACGATAACGGGGAGCCGGGGTCCGGTGGTGGTCCGTCTGTTGAGCCCAGTCTTGAGCAGAGCCGACCAGGCTCTCTTCCAGGTATGGCGACAGTGGCGGACGAACATCTGGGCTGAGGATATGCTGACCTCTTTCTCTTGCTCCGGGAAGATTGTGGGCTAATACCCAGGGAGCACTCAATGCGAGAGACCAGTGGCTGAGCAAGGGAGGTTGTTGCGGGCGTACTCTACCCACACGAGCTGCTGGCTCCAAGTGGTGTGATTAGCAGAGACCAGGCAGCGAAGAGTCGTCTCCAAGTCCTGATTGGCTCGCTCCAACTGGCTGTTAGACTGGGGGTGGAACTGGACGACAGGCTGGGATGAACTAGGAGGAGAATTGAGTACCCCGGTCGGAGACCATGTCCACCGGAAGTCCATGGATCCGGAAGACATGCTGCACCATGAGCTGGGCTGAGGGTAGCTTTGTGAGAAGAATGAAATGGGCGACTTTGGAAAAATGGTCCACCACGGTAAGGATAACCGTGTTGCCATCAGACGGGGGGAGAACAGTGACGAAGTCCAGGGATGTACGTGACCAGGGACGGTGAGGGATGGGAAGTGGTTGAAGGAGGCCAGCCGGAGCTTGCCGTGGAGTCTTATTCTGGGCACACACGGAGCAGGCGGCGATGAACGCAGAGACGTCAGGAACCAAGGTTGGCCCACCTAAAACATTGTAATACAATAGAGTCTATGAGCACCTGGAGAGATTTGGATCGGTCACCCCACAACAGGGCAGCATGGAGAGGGGTACGAGAAATGGAAGATGGAAAACGCCTCGTATGGTTCATCAGCGCACTAGCACCTACTTGATGAGCCTGGTTATTTAATGGGCAGGTAGATAAAAAAATGTCCCGTAGCTCCACAATGCAGACAGCTCCGGGTGTTAAGTCTGCATAAGCGCTCAGCAGGAGACAATCTAGCCCTGCTCAGTTGCATGGGCTACGGAGGAGACGACTCGACAGCCCTTTGTGACCTCCAAGAGAACTCGGGCGACATTGGATCCACTCGGAAATTTGGGCTTCGGGGATTTCGGAGATTTCTCCGAGGTGAGGTGGAAATCGAGGATGAGCATTGGCGACAGGGAACAGACTCCCTCTCCCTCCTACATTCCCGTAGCCACCTATCGATCCGGATGGTCAAGGCTATGAGGGAGTCGAGGTCCAGGAGGCGGATAGTACAGTTTTCAGATAATTTATTATTAACACGGTGCAGGCAAAGGGCAGGTCGAGGACAGGCAGAGGTTTGTGATCAGGTCAGAGTCAGCAGATACAGGTACTGGACGGCAGGCAGGCTAGGCTACTACTGAATAACGAGGCTACTATATTCAGCATTTATTTTGTAGTATTTTGGTAAGACAGTTGTGTGTATGTTTGCATTCAAATAGGCTGTTTGTAACAGGTTAATAACCTTATCTATCTTGTAGCCCATATTTATTAGCAAAACAGCCTTGCTTTAGTGTGAAGGGCTCTGTCCATTGTGCTCTAACAGCAGAGTGGAGATAGGTTGACGCGAAATATGTAGCCTACCTGTCACTTCAAAAGCACTTAATGATCTCTGAGTCTCGGCATTTGAACATTGTGTTTATTGTGGTATAGTGTGATGTAAGCAGAATTCTATATCTTTCCAATGCAAGAACCCCCCAAAATGTTGACCCCTCACCAATTTCACTGCCCCCTTAGTCACTTTATCCTGGTGCCGGGTGTCAGTTCCACTCCATGGAGCAGCACACCCATGACAGACCTGCAGGTAGACTGCCAGCCAGGAACGGGGCATACAGATTGAGCAGCCGAAGCCGACATTGAGGCATGGCACCTTTTCATTGGGGGAGAGCAGCGCATGCTCCTCCTCTTTGCACAGGTGGAAGAGGGCACCACACAGCAGGTGTCAGGGGATGAGCACACAGGACACAGAGATATCCACAGGGCCTTTCAGGGCCAGCTGAAACAGCTGTCACAGTCGCGTGACGGCGAGGCGGGAAGGACGAACCTTTGGGGAGGGTGAGACACAGGGAGAGAGGGAGGGAGAGGGAGGGAATGAGAGATAGAGAGAGGGAAAAAGGTAAGAGAGTAACTTCCTCTTTTATGATTGTCTTTATTTGGTTTCAATAGCTATTGATTTTAGTTAATTTTGAGTTAAAATTCATTTCATGTGAATATCCTGGAAAATACACTCTGGCTAGAAGCCCTGACAGTCCTGTGACTACACTGAATAGTTCTAATAAACACCTCCAATACAGAACCTACGGTAAATCAACCCTGGTCCTGGAGAGCCGTGGTGTGTGCAGGTTTTTGTCCCAAACCAACACTACACACCTGATTCAAATAATCAACTAATCATCAAGACCTTGCTTAGCTTAATCTGGTGTGTTAGTGCTAGGCTAGGACAGAACCCTGCACATGCTGCAACCAGGGTTGGGGCATTGTCTTGCATCAGATAGTGTGTCGAACCGAGTGATGAACGTCGCATAGGAGTGAACACCATCTGAACGTAAGACAACGGGGTTGGGGTCAATTCCATTTAGATTCAGTCACTTCAGGATGTAAACTGAAATTCCAATTCCATTGTGTTTCATTGCTTTTCTCAGACAATTTTTTGTTATTGGAACTTCCGTTTACTTCCTAAATTGGCTGATTTGAAATGCAATTGACTGCAACCCTCCAGAACCAGGAGTTCAGAACAGTGTACTTACTAATCTGACAGTGTTGGGTTAGTTGCAGTTAGTCACCTAGTCAGGGTTAGTTGCAGTTAGTCACCTAGTCAGTCACAAAGTCAGTCAAACAGACATTCGGTTAGTCAGTCTGTCAGCCTTGCATGGGTTACAGTCCTGAATTTTGTTACAACATTTACCAGGGCAGTGATAAATATAGCTAGGCTGCATTCTGGTCTGCAGGGTGAAGGGGGTCTCTCTCTGGAGCAGTGGAGTCAGGTTACACAGTGAGACAGACAGAAGGAAACCACAAAACACTGCAGAGATTTCATTGGTGTTTCAAGGCATTATAGATCCAACATGGATGTCATGTTGTCAATCAGCTCATTGTGTCTGTAATGGTCAGTGTCAGTGTGTCTTCTCAAGGTGAAAACTGTCATGGTGGAAGGCAGGCAAGGCTTTGTGGGTTGGGCAGAGTTGTCTGACATATTGCTTACACCCATCAAGTTGCTTTCAGCTCTGCAAGGGGCCATCAAGACTTGTCTGATGGGTAGGGCTAGACTATACTCAGAGGCAGTGGCGGCTGGTGGGAGGAGCTATAGGAGGATGGGCTCATTGTAATGGCAATAAATTGAACGGAGTCAAACATGTGGCTTCCATATGTTTTATGTGTTTGATACCCTTCCATTTATTCCATTCCAGCCATTACAATGAGCCTGTCCTCCTATAGCTCCTCCCACCAGCCTCCGCTGCTCAGAGGATATGTCTGAGAGTGGGAGGTAAGAGTTGGTATCCAACTGGATCAATCATAGCTTTACTTTTGCATACATTTTTTTGTAAACAGTCATTAGAGGACACTGTGTTGTATATGGAGGAGTGTTACTCACATAGTTAGATTGCACATCTTTGCACAAGATTGCACATCTTTGTATCTGTCCCTTTAAGGCATATGTGAGGGCATGGGCAGTGCCATTGAGGCCATCTCCATTTTGAAGTAGTCAATTTTCTTCTTCTAACCTACTTGTTTTTATAAGAAACATGAATGTTTTGGAAATTCCAAATAGTCAAATTACACACAACACACACACTTTTCACAGTCCCCAGGTCCAGAACAATTTCAAGGAAAGTACAGTATTATAACAGAGCCATGAGTGCATAGAACTCACTTCCATCTTATGTAGCGCAAGTGAACAGCAGACCTGGTTTAAAAAACAAATAAAGCAACACCTCATGGTGAAATAAAGGTGACATAAATAAATAAAAATGGCACAATGCCTCTCCCCCATGTGAGCTACTTGTTGTGTGTATATACTGACATCTATGTGAAACTGATAGATGCGCGCGCACACACACACACACACACACACACACACACACACACACACACACTACATGTGTGTTTTTAAATCTAATTCATGTTTTTAAATCTATGTAAATTGTAAATTATTTTGTTTGTAATGTCTTTTTCGTTATGTGCCGATCCCAGTAAGACTAGCTGTCACCATCGGCGTCGGCTAATGAGGATCCTAATAAATCTAAATCTAAATCAAATTCTACTACTTCTATGAATTGATAAACAAATTGAAAGGCTGCATACTGCCACCTAGAGTGTGTTGTTTGAACAGGTATAAAGCCAAGATTGGCGATTTACTGACACCTGCAATTATGGAATGTTTGCTCACAAGTATACTCACTGGAGGTATACTCACTGGCTGTTTGCAGCCTGGAGCAGCTGGACCACATGGCCAGCCCCTCTTCTTGAGTGCTCCACTCGCTGCGCGCGGTTCATCTGTATCTTCCGCCTGTGGTTTGTCGTGCTTGTGTTTCGTTAGCGTTACACTACGACTCTGTGTGCATCTTTTAATATATTGGTGGCTCTTGCTGCCCCAAACTGTATTTACCTTACACAACTTCCCGACTGGCTTGTTTTGTGTGTGTTGTGAATTGCTTAACATGCTGTCATGTTAAAGCAATTCACATTAATCAAATCCACAACAAATCCATTACCTGGTTGCTGTTTTGTTTCTGCCTGTTTTTCAAAATTATTGGGTATTTTATCCCTCAACAAGTTCCTATTCCTCCAAGCGGGTCACGACATAAGCTTTCCCAGGGCGACGGACCCCTGCTCCATGGCCTTGCTGGCTTGGCTGAGTTTATGGCTTCCCTTTGTGACAGGTGTGATGGTGACATCCTCTTGGAGATCCACATACCTTGTGTATGCACTGCCTGGGTTTGAGCCACGCGGAGAGGGCGGTGAAGTGCCCTACTAGATGCCTGTTTTGTGTGGTGTTCTCAGAACGTCTGCACCTGGCGAGATTGGAGGCCATGCGCGAGTAGGTTGGCCAGGATCGGGCTCAGGCTGGGGACGAGCTGCCTCCCTCAGAAGTGGTGCGCCACCGAGCTGTTAGTCTACTGGGCCCAGTACCCCTTCCAGGAGGTATGGCCAGAGCCACCGCAGGCAGAGCCCATCTGCTGCCCGTCCTGGATGGGGGCAGGAGTCAGACCGCTGGGACCACCTTGAATGGAAGGCGCATGCCCTGTGTCAGGAGGTTGATAGCTTCAACGGCGACGATAGCTGTTACCTGTTGGGCAGTGATAGTCTGTTCCTGAGGGACGATGCTGGCACTGTTCACCACTGTGAGCGGAGCTACCAGGCTGACAGGCCATCAGAAAGCCGGCGGTGGGGCTTCATCGCCCCCAGCAGCTCGAGAGGCAATGAGTGGCCTACTCACTCGGGTAGCCACTGCTCTGGACATCAAACTGGTGGACAGTGATGACTCTTCATCTGTCCCCATCTCTGCTGAATTCTGTGAGGCCTTGCAGGAGAGCTGAGCCTCTGCCAGGGGGCGCTTCAGACTCACAGCAGAGACTGGACCATGGAGTTATGTGACGGGCACAGAGTCACTCAGCCTCCGGGAGTACCCGACCATGGACACCATGATAGCTGCCATGGTCCTCCCATACCGGGAGATTATAGGGCGGAACCTGCGACTTAAGCCAGGACCCCCCAGTGTCTTTGATGCAGACTTGAAAGCCACATATAGGTCCCTCTGCTCTCTCGGCCGCCTTACCAATGTGGCCATGCTGCTGCAGGCCTACCTGCAGACTCTGTTGCCCCGGCTGCAGGCGGGTACAGAGGAGCTCCTCCGGGAAGCGATGGAGGTGTCTCGCCTGCTTTTCCTGCTCCAGAGGGATGTGGCCCGCTCCAACGGACGGGCCATGGCGCAGGTGGTTACCTCCCGGTGCCCTCTCTGGCTGGCCCAATCCCTTCTGCCAGCTGCTCTCCAGAGTACATTTGCCACTCTCCCCATCACCCCAGGGCTGACCTTTGGCACAGCGGTTAATGACATTCTGGAGCAGACCGATAAGGAAGGATCTTAGGGAGACCCTGAGACGGTTCATGTCACATCCTCAGGCCCCAGGTCCAAGACAGGGGGACCGTCGCCACCCACCTGCACCCGAATGATGGTGGGGTCCTTCTCCTGCCTCCTCACCTTGTGCTGAGGAAAGACAGCGGGGAGTGGCACAGCGTGCGGTGGAACAACAACCTGTCAACCGTCACCGCCTTAGGGACGTGCCTGGGGACCCAGGCGCTCGGGGCACCAGAGGAAAGGGAGGCCCGGGCAAGACCCCTGACACACCCTTCCCCGGCTGCTTCTCCTGGTCTCAAAGGGCAAAGTGGGAGGAGTGTGTGGAGTCCCCATGGTTGTTGTCCACAATGCTCGAGGGGTACCGACTCCAATTCTGGTGCAGGCCCCGTCCTTCAGGGGCCTTCGTGTCACCACGGTGGCCGACCCCCAGAAGAAATCCCTGCGCCTGGAGATTGCCTCACTCCTGGACAACGGTGCAATCCGTAGGATTGAGAATTCAGAACGTCTAGGTGGGTTCTACTCAAAAAGAGAAGGGTTTCGACCGATTCTGGGCCTCCGCAACCTCAATAGGTACTTAAAGGTACTGAGGTTCCACATACTGTCCCCAGCCCGCGTGTTGCAGGCCATGTCCAGGGACCAGTGGTTTGTGACGCTGGGCCTGAGGGATGTGTATTTCCATGTTCCTGTTCACCCAGCTCATTGGCAGTACCTCCAATTTGCTTTCGAAGGGAGGGCTTATGAATTCATGGTTCTTCCCTTCAGCCTCTACTTGGAACCCTGCACTTTCACAAAGTCCATGGGCACTGTCCTGGTACCTCTCACGTCCATGGGGGTTGTTGATCCTCAATTACCTGGACGATTGGCTGATTTGTGCCCCAACCAGGACCCAGGTCCTGTCAGACAGAGACATGCTCCTGACCCACATCGGCAGGCTGGGAATTACTGTAAACGACAAGAAGAGTCGTTTGACGCCCACCCAGAGGGTGGCCTTCATTGGCATGGAACTGGACTCAGTCCTCATGAGAGCATGCCTACCCACCAGAAGGGTTCAGGCGATCTTGTCTGGCCTCGACCACTTTTGGCAGGGGCGGATGGTATCCGTCCTAACTTACCAATGCCTGTTGGGCTTGCTGACAGTGGCCTTGTTGTTGATTCACCTAGGCCTGCTCCATCTCTGGCCTCTTCAGCGGTGGCTCAACTCCCACCGGCTGCCCCGGAAGCACCACCATCCCCACCAGCTGCGGGTGACCGCACAGTGCTTCAGGGCATTGTTGAGGTGGCACTGTCACTCCTTTCTCTCATGTGGGGTGGAGATGCTGAGGATGTGCCGCGGGAGCTGGTCAGCACAGACGCCTCCGAGTTTGGCTGGAGGGGTGTGACCAAGGGCAGGTCAGCCAGAGGCTGTTGGCTACCCCCTTTTTGCAGCAGGCACATCAACACACTAGAGCTCCGAACTGTACTGCTGGCCCTGCAGTCTGAGCTTCCACATCTGAAGGGAAGACATGTTCTGGTGAGAATGGACAACACCATAGTAATGGCTTACATCAACCATCAGGGTGGACTGAGGTCGCACCACCGCCATCTTATGGCACGGGAGCTCCTTCTCTGGGCTCAGGGACATCTAGCATCTCTACGTACCTGGCATCCTGAATGTGGCAGTGGATATGCTCTCGAGGGAGGGCCCGCCACCTTGGGACTGGAGCCCACATCCCCAGGTGATGCAGCACCAGTGGGACAAGTTCGAGAAGGTGCAGGTGGACCTGTTTGCCTCCCTGGACAAATCACACTGCCCCCTGTGGTACTCCATGTCAGAGTCACCAGGGCCTCTAGTCTTGGATGCTCTGGGTCACGATTGGCCAGGGCTGTAGCTTACGCATTCCCCCTGGTCCTGTGCTGGAAAGTACCAGGTTGGTAGAGCATCGTCTGCTTCTGGTGGCCAAATTCTGACCCAGACGACCCTGGTTCAGCCTTCTCCTGTCGCTGTGGTCTGGGACACTTTGGCAACTTCCCCTGAGACCGGACCTGCTGTCTCAGGCTGAGGGAACTCTGTGGCATCCGAGGCCGCACCGCCTCAGTCTGTGTGCTTGGCCACTGAATGTCACCAATGGTCCATGTTAAGATTTTCAGGAGGGTGTAATGAACACCATGCAGATGGCAAGGGCACCAGCTACAACCGCGGCATACCAGTTGCGCTGGCTGTTGTTCTGCTCTTGGTGCACTGGTATTGAGGTTGTGCCCGAGTCATGCGGGGTGCAGTATGTCCTCCAATACCTGCAGTCTCACTTGGATGAGGGCTTGACAGCCTCTACACTGAGAGGGTATTTGGCCACTATATCTGCCTGCCATGTGGGGTGGATGGGCAGGCCAGTGGGGCGCCATCCCTTGGTCTCCAGGTTTATGAAGGAGGTTCGTCGCCTGCGTCCAGCTAGGACCCACTCAATGGTGATCTGGGATCTGGATGTGGTCTTGGCAGCTTTGGCAAAGCACCCTTTCGAACAGTTGGAGTCAGCCTCCCTGAAACACCTCTCTATGAAGGTGGCTTTCTTGGTAGTGATTGCTTCCATGAAGAGGGTGTGTGAGCTCCATGCTCTTTCGGTAAGTTCTGAGTGCTACCGGATGGACCCCGGGGGGGGGGGGGGGGGGGGAGTGTATCTCTCCGCCCCAACCCTTCATTCCTCCCAAAGCTTCTGTCAGACAAGCATGTGAACGTCCCTTTTATCCTGTCTGCTTATGACTCCCCGGCATTGACTCCCCGGCACAGTCTGGGCCTCCCTCCGGCATGCTGTGTCCTGTGAGGGCACTGGCTGCCTATGTGGAGTGGACACGGTCAGTGAGAACAACAGACCAGCTCTTTGTCTGCTATGGTGAGAGAGTCCTGGGGGCTGGGCTATCAAAGGACTTCGCCCCCTTCCACATTGACGGCCCCTGCGTCTCGGGTCCGCGCTGGGACTTTGCCGCTGGCTGGCCCTCTAGCACCGACTAATCTGGTACGGGTATACCAATACATTGGAGTGATCCAGTATAGTGAAACATAACAAAGGTTACGTCAATCCTCTACGGTGCTAGAGGCACCTCAAAAATGATGTAGAGAACGTGTGTACACAGGAGTAAATCTGTAAATCCTCACCTTGATTGTATCCCTCTGCCGCAGAGTGATACCAATATATTGGAGAGATCCAATTAGCTCACATAACCATGGTTACATACGTAACATTCGGTCCTTCCTTAAGCCTTAGTCCCACCCAGTTGACTACTTTAAAATGGTGGAAGTCCTCAATGGCAATGTCTATGCAAAAACAGGTTATTTCCAAGTAGGGATCAATATCGCTATGGTTCCTCACAAGTTTCTCCCTATCACTCAGTCGCACTGGTTGGTTAAATAACTGAGTTCTCAACTGACCCAGGGTCAGCCCTTGTCTGGTAACCAGAGCATGTTTTTGAACAAGCTGTGTAGCATTTCTCAGTCAGCACGTTGGCCTATTTATAGCACTAACACATGATCTTCAGAAGGGACAGATACCATGCAGTAGTACTGTAGCGGCACAAGGGAAATGGCTTACTTCAGGTAATGTTGAGACTATGGACTACAAGACAGTTGTGTAACAATTGTTTCTATGGTTTGAAACCTTTAAACTTTTTAGTTTGACATTATATTATAAGCTTAAGTATAAAGTAAAGGTTGCATTCAAAATGTCTTTCTGTTTAAAGGGATTTGAGTTGAACAATGTTGAACTGAAGAATAAGAACATGGTATGTTTTATTTTATTTAAATTGAAGCTTACTTTATGGCATGTTAAAGTAAAAACCACAATACAACCAAATTGAACAACATTTCTCAATGTTTTCATTGAATTGATTTCGTCATTATGTTTTTGTGGGGAATGTGTACTATAGAGCTTCTGTGAAAGTTGATGCTGTTTCCCTATAAAAATAGTTAACCATGTCTAGCTCACAAGACTTTAGATGCGTGTTTACAATTCATGTTTCGTGTACAAGTGGAGACTATGCCATCCCATGACTTTAATATGTGAGAGGTGAAGTAGTTTTGACTGTGTTCTCTTCCTCTCACACTTTCTTCCATTCTCTCTCTCTTTCCATCCCTCTTCCATCAGAGACGTCATTCCCTTTCCTCTCGTCCACCCCGTCCTGCCGGTCATCGCCACTGTGACAGCTGCTACAGCCGGCGGTGTAAGGCCCCCGTGGTGATCTCCGTGTCTTGTGTGCTCATCCCCTGCCGCCTTTTGTGTGGAGCCCTGTTCCACATGTGCAAAGAGGGGGAGCATGCGTTCCTCTGCCCCAATGAGAAGGTGCCATGCCTCAACGCCGCCTTCGGCTGTCCAATCATCATGCCCCGTTCCTGGCAGGCGGGCCACCTGCAGGTCTGTCCCGCCAGTGTTGTGTGCTGCTCAATGGAGTGGATCCGCTGGCCAGCCGATGAAGCCTACGCAAACACACACCTCGACGTCCACGCACCCACACACACCCTGCATGAGAACCTGCTGAAGGAGCAGAAGGCAGGAGAACAGTTGGACCTGGCCATGGCCCTGGATGATCAGAGACACCTGTACGCCCGTATGAAGATGAAGACTCTCTACCCAGAGATGATAGAGAAGGTGGAGGGAGAGGAAGAGGAGAAGAAAGAAGATAAGAAAAAGGAGAAGACAGAAGACTGGGCCACAGTGCATCTAAGAAATGGGGCTGATGATGGGTGGAGTGAAGATAGGCCATATCATATCCTATCTGGTAACTGGATTTTCTGGACAAATCCAAAATGTTATTTGAACTTTGTTATAAATTACAATAACTTGTTTTTCCTCATTATTACCCTCTCTCTCCCCGCCAGGCGTTCCAGAAACAGCAGTGACAGACCTTTCAGACTTTTCTTTGGAGAAGGAGGAGGGAGATGTGGGTGTGGAGGAACCAGGGGGAGACATCAGCTCTGACAGATACAACAGGTATGAGAGGATGTTCAATATGGATAAAGGAGGCTGTAATGTGGACAGCAAAAACAGCCGGGGCAGAGCAGGGAAGGAGTGGAACCATTGGATGGAGTTGGAGGAGCAGTCGTGCAGAGAGAAGAAGGAGAGAAGAGATGCAGAAGGGTTGATGGGCGCTCTGCAAGCTCCAGAAGCTCCAGGGGGACCAAGGGGGACCGAGGACAACCGTAATGCCACAGGGATTACAGGTATGGCCCCGTGGCAGGACGGGGTCCTGCAGCGCATGGCCAAGGAGGTCACCCCTCAGGAATTCAACATGTACCTGGTGCACCACGGACGCATGCTGCTCACCTTTGGCCAGATGGATGCCTGCACACCACGGGAAAAAGACTTTGTCTATGGAAACATAGAGCCCATCCCTGTTCAGTCACTGTACTCCTTCAAGGTAAGGGTGGAAGGTAGAAGTGAGGCCTGCATAGACTTCACACACAATGTAAAAATAAGGGCAAGCAGAAACTTGATGCAGTTTTGTTGATTTTTTCTCTCTAAGGCATATGCATGTTCACGTACACACAGATACAAACACTTACATACACAAATCTCTGTAAAGTAATGTCATGTAGTCATGTTACTGTATGTGTTATCAATCATTGTTCCCCTGCAGGTCCCTGTCAGCTACCGTGAGAAGCAGCGTAGTGTCCACTACTATGACGCATCAGCCCGTGCTGAGAGTACCTGGGCCTGTGTGGATACGTCTGACCTGGGGGCATTAGAGGAGTCCTGGTGGACGGACGAGGCTGACAGCACACTACTGGGATACGCAGAGAGAGAGGTCATGGGGCATCAGGTAAGTTATAGCTATCAGAATAGCACAGCAGGTTAAAATAAGTGCAAGTGCTAGGTGCAATAAAATGCTGAACAAAAAAGAGCATACGTTTCACAGCTATCAGAACAGAAATACAATACGTACATCCACAACACATAAAGATATTATAGCGATGTTAACCCAACACTTGGCTACTTTATCAAGTGGTTTGGATCTGTTGGTGTAACAGCTAAGGTGTTGGGTTGACAAGCTAAGGTCCCGGGTTCCATCCCCTGTTGGGAGTAACCCCTGATAAACAATTGATGGAGATTTTAAAAATTTTATTTTACCTTTATTTAACTAGGCAAGTCAGTTAAGAACAAATTCTTATGTTCAATGACAGCCTAGGAACAGTGGGTTAACTGCCTTGTTCAGGGGCAGAACGACAGATTTGTACCTTGTCATCTCTCGGATTCAAACTTGCAACCTTTCGGTCACTAGTCCAACGCTCTACCCACTAGGCTACGCTGCCACCCCATTTCTTGCTATCGCTGCCCAGATAAGGTTCTTGGAGCTGTTCTTGAGCGAGCTGAGATGTCTTTCTCTCTGTCTTCCTGGTTCTAAGATCAGTGAGGAGCGTGGACAGGACGGGCTTTATGTGGACATGGGGATGCAGACCCACTCCTTCAAGACGGCACCGTTCAGACGAGACACGACGTTAGCAGACCTGACAAGGGACAGGCCTCTGAAGCTCAGCCTCCAGCTGCATGTGGACAGCACCTCCAGCCGACACAACAAGGCTAGCTCCGCCTTCACCTTCCTCTGTGGACACTCCTTCCAACGAAGGGAATTCCCCAAACACTTCAGGTATCCCAAAAACGTCAGGTACCCCAAACACTTCCAATGCAAAGAGTTCCCCAAACACTTCAGGTACCTGGGCCCCTGTGATGTCATGTAGCCTTGAGTAGTTGCCCTGATATGGCTGTATAGCCTCCATTGTAATGGTTTCCACACAACTAAAATGAAACATTGTTATCATTATTCAGGAACGTGCACACAGACATTCAGACATGTGCTAGTGGCTGGTTTGAGCAGAGGTGTCCCCTGGCCTACCTGGGCTGCACCTACAGCCAGAGAAGGTTAGAGCCTTTCAAACAACCTGCCACGGTCACCTACAAGTAAGAACCATTCAACTAACTACTCACAACTCATGCTCTGATTGTGGAAGAACCAGTGTTTGTATATAGTTCAGTAGTTGTATTTACAGTCATTTAGTACATCCCCTCCAATTGCAAATGTTTTTTGGAGAGGTGTTTTCATTACCATACCCTAATCCTGGCCTCTGACCCTTTACCTACAGCCAGGAACTGAGCATCTTCAACCTCCGACCCACCATCCCAGCTTCTCAAGGGGAGGGACCAGAGCCCCTTAAACCCTCCAAGTCACAGTCTGCTCCAGAACCTGTCCCAACCCCCAGGAGGAGGCGTTCGAGGGGAGAAGGGGACTGCGATTCTCTGAGTGCTTTGCCATCCGAGGTGCTGTGCCACATGGCCAGCTTCCTGGACAGCCTGTCCCTGTCCCAACTGGCCCTTGTGTCCCGCCTCATGAGAGAGGTGTGTTCCTCTCTGCTGCAGGACAGGGGGATGGTGTCCCTCCTCTGGGAAAAGAAGACCTACAAGTCTGGTGTGGCTAAATGGAAGGCCAAAACGGTAAGAGCACCGGAGTTTACAATGACAACAGTCTGTCGAGTAAGTTAAATGCAGTGAAATGGAAACGTAACCCCCTTCTGTGACTTGCCACATTTCCCATGTTCTCCTCTCTCTCCCTGCCTACCCTCTCCTCTCTTTCCTTTCCTCTCATCTTGTATCGCTCCCCAGGTGTGGGAGTTCAGTCATCTGTTCTCTACAGTAGATTTGTGGCGTTTTATAGACAACGTGCCGTCCATGTCGGAGCACTTGAAGGTTTGTCCCTACTACCAGACCTGGGTACCACCCCAGCCGGTGGCCCTGCCCAGCATGAGTCACCTACAGGGGGGAAAACAGGAGCAGGACAACCAGCAGAGACAGAGCCTGGTTGCTCAGTTCATGGGCAACAGATAGCAGGGAAAAATAGTATTCTGATCCTACCTGACAGCCAGTGCTGGCTGGTGGCACTTGAAATCTGAGCATGGCTGACAATAATGGCTGGAATGGAATAAATGGAATGGTTTCCATGTGTTTGATACAATTCCATCAACTCCATTCAAGCCATTATTATGAGCGAGCCTCCCCTCACCCGCCTCCTCTGCTGACAGTCCGCCCTTGAAGCATGAATAGAACAAATAGAACAAACTATGTGCCAGACATTTTCAGTTACAGAGAATTCAGTTAAAAAGTGTGTTTATTACTAAAACCTTTATTACTAAAAGGTTACTTGCTATCTCACAGTTGGATTTACCAGAATCTCGAAGCAGCTCGAAGAGCTAATCACACACGTCTGTAGGAGACAGACAGGTTGAGTGACGAATGAGGGATTACCTCCCCTCATATTAAAGAGCCATTTGCTTAATCTCTGATCATTCTCGAGCATGCCGAACTTCCTCACACTCTTGCAAGTAAGGGAATGTGGTGAGATATCTCACTCATAATATCAGAGAACTGGGGTAACGCAAGTAACCTTAAGTTATTTTTCAATTATTAGTTTCAATATCTCACAAAAGCCACAATCTCCAAGGTGAGACAATTGTATTGCCGCTGACCTTATGTATAAAGGCAGGGTTGGATAAGAAGGTAACCTGGGCAAACTGTAGGCACGAATGGTGAACTGACAGTGCATCTAGTTCACTAACTCACTTTGCCAACATAAGGGCACCATGTCTGAGGCATTTATAGGAGAGTGTGATGTGTTACACACATAATTGCCCAAGAGGAAGGCAGGTCAGGGCTTAGCGCAATGAATGATACACCTTATGATGGCTTTTGGTGATTGATGCGGGGGAGTTGGGGGGGGGGTCTAAAAATACATGTAGTCCTGCTTTGTGGCATTTCGTGAAGGCTCTATGTTATACTGATCAAACTACAGGTTTTTGTGGGTGTCGATATGGGTGTACTTGTTTGACAGAGCAATTGGATGTCTTTCAGCGATGTTCCTATTGGTGGGTTCATTGCTAAATATACAAGCAAATACATTTTTTCCAGTCTCTGAAAGACTACAACTTGCATTGGGCGGTGCATCATGCTGTAGCCCCCGTCCCTCCCCCAAGGCGGGCTGTTTTAAAAAGGAGATGGACACTTACAACAATCCTTTGGGCAAAACTGAAAGAACTGACCAGATGCTATCAATAAAATTTCAAATAAATGTATTTATAAAGCCCTTTTTACATCAGCCGATGTCACAAAGTGCTATACAGAAACCCAGCCTAAAACCCCAAACAGCAAGCAATGCAGATGTAGAAGTACGGTGGCTCATAACAAGTTAGTGGGTGCCAGTCTAACTAGCTAGCCAACTTCAGCCATGTGCTAACATTTGCTGGTAAACTAAGATTTAAGTGGCTGGTTGTAACATTGTAGCTTGCTATTTAGTAGCTAGCCACACCTACAACTAAAAAGAGAAGAGGTTTTACAATCAAGATACAAAAGATCTCCAATTGTTGATCTCTATTAGACTGGCTAGCCAAGCATACCTAACATGGATATTTCAATATTGTTAGCTTGCTGTTAGCTAACTAGCATCACTAAATTGGCAGCAAGATTGATTGCCAGCTGAGACTGGCTGAGAACCAATTAATCAACCATAGACGATTTATATAGTTGAAGTCGGAAGTTTACATACACCTTCGCCAAATACATTTAAACTCAGTTTTTCACAATTTCTGACATTTAATCCTAGTAAAAAGGATAGGTCAGTTAGGATCATCACTTTATTTTAAGAATGTGAAATGTCAGAATAATAGTAGAGAGAATGATTTATCTCAGATTTTATTTCTTTCATCACATTCCCAGTGGGTCAGAAGTTTCCATACACTCAATTAGTATTTGGTAGTATCGCCTTTACATTGTTTAACCTCTTACATCTACACGTTCCGCTAGCGGAACGTCTGCTCCAATATCCAATGATGGGCGGGGCGCGAAATTCAAACTCCTCTAAATCCGAAAACTTACACTTTTCAAACATATGACTATGTTACAGCTATTTAAAGACAAGACTCTCCTTTATCTAACCAAACTGTCCGATTTCAAAAAGGCTTTACAGCGAAAGCAAAACATTAGATTATGTCAGCAGAGTACCCAGCCAGGAATAATCACACAGCCATTTTTCAAGCTAGCATATCATGTCACATAAACCCAAACCATATCTAAATGCAGCACTAACCTTTGATGATCTTCATCAGATGACACACCTAGGACATTGTGTTATACAATACATGCATGTCTGTTCAATCAAGTTCATATTTATATCAAAAACCAGCTTTTTACATTAGCATGTGACGTTCAGAACTAGCATTCCCACCGAACACTTCCGGTGATTTTACTAAATTACTCACGATAAACGTTCACAAAAAGCATAACAATTATTTTAAGAATTATAGATACAGAACTCCTCTATGCACTCGATATGTCCGATTTTAAAATAGCTTTTCGGATGAAGCACATTTTGCAATAATGTAAGTACATAGCCCGGCGTTACAGGGCTAGCTATTTAGACACCCACCCAGTGTAGCCTTCACCAAAATCACATTTCCTATAAGAAAAATGTTCTTACCTTGCTTGTTCTTCATCAGAATACACTGCCAGGACTTCTACTTCAATAACAAATGTAGGTTTGGTCCCAAATAATCCATCGTTATATCCAAACAGCGACGTTTTGTTCGTGCGTTCTAGACACTATCCCAACGCTAAATCTCGGCCACGAGCATGACGCAAAATATGACAAAAAATTTCGAAATATTCCATTACCGTACTTCGAAGCATGTCAACCGCTGTTTAAAACCAATATTTATGCAATTTATCTCGTAGAGAAGCGATAATATTCCGACCGGGAATCTGCCTGTCTGTAAACTGAGGAAAAAACCAAAAGCCGGGGGCGGGGCGTGTCACGCGCCTAAGGCTTAGTCCATTGACTGACCACTCAGCATTTGCTCTCGTGTGCTTCAGCCAGGGCTTTGAATGACATCATTCCTGTTTTTCCCGGGCTGTGAGACTCCATTGTTGACGTGAGAAGTGTCACGTAAGAGCAGAGATCCTTTGTAAACGACAGAGATAATAAAGAAGGGCAAGAAATGTTCAGACAGGGTACTTCCTGAACAGAAGCATCTCAGGTTTTTGCCTGCCATAGGAGTTCTGTTATACTCACAGACACCATTCAAACAGTTTCAGAAACTTTGGAGTGTTTTCTCTCCAAAGCTAATAATTATATGCATATTCCAGTTTCTGGTCAGGACTAATAATCAGATTAAATCGGGTACGTTTTTTATCCAGCCGTGAAATTACTGCCCCCTAGATGTAACAGGTTAACTTGGGTCAAACGTTTTGGGTAGCCTTCCACAAGCTTCCCACAATAAGTTGGGTGAATTTTGGCCCATTACTCCTGACAGAGCTGGTGTTACTGAGTCAGGTTTGTAGGCCTCCTTGCTCGCACAGGCTTTTTCAGTTCAGCCCACACATTTTCTATAGGATTGAGGTCAGGGCTTTGTGGTGGCCACTCCAATACCTTGACTTTGTTGTCCTTAAGCCATTTTGCAACAACTTTGGAAGTATGCTTGGGGTCATTGTCCATTTGGAAGACCCATTTGCGACCAAGCTTTAACTTCCTGACTGAGATGTTGCTTCAATAAATCCACATAATTTTCCTCCCTCATGATGCCATCTATTTTGTGAAGTGCACCAGTCCCTCCTGCAGCAAAGCACCCCCACAATATGATGCTACCACCCCCGTGCTTCACGGTTGGGATGGTGTTCTTCGGCTTGCAAGCCTCCCCCCTTTTCCTCCAAACATAACAATGGTCATTATGGCCAAACAGTTCTATTTTTGTTTCATCAGTCCAGAGGACATTTCTCCAAAAAGTACGATATTTGTCCCCATGTGCAGTTGCAAACCATAGTCTGGCTTTTTTATGGTGGTTTTGAAGCGGTGGCTTCTTCCTTGCTGAGCGGCCTTTCGGGTTATGTCAACATAGGACTCGTTTTACTGTGGATATAGATACTTTTGTACCTGATTCCTCCAGCAACTTCACAAGGTCCTTTGCTGTTGTTCTGGGATTGATTTGCACTTTTCGCACCAAAGTACGTTCATCTCTAGGAGACAGAATGCATCTCTTTCCTGAGCGGTATGACGGCTGCGTGGTCCCATGTTGTTTATACTTGCGTACTATTGTTTGTACAGATGAACATGGTACCGTCAGGCATTTGGAAATTGCTCCCAAGGATGAACCAGACTTGTGGAGGTCTGCAATTTTGTTTCTGAGGTCTTGGCTGATTTCTTTTGATTTTCCCATGATGTCAAGCAAAGAGGCACTGAGTTTGAAGGTAGGCCTTGAAATACCTCCACAATACACCTCCAATTGACTGAAATTATCAGAAGCTTCTAAAGCCGTGACATAATTTTCTGGAATTTTCCAAACGGTTTAAAGGCACAGTCAACTCAGTGTATATAAACTTCTGACCCACTGGATTTGTGATACAGTGAATTTTAAGTGAAATAATCTGTCTGTAAACAATTGTTGGAAAAATGACTTCTGTCATGCACAAAGTAGATGTCCTAACCGACTTGTCAAAACTATAGTTTGTTATCAAGAAATTTGTGGAGTGGTTTAAAAACGAGTTATAATGACTCCAACCTAAGTGTATGTAAACTTCCAACTTCAACTGTAGATATTCATCATTGATACCAACACACAAACAGACAATGAGTTAGCTATAGCCCCCCCAAAAAATTATGCAGACAAGGGTGAAATAGATGGCTATTTGGTAACATTAGCTAGCTTACGTTAGCTAATGTCAGTCAAAGATAGACCGAACAAACAAACATGTTTAGTCTGATGATGGTAGCTACCAGTCTAACAGTGACTACCATGGCATAGGTGACATGGATTGACTATGTGTATATCAAAAGATAGCTAAATGATTTAGCTGATGGCTTTCAGAGTTCAGGACTGTAACGTTAGCTAGCTAGGTAACTTACCCAGCTAGGATCGCAAGCTAGGTAACTTTTGTTGTGAAGGAAAAAAAAGTCAGCCGTCGTTGAAATGGATTCCCCATCAGTTCAGCGTTAAAATCCCTCTGATAAGCTTTGGTCACTGCATCATTCTTGGTAGCCGCAAACCACTGGCAGAATCGGGGTGAATCTCTGGTAGGTAGAATGGTGAAAGATAACAAATGTTCGTGCTTGTTTGTAATTAGCACAAAGGCCCAGAACACCACATGGGCATGATGACAAAAATTTGTGAATATCAAACGTTTTCAAAACTGTTTTGGTTATTCAAGGTAAACAACGGCATTATTCAAGTTTGTGGCTTCGCCCCCTCTACCTAGTGGGTGGTATCAGCATTCGCTCTGAATGCCGGACTTTATGGTTCACTATGAGCAGACGAATACACAGGGAGTCGAAACCTTCCGATTCTACCAGTCAAATGAAAATGTGCTAGTTCTAGCTTGTATCTTGGATAATTGTGATGTTTATGATAAAAACATAATGACTAAGTGCCGTGGCAGAGCCAGGGTGAAATTCCCCTTTAAAGGAGACATATTTCATCTTTACGCTTTCCAACGGCTCAAAAGGCTGCTGTGAAATCGCCTCAAGCACAATAGACAAATCCACTTGTTTCCATACAGTGAGCGTGCATAAGGAGCCCTAGCACTCTGGATAGTCTCAATGATTCTGAGAGGCAGGCCTGTTGTATCCAGATTTAACCTCTCACGGGCCAGACCCAGAGGGCCAAGGTGTCGGGCTGAGGGTGGATAATCTCTCCTTTCGCTTGGTTCGCTTGCGTGACAGGAGTTGCCAAAGCTCATTGCACAGCAGGAGAGCTATCCAGAGCTTGCCATGCCATCAAGGGGCTACCAAGATGAGGGCTGAGGGGAGGAAAAGTGTAAAGCAATACCCTCAGTCAAGGGTGTGCCAGCACATCCACCCCAGTAGTGTGAAGAAGAACAGGCAGTGACCATATTACCTCAACCGACCATATGTGACACGATTCAGGAAACTAGGCGTATGTTGCAAGTTACGGCTTCACAGGAGAGCTGTTTGAACATAAAAAATATTATTTTTCATCAAAATGCATTTTTTTTGCCAGAAATGCCTTCTCGAACATGTGAACTTTCATGTGCCTTAATATCAAACTTGTATGCCATCTGTAAATACAAATAAAAAATTTAAATTATGAGCCAAGTTGGTTTAGCCACAAAAGAAGTGAGCAACCTTCCCGCTAGCCATGATTGGCTGAGATAATGAGTGGGCTGGACATGCCAAGAGATGAGTTTCGATTGGTCTACAATATAGCATGCGTCTGTCTACTGGAGCTGGTCAGTATGTTTAGGTAATCATGTCAAACACTGCTTTAAAAAAATGATTGTGTAGTAAAACTGCATGAATCTAATGTCAAGTTAAAGTGTACTGTTAGCTAGCTCGCTAGCTAACGTTACAGTGAGGGAAAAAAGTATTTGATCCCTTGCTGATTTTGTACGTTTGCCCACTGACGAAGAAATGATCAGTCTATAATTTTAATGGTAGGTTTATTTGAACAGTGAGAAACAGAATAACAACAAAAAATGCAGAAAAACGCATGTCAAAAATGTTATAAATTGATTTGCATTTTAATGAGGGAAATACGTTTTTCACCCCCTCTCAATCAGAAAGATTTCTGGCTCCCAGATGTCTTTTATACAGGTAACGAGCTTAGATTAGGAGCGCACTCTTAAAGGGAGTGCTCCTAATCTCAGTTTGTTACCTGTATAAAAGACACCTGTCCACAGAAGCAATCAATCAATCAGATTCCAAACTCTCCACCATGGCCAAGACCAAAGAGCTCTCCAAGGATGTCAGGGACAAGATTGTAGACCTACACAAGGCTGGAATGGGCTATAAGACCATCGCCAAGCAGCTTGGTGAGAAGGTGACAACAGTTGGTGCGATTATTCGCAAATGGAAGAAACACAAAAGAACTGTCAATCTCCCTCGGCCTGGGGCTCCATGCAAGATCTCACCTCGTGGAGTTGCAATGATCATGAGAACGGTGAGGAATCAGCCCAGAACTACACGGGAGTATCTTGTCAATGATCTCAAGGCAGCTGGGACCATAGTCACCAAGAAAACAATTGGTAACACACTACGCCGTGAAGCACTGAAATCCTGCAGTCGCCGTGTTTGGAGGAGGAGGAATGCTGCCTATGACCCCAAGAACACCATCCCCACCGTCAAACATGGAGGTGGAAACATTATGCTTTGGGGGTGTTTTTCTGCTAAGGGGACAGGACAACTTCACCGCATCAAAAGCCAGGGCATTGAAAATAGGTCATGGATGGGTATTCCAGCATGACAATGACCCAAAACACACGGCCAAGGCAACAAAGGAGTGGCTCAAGAAGAAGCACATTAAGGTCCTGGAGTGGCCTAGCCAGTCTCCAGACCTTAATCCCATAGAAAATCTGTGGAGGGAGCTGAAGGTTCGAGTTGCCAAACGTCAGCCTCGAAACCTTAATGACTTGGAGAAGATCTGCAAACTGGTGGCCAAGTACCAGAAATGCCTGACCTCTGTGATTGCCAACAAGGGTTTTGCCACCAAGTACTAAGTCATGTTTTGCAGAGGGGTCAAATACTTATTTCCCTCATTAAAATGCAAATCAATTTATTACATTTTTTGGCATGCGTTTTACTTGATTTCTTTGTTATTCTGTCTCTCACTGTTGAAATAAGCCTACCATTAAAATTATAGACTGATTATTTCTTTATCAGTGGGCAAATGTACAAAATCAGCAGGGGATCAAATACTTTTTTCCCTCACTGTATGTGTATGCTCTCCACTTCTGGAGGACCGAGTTTTGAAATCAGTGGAATTCGAGTATGATAGCTAAGGAGATGGAGAAAACACCAGTCTCGATTACATCGTCAAACTAAGGAAACCATGCATGACATCAGACAGGAGACGCATCCAACCATGATGTATACTGGTAAGATTTTCAGATATTACATGCTTCTAATTTTGACAGAAAGTGGTTTCATTTCAACTGTACTGTTAGCTAGCTAACGTTAGCTGGCTGGGTCGATAGCTAACTTTATGTGTGTGATCTTATTCTTCGTATCTCAGATACATTTGCATGACTAGTTATAGCCATAGAACCTGGTTGGTTAGCTACATGCAGATTCATGCAGGGTCATGAGTTGTGATTATGGTCCATTGTTTAGCTAGCTAGCTACATGTCATAACAAAAGACTACACTCTAATTTTGTATTTTTATTTCAAGTTAAAGTGTACTGTTAGCTGGCTGGCTCGCTAACTAAAGTCGTTACGTCATGCGCTGGGATTCATTGTTTACCTATCTAGTTATGTTTCATAACAAAAGACTCATCTAAGTGTGCCAGAGCACAGAATAATTGATGCATTTTTAAACGCTCAACATCCGTTGAATATGTCCGGTGTCAGTAAACGTCGTCAACAAAGCGTAATTCTATTAATGCCAGCAGCACAGTTACAGTCACCAACGCTCTGGATAACATGAAAAAAGCCTAACCAGCTCTGCTAAGGTGAGTAAAATGGTTAGAGTGGGGTGTTGTCTCATTATGTGTCTGGAAGTCAACTTTCAAAGCAGAATTACTTTCCCATTGTTTCCTCAATTTTACAAGAGAGCCCTGTATAGATTACAATAACAACTACATAATAAAACAACATACACATGTGTATAAAACAATATTATTCAGCACACAATAAACCAAAATAAACATATTTAGTAAAATGCAGTCTAAGACACTGCATCTCAATGCTAGAGGTGTCACTACAGACCCTGGTTCGTTCCCGGGCTGTATCACAACCGGCCGTGATCAGGAGTCCCATAGGGCGGCGCACAATTGGCCCAGCATTGTCCGTGTTAGGGAAGGGTTTGGCTGGGGTAGGCCATCATTGTAAGTAAGTATTTGTTCTTAACTGACTTAAATAAAATAAACAAAGTGTAGCCCACAGCCATATGGCATAGCCATATCAGGACCTAACATAAGGACAACTCAGAGTATGCTATTCTATTCTTCATATCATGTTTCTTTAGTCTTGTCTAAAATAAATAATGGATGTATTGTGATGGTGTAGGCTATGGATGTATTAGACTTTTTAAAATGTAGATGTTCCAAAGGTCTGCATCAGTGGGTTGTGTGGAAGCCAGGAGCTGCTAGATTTGTTTATGTTAATTAATGGTCAATTACCATGAGACCGACAGTTATTTGCTTGACAATCACCGGCTGACAAAATTTCGTGACCTTCACAGCCCTACCTGGGACATGAGTCGCGCATAGTGCATAGTGGCAGTAGGTGTGCTCTGCTCCACAGAATAATCCTGACAAATAACCTGTGTAACCGCATGGAGCGAGTGCCATTCTGGCCGTTGATGTACGCCACCACAATCGTATTGTCCGTTTTGATCAAGACCTGACAATTCCCAAGGGAGGGTCGAAAGTGTCTCAGAGCAAGAAACACTGTCAGCAATTTGAGTTAGTTTATATGATGAAAGTGGTGTTGTGGGTTCCACATAGGGCTCTTCACAGGTCAAAAAATGTGGACCTGTTCCAAAATGGACAAGTGGTTTTCCCACCGGATAGGCATAAATTACTTTTTAAAAAACAGATCATTAGCATTATATAAGCATTATATTGTTCGATTAAAGGAGTAACTCTGGTAGACTTTAACAAATTTTCCTCACCACAAGCACAGCTGTAGGAGTCAGTTTTGAGTGCCGGTGCGTACTGCCCATACTGCAGCATTAGATTACATTTATTTATTTTCTCGGCCTCCTTGGTTTTTCCTTTTCATGGTTTGAATGCGAGTAACATAGTACTTCTATTATATCGTGACAAACACAACAGTACTGTTGGTACTTAATTTGGTCAAAGAAAATGGCTCCACAGAATTAAACAAAATACTTTTCATATTAAAAGAACTGGTTGAAACCTTTACAAATGTTTTAACAGGTTATATTGCAGCAATTACCAACAAAGGCAAATGCCTACTGTACCCAATAATTTACATAAATACTTCAATAGGCTAATGATATTTGCTTTACAACAGGCATACTTACAACCTTTCTTAAACTAAATACGGAGCACAAAATTAAAAAGACAAAACATTTTCAACAGAATGAAACAAAACACATTGAGCATATTTAAAGAACAGGTTTAGATTAATAAATATGCCTACAATAATAATAATAATAATAATAATAATAATATACAATAAATGTAAGAAAAAAAATTGCATCAAACCTGAATAGCGAGTTGCACACAGTCCATTTGGCCAAACCAAAGTTCTTCTCACTTTGTCCACTACAATATTCAAACTTGTCCCCATGGACATTCCCCTTACCGGCTTCTTTTCACTATACTCTTTCTCCACTAACTTTAGTTTTACTTCAATGAAAAAGACCTCCGTCTAAGCATTCAGCAATAGCCTAGGCTAAGCCAAGGTTCTCTCTCTCTCCTCAGCAGCAGGTGCACGTGAAGTTAGCGGCCGGTACAAGTTTTAGCTGGACCTACTATACGTTTTATTTACTGTCAATTGACTGACGCAGATACAGTGCCTTCATAAAGTATTCACACCCCGTGACTTTTCCCATATTGTGTTGTTACAAAGTGGGATTAAAATTGATTTAATTGTCATTTTTGTCAACAATCTACACAAAATACTCTGTGATGTCAAAGTGGAAGACAAGTTCTAACATTTAAAAAAATATGTTTATATGTAAAATTAAACACTAATATATCTTGATTAGAGAAGTATTCAACACCCTGGGTCAATACATGTTAGAATCATCTTTGGCAGCGATTACAGCTGTGAGTCTTTTGGGGGTAAATCTCTCTAAGAGCTTTGCATACTTGGACTGTACAATTTTTGCACATTCTTTTTTTCTCCAAATTATTCAAGCTCAAGTTGCTTGTTGATCATCGCTAAACAGCCATTTTCAAGTCTTGCTATATATTTTCAAGCCAGTTTAAGTCAAAACTCTGTAACTAGGCCATTCAGGAACATTCAGTGTCATCTTAGTAATTGGCCTTTTGTTTTAGGTTATTGTCCTGCTGAAGGTGAATTTGTCTCCCAGTATCTGTTGGAAAGCAGACTGAACCAGGTTTTCCACTAGGATTTTGCCAGTGCTTAGCTCTATTCCATTTATTTTTATCCACCCCCCAAAAATCCCTAGTCCTTGCTGATGACCAACATACCCATAACATGACACAGCCACCACGATGCTTGAAATATGAAGAGTGGTATTCAGAGATGTGTGTTTTTGGATTTGTCTCATACATAATGCTTTGTATTCAGGACATAAAGTTAATTTCTTTGCTAAGTTGTTTGCAGTTTTACTTTAGTGCTATTACAAACAGAATGCATGTTTTTGAATATTTGTATTCTGTACAGGCTTTCTTCTTCTCACTCTATCATTTAGGTTAGTATTGTGGAGTAACTTCAATGCTGTTGATCCATCCTCAGTTTTCTCCTATCACAGCTGTTAAAATCTGTAGCTGTTTAATAGTCACCATTGGCCCCATGGTGAAATCCCTGAGCGGTTTCCTTCCTCTCCGGCAACTGTGTTAGGAAGGATGCCTGCATCGTTCTACTGACTGGGTGTATACCATCCAAAGTGTAATTGATAAATTCACCATGGTCGAAGGGATATTCTGTCCTACCAACAGATGCCCTTCTTTGTGAGGCATTGGAAAACCTCCCTGGTCTTTGTGGTTGAATCTGTGTTTGAAATTCACTGCTCGACTGAGGGACCTTACAGATAATTGTATGTGTGGGGTACAGAGATGAGGTGGTCATTCAAAAATCATGTTAAACACTATTATTGTACACAGAGTGAGTCCATGCAACTATTATTTGACTTACTAAGCACATTTTTAGTCCAGATCTTAGTGCCTTGCAAAATTAGTTTTTCCTATTTTGTTGCATTACAACCTGTAATTTAAATTGATTTTTATTTGGATTTCATGTAATGGACATACACAAAATAGTCCAAATTGGTGAAGTGAAATTAAAAAAAACTTGTTTTAAAAAATTATCAAAACTGAAAAGTGTTGCGTGCATATGTATTCACACCCTTTGCTATCAAGCCCCTAAATAAGATCTGGTGCAACCAATTACCTTCAGAAGTCACATAATTAGTTAAATAAAGTCCACCTGTGTGTAATCTAAGTGTCACCTGATCTCAGTATATACACACCTGTTCTGAAAGGCCCCAGAGTCTGCAACACCACTAAGCAAGGGGCGCCACCATGAAGATCAAGGAGCTCTCCAAACAGGTCAGGGACAAAAGTTGTGGAGAAGTACAGATCAGGGTTGAGTTATAAAAAATATCAGAAACTTTGAACAGCTCACAGAGTACCATTAAATCCATTATTAAAAAATGGAAAGAATATGGCACCACAACAAACCTGCCAAGAGAGGTTTATGGTACCTGCCCACCAAAACTCACGGACCAGGCAAAGAGGGCATTAATCAGAGAGGCAACAAAGAGACCAAAGTTAACCCTGAAGGAGCTGCAAAGCTCCACAGCGGAGATTGGAGTATCTGTCCATAGGACCACTTTAAGCCGTACACGCCACAGAACTGGAATTTACGGAAGAGTGGCCATAAAAAAGCCATTGCTTAAAGAAAAAAAGAATCCACCATGTTTGGTGTTCGCCAAAAGGCATGTGGGAGACTCCCCAAACATATGGAAGAAGGTACTCTGGTCAGATGAGACTAAAATTTCGCTTTTCGGCCATCAAGGAAACTGCAAACCCAACCCCTCTCATCACCCCGAGAACACCATTCCATCCCAGCATCATGCTGTTTTTCATCTCAGGGACTGGGAAACTGGTCAGAATTTAAGGAATGATGGATAGGGCTAAATACAGGGAAATTCTTGAGGGAAACCTGTTTGTCTTCTAGAGATTTGAGACTGGGACGGAGGTTCACCTTCGAGCAGGACAATGACCCTAAGCGTATTGCTAAAGCAACACTCAAGTGGTTTTAGGGGAAACATTTAAATGTCTTGGAATGGCCCAGTCAAAGCCCAGACCTCAATCCAATTGAGAATCTGTGGTATGACTTAAAGATTGCTGTACACCAGTGGAACCCATCCAACTTGAAGGAGCTGGAGCAGTTTTGCTTTGAAGAATGGGCAAAAACTCCAGTGGCTAGATGTGCCAAGCTTATATACCCCAAGAGACTTGCAGCTGTAATTGCTGCAAAAGTTGGCTCTACAAAGTATTGACTTTGTGGGGTGAATAGTTATGCATGCTCAAGTTCAGTTTTTTTGTCTTATTGCATGTTTGTTTCATAATAAAAAATATTTTGCATCTTCAAAGTGGTAGGCATGTTGTGTAAATCAAATGATACAAACCCTCAAAAAATCTATTTTAATTCCAGGTTGTAAGGCAACAAAATAGAAAAAATGCCAAGGGGGGTGAATACTTTCTCAAGGCACTGTATTTGGCTTGCCATAACAAAGGGGTTGAATACTTAAAAGATATTTCAGCTTTTCATTTTTAATTAATTTGTAAAAATATCTAAAAACATAATTTCACTTTGACATTATGGGGTATTGTGTGTCGGCCAGTGACACACTATCAATTTATTACATTTTAAATTCAGGCTGTAACAGAACAGAATGTGGAAAAAATCAAGGGGTGTGAATCCTTTTGAAGGCACTGTAACAAGCTTGCGCAGTTTTCATCACCTCACACATTAAACACGTCCAAACAAAGGTGATTCTAACATGTATTGACCCAGGGTGTTGAATACTTCTCTAATCAAGATATATTAGTGTTTCATTTTTCATATATATATATATATATATATATATATATATATTTTTTTTTTAAATGTTAGAACTTGTCTTCCACTTTGACATTAGAGTATTTTGTGTAGATCGTTGACAAAAATGACAATTAAATCAATTTTAATCCCACTTTAACACAACAAAATATGGGAAAAGTCACGGGGTGTGAATACTTTCTGAAGGTACTGTAACAAGCTTGTGCAGTTCTCATCACCTCACACATTAAACGTGTCCAATCGGTGTGTAAATACATTTTAGTTGCACATATGAGACCTGTGGTAATTATATCAGACCCAACCCAAAGTACTAATTTAGGACCAGGATCTCAGAATTTCGGGTCTGTTGGACCCGTGAAGACCCCTAGTTCCACACTCCGTTTATTGCATTGCTCTAATGATCTGCACCCCAGTTCGAGAGTGATGCATCTGGCGTCACCACTTTTCTTGTTGCCACTATCCCTAGGGGAGTAACAAGAACGAAGATTGAGGTGCTCTTCCAGTGACAGAGAGCCAAGAGATATGCGGAGGTCACATTTATATGAAGATTGAGGTGATGCCGTGTACACAGACACTGGGCAAACATCCATTGTTGGAAGTCTCTCATCCTCTGTAGTCCGAGGTACTACTGAGATGGTGGATGCCATCAACCCCGGTACTCTGAGGCACATCCTGAATGTGACCGAGTGCTCCCTGTGGAACAGGTAGAGGCACTGTCGAAAAGATGCGATGCGGTTGCCCGAGAGTGTTGCCTGATAAGAGAGAATCAGGCATTACGCCTAGGTATTCCATCAAAGATGGACCTATTATATTGACAAAATAGTCAATTGACTGCTTTAACAATGGAAATGCATGCTCCCAAAGATGGAAGGCCGGCAGGAGGAGGCGAGATCAGTTGGGACCGATCTAGCCAATGAGAGGGCAGATACATCTGTGAACAACAGGCACAAGTCCGATATAAAGTGATGCCACTTGCTTATATTAATGCATTCGTAACAACATTACAAAACTTCTATTTGGTCAAATAAGCCTCACTTAGCAAATTAGAAATTACATTTTTTGTTTACCAAATTCAACACTCTCTCATTGACCTCCATACAAAAATTATTTTCATGTACAGATGTTGGGTGGAGTAAAATAAAACCTTTTGCTTCACTTCTTCCTCTCGGATTCTATTCTCTGTGATTAATCTTGAACCCTAGCTCGAAGAGGTGGGTTACTAGAGAATTCATGTCTCATACTGCTTGCTCCCGTGATGGGGAGCAAAGCAGGTAATCCTCTATGCAGGTGGAGACTCTCAGCCACTTGTTTTGTTTGGGGAGCTCGTGCTAGCCCGAACGGAACAGCGAGGTATTTATAGGCTGTGCGTTGAAAAGCAACCATTAGAAGCCTCCTGTGTGCTGGCAGCATGCTTATGTGAAAATAAACGTCCTGCAGGTCGACTGTTGTGATCCAGTTGCCTCAACGAATAGAGCGAGACAACACGATGAACATAAGCATACGGAACGTGAACTTCTTCAGATAGTAGCCCATGGGTCGGTAGTCTCTCGCTCACCCTTTGGTGGCGATGGAGCTAGTCATTTTTATTGTATTTTTGCTATGTGTTGGTAGCAAACGGCTGGATACAGGAAATACTTTTTTGAATTGAAAAGGGCAGTGTTGACACACTGGAACATGGAGACAGTGTTTGGTGGCGACTGACAATTAGTCTTCCTACCCCTGCTGCTTCAACTAGAGCCAGGGGGAGAGCCGTAGCACGTTAGGCACTCGGGGGTAGAGTCGATTCCCTCTGTCTTCCTTGACAGCGAACACATGAGAATGGGTCACAGCACAAGGAAGGGTTTTAGGAGCACAGGTGCTGTACTGTGCTCCACCCGATAGGTGGCAGGCCAGAACATGGGGTGAACTGCTGACTGCCCTTCTGCCGCAGGGGGCGTACCCATAGATCGAGCACCCCTTCTTCCCTCCAAGGGAATCAAATAAGTGGACCTTGATGCGGCTGCAGTGAAGGACCGTTTTCCCCACTGTCGGCCACTGCTTAGTGATTTCAAACTGTAAGGTCAATGCCTGCTGCGTCGCTGTGTGGTCAGTGCCCTGGTGCCATCGAATTGCCCTCTCCCTGCCACGTTGGGCTGCCCTGCCAGCAGAAAAATCCCTATAATGGACGCATGACTGGGGGTCGTCAAGCGTTGCTTCCACTTGTTCAAGATCCAAGCACACGACACACAAGGGGTGCATGTCCTTGCCTGATATGGTTGCCCCGCATGGACACGCATGTGCTGGTTGGGGCTCCCTCATTCGCCACTCGACCTGTCTGTCTCCGACAGACGTGTGTGATTGGTTCTTCTAGATGCTTAGAGATTGTAATGAATCCCGCTGTGAGATATTGAAACTATTGATTGAAAGAGAACCAACACATTTCAAACAGATAGCCTGCTGTGCACCTTATACTCTGTTGCTCAGCATTGTGAACTGTTGCCAATTTAGATTTCTTGAAGATTTATTCCTCAAAGATTTATTTCTCCATCATGTGATATAGAAAAGGTATAATTTGCATTTATAATATACATTATTAATAGATCATTGCATTGCGTTATGATGGGTGGATGACAGTCAATTATTGTGCACTGTTAAAATTAAGGGATTTTTAACACCAAACTAGTGGCAATTGAGTTGCCACCAACGTGAAGGAGACAAAACCTTCACTTTGCTGGAGTATTTAAACACATCCTCCTGAGATGTTTATTTAATGGTGTGTTGAAACACCACTTAATCAAGTGTTGTGCAACACCTTGCCAGGGACTGAGAGCACTACTGGAAATGGTTGAAAATAGTGTTTTGGTGTTGAAGAGTTCTGTTCAGTGGAGAATTAGATCTCTTCTTCTGCAGCATTTAAATGTTGAACATTGATTTATGCATCTGATCATTTGCCAGTTTAACCCATTTTGTCAGGCATTGTTGAGCAGTGTTCAATCCACCAGCAGTAACTAGCTGTTTTACAGCAAACATTGCAGGATAGTGTATTTGTCTCTAACATTAAAAGTTGGAAATGTGGGAATGGGTCGTCTCATCATTGAATGTCATTTTTCCTGTAGGTTTTTATATCCGTTCATCATGATCCATTGTTCATCATGATCCATTACACCGCATGGCACAACAATAAGCTGATTAAAACAGAAACAGAAGTATACTTTTCTTTCTTCAGCCGTGCATACAACATTGTGTATAATAATCATAAAACCCACAATCCTCTTAAAACAGAGTCATGTGGCAAGATAGGAAGTGCAAGGACTTTCAATGAGTTCAATCACTCAATTTTCTGGCTTTGGTCATCCTCATAAATGAGACTTACACTTCGGGCAACATGTTAAGTTGGATTTATTCTTAAATTTGTAGGTAAAATGAAAATAACAAATCTTAACAAATGACTTTCATTCATTTTTAAGTATATGTTGTAAAATAGTAAATAATGACTACTTCTCAGAAAAAGAGGGAAACAAGGTTGTCCACTATCAGTTTATCTATTTATTATGGGCATCGAAATGTTAGCTATTAAAATTATTTCCAACAATAATATCAAGGGGCAAAAAATCCAGGGCTTAAAAACAAAAGGTGTCATTGTACGCTGACGACTCATGTTTTCTTTAAAATCTGTAATATGGATCCCTGCATAGCCTCATGGAGGATTTAGATAATTTGTCCAACCTCTCTGAATTACAACCGAACTATGATAAGTGTACCGTATTATGTATTGGTTCACAAAAATATATAACTTTTACATTACCGTGTAGTTTATCAATAATAATGTTCTGACGGTGGACATACTCAGTATTCATATCCCAAAAGAAAGCAAAGATCTCACTACAATACATTTTAACAGAAAGTTATCAAAAATAGATACGATGCTACCATGGAATGGAAAATAGCTGTCTGTGGAAAATTCACCCTGATTAATTATTTAGTCATATCCCAGTTTACCATTTTTTTTATGGCCCTGCCTACACCGGACGACTTGTTTAAAAAAAGAATTTCTTAAAATCCCACTTTATTTGCAACTGCAAGTCAGAAAAAATGTAATGGGCCTATTAATATAATTCATATGAATTCGGAGGACTGAAATTATTAAATATTAAAGCATTGAACCTCTCACTAAAGTTGTACTTAAATCTGAACTGGTTTTCCAGCAGATTAGTAAGAATGGCTCACTTTGTTAAAAAATTGAATTTTTCCCTTTATTCAGATTACAACCTCTCCCTTTCGGTTATTTGAAAATGAAATCTCCAGAATATCGACATTTTTAAAACAAGCCATAGAAAGCTGGTTGCAATTTCAGTTTAATCCACCAGAAAATACAGAACAAATATTATGGTTAAAAAAATAAAAATGGTATCATATTTGTTAATGATATAATAAATAGGACTGTTGGAGTTGTCACACATGCAGCAAAAAAATATATATGGAAATATCTGCGCTATCCAAAATTACAACCAACTGATTGCAGCATTACCACAAAAATGAAAGAAGCACGGGAAAAGGTAAGGAACTTGTCTGTCGGCCCTTCATACTACCATCCAAGCTCTGCAGATTTTGCTGTGAAGAGACAGAATCATTAGATCACTTGTTTTGGTACTGACCATATGTAGCTTTTTTTGGTCGCAGGTTCAGGAAAGGCTAAAGAATTGCAACATTTACCTGGAGCTAACTCTGCAAATAGCACTGCTGGGTGACCTGAAAAGCCATAATCAATTGATCAATAATATAATACAAACCTAAAAATGTTAATCTTTAATTTACAATCTGTAGGAACTAAGAATAGAAGGGTTCGGAACTTTTGTGAAACATTACAGCACAGTTGAAAAATATATAGCAATTAGAGATAGATGGGAGGGGTTGAGGGTAGATGAAGGGTGGTACTAAAAACAAATAAAAAAGCTATGTCAAATATGTATGTTTAAGATGGAAGTAGAAGCCTAAGTATTGTTGTCCATTAGTTTACTCCAATTAGGGGAGGGGTGGTTGGGTTAGGGAAAAATATAAGGGGAACTGGAAATGATGCAGACAATTACATTGATAGAGCACACAATTGATCTGCAATATTAAAGCTGATCTACCCCTAAAAAAAGTAAACATGTATTAAAAAAAAGAAAAAACATGTATTTCTTTTTTTTTTACAATTTCAATTCACCCCAGATTTTTTTTTACAGTGTGGCTGAGTGTGTATAATTCTAATACAATTCAGATTAAATGTACCATCTTATTCAATCAAACAAATGTATTTATAAAGCCCTTTTAGGTCAGCAGATGTCACAAAGTGCTTATCCTCTCTAGGGTAGGGGGCAGTATTTGCACGGCCGGATAAAAAACATACCCGGTTTAATCTGGTTATTACTACTGCCCAGTAACTAGAATATGCCTATAATTGTTTGATTTGGATAGAAAACACCCTAAAGTTTCTAAAACTGTTTGAATGGTGTCTGTGAGTATAACAGAACTCATGTGGCAGGCAAAAACCTGAGAAGATTCCAAACAGGAAGTGCCCTCTGACCATTTCTTGGCCTTCTACACTCTCTTTATTGAAAACTGAGGATCTCTGCTGTAACGTGACACTTCCTATGGCTCCCATAGGCTCTCAGAAGGCGGCAGAACGTTGAATGATGACTTTGCAGGCCATGGCTGAAAAACAGTAGCGCATTTGGTAAGTGGTCGATCAGAGAACAATGAGACTGGTGCGCGCATGGATGTTAAGAGTCCATTTTAGATTTTTAGTCTTTGAACGAAAACAGGGTTTCCTGGTCGGAATATTATCGCTTTTTTACGAGAAAAATCGCATAAAAATTGATTTTAAACTGCGTTTGACATGCTTCGAAGTACGGTAATGGAATATTTAGAATTTTTTTGTCACGATACGCGCCGGCGCGTCACCCTTCGTTACCCTTCGGATAGTTAGGAGCCGGATTCGGCAGTATTTGCACGGCCGGATAAAAAACGTACCCAATTTAATCTGGTTACTACTCCTGCCCAGTAACTAGAATATGCATATAATTAGTAGATTTGGATAGAAAACACTCTAAAGTTTCTAAAACAGTTTGAATGGTGTCTGTGAGTATAACAGAACTCATATGGCAGGCCAAAACCTGAGAAGATTCCATGCAGGAAGTGGAAATCTGATTTGTGGAATCACCTTCAACACTTTGCCTATGAAACACACCGTGAGTTCGGATTCATTTAGCACTTCCTAAGGCTTCCACTAGATGTCAACAGTCTTTACAAAGTGGTTTGAGTGTTCTATGGTAGAAACTGACCGAAAGAGAGGCTTGGAAAGTTGGTCATAGAGGGAGGGCCATTACTACTATGACGCGGGCGCCCATGGGTACCCTTTTGTTCCGAAACGTTTAGTAAGACAATGCAATCGTCTGCCTTGAATATTATTGAAGCTTTGATTGAAAAAGGCCCTAAAAATTTATGTTATACAACGTTTGACATGTTTGAATGAACGTAAATATATATTTTTTGCACATTCGTGACGACAAGTCCGGCGCGCCTCATACGTTATGAGTAGCCTTCGGAACGCGCTAACAAGAAGGAGCTATTGGGACATAAATTATTAACTTTTTCGAACAAAACTACATTTGTTGTGGACCTGGGATTCCTGGAAGTGCCTTCTGATGAAGATAATCAAAGGTAAGGGAATATTTACAATAGTATATTTGATTTTAGATGGTTCCAAGACGGCGCTAACCTGTATCGCCTAGCCTATTTTTCTGAGCATAGCATCTTGTTTATTGCATAGTGTGATTTCCCAGTAAAGTTATTTTTAAATCTGGCAATGCGGTTGCATTCACGAGATGTTAATCTATAATTCTTTGATTGACAATATTACATTTTAAATATGTTTTCGAATAGTAATTTTGTAAATTGTAGCGCTGATTCACCGGAAGCATTTGAGGGAAAATATTTTCTGAACGTCACGCGCCGATGTAAATTTCTGTTTTTATATATAAATATGAACTTTATCGAACAAAACATGCATGTATTGGGTAACATGATGTCCTAGGAGTGTCATCTGATGAAGAGTGTCAAAGGTTAGTGCTGCATTTAGCTGTGTTTTGGGTATTTGTGATGCATGCTAGTTGCTTTGAAAATGGCAGTATGATTATTTTTGGCTGGGTACTCTCCTAACATAATCTAATGTTTTGCTTTTGCTGTAAAGCCTTTTTGAAATCGGACAACGTGGTTCGATTCAGGAGAGGTGCATCTATAAAATGGTGTAAAATAGTCATATGTTTGAGAAATTGAAGTTATAGCATTTATGAGGTATTTGTATTTCGCGCGACGCGATTCCACTGGCTGTTGACTAGGGTTGGAAGCGTCCCACGTTCCCAGACAGGTTAAATGTTCTCAAGTACTGGCAACATATTATGCATTCTGATTTTTGCGTAGATTATAATGGACACATATATGATTGTGAAGGATCAACTACTTCCAAATACCCTAACACAGGCAGGAGGCAAGAAATGAACAGACCAGTGGTAGTGGTTGTGGTTCCATTTCTTTTGTATTGTCACTAAATGGGTTTTCTTTCGCCCGACAAAATAATTACAGTACGAGGTAGCATCCAACACTGAAACAACAGCGTAAAAATAATAAATAGAAACTAAGTGGCCGACCAAAAGACCATGGCCAAAAAGGGAACACAAAAGAACAATTGTCTCTCCTTGTCTTTAGACTATCGTCTACACATCATATTTACAGGGGGAACACTTCCCTCTATCTATAGCCTGCCTTGTTTAACATAGAGAAAGCTTCTTCTGATGCACCTTGGCTCTGAGGTAGGACAGTCCGACGTCCTCACAGGTCCCTGTGTCTGCTCCCAATCCACCTCGAGCTCATCTCCTGGCACACCTATATAGAAGGAGACACCAAGCCAATTAGTAGACTCAGGTGTGTACTAATTGGCTTTACACAGAGTACCTATCCAAGAGGAGGGTGCTGTCATGTCGTCTTCATCCGGCTGGTCACTGAACCTTCACATTTATAAAACTATTTTTTGAAGGTTACACTGATACACTGATTGTGGAGCCATGTTCGTTAATTTCATTCAATGCATTCTGGGTGTCACGTAAACATCTGTCAGACCAAAGACTTTCTAGCAAAACGAGGTGAACCGATGGTTTACACGTCTTTCGAGTAAACTTATGGAAGTGAATGATGGGAAGTGAATGATGGTTGACGACAGACCCCCTTCGCGTTCAACATGCATACTGCAAACAGACCCAACTCATATTGTCACCTTTTTGTTAGGGGTATTTCAGAAACAAATTCAGGATTTTCTGAACATATCCGGCTAATAACGACACAGGGTGAGACCCAGATGCAGACACCGGAGGCAGATGGTTCGGGTCTCTGATATTTATTGAATTACAAGGGGCAGGCAATGGACAGGTCAGGGAGAGGCAGAAGTTCATAAACCAGGTCAGAGTCCGAAAGGTACTGTGGGGGCAGGCAGGCTCAGTGACAGGGCAGGCAGAACGGGTCAGAACCGGGAGGGCTTGAAAAACAGACTCGGAAAACAGCAGCACGGAAAAACAAGCTGGTAAGCTTGACAAGACGAACTGGCAACAGACAAACAGAGAACACAGATATAAATGCATTGGGGATAATGAGGAAGATGGGCGACACCTGGAGAGGGGGTGGAGACAAGCACAAAGACAGGTGTAACAGACCAGGCTGTGACACAGCTTGTCTTAACCAGATGTGGGAGTCCAGGATTTCTTGGTTCCAGAATGGCTGCTTCTCATTTAAGTGAATCGCCGATTGGTTGATCTAAAAACTGGCGCGTACACGCAACTTTCAAAAAGGTCCTCATATTAATGACAAACAATTATAGACATCATGGAGTCAAAAGAAAACAAACGATAGTAACTGACTACAATCATTATGTTGAAATCTTTACCAAAAAAAGTAACACCCGGAGAGGGAGCATGGCAGAACATTACTGTCAGAGTAAATGCGTGAAGTGACACGATTTCAATATGTAATACCTATACACATGGGGGATTTAGATATAATGTCTTCACTTTAGAGCACTTTTATTGATGCTGGTGATATTACGTGTCAAGGCTATAGCTTGTTAGTTGTAAAGCAGCCTATGTCACAATGCCAATGTAGCTAGCCAATGTAGCCAGGATGAATGATTTATTGAATTCATAATGCTTTTCAGGACAACTCCTCTATTCTATTTTTAGTTGTAACCCCATGGGAGCAAAAGGAACCTGGCAACTAAATACCAAATATCATACAAACAGGCAATGAATTATTAGTTGGGGATATTTCATATTAATCAGATGGCTCCTTTCCCTGAAAGTAGCCTCTGTGCCAGGAGAAACTGTAGCTTAACCCATGGTTTCACCTGGCCCACTGGCTACTGCTATGAAAACATCTGACTTAAAATCACGTCACTTGCTATTTAAAGTAATCACATTTCTTTAATTTATCTTAATGCCAGTTTGGCTCCCAGTTACGGGGAGTGATGAGCTCTACAGCAGAATCTCACAACTCAATCGCTGGTTGAAAACGGTTTTCTGCCCCTCCCAAAAGATAGAATTTGTAGATAATTGGCCCTCTTTCTGGGACTCACCCACAAACAGGACCAAGCCTGGCCTGTTGAGGAGTGACGGACTCCATCCTAGCTGGAGGGGTGCTCTCATCTTATCTACGAACATAGACAGGGCTCTAACTCCTCTAGCTCCACAATGAAATAGGGTACAGGCCAGGCAGCAGGCTGTTAGCCAGCCTGCCAGCTTAGTGGAGTCTGCCACTAGCACAGTCAGTGTAGTCAGCTCAGCTATTCCCATTGAGACTGTGTCTGTGCCTCGACCTAGGTTGAGCAAAATTAAAGATGGTGGTGTTCGCCTCAGCAATCTCACTAGAATAAAGACCTCCTCCATTCCTGTCATTATTGAAAGAGATTGTGATACCTCACATCTCAAAATAGGGCTACTTAATGTTAGATCCCTCACTTCAAAGGCAGTTATAGTCAATGAACTAATCACTGATCATAATCTTGATGTGATTGGCCTGACTGAAACATGGCTTAAGCCTGATGAATTTATTGTGTTAAATGAGGCCTTACCCCCTGGTTACACTAGTGACCATACCCCCCGCGCATCCCGCAAAGGCGGAGGTGTTGCTAACAAATTTCAATTTACCAAAAAAAAAACAACAACAACGTTTTCGTCTTTTGAGCTTCTAGTCATGAAATCTATGCAGCCTACTCAATCACTTTTTATAGCTACTGTTTACAGGGCTCCTGGGCCATATACAGCGTTCCTCACTGAGTTCCCTGAATTCCTATCGGACCTTGTAGTCATCGCAGATAATATTCAAATTTTTGGTGACTTTAATATTCACATGGAAAAGTCCACAGACTCACTCCAAAAGGCTTTCGGAGCCATCATCGACTCAGTGGGTTTCGTCCAACATGTCCCTGGACCTACTCACTGCCACAGTCATACTCTGGACCTAGTTTTGTCCCATGGAATAAATGTTGTGGATCTTAATGTTTTTCCTCATAATCCTGGACTATCGGACCACCATTTTATTACGTTTGCAATCGCAACAAATACTCTGCTCAGACCCCAACCAAGAAGCATTAAAAGTCGTGCTATAAATTCTCAGACAACCCAAAGATTCCTTGATGCCCTTCCAGACTTCGTCTGCCTGCCCAAGGACATTAGAGGACAAAAATCAGTTAACCACCTAACCGTGGAACTCAATTTAACCTTGCGCAATACCCTAGATGCAGTCGCACCCCTAAAAACTAAAACCATTTGTCATAAGAAACTAGCTCCCTGGTATACAGAAGTTACCCGAGCTCTGAAGCAAGCTTCCAGAAAATTGGAAAGGAAATGGCGCCACACCAAACTGGAAGTCTTCCGACTAGCTTGGAAAGACAGTACCGTGCAGTATCGAAGAGCTCTCATTGCTGCTCAATCATCCTATTTTTCCAACTTAATTGAGGAAAATAAGAACAATCCGAAATTTATTTTTGATACTGTTGCAAAGTTAACTAAAAAGCAGCATTCCCCAAGAGAGGATGGCTCTCACTTCAGCAGTAATGAATTCATGAACTTCTTTGAGGAAAAGATCATGATCATTAGAAAGCAAATTACGGACTCCTCTTTAAATCTGCGTATTCCTCCAAAGCTCAGTTGTCCTGAGTCTGCACAACCCTGCCAGGACCTAGGATCAAGGGAGACACTAAAGTGTTTTAGTACTATATCTCTTGACACAATGATGAAAATAATTATTGCCTCTAAACCTTCAAGCTGCATACTGGACCCTATTCCAACTAAACTACTGAAAGAGCTGCTTTCTGTGCTTGGCCCTCCTATGTTGAACATAATAAACGGCTCTCTATCCACCAGATGTGTACCAAACTCACTAAAAGTGGCAGTAATAAAGCCTCTCTTGAAATGCCAAATCTTGACCCAGAAATTATAAAAAACTATCGGCCTATATCGAATCTTCCTATCCTCTCAAAAAAAATTAAAAAGCTGTTGCGCAGCAACTCACTGCCTTCCTGAAGACAAACAATGTATACGAAACGCTTCAATCTGGTTTTAGACCCCATCATAGCACTGAGACTGCACTTGTGAAGGTGGTAAATTACCTTTTAATGACGTTAGACCGAGGTTCTGCATCTGTCCTCGTGTACCTAGATCTTAGTGCTGCTTTTGATACCATCGATCACCACATTCTTTTGGAGAGATTGGAAACCCAAATTGGTCTACATGGACAAATTCTGGCCTGGTTTAGATCTTATCTGTCGGAAAGATATCAGTTTGTCTCTGTGAATGGTTTGTCCTCTGACAAATCAACTGTAAATTTCGGTGTTCCTCAAGGTTCCGTTTTAGGACCACTATTGTTTTCACTATATATTTTACCTCTTGGGGATGTCATTCGAAAACATAATGTTAAATTTCACTGCTATGCGGATGACACACAGCTGTACATTTCAATGAAACATGGTGAATCCTCAAAATTGCCCTCTCTAGAAGCCTGTGTCTCAGACATAAGGAAGTGGATGGCTGCAAACGTTCTACTTTTAAACTCGGACAAAACAGAGATGCTTGTTCTAGGTCCCAAGAAACAAAGAGATCTTCTGTTGAATCTGACAATTAATCTGGATGGTTGTACAGTCGTCTCAAATAAAACTGTGAAGGACCTCAGCGTTACTTTGGACCCTGATCTCTCTTTTGAAGAACATATCAAGACTGTTTCAAGGACAGCTTTTTTCCATCTACGTAACATTGCAAAAATCAGAAACTTTCTGTCCACAAATGACGCAGAAAAAATAATCCATGCCTTTGTTACTTCTAGGTTGGACTACTGCAATGCTCTACTTTCCGGCTACCCGGATAAAGCACTAAATAAACTTCAGTTAGTGCTAAATACGGCTGCTAGAATCCTGACTAGAACTAAAAAAAGGTATCATATTACTCCAGTGCTAGCCTCCCTACACTGGCTTCCTGTTAAGGCAAGGGCTGATTTCAAGGTTTTACTGCTAACCTACAAAGCATTACATGGGCTTGCTCCTACCTATCTTTCCGATTTGGTCCTGCCGTACATACCTACACGTACGCTACGGTCACAAGATGCGGGCTTCCTAATTGCTCCTAGAATTTCTAAGCAAACAGCTGGAGGCAGGGCTTTCTCCTATAGAGCTCCATTTTTATGGAATAGTCTTCCAACCCATGTGAGAGATGCAGACTCAGTCTCAACCTTTAAGTCTTTACTGAAGACACATCTCTTCAGTAGGTCCTATGAGTAAGTGTAGTCTGGCCCAGGGGTGTGAACGGTCAAGGTTCACCTGACCGTGCTGCTGCTCCAGTTCCAACTGTTCTGCCTGCAGCTATGGAACCCTGACCTGTTCACCGGACGTGCTACCTGTCCCAGACCTGCTGTCCCAGACCTGCTGGAACCCTGACCTGTTCACCGGACGTGCTACCTGTCTCAGACCTGCTGGAACCCTGACCTGTTCACAGGACGTGCTACCTGTCCCAGACCTGCTGTTTTCAACTCTCTAGAGACAGCAGGAGCGGTAGAGATACTCTCAATGATCGGCTATGAAAAGCCAACTGACATTTACTCTTGAGGGGCTGACTTGTTGCACCCTCGACAACTACTGTGATTATTATTATTTGACCATGCTGGTCACCTATGAACATTTGAACATCTTGGCCATGTTCTGTTATAATCTCCACCCGGCACAGCCAGAAGAGGACTGGCCACCCCTCTTAGCCTGATTGAGTGATTGCTTCTGTGGACAGGTGTCTTTTTTACAGGTAACAAGCTGCGGTTAGGATCCCTCCCTTTAACCTCTCTGGGCCAGTGGGACGCTTGCCTACTCAACAGCCAGTGTAATCCCGTGGCGCGATATTCAAATACCTTAGAAATGCTATTACTTCAATTTCTCAAACATGTGACTATTTTACACCATTTTAAAGACAAGACTCTCCTTCATCTAACCACACTGTCTGATTTCAAAAAGGCTTTACAATGAAAGCAAAACATTAGATTATGTCAGCAGAGTACCCAGCCAGAAATAATCAGACACCCATTTTTCAAGCTAGCATATAATGTCACATAAATCCAAACCACAGCTAAATGCAGCACTAACCTTTGACGATCTTCATCAGATGACACCCCTAGGACATTATGTTATACAATACATGCATGTTTTGTTCAATCAAGTTCATATTTATATCAAAAACCAGCTTTTTACATTAGCATGTTGTGTTCAGAACTAGCATACCCACCGAAAACTAAGTAGGGTTTTTTCCACCTGTCTTTGTAGGTAGTTGTCTTCTGTTTAGTTTTCTGTACCTGACAGAACTGTGCGCTTTCGTTTTCTCTTTGTTATTTTTTCTTTAGTGTTCTGAGTTAAAATACATATTCATCATGAGCACTCGACACGCTGCACCTTGGTCTACTTTCTATGACAGCTGTTACAATAGTGCCTATAAGAACATCCAATAGTCAAAGGTATATGAAATACAAAGGGTATAGAGAGAAATAGTCCTATACTAACTACAACCTAAAACTTCTTACTTGGGAATATTGAAGACTCATGTTAAATGGAACCACCAGCTTTCATATGTTCTCATGTTGATCAAGGAACTTAAACGTTAGCTTTTTTTGGCATTATTTAAACCAAATTGAACATGTTTCATTATTTATTTGAGACTAAAAAGATTTTATTGATGTATTACATTAAGTTAAAATATAAGTGTTCATTCAGTATTGTTGTAATCATCATTATTACAAATATATGCGGCCGATCAATCGGTATCGGCTTTTTTTGGTCCTCCAATAATCATTATCAGTATCGGCGTTGAAAAGTCATAATCGGTCGACATCTATTATGGATGTCTGCCGACAAAATTAAAGAACCTGTGTCGCGGCCATGGGGTCTATATATAGGGGCGGACCCCAGCCGTGACACATGTATACACGGAGTAAATCTGTAAATCCTCACCTCGGATGTATCCCTCCGCAGCGGAGTGAAACCAATATATTGGAGTTATCCATATAGTGAAACATAACAGCTTGATTGTGTTAGCAACATTAGAGAAATGGGGCAGAAGGGAGTTGTGCACTGTAAAACTGGATAAGTTCTGTCTGCTCAAACATTTTGAGGAAACTAATTACCTCAAAAACGTTTAGTTAAGAAACAGAAATAGCTGAGGTGAGCAATATGAGTATTACAAATGCCGATTTTTGTTGTTGTAAGGTATACTCCCTTAACACCCCCACTAAGCCACTCCAATAAGTTCCCATTGTGCCTTGACTCTTCGATTGAATTGTAGAGTTACCACCCATGACTGTATTTGTTAGTGACAGAGACATGGTTGTTCAATTAGTTCATTTTTAGTCCTGTTTGCTTCAGGAAGTGAGTTCCTAGGCAAATATCGTCTTTATAATTAAACTATGAAAATCATAGTTTACAGGCTACAGGCTAGAGTTGCAAAATCTTCCAATCAGGATTTATGGAAAACCTGGGAAAATTACCAGAATTTTGCAACCCTAACTGAAAATGTCATTATGCTGGTTTGTAAAATGATGTGTTATTCCTTTTGGAATCTAGCAAGCATTGACTATCCAACATTTGAAATGTGTATTCACCCGCAACCTGCATTTGTAATGTATGTCAGGGTTAAGAACAGTGGGAGGAGAGTACCTACGCCTTTTAAACTGGAACAACCATTCCAATTCAATGATTGGATTAGTTTTTATTATATCTTTTTTTTTTTACCCTTTTTCTCCCCAATTTCATCGTATCCAATTGGTAGTTACAGTCTCGTCCCATTGCTGCAACTCCCATACAGACTCAGGAGAGGCTCAGGAGAGGCAAAGGTCGAGAGCCATGCGTCCTCTGAAACACAACCAACAAAGCCGCACTGCTTCATGACACAATGCCCGCTTAACCCTGATGCCAGCCAGTGGAAACACTGTATACCTGGCGAATGTGTCAGCGTGCATGCGCCCGGCCCGCCATAGGAGTTGATGGGACAAGGACATCCCTGCCGGCCAAACCCTGCCGTAACCCGGACGACACTGGGCCAATTGTGCGCCGCCCCATGGGTCTCCCAGTCTAGGCCAGCTGTGACAGAGCCTGGGCTCCAACCAGGATCTCTAGTGGCACAGCTAGCACTACAATGCAGTGCCTTAGACCACTGCGCCACTCGGGAGGTTACCAAAATGTTATTTTCTTTGTGTAGTATAACATTTAATCAATTGATCACTCAACGTACATGCAAAAGACAGATATTAAAAACTATTTTAAAAACTCAACCTGCAGTAGAGCATGCTGGGTAAAATGTATTATCATATCTTTTTAAAAATTAATTGGGCCTTCCAGCGGTCTAAGGCACTGCATCGCAGTTCTACAGGTGTTACTACAGACCCGGGTAGTAATGACTGTAGATCAAAATTGGGGTGAAAAAGGGGGATAAAATATTTTTGAGTTGGTGTGACTTCACATTTAGCTTTGAGTCATTACTACAAACATTTTAAGTAATAATGACTTTTCATTGACTTTGAGTATAACTTACTAAAGTATTTGAGTTAAAAATGCCTTGAGTTTTACAGTGTACTTCAAATACAGAAGTTCTGTAACATCTTTACGGAGCCTCTCATTCTCCTTAATTGCCTCAGCACATTATGAAATGAGATTAGCTGTATAGGAATCTCTGGGGACAGGTCGTCTGCATACTGGAGAGCCAATAAATTGTGATTTCTGTTTGAGTTGTGTGGTTGCAATATCAACAGCCAGTTGTCTCTGGTATATCTTGGCATGCATCATTCAAGACTAAGTTCAAATTGTGTGCTGCGCAATGGACATATAAAGCATAATGTCTCAGGAATAACTGTCTGGGCTGGCAATACTAGTATAGAAAACAGTCGGGCCTGGACCTACAGGCCGTGGTGAAAATATTTGCACACAAAAAAGAAAGACTTCAGGGAAGTTGCTCATGTTGGATTAAATTTATTTTACCTTGAATATTGCAGCCCATTTGTGTAGGCTATTAGCCATACAAAACCCATTCAGTTCAACAATAAATGTGGCTAAATTGATCCTCAAGCTGACTTTTTTCCTTATTGTTAGGCTATTTGATGTGTAATTTTACTCTGACCTTGCGAGGTACCAGAGGAACTCTATTACACCAGTGTGACTAAAGTGATATTTTTGCGTTAACAGTAACGTTATACTATTATATTTGATTCTGTTACGTAGAATACTAATTACTCATTATGTGATCTTTCAATACATTGATTTAGCGTTGATCTAACTTTACTAAACAGCACCATTGTGAGAAGTGGTGGAGGTGAGCTCTGGCAGCACTAAACCCCTACTCCTGCTGCATCAAATGATATTGTATTGACCTAACTAGATCATAAAAGGAACCATTGTCCAGACAGAGGTTTGAGTTTACGAATTGACCGATTTATTAACCCAACTTCACACAGGCTACTGTTTAGCCGTAGCTCAAGCAAAATAAATGAAGGATACCCCACAAACCAACCGTGACCTTCTCTTGTGAAGCCCAGACATAAGAGAAAGAACAATGGCTAAACCTGGTCTTAACTGCCCAACCCCCCTCCACGCCACTCCACCAACCACCAGGATGCCCGGTATCAGAACATTCCAGGCATTCCCGTGATTGGCAGATAGCAGGTTGATTGGCATGTCGGACCCCGCGAACACTGGGTACTGGTAAGTACAACACAACCAACTAAAAGCCTAACACATAACACACAGCTGTCTGTGTGGGTCGCTACAATATAATTGAAGCACATGTACCCTACCCTTTTGCCTCACGCAAAATTTGGTGATGCAGAAACGAGAGACCACGTGTGTCTGTTTTATGAAAATCTGGGAATATTTTCCCATGGAAAAATGTCTGGTTGGTCTCAGCTGAATGAGCAACTAATGAGCATGGAGAGCCTCACAAGTTTATGAAATTACCTTATATCTTTCAGACTAATATGGCTATTTACTTACTTTTGTAGCTCCTTGTTAAAGCACGCTTTTTGTAAATTGTTATAGACAACTGTCCCCTCCAAGTTTAGCTGGAATTTAGCCCAAAAGGATTTGAGAAATGTGATTGGTTGATGATAGGCCTATGACATTGGCCTACGTCTCGTCGCACGTAATATCAGATCTCAACAACGATTGGAGAAGTGTTTAACATCACCAGTACTACATCCTTATGATATACCCTGAACAAAAATATAAACACAACATGTAAAGTGTTGGTCCCATGTATCATGAGCTGAAATAAAAGAGCCCAGAAATGTTCCATTTGCACCAAAAGCTTATTTCTCTAAAATGCTGTGCACAATTTTGTTTACATACCTGTTAAAACCTCTTTGGGCTAGGAGGCAGTATTTTCACGTCCGGATGAAAAGCGTGCCCAAAGTAAACTGCCTGCTACTCAGGCCCAGAAGCTAGGATATGCATATTATTAGTAGATGTGGATAGAATACACTCTGACGTTTCCAAAACTGTTTGAATAATGTCTGTGAGTATAACAGAACTGATTTGGCAGGCGAAATCCCGAGCACAATCCATCCAGGGAAAACCATTTTTGAGCTCAATCTGTTTTCCATTAGTATTCTATGGCAATCCCTTTTTAATAGAAATATGCTTGCAGTTCCTATGGCTTCCCCTAGACGTCAACAGTCTTTGGAAATTGGTTGATGTTTTTCCTTTGAGAAATGAAGAAGTAGCCCTTTCCTTTCTGAGCATCAAGCCAAGTGTACTTTTTTGTTTGGTGCGCACGACCTGGAACTCGCTTCACTTTCATTTTATCCACTATTGAACACAGTATATTCTGTCTTAAATTTGATTGATTATTTACGTTTTAAAATACCTAAAGTTGGATTAGGAAAGTTGTTTGAAATGTTTGGACAAAGTTTACAGGTAACTTATTAGATACTTTGTAGGCATGTTGGGTGAGTTGGAACCGGTGTTTTTCTGAATCAAACGCGCCAAATAAATGGACATTTTGGGGATATAAAGAAGCAATTTATCGAACAGAAGGACCATTTGTGATGTTTATGGGACATTTTCGAGTGCCAACAGAAGAAGAACTAAAGAGGTAAGGCATGAATTATATCGTTATTTCTGACTTTTGTGTAGCACCTGCCTGGTTGAAATCTGATTTCCATGTGTTGGTATGCTGGGAGCTGTCCTCAGATAATCGCATGGTCTGCTTTCGACGTAAAGCCTTTTTGAAATCTGACACTGTGGCTGGATTAAAAAGAAGTTAATCTTTAAACCAATGTATAACACTAGTATGTTTTATGAATTCTTATTATGAGTATTTTTGTTTTTGAATTTGGTGCGCTGCAATTTCACTGGGTGTTGTCAAATCGATACCGCTAACGGGATTGGCGCGCGAAGGAATCCATATTAATGAGCAATTCTCCTTTGGCATATCAAGAAGCTGATTAAACAGCATGATCATTACACAGGTGCACCTTGTGCTGAGGACAATAAAAGGCCACTCTAAAATGTGCAGTTTTGTCACACAACACAATGCCACAGATGTCTCAAGTTTTGAGGGAGCCTGCAATTGGCATGCTGACTGCGGGAATGTCCACCAGAGCTGTTGCCAGATAATTCAATGTTAATTTCTCTACCATAATCTGCCTGCAACATCGTTTTAGAGAGTTTGGCAGTATGTACAACCGGTCTCACAACGGCAGACCGTGTGTAACCACGCCAGCCCATGAACTTCACATCCGGCTTCTTCACCTGCAGGATCGTTTGAGACCAGCCACTCGTACAGCTGATGAAACACAACCAAATAATACAATTTCTGCACAAACTGTCAGAAACCGTCTCAGGGAAGCTCATTTGCATGCTCATCCTCACCAGGGTTTTGACCTAGATCGGCGTCATAACTGGCTTCAGTGGGCAAATGCTCACCTTAGAGGGTGATTGAATTTGTTGATAAAATGTGGGACATGATTGTTTGGTTGCAGAACAAAGGGCCAAAATACTGGAGAGGCCCACATTTTGGTCCTTTGTCCCTCAACCAAACATCAATCCAAATTCAAACACCACTGATTTAGAAAGATAAGGTTGATTTCTCCCATATTGGCGGGAACTGGAACACGCTGTCGTACACGTCAATCCAGAGAATCACAAATATTCTCAATGGGTGACATGTCTGGTGAGTATGCAGGCCATTGAAGAATTGGGACATTTTCAACTTCCAGGAATTGTGGTCACCCTACCTGGAGGTCGGGCCCCACAGGTAGCGTATGAACATGCCATAAAACATTTTTTGGACCAGCAAAACAAATGTTTTGCCTCATGGCAAGATGAACAGTGTAAAGTTGCATTACCTATAGAACTGCACATTTTTCTCTCTGTCCCATGACAACAACAAAAATATATCACCACCCAAAAAACAAATTGCACTATGAAACTGCGCTATGCCACTGTGGCCTGGAATATGGCAATACAAATAATATCAGTGTGTGCAGCCTGATTTCTAGACAGAGAATTACACTTTCAGGGTTAATATGATTTTGAAAATACTGTTTATGTTATTGCATATGTAATTTTTAGACAACATTGCATCTGGTATCATTGATCATGTCTGTCTTCCACTCATTGGTTATTCGATCAGGTGTGCACTGGTTGGGAGTCAGCCTGCATAAACCATGTGATAAGTGTTAGCCAATTAAAAAAATGACCACCTTATTGACACAATTCTGCAATTGCAAAAACAAGTTCACAAACGGTTCAGAAAATACTTGAAATTGTTAAATCAATTAACAGTGCATTTGACAATGGGTCAACTACTTTAACCATCAATTCAAAAAAAATGGACACATTAATAAACAGTTATGGTTAAAATTGTGAGATAGTCATTGGTGCTTGCCAAATTCTAAGCCTATTCATCTTGGTTGAATAATGGTTTATAAATGCACTTAAAATGTTCTTAAGACAAGCTCTTTTTCCTTCATGTAACCTTGCAAGGGTTTCACTGTTGACGAACATTCTCACTTTTGGATGGGTTTCATTGGTGCAATTATTTATTTATTAAGACGTCAAGTCAACATCTAACCATCTGCGCAACATGCTTGAAATTACAATGACCTTGAATAGGCCTGTCATGCCAAATAATGTCTCCCGGCCAAATAGTGTCCCCCTCTGCGTCACAATGGGATTCGATAAACTATTAGCGTACGTTGCTATATCAACGGTGTGATGACCTAATGATTAGAATTTTGGAGATCATTACAGCCTAAATTACTGTCACGCCCCGTTTTATTTCTCTATTTGGTTAGGTCAGGGTGTGGTGTGGGGTGGGCATTCTGTTGTTTATTTCTTTATTTTTGGCCGAGTATGGTTCCTAATCAGAGGCAGCTGTCTATCGCTGTCTCTGATTGGGAATCATACTTAGGCAGCCCTTTTTCCACCTGTGATTGTGGGATCTTGTTTTTGTGTAGCTGCCTGTGAGCAGCCCCAGAACGTCAAGTTGCGTTTTTCTCCTGTTTTGTTGTTTTGGTGAGTTTAATTTTCATTAAAAGATGTGGAATTCCATGCACGCTGTGTCTTGGTTTATTTATGATCGGGAGTTTGAAGATAGCAAACGTGACAGAAGATCCCACCACAAAAAGACTAAGCAGCGTGCACCTACGTGGAAGACGAGTTGGACATGGGAGGACATCCTGGACGGCAAAGGACGAACTGGGCTCTGCAGGCGCACTGGCAACACAGTACGTAGAGCTGGCGCAGGATATCCTGGAGTTTCATTTTCATTAAAAGATGTGGAATTCCATGCACGCTGCGCCTTGGTTTATTTATAATCGGGAGTTTGAATATAGCGATGATGAAAAGAAAGTAATTGTCACGTTCGCTATATGCAAACAAGGCTGATTTCCGCAACAATTTTGCTGTTTCAACAAGTTTTGTTTAGCTAATAAAATGAAAACATTCATTCAAACTACTTTTGGGTACCTTTGTTAACATTACAACATGAAATCCATGTCTTAAACATTGCTACGTTTCGGAAATGACAAAGAAAATGTGTAATCTATTGTCACATTAAAGTTACTTAATTTACAGATCTCGAAGTCAGCTACTTTCCACTCCATTCATATGCAAATTCATTTGATTCATACACTGGCTTGTCTGCTGGATCCAAATCTGGGTGTTGTGCAGAATCTGTAGCTCCTGGAGAACAGGAGCAGAGTTAAAGGGAACAGAGTAGGAGACAAAGACGTAAACAAGCAAACACACAGGTTACACTTTAATGTGAGAAAATTTGATGCTTTAGGGCTGTGTTATAAATGGGAGAAATGTACTTTTCAACACTTTTAGAAGGTATAGCCTTCCTCAAGCTGGTCCTCCTCCAACTCAGTGAATCAGACTGATCCAAACTCACTGGTTTTGGTGGATGGGATACCTTCTGGGGGGCTCAGACAGTCGATGGTCCTAAAGTCATTTGGAGAGGTAAATTGAAGAGGTACATTTTTATATGGTCCCGTGTGGCTCAGTTGGTAGAGCATGGTGTTTGCAACGCCAGGGTTGTGGGTTCGATTCTCACGGGGAACCAGTATGGAGAAAAAATTTATGAAATGTATGCATTCACTACTGTAAGTCGCTCTGGATAAGAGCGTCTGCTAAATGACTAAAATGTCAATGTAAAAGTAATAAGCTTAGCATAATTACCTTTCTTGCTTTCTCAAATGTCAACCAAAGTTTAACATACTTTGTCTATTGGGATTCACTGAAGTGTGGGGCGTCTGTGCTTCTAGTGGTCGACCGTCCAACTGTAGAAGATTTTTGGCTTCCACCGAAGTAACCCTAGGAAGACAAAGCGAAAAATGTCAGTGTTAGGGAAACTAACACTAGCTGCAGGTTATTTTGTGTACAAATGCCAATGGTTATTATATTCACTTTAACAGATGGTGACCTCAGTCATACGCTTCACCCCGAAATAGTCAGCATGATACCTCGGTCAACACGGTCTCCTCCTCCTTAGTAAAAATCACCCTCCTGTGTGGCTGGCCATCCTTCCCCCGTAGGTTGATATGATTGCCTTACAAGTTGGAAGAGAAGAGTTGTTGAAATACACAACTTGATCAGGTTTAACTTATAGCTAGACACCTCAATATGACAGACATATAACTATATCAGTGGAGGCTGCTGAGGGGAGGACAGCTCATAATAATGGTTGGAATGGAGTCAATTGAATGGTATCAACCACATGAATGGTATCAACCACATGGATACCGCGTGTTTGACACCATTCCGTTTACTCCATTCCAGACATTATTATGAGCCATCCTCCACTGAACTATGTGTATAACTAGCATCTAGCTAACGTTAGATGGAAAATGGTTGTTGAAAAATGATTGTCCATAGCTAAATCCGTCCAATTATCTAATAGAAGGTAACTGCTTAACGTTACCCTGAATTGTGAATTTCTCTGAATGTTGCGGCTCTGGTCGAGATCAGTGGTGTCTTCATAGTACTTTGCCTGGTTGGAAAGATTAAAGAAAATCCCCTCGAGGGATTCCATTGAAGTGCAAGCTACATACAAACAGAAAGCTGCAGTAACAGTTACAGTAGCTTGCTAGCTAGCTAGCTAGCTAATGTTAGCTAAATAAAACTGTCTGGATGGCTAGTACTTGTGTGTACTATACTTGTGTGTTTATCCTCCCACTTGAGGATGACATTGAGGATGACACCCGTATGGTAGACCCCAGTCAGTGATGTTGACCTACATCTTATCTGTTTTTGTAAACTCAACCAAGTTAACCCAGATGGTATACTTTTGCGGGGCAAGTGCTAGCAACATTGAGTGGAAATAGTGAGTGTGGATTCACAGGTAGGTAATTCAAGCCTATGTAATCTCGGGACACCCAGAGCATCTGTCCACAAGAAATTAGAACTTTGTGGTAGTTATTACTTAATAGGATGCAGTTGAGAAGAAACAAAACACTACATTTTTGAATTTAGTGGAAACTTGCCCAATTGTAACAAGCATAGTAACAAGCATTTGTTGTTACACCTCTGTAAATAGACCGCAATTACCACCAGTCACATGTTATTACAGTGTAACTATGAGTTATTACAATGAACTACAATACTTACACTGTAATAAGGACCCCTTAAAATGAAGTGTTACCGACCTGCTCTTGTGGCAGCAGGTCACATATTTTGTTGCTGTGATTGCACACTGTGATATTTTGCCTAACAGATAAGACAGTTTGTCAAAATTTGATTTGTGTTCAAATTCTTTGTGGGTTTGTGTAATTTCAGCGAAATATGTGTCTCTTATATGGTTCTACATTTGGCAGGAGGTTAGAAAGTGCAGCTCGGTTTCCATCTCTAACTATCTCTCTGTCTCTGTCTCTCTCTCTTTCCCATACACATTTTTAATACTAATCGTTTAGTCTTAGACACAGGCCTAGGCTAGTGATCCACTTTAATGTCTCTGACACACGTAAAAATTGTCAAATTAGTTTGACGTGGTTTTTAAACATTGTTTTTGCTCTGTCGTGTTATGTAGCCTAATGCAGTGGTCCAGAGACTGAGGGGATGCTGATGGTTATAGGGAGTGGTAATACACAAGGGGTTTCCATTTGAAAAAGCAGGGCGTGCACATACCAGTGAAGACTGGAGAACCGGGTGGAACTAGAGAGATACATCAATATCATCACGCGAACATTGGACATATTGGCAAGATTCAATTGCTTGTTTTTTTTAGTGTACCATTCAATAACTTTGTATTGATATTAGATATGTTATTTTATCATATCTAATCAAATGAATGTGTTCAAACGACTGTTAATGCTGATGACGACCGCCCAAATGAGAGTTACTCATCTGACACCCTGATTTCATCAAAGAAAAGCTCATACAACGTTTAATTCAAAAAGTGATTTCCGACGCTTGTCTTGGAGGAATATATATAAATTTGTATCTAAAGAATGGCTATCAACACGGATGCTGCGTTTGGTGAAAGCGCCCTGGGGGAGAGGGAAGTCTCACATCCCACCGACTTCCAAGACACAGAGAAACTCCTGAGCGCCGTGACCACCGAACCCACCGGGGAAAGCAACCTCAAACCATGCGACACATCTCTCAACTTGAGAAGCAGCATCCATTCCCTGAATGCCGAGCTGGACGGACACCAATCGCCATTAAAGTCAGGCACTGCGACCATGTCCCCGTCCCAGCTGAGCTTCGGACCCCCCCTCCTACTCCGCTCCCCGGTGCCACCCGGTTCAGAGCCGCCGAGCTACCTGTGGCTTGCGGTGTTGTCGTGCTTTTGTCTTGCTGTGCCGGTGAACATGTTCGCGCTGTGGTATGCTCACATGGTAAGTTTTCTTGCTTTGGTCTGTGGTATGGTAAGAACATAACTTAATCATCTTCTCTAGTGCTTTGTATCTGGAATATCACCAATCTTGCAGGCCGACCCAATAACATCACCATATATTAGGGCATTTAGGGAGATTTTGAGAGATGGTGCGATGCATTTTCTAAGATTGTTTGCTTTCAACCCATAGTAATATGTATGTGTGGGAAGGGCCAGCCCTAACCGTCTGCGGGCCCTAAATGAGATTTTGTGGGCAAAATTTTCCTGCAATTCCAAACCAAGGGGAGTAGAGACACATTTTGCCATTTTAAAGCTAACTTTCTGTAATTCTACACATTTTGTCCTGCGGCAGAGAGAAGTTTAGCAATTTTATAACAAATTTCATGCAATTCTACTCAGTTTGCTATCGGGCAGTTAATTTCCTGCAATTCTACCCATTTTGCAATGGGGTGGAAAGGCATTTTTGCAGTTTTAAAACAAATTTCCTGTAATTCTACACATTTTGCCAAGACTTATGCCATGTTAATTATATCTGAGTTAGAGTGACGAACAAAATCAATGTGGGCCTCCTGGAAATCGGGGCCCCTGGGCACATGCCCTGCGTGTCCGGATGGTATTCGGCCATGAGTACTACAAGTTTAGATAGCTTGCTAGACTAACTTACCAATCCAAAAATGGTTTGCTGCCATGGCTAATTGAGTGACTGTCAGTGACTGACATAACAAGAGAAAAATTTATGATGCACAACCCCAACTGTGTTTCTGGGGGTTGGGAGCCCACTAGCATCCGGGGGCCTATCATGCCAAATAATGTGCCCTGGCCAAATACTGTCCCCCTCTAGTCACAATGGAATTCGATAAACTATTAGCGTCCATTGCTATATCAACGGTGTGTTGACCTAATGATTATAATTTTGGAGATCATTTCACCATAAATTATGTTCTTGTCGTCATCGCTATGCAAACAAGGCTGATTTCCTCAACAACAAGTTTTGTTTAGCTAATAAAATGAAAACATGGATTCGAACTACTTTTTGGGACTTTGTTAACGTTACAACATGAAATCTATGTCTTTAACATTGCTACGTTTTGGAAATGGCAAAGAAAACGTTTAATCTCCTTGACACATTAGTTAATTACCTTACGACGTCAGCTAATTCCCACTCCATTAATTTGCAAATCCGTTTGATTCATACACTGGTTTGTCTGGCTGTCATGTTTCTCTTTTCTACAGTGAAATAATATAATTTCCGTTGACTATTATTATTCTTTTTTTTCTATCTCGCACAGCTCATTAGTACACCCTTGTGGTTGAATATATATGTATCTATTATAGGTCCTGGGATACAACAATGAATCATGTGGAACAAATAAATACCATCAAATGATACCTTAATTTAACCAACCTGGCCTGGCAATATTTAAGATTTTAATACATAAACTTTGTTTTTGGTACAGTTTTGTCGATTAATTTATTTTAACAGATTATTTCTATGGACACTCACATGGCAATCAGACTGAAATACTTAATTCTGGTTTGTGGAATAAAGAGGTGGGTGCTGTGTGGTTGGGAGGGTCTGCCTGGAACTTGTTCTCAACAGGTAGTCTTGGAAATGGGACTTGAAGAGGGAGACTGCGAAGTCCAGGCACTGCTGCTCTCTTTGTTCTGAGTGTTTTCATTGCTAGTGTTTTTGGTTAATCTGTGTATCTCACATATTATATGCCCAGTATGATACAGCTAGGAAACTTTATTAGCAGATAATGACAACATGACAAGCCAATAACAGTAGCTTTAGATTATGTAATGAGATGGAGGGGATGTGGTGAGTGGGCAGATTGTTGGGCAATCAGAAGTCACTAGATGCAGAATTTTGTCTGGAGGGAGAGGAGAGAAAGAGTTAAGATGAGGAGAGAAGAAAGGCAGAATCGAGATGCTTGATCAGGTGCTGCGGCTAATTCTTCCTGTCACTTGTCCTCGACAGGCAGCCAGTCGCAGTCAGGGTTTCAATAACATGGACCTGGTTTAGTTGGAAGCCCTCTCACCATGTCAAGGTACAGGCCAATAATTTTTTATATAACCCAGTTTGATTAAGGCCTTTAACCCCCTACTCTATCTTTGTAGTGTTTGACCTGATGGGGTGTAACGAGTTCGCTGAGAGTCAGAACGCAAGTTCAAGGAGTGAGTGTTTTAATAAATAAAAGAAACGATGAACCCAAAAAACAATCAAACGCACCAACTTGAAAACAGAGTCAATAACACCTGAGGAAAAAACCAAGGGGAGTGACAGATATAGGGAATATAATCAAGGAGGTAATGGAGTCCAGGTGACTGTAATGAGGCGCAAGTACGCAAGACGATGGTGACAGGTGTGTGGGATAATCAGCAGCCTGATGACCTAGAGGCCGGAGGGGGAGTATACATGACATGGGGCTTGGATAGGTGTAGCAATATGGTGATGACTCAACCCTACTGTGTAATGGACTCTGGGAGACTTCTGCCATATTACATACACAAATCTAGAACCTCCAGATATGCAAACACTACCTATAAACCAATGTCCAATTCCATACCAACCCCGGCCTAAAATTTGATTTGGAATTGGACACAAAGATTAATGGCTAGGGAGAAGGGGTTTAAGGACCAGTAAGAAACTGGACAACTGAACAGTCAATTTCAGTCAATTGAACATTTTACTTGCAATGAATACATTTAATATGCAAATATATACATTTACAGCCAATTCGAGCAAGTTTCAAATATTTACCAGCAAACAAAAAAATATACAAATATTTACATGCTTGTAAATGTTACTTGAAATACAAGACAGATACATATGCTATATACATACCAAACAACTTACCAACTTCACAGCCAATGTCTACAGGAAAACACATCAATATACAAATTTAATGAAAAATGGTTGTTAAATGGTTGTACATAAATCCTTCCAGTTATCTAGCGGTAACAGTAATAGAAACTAAATGCCCCCCTACGAATGTTGTGCTTGTTGTCGAGATCAATGGTGCCTTCATAGTACTTCGCCTGGTTAGGAAGATAAAAGAAAATCTCCTTGAGGGATGCCATTAAAGTGCAAGCTACATACAAACAGAAAGCTGCTACAATAACAGTTAGCTAGCTAGATAAACAGAAAGCAGCTACAATTAGCTAGCTAACTTAGATAACGTTAGCTAAATAAAACTGAGGTAAATAAGTCCATTAGCTAGCAATGTCAATATAAGAATTATCTAAACAACTTCAATTTTTTATTCCTATTTAACAATATTTTCTTACAAAAAGACATATCAAATTTTATTGGTCACATACACATGGTTAGCAGATGTTAATGTGAGTGTAACAAAATGCTTGTGCTTCTAGTTCCGACCGTGCAGTAATATCTAACAAGTAATCTAACAATTTCACAACAACTACCTTATACACACAAGTGTAAAGGAATGAATAATATATGGATGAGCGATGGCTGAACGGCATAGGCAAGATGCAGTAGATGGTATAGAGTACAGTATATACATATGAGATGAATAATGTAGGGTATGTAAACATTATATAAGGTGGCATTGTTTAAAGTGACTAGTGATACATTTATTACATCCAATTTTTAATTATTAAAGTGGCTAGAGATTGAGTCAGTATGTTGGCAGCAGCCACTCAATGTTAGTGATGGCTGTTTAACAGTCTGATGGCCTTGAGAGAGCTGTTTTTCATTCTCTTGGTCCCAGCTTTGATGAACCTGTACTGACCTCGCCTTCTGGATGATAGCGGGGTGAACAGGCAGTGGCTCGGGTAGTTGTTGTCCTTGATGATCTTTTTGGCCTTCCTGTGACATCAGCTGGTGAAGGTGTCCTGGAGGGCAGGTAGTTTGCTGCCGGTGATGCATTGTGCCGACCTCACTACACTCTGGAGAGCCTTACGGTTGTGGCCGGAGCAGTTGCCGTACCTGGCGGTGATACAGCCCGACAGGATGCTCTCGATTGTGCATCTGTAAAAGTTTGTGAGTGTTTTTGGTGACAAGCCAAATTTATTCTGCCTCCTGAGGTTGAAGAGGCGCTGTTGCGCCTTCTTCACCACGCTGTCTGTGTGGGTGGACCATTTCAGTTTGTCTGTGATGTTTACGCCGAGGAACTTAAAACTCTCCACCTTTGCCACTACTGTCCCGTCGATGTGGATAGGAGGGTGCTCCCTCTGCTGTTTCCTGAAGTCCACGATCATCTCCTTTGTTTTGTTGACGTTGAGTGTGAGGTTATTTTCCTGGTAAAGAAATAGTGTTCTCTTTCCAGTGTTCTCGGTCCTCTGAAGCAGCAGGTAGTCAGCAGGTTGTCACCATCAAAAACACCGTCCTTGGAGAGCAATTCTGAGGTAATAATTCTGCGTGGACTGAGCGAGCGCTTCTGAGGTGAACTAGAACTGCTGGCGTCCTAGTTCCTTTGCGACCGCTACGAGGTAACCAAGCAACCAGCATAGCAATGGACACTTTGGTTCAATACATAATCCGGTCAGAATGTTGCAAGTTCTAGCAACAGCTCTAGCAACAGAAGTTAGAACTCATCGAATCCCATTGTGACGTTGAGGGGGACACTATTTGGCCACGAGACATTATTTGGCATGACAGGCCCTAAGCAATCACTGATGTCGCTTATGCTTGGAGTCGGACCTACATGTGTATGTGTGTCACTTCTACATAAATCAGTTTAACCTCTTAGTGACCCCTTCGAGATAGGATCCTGTTAACGGGATCGTTTGACAAAATAGCATGGCGCGAAATTCAAAACAGCAAAAATATCATAATTTCAATTTCTCAAACATACGACTATTTTACACCATTTTAAAGATACACTTCTCCTTAATGTAACCAAATTGTCTGATTTCAAAAAGGCTTCACAGCGAAAGCAAAACATTAGATTATGTTAGGAGACTACATAGACAAAAATAACCACACAGCCATTTTCCAAGCAAGGAGATATGTCACAAAACCCCAAAACACAGCTAAATGAAGCACTAACCTTTGACGATCTTCATCAGATGACACTCCTAGGACATCATGTTACACAATACATGTATGTTTTGTTTGATAAAGTTCATATTTAAATCCAAAAACAGCATTTTACATTGGCGCGTAATGTTAAAAAAAAAGTAGCCTCCAAAACTTCCGGTGAATGAGCACACATATTACAGAAATACTCATCATAAACGTTGACAAAATACATAACAATTATTTTAAGGATTATAGATACAGTAGTCCTTAATGCAACCGCTGTGTCAGATTTTACATTTTACATTACATTTAAGTCATTTAGCAGACACTCTTATCCAGAGCGACTTACAAATTGGTGCATTCACCTTATGATATCCAGTGGAACAACCACTTTACAATAGTGCATCTAAATCTTTTAAGGGGGGGGGGGGTTAGAAGGATTACTTTATCCTATCCCAGGTATTCCTTAAAGAGGTGGGGTTTCAGGTGTCTCCGGAAGGTGGTGATTGACTCCGCTGTCCTGGCGTCGTGAGGGAGCTTGTTCCACCATCGGGGTGCCAGAGCAGCGAACAGTTTGGACTGGGCTGAGCGGGAACCATGCTTCCTCAGAGGTAGGGGGGCCAGCAGGCCAGAGGTGGATGAACGCAGTGCCCTTGTTTGAGTGTAGGGCCTGATCAGAGCCTGAAGGTATGGAGGTGCCGTTCCCCTCACAGCTCCGTAGGCAAGCACCATGGTCTTGAAGCGGATGCGAGCTTCAACTGGAAGCCAGTGGAGAGAGCGGAGGAGCGGGGTGACGTGAGAGAACTTGGGAAGGTTGAACACCAGACGGGCTGTGGCGTTCTGGATGAGTTGTAGGGGTTTAATGGCACAGGCAGGGAGCCCAGCCAAAAGCGAGTTGCAGTAATCCAGACGGGAGATGACAAGTGCCTGGATTAGGACCTGCGTCGCTTCCTGTGTGAGGCAGGGTTGTACTCTGCGAATATTGTAGAGCATGAACCTACAGGATCGGGTCACCTGTTAGTGGAGAACGACCGGGTGTTGTCCAGGATCACGCCAAGGTTCTTAGCACTCTGGGAGGAGGACACAAGGGAGTTGTCAACCGTGATGGCGAGATCATGGAACGGGCAGTCCTTCCCCGGGAGGAAGAGCAGCTCCGTCTTGCCGAGGTTCAGCTTGAGGTGGTGATCCGTCATCCACACTGATATGTCTGCCAGACATGCAGAGATGCGATTCGCCGCCTGGTTATCAGAAGGGGGAAGGAGAAGATTAATTGTGTGTCGTCTGCATAGCAATGATAGGAGAGACCATGTGAGGCTATGACAGAGCCAAGTGACTTGGTGTATAGCGAGAATAGGAGAGGGCCTAGAACAGAGCCCTGGGGGACACCAGTGGTGAGAGCGCGTGGTGCGGAGACAAATTCTCGCCACGCCACCTGGTAGGAGCGACCTGTCAGCTAGGACGCAATCCAAGCGTGGGCCGCGCCGGAGATGCCCAACTCGGAGAGGGTGGAGAGGAGGATCTGATGGTTCACAGTATCAAAGGCAGCAGATAGGTCTAGAAGGATGAGAGCAGAGGAGAGAGAGTTAGCTTTAGCAGTGCGGAGAGCCTCCGTGACACAGAGAAGAGCAGTCTCAGTTGAATGCCCAGTCTTGAAACCTGACTGATTAGGATCAAGAAGGTCATTCTGAGAGAGATAGCAGGAGAGCTGGCCAAGGACGGCACGTTCAAGAGTTTTGGAGAGAAAAGAAAGAAGGGATACTGGTCTGTAGTTGTTGACATCGGAGGGATCGAGTGTAGGTTTTTTCAGAAGGGGTGCAACTCTCGCTCTCTTGAAGATGGAAGGGACGTAGCCAGCGGTCAAGGATGAGTTGATGAGCGAGGTGAGGTAGGGGAGAAGGTCTCCGGAAATGGTCTGGAGAAGAGAGGAGGGGATAGGGTCAAGTGGGCAGGTTGTTGGGCGGCCGGCCGTCACAAGACGCGAGATTTCATCTGGAGACAGAGGGGAGAAAGAGGTCAAAGCACAGGGTAGGGCAGTGTGAGCAGGACCAGCGGTGTCGTTTGACTTAGCAAACGAGGATCGGATATCGTCAACCTTCTTTTCAAAATGGTTGACGAAGTAATCCGCAGAGAGGGAGGAGGGGGGGGGGGGAGGATTCAGGAGGGAGGAGAAGGTAGCAAAGAGTTTCCTAGGGTTAGAGGCAGATGCTTGGAATTTAGAGTGGTAGAAAGTGGCTTTAGCAGCAGAGACAGAAAAGGAGAATGTAGAGAGGAGGGAGTGAAAGGATGCCAGGTCCGCAGGGAGGCGAGTTTTCCTCCATTTCCGCTCGGCTGCCCGGAGCCCTGTTCTGTGAGCTCGCAGTGAGTCGTCGAGCCACGGAGCAGGAGGGGAGGACCGAGCCGGTCTGGAGGATAAGGGACAGAGAAAATCAAAGGATGCAGAAAGGGAGGAGAGGAGGGTTGAGGAGGCAGAATCAGGAGATAGGTTGGAGAAGGTTTGAGCAGAGGGAAGAGATGATAGGATGGAAGAGGAGAGAGTAGCGGGAGAGAGAGAGCGAAGGTTGGGACGGCGCAATACCATCCGAGTAGGGGCAGAGTGAGAAGTGTTGGATGAGAGCGAGAGGGAAAAGGATACAAGGTAGTGGTCGGAGATTTGGAGGGGAGTTGCAATGAGATTAGTGGAAGAACAGCATCTAGTAAAGATGAGGTCAAGCGTATTGCCTGCCTTGTGAGTAGGGGGGGAAGTAGGGGGGGAAGGTGAGAGGGTGAGGTCAAAAGAGGAGAGGAGTGGAAAGAAGGAGGCAGAGAGGAATGAGTCAAAGGTAGACGTGGCTTTTCGGCGAAAGCACATTTTTCAATATTCTGAGGACATAGCTCGCCATCAAAGCAAGCTATACAGACACCCGCTAAGTTCTGGGGTCACCTAAACTCAGAATTAGTATTATAAATATTCTCTTACCTTTGCTGATCTTCGTCAGAATGCATTCCCAGGACTGCTACTTCCACAAGAAATGTTGTTTTTGTTCGAAATAATCCATATTTATGTCCAAATACCTCCATTTTGTTTGTGCGTTCAGGTCACTATCCAAATGCATAATGCACGATCGTAATTTGAGACACAAAAAGTCAAAATGTTCCATTACCGTACTTAGAAGCATGTCAAACGTTGTTTACGATCAATCTTTATGGTATTTTTTATGTAGAAATGCGATAATATTCCATCCGGACAATAGCGTATTCATTCCAGAAGAAAAATAAGGAAATTCGCACTCGCGGGACCACGCATTTCCAATCCCTTTGTCCCCAGGCAGTACACTCAAAGACTGAGCTCCTATATTCTGCCCGGTTACTGGATACGGATGAAACAACTTTCGGAAGGCTTTTGACAGCCAATGGAAGCCTTAGGAAGTGCAACGTGACCCCACCGACACTGTAGTTTCGAAAGGCATTCAAAAGAAGAACTACAATTCTCAGACCTTCCACTTCCTGGTTGAATTTTTCTCAGGGTTTTGCCTGCCATATGAGTTCTGTTATACTCAGACACCATTCAAACAGTTTTAGAAACTTCAGAGTGTTTTCTATCCAAATCTACTACTGGACACAGAGACATAAATATGGTATCCACGAGTTCATCTCACTCTGAAGAAGTGGATAAAGGGCCTCAATGCCAAAATCCCAAAGTATCCCTTTAAATAAATGCTTTAGTTAACCTCTCTCATTGCCCCTCATTCCCTCTACTCTGTCTCTCTCACCCAATTCCCATCTCTGTCTCTCGCTCACTCTCTAGTCGCAGTCTGTTCTCCAGACCGGGGATGTAGAAGGAGCTAAGAGGCTGGGTCGTCTCTCTCTGCTGCTCAGCTGTATCGCCATGTTCCTGGGTGTGGCCGTCATCATCTTCATAGTGGTCACGGGTAGGTTAACCACACACACACACACACACACACACACACACACACACACACACACACACACACACACACACCACTTGTCATACTGTATCTAGTATCATCTAGATCTACTGTATTCTAACTCTCTCTCTCTCTCTCTCTCTCTCTCTCGCTCTTTCTCAGGAGACATCCTCAGATTAAAATAAATGAGCATTGAGTAGAGGTGAAACAAGCTTAATACCAAAGAAAAACAACACTGAAAACAGAAGTCATGAATGAATTCAAGGCAAACCAAAGAATAGAAGCCATCACTTACATTCTGCGAGAATCTGCTCTGTTATGATCCAAAGCCCAAAGGGAGAAAAGTAGAATGAGTGAAATATCTTTGACTCTAAGCAAGGCTACTCTGGAACAACAGGAAGAACTATGATCAAATAATGTAATAGTACTACCGTAATCTATTCACACGCATTACAAATGTATTTCATAACCTAGGTACCATATACCAGTGTGCTTCCATGTACATTTTCTAAAGAGTATAAAATAGTCTTAACTGCTGATGAGTCTCACAATGGACTGTCATGGCCGTCATTCCTCCAGTGTCTCTTAGTGTGCATCTCAAATGGCACCCTATTCCCTATAAAGTGCACTACTTTAGACCTGGGCCCATCAAGCCCATAGAGCTCTGGTCAAAATTAGTGTAAACAGTGCCTTGCAAAAGTATTCACCCCCCTTGGCATTTTTCCTCTTTAGTTGCATTAGAACCTGTAGTTTAAATTAATTTTTATTTGGATTTCATGTAATAGATATACACAAAATAGTCCAAATTGGTGAAGTGAAATGAAAAAAATGACCTGTTTAAAAAAATAAACGGAAAAGTGATGTGTGCATATGTATTCACCTCCTTTGCTATGAAGCCCCTAAATAAGATCTGGTGCAACCAATTACCTTCAGAAGTCACATAATTAGTTAAATAAAGTCCACCTGTGTGCAATCTAAGTGTCACATGATCTGTCACATGATCTCAGTATATATACACCTGTTCTGAAAGGCCTCAGAATCTGCAACACCACCAAGCAAGCGGCATCATGAAGACCAAGGAGCTCTCCAAACATGTCAGGGACAGAGTTATGGAGAAATACAGATCAGGGTTGGGTTATAAAAAAATATCCGACACTTTGAACATCCCACAGAGCACCGTTAAATCCATTATAAAAAATGGAAAGAATATGGCACCACAACAAACCTGCCAAGAGGGGACCGCCCACAAAAACTCACAAACCAGGGAAGGAGGGCATTAATCAGAGGCAACCAAAGAGACCAAAGATAACTCTGAAGGAGCTGCAAAGATCCACAGCGGGGATTAGAGTATGTGTCCATAGAACCACTTTAAGCCGTACACTCTATAGAGCTGGGCTTTATGGAAAAGTGTCCCGAAAAAAACAATCAAACACGTTTGGTGTTCGCAAAAAGGCATGTGGGAGACTCACCAAACATATGGAAGAAGGTAATCTGGTCAGATGAGACTAAATGTGTGCTTTTTGGCCATCATGGAAAACATTATGTCTGGCGCAAACCCAACACCTCTCATCACCAGAGAATACCATCCCCACAGTGAAGCATGGTGGTGGCAGGGACTGGGAAACTGGTCATAATTGAAGGAATGGTGGATGGTGCTAAATATAGGGAAATTCTTGAGGGAAACCTGTTTCAGTCTTCCAGAGATTTGAGACTGGGATGGAGGTTCACCTTCCAGCAGGACAATGACCCTAAGCATATTGCTAAAGCAGCACTCGAGTGGTTTAAGGGGAAACATTTAAATGGCTTGGAATGGCCTAGTCAAAGCCCAGACCTCAATCCAATTGAGAATCTGTGGTATTACTTAAAGATGGCTGTACACCAGTGGAACCCATCCAACTTGAAGGAGCTGGAGCAGTTTTGCCTTGAAGAATGGGCAAAAATCCGAGTGGCTAGATTTGCCAAGCTTAAATAGACAAAGAAACTTGCAGCTGTAATTGCTGCAAAAGGTGGCTTTACAAATTGACTTTGGGTGGGTGAATAGTTATGCACGCTCAAGTTCAGGTTTTTTGTCTTATTCTTATTTGTTTCACCCAAAAATATTTGGCATCTTCAAAGTGGTAGGCATGTTGTGTAAATCAAATGATACAACCCCCCCCAAAAAAATACATTTTAATTCCAGGTTGTAAGGCAACAAAATAGGAAAAATGCCAAGGGGGATGAATACTTTCGCAAGCCACTGTATAGGGAATAAGGTGACATTAGGAAAGCATCCTTAAAGGTTTAGCTATGACTGATGGCATGAGAATAGATGGGGCTGTTTTGTTAAGTGTGTTTTCATGTATGTGTTTGTTTCCTGTGGTGTTTCCCAGAACTAAGAATATATAAATTGCTTTGTGAAGAATTAAAACAGCGTTTCTAACTCTTCATGGTGAGGATTGCTGGCTTGTCATTGTTCAGTAAAAATATATATCCATTCATCTTGCACTACTATGCTGGCATATCACAATACCTCTTCTTTAGTCCTAGATCCAGGACCAAGTTATGATAATCTTAAGGCTAGGCATCCCGCTAGCGGGACAACTTCCGGTGAAACTGGAGGGTGCGCAATTCAAATAAATATTCATACAAATTTTGGATATTAAAAATGTAGGTACATATAAGTGTCTTATATCGGTTGAAAGCTTCAATTCTTGCTAATCTAACTGCACTGTTGGATTTACATTAGCTATTACAGCGAAAACATGCCATGCGATTGTTTGAGGATGGCGCCACACATCAAAATATTACCACTGGCACAGGTTTCATAAATTCACAAATGGCGATTTAAATATTCATTTACTTTTTGAAAATGTTCCTATGATTTGTCATCCAAAGGGTCCCAGCTATAACATGTAGTGTCGTTTTGTTAGATAAAATCCTTCTTTATATCCCAAAAAGTCAGTTTAGTTGGCGCCATCGATTTGCGTAATCCACTCGTTCTACATGCAGAGAAACAAATCCGAAAATCTACCCCTAAACTTTGTTTCAACAAGTCAAAATAAGTTTCTATTTACTCCTCAGATACCCTAAAATGTAATCAAACGGTAATATTTCTTACGGAAAGAAGTATGTTCAATAGGAAACCGATTTTAGCATGTGCGTCCTGTCTTCATGGCGAGCACCAACACGAATTTCCAAGACCGTGTCCCTGTAATAAAACTGATATTTCTTATTAGTTTTGGAAGTTCCACGCCTAAAACCTTGAACATAGAGTGCTGACACCCTGTGGAAGCAATAGGAATTGCATCCTGGGAGATAATTTTCAGTATGCCCTTATACTTGCCATTGTAAGAGCATGGTCTCTCTCTTAAAAGGGTTTTCTTTGGATTTTCTCCTACCATATCTTTTGTGTTATATTCTCCTACATTATTTTAATATTTCTGCAAACTTCAAAGTGTTTTCTTTCCAATGGTACCAATTATATGCATATCCTGGCTTTAGAGCCTGAGCAACAGGCAGTTTACTTTGGGCACATCAATCAGGCGGAAATTGAGAAAAAATGGCCTAACCCTAAGTTAAAGGCCCAGTGCAGTTAAAATGATGTTTGCCTGGGTTTTGTATTAATACTGTACAACAGCTGAAGAAACTAACACTGTAAGTGTTATTCCTAATAGTTGCTGGTTGAAAATACAATTTTCACTGGGCCTTCTAATCAAAAGGTTTGAATTGGCTGGAATTTCGGCTTTGACATCACCATGTGGTAAATTTGTTAATAGACCAATAACAAAAAGAGTTCCAAACCTCTGCCAAAACCAGCTAGTTTTCAGTTTTCCCCTCTCCACTCAGACCTCTCGTAACAGTCCTATAATTTTTGTTCTCCCATTAAAAAGCAATTAACGCCAAATTGAATGGAAATCTATTACAGTAAGGTACTTAATTGTTACCCAGAAATGATTTCATTTTGATATAGAAACAGCTGCACTGGGCCTTTAAAACACCTTGAGTTGAAATCTCTGTATTGAGACAATGATACTAAATATGTAACGGCAACCATGTTTAACACTACTACACCATTCCTCTGTATCCACTCTGCACTCTGTCTATACATTTATTTGAATGGTTTTCTATGCCATATTTCTGCACGTCTGAAATAAACTTGAATAAGCATGGGGAACTGGTGTGTGAGCTTGTCAACGGAATCCCTCCCTCCACAAACATTAACAGTGTGTTCCAATGAGGCACAAAAATACATTTTTACACTTAGATTTTTCAAAATGAATATTTTTCAAAACGAATATTGAACTCAACTTAAACAGTATTCCAGATAGAATGATGATTGTCATAGTTATCATGTCATTAAGCTTTGCTCTCTTTGGAGTGGTACCAACATGGCAGATCGAGAGCTTGGGACCATAAGGTTATATCACCAAAAATATGATTCTGAGACAATTGGTTTCAATGATTTTTATCTTGTATTATTTTGAACTTAACAGCATGAATTGGGTATTTAGAGTACTATAAAGGTTAAATACATTTTTTTTAAAACAAGGCTATTTCAATAACTCCATTTTCACAAAAATGTCGAGATACAAGTGCCTTCAGAAAGTATTCACACCCCTCGACCTTTTCTAAAATAAAGAATACAGCCTGAATTTGAAATGTATTAATTTGAGATTTCTTTTGACTCTGGCCTTCAAACAATAATCCATCATGTAAAATTGAATGTTTTTTTTTTTTAATTACAAATTAATTAAAAATGAAAAGTTGAAATGTCTGAGTCAATAAGTATTCAACCCCTTTGTCATGTTAAATAAGTTCAGGAGTAAACATTTGCTAAAAAAGTCACATACGTTGCATGTACTCACTCTGTGTGCATTAATAGTGTTTAACATGATTGTTGAATGACTACCTCATCTCTGTGCCCCACACATACAATTATCTATTAGGTCCCTCAGTTGAGCAGTGAATTTCAAACACAGATTCAATCACAAACCCAAGGAGGTTTCCCAATGCCTCACCAAGAAGGGCACCTAATAGTGGGTGGGTAAAAAAAGCAGAACTTGAATATCCCTTTGAGCATATCAAAGTCATTAATTACACTTTGGATGGTGTATCAATACACCCAGTCACTACAAAGATACAGGTGTCCTTCTTAACTCACTTGCCGGACATGAAGAAAACGCTCAGGGATTTCACCATGAACAATGGTGACTTTAAAACAGTTACAGAGTTTAATGGCTGTGATAGGTGAGGATGGATTAACAATATTGTGGTTACTCCACAACCTAACTGACAGAGTGAAAAGAAGGAAGCTTGTACAGAATGAATAATATTCCAAAACATTCATCCTGTTTGCAACAATGCACAAAAGTAATACTGCAAAACATTTGACAAAGTAATTAACTTTTGACCTGAATACAAAGTGTTTTGGTTGGGGAAAATCCAATACAAAACATTACTGAGTACCACTCTTCTTATTTTCAAGCATAATGGTGGCTTGCGTCATATTATGTGTATTTGTTTTTATTAAGGATATTAGCTACAGTACTCTTCCTTTTCATCTTGGCACTCTCGCCCACCTCTCCGTTTGTCTCTACACCTCTCCGTCGGAGCCGGTGTAGTATTAAGGATCCCCATTAGCTGCTGCAAAAGCAGCAGTTACTCAAATCAAATAAAATGTGCTTCACGGTTGGGATGGTGTTCTTTGGCTTGCAAGCTTCCCCCTTTTTCCTCTAAACGTAACGATGGTCATTATGGCCAAACAGTTCTATTTTTTGTTTCATCAGACCAGAGGATATTTCTCCAAAAAGTACGATCTTTGTCCCAATGTCCAGTTACAAACCGTAGTCTGGCTTTTTTATGGCGGTTTTGGAGCAGTGGCTTCTTCCTTGCTGAGCGGCCTTTCAGGTTATGTCGATGTAGGTCTTGTTTTAGTGTGGATATAGATACTTTTGTATCTGTTTCCTCCAGCATCTTCACAAGGTTCATGAACGTGGTACCTTCAGGCGTTTGGAATTTGCTCTCAAGGATGAACCAGACTTGTGGAGGTCTACAACATTTTCTTGGCTGATTTCTTTTGATTTTCCCATGATGTCAAACAAAGAGGCACTGAATTTGAAGGTAGGCCTTGAAATACATGCACCTCTAATTGACTCAAATTATGTCAATTAGCCTATCAGAAGCTTGTAAAGCCATGACATCATTTTCTGGAATTTTCCGAGCTGTTTAAAGGCACAGTCAACTTAGTGTATGTAAACTTTGGACCCACTGGAATTGATACAGTGAATTACAAGTGAAATAATCTGTTACTTGTGTCATGCAATTACTTGTGTCATGCACAAAGTAGATGTCCTAGCCGACTTGCCAAAACTATAGTTTGTTAACAAGAAATTTGTGCAGTGGTTTTAATGACTCCAACCTAAGTGTATATAAACTTCCAACTTCAACTGTACATGCTTTTAGTTGTCCCATTTATTTTCCAGCGTTTGTACGTTGGCTAACAGTACGGATGGCAAAGGCAGAATAGCCTATCGTCGCCTGAGCCTCACAAGGCACGCCGATCTCCTTCCGCAAAATCTCAGTCTCTTTCTCCTGCGAATGACGGGGATGAAGGCCTGATTTCAGAAAAATTCTTTGTGCAATTCAAGGTGAGTAATCACTGTTCTGATGTCCAGAAGCTCTTTTCGGTCATAAGAGATGGTAGTAGCAACATTATGTACAAAATAAGTTACAAACACTGGTGAAAAACTAACAAAATAGCATGGTTGGTTAAGAGTCAATAAAACGGCAGCCATCCTATCTGGCGCCATCACAAACCTCAACATTAAGACAGTTATATACAATTAAAAATATTACATGACATTACATTTCAAAACACATTTCACAACAAATTAAATGTGTGCCCTCAGGCCACTACACTACTACCACATATCCATATCTCAAAATCCATGTGTATTTGTGTGTAGAGCGCGTGTGTCATGTCCTGACCATGGTTAGCTGTTATTTTCTATGGTAGAGTAGGTCAGGGCATGTTTTCTATGTCTATGTTGTTAGGTTCTAGTTTTCGTATTTCTATGTTGGTTTGTTTGGGATGATCTCCAATTAGAGGCAGCTGGTCCTCGTTGTCTCTAATTGGAGATCATACTTAAGTAGGGTTCTTTTCCACCTGTGTTTGTGGGATCTTGTTTTTGTATTGCTCGGTGAAGCCTACAGAACGTGACATTCGTTTTTCCTTTGTTTATTGTTTTGTCTAGTGTTCTGAGTATAATAAATGTTTATCATGAGCACTCAACACGCTGCACCTTGGTCTACTCCTTACGACGAGCGTCACAGCGTGTCTTATCATGTGTATATGTAAGCGTGTGTCTGTTCATGTCTGTGTGTCTCTTCTCCATCCCCGCTTCCATAAGGTGTATTTTCATCTGTTTTTAAATCTGAATCTACTTCTTGCATCAGTTACCTAAGGTGGAATAGAATTCCATAGTCTGCTATGGACTTTGGGATTGTGAAGAGACCTCTGGTAGCATGTGTTGTGGGATATACATGGGTGTCTGAGCTGTGGGCTTGTAGTTTAAACAGACAGCTCGGTGCATTCAATATGTCATTACCTCTCATAAATACAATAGTGATGAAGTCAATTTTCCTCCACTTTGAGCAAGGAGAGACTGAAATGCATATTATTAATGTTTGCACGGTGCATTCAGCATGTCAATACTTTATACAAAAACAAGTATTGATGAAGTACATCTCTCCTCTACTTTGTGACACGCATATTATTAATGTTAGCTATGTGTGTACATTTAAGGGCCAGCCATGCTGCCCTGTTCTGAGCCAATTGGAAGTCCCTCTTTGTGCCACCTGACCACACGACTGGGCAGTAGTCCAGGTGCGAGAAAAGTAAGGCCTGTATGACCTGCCTTGTTGATAGTGTTGTTAAGGCAGAGCAGTGCTTTATTATGGACAGACTTCTCCCCATTTTAGCTACTGTTGCATCAACATGTTTTGACCATGGCAGTTTACAATCCAGGGTTACTCCAAGTATTTTAGTCAACTTGCTCAATTTCCACATTATTCACTACAAGATTTAGTTCAGGTTTAGGGGTTGGTGAATGATTTGTCCCAAATATAATACTTTTAGTTTTTGAAATATTTAGGACTATCTTATTTTTTTGCCACCCATTAAAGAACACACTGTGTTCTGTTAGACAGGTAACTCTTTATCCACAATATACTGTAGCAGAGGGTGTAAAGCCATAACACATTTTTTTCCAACAGCAGACACAGATAATGTCAAAAGCTGCACTGAAGTCTAACAAAACAGCTCCCACAATTTATTTATCATCAATTTCTCTCAGCCAATAATCCGTCAGTTGTGTTTGGTCGGTTATTTGAGCCAGCAAAGCGGACTTTACTATTCTTGGGTAGCGGAATGACTTTTACTTCCCTCCAGGTCTGAGGGCACACACTTTCTTGTGGGCTTAGATTGAAGATATGGCAACATCATCTGCTATTATCCTCAGTAATATTACATCCAAGTTGTCAGACCCAGGTGGCCTGTTATTGTTGATAGACAACAATAATTCTTTCACCTCCTCACTCACTTTTCAGAAATCAAAATTACAGTGTGTCTTTCATAATTTGGTCAGATATACTTGGATGTGTAGTGTTGGTATTTGTTGCTGGCATGTCATACCTAAAAAATCATTAACTTCTTTGGGATAGGGGGCAGTATTTTCACGGCCAGATAAAAAACGTACCCGATTTAATCTGGTTACTACTCCTGCCCAGAAACTAGAATATGCATATAATTAGTAGATTTGGATAGAAAACACTCTAAATTTCTAAAACTGTTTGAATGGTGTCTGTGAGTATAACAGAACTCATATGGCAGGCCAAAACCTGAGAAGATTCCATACAGGAAGTGCCCTGTCTGACAATTTGTTGTCCTTCTAGGGCATCTCTATCAACATTACAACATCTGTGCTGTAACGTGACACTTTCTAATGCTTCCATTGGCTCTCTAAAGCCACCAGAACGTGGAATGGGGTGTCTGCTGTCTCTGGGCAAAGTATAGGAGCAGAGTTTGTAAGTGGTCAGCCTGGGGACAGTGAGACTGGAGATGCGCGGTCACGAGAACTCGCCATGTTTTTATTTCAGTCTTTGAATGAATACAACGTTGCCCGGTTGGAATATTGTCGCTATTTTATGAGAAAAATAGCATAAAAATTGATTTTAAACAGCGTTTGACATGCTTCTAAGTATGGTAATGGAATATTTTTAAATTTTCTGTCACGAAATGCCCTCGCGCGTTACCCTTCGGATAGTGACGTGAACGCACAAACAAAACGGAGGTATTTGGATATAACTATGGATTATTATATAACTATGGAGTGTAGAGATTCGAGGGATATTGTGATCCACGCTGGCACCAACAAAGTTAGGATGAAACAGTCAGAGGTCACCAAGGGCAACATTGCTTCAGCTGAGTTACTGTTCATATAAAGAAATGAGTAAATTCATTAAATACAATCAAATCAAATGTTATTTGTCACATGCTGTCACGCCCTGACCATAGAGAGCCCTCGGGGTTCTCTATAGGGTTTTAGGTCAGGGCATGACTAGGGGGGTTTCTAGGTATTATATTTCTATGTTGGTGTGTGTGTGGTTCCCAATTAGAGGCAGCTGAATATCGTTGCCTCTAATTGGGGATCATACTTAGTGTGTCCTTTTTCCCACCTGCTATGTGGGATATTGTTTTGTATGAGTGCCTATGTGCACTACGTATTTCACGATCGGTATATCTTTGTTGTTTTGGAAGTTTCACTATCATTAAAATGTGGAACTCTACTTACGCTGCGCCTTGGTCCAATTATTTATATGACGGTCGTGACACATGCGCCGAATACAACCTTACAGTTAAATGCTTACTTACAGCCCTTAACCAACAATGCAGTTTTAAGAAAATCAAAAAAAAGTAAGATAAGAATAACTGTGACGTTCGTCGTTAGGAGTAGACCAAGGTGCAGCGTGGTTTGGGTTCATCATATTTATTCCTTTCGATGTGAACCAGCAAAAACAATACAATGACCGAAAAGCTAGGCGTGCAAACACATGCAACACAAAGACAAGATCCCACAACAGACTGTGGGGAAAAAGGGCTGACTAAGTATGATTCCCAATCAGAGACAACGAATGACAGCTGCCTCTGATTGGAAACCATACTCGGCCAATCAAAGAAAAAAAAAACATAGACATACAACACATAGAATGCCCGCCCCATGTCACACCCTGACCTAACCAAACAGAGAAAAACGGCTATCTCAGGTCAGGGCATGACAATAACAAATAATTAAATAGCAACAGTAAATATCAATAGTAGGGCTATATACAGGGGGTACCGGTACAGAGTCAATGTGCGGGGTCACCGGTGTCGAGGATTGAGGTAATATGTATATTATATATATAACTAGGGTGGCTGGAGTCTTTGACAATTTTTAGGGCCTTCCTCTGACACCACCTGGTATAGAGGTCCTGGATGGCAGGTAGCTTGGCCCCGTTGATGTACTGGGCCGTACGCACTACCCTCTGTAGTGCCTTGCAGTCGGAGGCGGAGCAGTTGCCATACCAGGCAGTGATGCAACCTGTCAGGATGCTCTCGATGGTGCAGTTGTAAAACCTTTTGAGGATCAGAGGGACGCATGCCAAATCTTTTAAGTCTCCTGAGGGGAATAGGTTTTGTTGTGCCCTCTTCAAGACTGTCTTGGTTTGTTGGTGATGTGGATGCCAAGGAACTTGCAGCTCTTTTGGTTATAAGACACGGTAACAGAAACGTTATGTACAAAATAAGATACAAATAATGAAAAAAAACATAATAGCACAATTGGTTATTCGCCGCCATTGTGTAGAATTTTACAAAGGTACATTGTGCGATCAAGCAACAGACAGCAATATTTACATTGCACCAGGTTTCTGTCTCTAGGTCCTTTACTGCTTGTTTGTACAGGGTTATCTTCTCAGTTTCGCGCTACTTAACACATAGATACTAATGCAACATGGGACACTGGGTCCTCATAAACATTTCTGAAGTCTAGTGTTCATCTGCAAAACTGGAGGGAGGGTTCACCTGGCCCTGGCAGACAGACCAGCATTTCACAGACACTAATCAATCAATGGAATGCAGGCTGTAGGTTTATCACCAAAGCCATCATAAATCAATTGCCAGCGCCAAGCCCCTTAGGCCCAACTCAGTCCCACAGACACAGATGAGAGAGTACTGAGAAACCTTATTTGATCCATAAACAGTATTAAAACATAATCTTGTCATTTTCCACCATAATAGTCACTTTACCCCTACCTACATGTACAAGTTACCTCGACCAACCTGTACCCACGCACATTGACTCGGTACCGGTACCCCCAGTATATTTTCTTAACTATATTTACTGAACAGCATTGTTGGTAAGTAAGCATTTCACTGAAAGGCCTACACCGGTTGTATTCGGCACTTGTGACAAATAAAAATTGATTTGATTTGAAATATGAGGTGATGGCGTTGGATGGATGGCAGAACAATGGGCCTCAAGATCTCATCACGGTATCGCTGTGTGTTCAAATTGCCATAGATAAAATGCAATTGTGTTCGTTGTCCGTAACCTATGCCTCCCGATACCATAACCCCACCGAAACCACGGGGCATTCTGTTCACAACGTTGACATCAGCAAACCGCTCACCAACACAATGTCTACCATCTGCCCGGTACAGTTGAAAACAGGATTCATCCGTGAAGAGCACACTTCTCCAGCTTGCCAGTGGCCATTGAAGGTGAGCATTTGCCGACTAAAGTTACTTATGATGTAGAACTGCAGTCAGGTCAAGACCCTGATAAGAACGACGAGCACAGTATTTGTGCAGAAATTCTTCTGTTGTGCATACCCACAGTTTCATCAGAGGTCCGGGTGGCTCATCCCAGAACCGGATGTGGTGGTCCTGGGCTGGCGTGGGTAAATGTGGCCTGCGATTGTGAGGCCAGTTGGATGTACTGCCAAATTCTCTAAAACGACGTTGGAGGCGGCTTATGGTAGAGAAATTAACATAAAAGTATCTGGCAACAGCTCTGATGGATATTCCTGCAGTCAGCATACCAATTGCATGCTCCCTTAAAATATTGTGTTGTGTGACAAAACTGCACACTTTAGAGTGTTGTTTAATCAGCTTCTTGACATGCCACATCTGTCAGTTGAACGGATTATCTTGGTAAAGGAGAAAATTCTCCCTAACAGGAATGTAAACATATTTGTGCACAACATTTGACAGAAATAAGCTTTTTGTGTGTATAGAGCATTTCTGGGATATTTTATTTTAGCTCACGAAACATGGGACCAAAACCAAAAACGACAGCAGACTCGCACAACTCAATCGCTGGTTGAAATCTATTTTCTATGCCTCCCAAAGATTGAATTTGTAGATAATTGGCCCTCTTCCTGGGACTCACTCTTAAATGGGACCAAGCCTTGGCTGCTGAGGAGTGACGGAATGCATCCTAGCTGGAGGGGTGCTCTTATCTTATCTATCAACATAGACAGGGCTCTAACTCCTCTAGTTCCTCAATGAGATGGATATCATATTCACATTTTTGGTGACTTCAATTTTCCCATGGACAAGTCCACAGACCCACTCCAAAAGGCTTTCTGAGCAATCATCGACTCGTCCAACATTGCCTCAATCATACCCTGGATCTAGTTTTGTCTCATGGAATAGATATTGTGGATCTAGATGTTTTTCCTCATAATCCTGACTATCGGACCACCATCTTATTACATTTGCAATCGCAACAAATAAGGATTATCAAAGCTGCTATCCCTCGACCTACCCAAGGATGTCGGAGTACAAAAATCAGTTAACCTCTAAATATCTAAGCTGTCTACTAAACTAACATATGGAATTTTGTTAAGATGGTCATACCGTGGATCATTTAGTTATTTGATTTGGAATTGTAAAACCCCTTTAGGTCTAAAAAAATAGAATACATTTTTTTTGTTAAATATTCAATTTGGTCTTATAGCCCATAGAAACGCATTTAATAACGCATTCATAAATGGCAATAAGGTATAAGGCTTTTAAGTGTTTGTCCTATATCTAGGAGATATAACACAGCTCAGGAAATATTTGTGTTTAACCCCTAATTTCTGTTGTCATAAAACTCCCTCCATACTTCCATTAATTTGTATGGATTACCTTACGAAGAGTCCAGTGACACTTGTGGGGTTTGCAAAATGGAGAATGCCATCGTGTTCGTTAGTCTCCCCTTTCCACAGTTGGGTCATATTAGTTTGTAGCCAAAACAGTTCGGACACCACAGACAGAAGTTAGCGCATTACCATTACCGACTTCAAGCTTGTGGTGGTTATAGAGCAAAACGGACTACACAGATGTTTTCGCAAACATCGCTGTAGCTTGTTCACCTTCCACTGCACATGCGGAAGAAGGGTAGCGACGCAGCCCATGCAACAACAAAAAATATCTATAGCTTAAATTGACGGATGTTGATGGGGATTTATGTATTATGTTTCTTAGATTGGCACACACGTGCATCAATCTAAGTAACATAATATACAAATGAAGACTCTTAAGGATTTACCCACTTAACCCAGGATCTAAACATAATCTTGCATAACACCCTAGATGCAGTCACACCGCTAACAATAAAAACAATTGTCACAAGAAACTAGCTCCCTGAAGCAAGTTTCCAGAAAATTGGAACGCAAATGGTGCTCGACCAAATTTGAAGCATTCCGTCTAGCTTGGACAGAAAGTACAGTGCAATATCAAAAAGCCCTCAGTGCTACACGATCAGCCTACTTTGCCAACCTGATTGAGAATAAAAACGTATTGTTGATACTGTCCCAAAGCTAACTAAAAAGCAGCATTCCCCAGGTGAGGATGGCCTTCACTTCAGCAGTGATGACTTCATGAACTTCTTTGACGAAAAGATCATGATCATAAGAAAGCAAATTATGGACTCCTCTTTGAATATGTGTATTTATCCTGAACTCAGTTGTCCTGAGTCTGCACAGAACTGCCAGGACCTTGGATCATTGGAGACACTCAACACATTCACGAAAATAGTCATGGCCTCTAAACCTTCCAGCTGTCTACTGGACCCTATTCTAACTAAACTACTGAAAGAGTTACTTGCTGTGCTATGCCCTCCTACAATGAATATAATAAATGGCTCCCTACCCTCTGGATGTGTAACAAACTCACTAAAAGTGGTAGTAATAAAGCCTCTCCTGAAAAAGACAAATCATTAATTGGAAAATGTAATTTTTTAAAATATCGGCCTATATCGAATCTCCAATTCTTCTAAACGTTTTTTTGAAAAAGCTGTTGCTTAGAAACTTACTGCCTTCCTGAAGACAAATAATGTATACGAAACGCTCCAGTCTGGTTTTAGATCCCTTTATAGTACTGACACCGAACTCGTGAAGGTGGTAAACAACCTTTTAATGGCATCAGACCAAGGCTCTGCATCTGCCCTCGTGCTGTTAGACCTTAGTGCTGATTTCGACATCATAGATCACCACATTCTTTAGGAGAGATTGGAAACTCTAATTGGCTTACGCAGACAAGTTCTTGCCTGGTTTAGATCTTATCTGTCGGAAAGATATAAGTTAATCTCTGAGGATGGTTTGTTCTCTGACAAATCAATGGTAAGTTTTGGTGTTTCTCAAGGTTCCGTTTTAGGACCACTATTGTTTTCACTATATTTTCTACCTCTTGGTGATGTGATTCGGAAACACAATGTCAACTTTCACTGCTATGCGGACAACACACAGCTGTACATTTCGATGAAACATGGTGAAGCCCCAAAATTGCCCTAGAAGCCTCTGTTTCAGACATAAGAAAGTGGATGGCTGCAAATGTTTTACTTTTAAACTCAGACAAAACAGAGATGCTAGTTCTAGGTCCCAAGAAACAAAGATCTGCTGTCAGATCTGACAATGAATCTTAATCGTTGTACAGCACTTTGACATATCAGCTGATGTAAGAAGGGCTATATAAATACATTTGATTACAGTATTCCCAAATAAAATTGTGAAGAACCTCTGTGTTGATCTGGACCCTGATCCCTCTATTGATGAACCTATAACACATATTTGAAGAGCAGCTTTTTTCCACCTTCATAACATTGCAAAAATCAGAAACGTTCTGTCAAAAGATTATGCAGAGAAACGAATACATGCTTTTGCCACTTCAAGATTAGACTACTGCAATGCTGTACTCTCCAGACTTGGGCTGATTTCACGGCTTTCCTTCTAACCTACAAGGCATTACATGGACCTGCTTCTACCTATCTCTCCGATTTGGTCCTACAATATATACCTACACGTATGCTAAGGTCACATGCAAGTCTCCTTATTGTTCCTAGAATTTCTAAGTAAACAGCTAGAGGCAGAGCTTTCTGCTAAATGTTTATGGAATGGCCTGCCGATCCATGTCAGAGATGTAGACTTGGTCTCCACCTTTAAGTCTTTACTGAAGACTCATCCTCTCAGTAGGTCCTATGATTGAGTGTAGTCTGGCCCAGGGGTGCAAAGATGAATGGCGAGGCACTGGAGTGATGAACCACCTGTCTCTGCCTGGCCGGCTCCCCTCTCTCTACTGGGATTCTCTGCCTCTGACCCTATTACCTGGACTGTCACTCTCTGATGCTGTCCCTCTTTCTCTCTCTCTCTCTGTCTTTTGCACATGCTGTCTCAACCTCTGAATGCTTAGCTTTGAAAAGCCAACTGTCATTTACTCCTGAGGTGCTGACCTGTTGCACCCTCTACAACCCTCTACAACCACTGGTATTATTATTTGACCTTGATGTTCATTTATGAATGTTTGAACATCTTGAAGAACAATATGGGCTTAATGGCCATGTACTATTATAATCTCCACCCGGCACAGCCAGAAGAGGACTGGCCACCCCTCAGAGCCTGGTTCCTTTAGGTTACTTCCTATGTTCCTGCCTGTCTAAGGAGTTTTTACTAGCCACTGTGCTTCTACATCTGCATTGCCTTCTCTTTGTTTTTTGTTGTTGCAGGGTTTCTATATAAGCACTTTGTGACAACAGCTGATTTAAAAGGGTCTTTATAAATACATTTGATTGATTGATTGACTAACACTGAAGACCTAAACTGAGAGAGATATACATTTAAAAGTGACTGGTTCGGGTTCCTATGCATTTAGGGCTATGACTCACTAGTAGCTCTTGGAATTTTCCTGTGAACCACCATATAAACAAAATACATGTACAGAATCTCTAGACCCATCCCAGCCTGGGGGCCAGTCTGTTTCTGCTTTCTTACTAGACTGGGGGCCAGTTTCTGCTCACTAGCCAAACTGATTGAGTGGTTGTGGTTCAGACAGATAGGAGATGCCTTCAGTCAGGAGGCTGAGCTGAGATGTATCCCAAATGGCAACACATTCCCTATATAGTGCACTGCTTTTGACCAGGACCCATTGGGAATCGGGTGCCATTTGGGATGCACATTCATTGAGAAGGAGGGATCATACAGGGCTATACACAAATCAATACTACTCCACTCTTAATCTTCCTCTCATTCCTATTCTGTTTTACCATTTCTATCTCTGTCTCACTCCCACTTTACCTTCATCTCTCTCATTCTCTCCCTCCCCTCCTCCCTCTTTCTCCTCATTTTACTGGAAGCTGACACTGATGGACTTCCTGCATTAAGGCTTTTAAGCAATTAGCTCAGTTTTACATCTCAACTTTCTGTTTCACACCATCTCCTTCTCCTTCACCAACACAAAGACTCTCCCTTATCCTTCCACCTTCTCTCCTACAATCTACAACTTTCTCTTTAATCTGGTAATCTCTCTCTCTCTCTCTCTCTCTCGTTCATTGTCTCTTGTTCCATCTCCCCATCCATTGTTTCTTGTTCCATCTCCCCCTCTCTCTCTCGTTCATTGTCTCTTGTTCCATCTCCCCCTCTCTCTCTCGTTCATTGTCTCTTGTTCCATCTCCCCATCCATTGTCTCTTGTTCCATCTCCCCATCCATTGTCTCTTGTTCCATCTCCCCATCCATTGTCTCTTGTTCCATCTCCCAATCCATTGTCTCTTGTTCCATCTCCCAATCCATTGTCTCTTGTTCCATCTCGTTCTCTGTCCTCCTCTCTCCCTTTATCCCCATCTTTCTGTCGGAGGTCAGCCAAAACCCAGTGAACAAAGTTTCGAAGTTCAAGATGTCAGTCAGCCACTCTCGCTGAATGTAAGCTTTGTGGTTTGATTTACTGGAGAAGGCACTTAGGACTGGGATCCCGAGAGAGAGAGAAAGAGAAAGAGAGAGAAAGAGAGAAAGAGAGAGAGAGGAAAAAATTATGTGGATGGGGAGGAGAGGAAAGGGAGAGAGAAGAGGGAAGAAGTGAAATGAGTGAGAGGTGAAAAAATGTCAGGGAGGAGGAAGAGGAGAGCATGCCCCCTATTGGTGAGAAATAAACATGCAGTAGTGGTCTCTGAGACATCACCAATCAGAGAGGCGCTTGCAGAAGTTGCACACATGAGGAAATGTGTTATAAATGCTTTTCATGCAATTGTACATCATTTTAGATGACTGGAGACTTTAGCAGAATCTTTTTAAATAACTCACAAAATATTGAAATGACAGGCTATACTTAAAAACTGACAAACAAGAATCTGAGATCAATAGCTTAAGCTTAGGTGTGTGGAGACACACATATTGTACAATACAGTGGCTTGCGAAAGTATTCATCCCCCTTGGCATTCTTCCAATTTGTTGCCTTATAACCTGGAATTAAAATGTATTTTTGGGGGGTTTGTATCATTTGATTTACACAACATGCCTACCACTTTGAAGATGCTAAATATTTCTTATTGTGAAACAAACAAGAAATAAGACAAAAAAAAACGGAAAACTTGAGCGTGCATAAGTATTTCATCTCTGGAAGACTGAAACAGGTTTCCCTCAAGAATTTCCCTGTATTTAGCGCCATCTACCATTCCTTCAATTTTGACCTGTTTCCCAGTCCCTGCCGATGAAAAACATCCCCACAGCATGATGCTGGGATGGAATGGTGTTCTCGGGGTGACTAGAGGTGTTGGGTTTACGCCAGATATAATATTTTCCTTAATGGCCAAAAAGCTCAATTTTAGTCTCATCTGACCAGAGTACCTTCTTCCATATGTTTGGGGAGTCTCCCACATGCCTTTTGGCGAACACCAAATGTGTTTGCTTATTTTTTTCTTTAAGCAATGGCTTTTTTTCTGGTCACCCTTCTGTAAAGACCAGCTCTGGGGAGTGTACAGCTTAAAGTGGTCCTATGGAGAGATACTCAAATCTCCACTGTGGAGCTTTGCAGCTCCTTCAGGGTTATCTTTGGTCTCTTTGTTGCCTCTCTGATTAATGCCCTCCTTGCCTGGTCTGTGAGTTTTGGTGGGCGGCCCTCTCTTGGCAGGTTAGTTGTGGTGCCATATTCTTTCCATTTTTTAATAAAGGATTTAATGATGTTTCCTAGGATGTTCAAAGTTTCTGATATTTTTTTGTAACACCACCCTGATCTGTACGTCTCCACAACTTTGTCCCTAACCTGTTTGGAGAGCTCCTTGCTCTTCATGGTGTCACTTGCTTGGTGGTGCCCCTTGCTTAGTGGTGTTGCAGACTCTGGAGCCTTTCAGAACAGGTGTATATATACTGAGATCATGTGACAGATCATGTGACACTTAGATTGCACACAGGTGGACTTTTTAAAACTAATTATGTGACTTCTGAAGGTAATTGGTTGCACCAGATCTTATTTCGGGGCTTCATAGCAAAGGTGGTGAATACATATGCACGCATCACTTTTCAGTTTTTTAATTTTTTAGAATTTTTTGAAACAAGTTATTTTTTAAAATTTCAATTCACCAATTTGGACTATTTTCTGTATGTCCATGACATGAAATCCAAATAAAAATCAATTTAAATTACAGGTTGTAATGCAACATAATAGGAAAAACGCCAATGGGGATGAATACTTTTGCAAGGCACTGTATGAGAAGGAAATTATAGTCCTAAAAAAGCTTTCCAGTTTTATTAACTCACCCAATGATGCGCAGCTACAGCGATGGCCAATGCGCTCATGCCAAAAGCTTAACTCTCTCAATGCTGTTTGATCAATGCGTTTATTTGGAAGTTGATAACATGGTAGCCTAAAGACAGATTAGTCTTCTCTTTTCAGCAGGATTAATTTGCTTTCCAACCTGCTTTTTCCAGCGAATGCAGTTCAATTATAGGCCTACTCCTGGTGTAGTATTCTGAGTTATTTCATTTATTTCTGAACAGACAGCAGTAATTCTATGACTTTGGAAAATGTATTTGAATTTATCAAGGGTGCTGTGGAATCTTCAGCAATCTTCCCGCCATAGCCTATAAGGAAATATATTATGAAGTGCAATGCTGGAGAGATGAGATTTGCAGGCGCATGTCTATCAGAGCAGAGAGAGGGAGAAAGATAATAGAAAGTGCATCTCATTCTAGTTCTGTGAGAAATACAGGCGCACCTCTCTCACCACAGCAATAGCCACTTGTTGGTCTATATAGGCTACATACAATGTTGTGCAAACCATACACCTGGAACAGCCCATCACAAATCAATGTTAGAAAATCAGGCACTGTTTTCACATTACGTTTTTTAGGGGGCAGCCAGGAGAATTGCAGAGGAGTCCTCTTGAATTAACTCTGATTGTTTTATTCAAATTTTTACATTACAAACAGTGACTTTTTGGTGTTGATCGGCTCAAATTAAGCATTGCACTTCGCTGTGTATTATTTCAAATATTGGACAAAATGTCAGAGAAGCCAAGGGGAAAAGTATGCAGTTGAAAGTTTTTCAGAGATTTTATTTTACTCACCTTAGGTTACATAGAATGAGTTTTTCACAAAATGATGTGTGTTAGCGATTTAAGGGAGAAACAGGAATTGTCCTACATGCATTGTGGGAATGCATGGTAGTGCAATCCCTATGGAAAGCAAAGCCTTACATTGCATGGAGGACGGCCTTGGAGTTCCTATATCTAGTTTTTCTAGACCAGGATTTCCAAAACTCGGTTTCTATATCGGCTGATGTAAAAAGGGCTTTATAAATACATTTTATTGATTGATTGATAAAGGTACATAAAGGAGTACCATGGCCATGACGTATCACTTATCAGAAAAAAACCTCTCCCTATGTTATTATTTTTTGGTTTGGTATGTTGATTTGTCTTTATTTAGCTAGGAAAGCCAGTTAAGAACAAATTCTTATGTACAATGACGGGCCTACCCCAGCCAAACCCAGACGACACTGGGCCAATTGTGCACCGTCCTATGGGACTCCCAATCATGGCCAGATGTGATTCAGCCTGGATTCTAACCATGGACTGTGGTTAGTGCCTTACACCGCTGCGCCACTAGGGAACCCAAACTTTAAACAACAACTTTTTTACAGATTACTGTATACACTTTATACTCCCTTACACTACCGGTCAAACGTTTTAGAACACCGACTCATTCAAAGGTTTTTCTTTATTTTTTACTATTTTCTACATTGTAGAATAATAGTGAAGACATCAAAACTATGAAATAACACATGGAATCATGTAGTAACCAAAAAAGTGTTAAACAAATGGACATATCCTTTATTTTTGAGATTCTTCAAATAGCCACCCTTTGCCTTGATGACAGCTTTGCTCACTCTTCACATTCTCTCAACCAGTTTCATGAGCTAGTCACCTGGAATGCATTTCAATTAATAGGTGTGTCTTTTTAAAGGTTCATTTGTGTAATTTCTTTCCTTCTTAATGCGTTTGAGCTTATCAGTTGTGTTGTGACAAGGTAGGGGGGTAAACAGAAGATAGCCGACCAAGTCCATATTATGGCAAGAACAGCTCAAATAAGCAAAGAGAAACAACAGTCCATCATTACTTTAAGACATGAAGGTCAGTCAATATGAAATATTTCAAGACTATCAAGAGCTATGAAGATATTGGCTCTCTTGAGGCCCGCCACAGGAATAGAAGACACAGAGTTACCTCTGCTGCAGAGGATAAATTCATTAGTTTCCATTCTCAGAAATTGCAGCCCAAATAAATGTTTCACAGAATTCAAGTAACAGACACATCTCAACATCAACTGTTCAGAGGAGACTGTGTGAATCAGGCCTTCATGGTCAAATTGCTGCAAAGAAACCACTTTGAAAGGACACCAATAAGAAGAAGATACTTGCTTGTGCCAAGAAACACGAGCAATGGACAATAGACCGGTGGAAATTTGTACTTTGGTCTGGAGTCCAAATTGGAGATTTTTGGTTCCAAACACCTTCTCTTTTGGGTGAACAGATGATCTTCGATGTGTAAAGCATGGAAAAGGAGGTGTTATGGTGTGGGGGTGCTTTGCTGGTGATACTGTCTGTGATTTATTTAGAATTCAAGGCACACTTAACCAGCATGGCCACCACAGCATTCCTCAGTGATACGCCATCCTTTCTGGTTTGGGCTTAGTGGGACTATCATTTGTTTTTCAACAGGACAATGATCCAACACACCTCCAGACTGTGTAAGGGATATTTTATCAAGAAGGAGAGTGATGGAGTGCTGCATCAGATGACCTGGCCTCCACAATCCCCCGACCTCAACCAAATTGAGATGGTTTGGAATGAGTATGTGCATTTGTTTGTGCCTGTGTGTGTCTCTTCACAGTCTCTGCTGTTCCATAAGGTGTATTTTTATCAGTTTTTTATCAGATTAAACTGCTTGCATCAGTTACCTGTTGTGGAATAGAGTTCCATATAGTCATGGCTCTATGTAGTACTGTGTGCCTCCCATAGTATGTTCTGGACTTGGGGATTGTGAACAGACCTATGATTACATGTCTTGTGGGGTATGCATGGGTGTCCAAGCTGTGTGCTAGTAGTTTAAACAGACAGCTCGTGCATTCAGCATGTCAAAACGTCATACAAAAAAGTAGTGATGAAGTCAATATCTCCTGTACTTTGAGCCATGAGAGATTGACATGCATTCTATTAATGTTAGCTCTCCGTGTACATTTACGGGCCAGCTGTGCTGCTCTGTTCTGAGACAATTGGAATTTTCAGACCACACTACTGAACAGTAGTCCAGGTGCGACAAAAATAGGGCCTGTAGGACCTGCCTTGTTGATAGTGCTGTTAATAAGAAGGCAGAGCAGTGCTTTATTGTGGACAGACTTCTCCCAATCTTAGCTGCTGTTGCATCACTATGTTTTAAACATGACAGTTTACAATCCAGGGTTACTCCAAGCAGTTTAGTCTCCTCAACTTGCTCAATTTCCACATTACTCTTTACAATATTTAGTTGAGGTTTAGGGTTTAGTGAATTATTTGTCCCAAGGACAATGCTTTTAGTTTTTGAAATATTTAGGACTAACTTATTTCTTGCCACCCATTATAAAACTGACTGCAGCTCTTTGTTAAGGGTTGCAGTAATTTCACTCACTGTAGTAGCTGACATATATAGTGTTGAGTCATCCGCGTACATACAAATATTGGCAAATGGCTCAGTTGGTAGAGCATGGTGTTTGCAACGCCAGCATGGTGTGTGCAACGCCAGGGTTGTGGGTTCGATTCCCAAGGGGGGCCAGTACAAAAAAAAATTAAATGCACGAAGTGAAATGTATGCATTCACTACTGTAAGTCGCTCTGGATAAGAGCGTCTGCTAAATGACTAAAATGTAAATTGGGATCGGGATTATGTTGGAGAGGCTTCTGTGTTCATTTAGACAGGTAACTCTTTATCCACAATATATCAGGGGGTGTAAAGCCATAACACATGTTTTTCCAGTATAAGACTATGATCGATTATGTCAAATCAGTTACCACAATCTTTCATCATCCATTTCTCTTTGCAAATCATCAGTCATTTGTGTAAGTGCCGTGCATGTTGAATGTCCTTCCCTATAAGTGTGCTGAAAGTATGTTGTCAATTAGTTTACTGTAAAATAGCATTGTATTTGGTCAAACACATTTTTTTCCAAAAGTTGACTAAGGGTTGATAACAGGCTGATTGTTCGGCTATTTAAGCCAGTAAAGGGTGCTTTACTATTCTTGGGTAGCGGAATGACTTTTTCTTCCCTCCAGGCCTGAGGGCACACACTCTATAGTAGGCTTAAATTGAAGATGTGGAAAATAGGAGTGGCAATATCATCTGCTATTATTGTTGATAGACAGCAATACATTTTTCACCTCTTCCATACTCACTTTTTGGAATTTTAAATGACAATGCTAGTCTTTCATAATTTGGTCAGTTATGCTTGGATGTGTAGTGTCAGCATTTGTTTCTGGCATGTTGTGCCTAAGTTTGCTAATCTTGCCTTTGAAACAATCATTAAAGTAGTTGGCAATATCAGTGGGTTTTGTGATGAATGAGCCATCTGATTCAATGAATGATGGAGCTGAGTTTGCCTTTTTGCCCAACCCTTCATTTAAGGGGCTCCAAAACATTTTACTATCATTCATCTTTGTTTTGTAGTATAGTTTCTTCATCGTTTTATTCAGTTTTGTCACATGATTTCTCAATTTGCAGTACGTTTGCCAATCGATTATGCAGCCAGACGTTTTGCCTCATCCTTCTCAACAATGCACTTTTTCAATTTCTCATCAATATATGGGGATTTAACCATTTTTACAGTCATTTATTTTATTTTTATTTAACCTTTATTTAACTAGGCAAGTCATTTAAGGATAAAAATCATATTTATTATGACGGCCTTCCTCGTCCAAACCCTAACCCAGACGACATTGGGCCAATTGTGTGGCACCCTATGGGACTCTCAATCATGGCTGGTTGTGATACAGCCTGGAATCAAACCAGGGTCTGTAGTGACACCTCTAGCACTGACATGCAGTGCCTTAGACCACTTCGCCACTCGGGAGCCCAGTTATTAGTAACTGGAATAAGCAATTTCATAAATGATGCATCTGGTTGATCCTCATTACACACCACAGACCAATAAATATTATTTACATCATCAACATGGAAATCACTACAAAACTTATTGTATGACTTCTTATACACTATATTAGGCCCAGCCTTTGCAACTTTGGTTTTCCTAGATATGGCTATTAAATTGTGATCACTACATCCGATGGATTTGGATACTGCTTTAAAGCAGATCTCTGCAGCATTAGTAAAGATGTGATCAATACATGTTGATGATTTCATTCCTGTGTTTGTAAATACCCTGGTAGGTTGACTGATAACCTGAACCAGGTCAAAGGGAACGGTTACAGTTTGAAGCTTTCTCTTGGTGGGCAGCTAGATGAAATCCAGTCAATATTAAGGTCACCCATAAAATATACGTCTCTGTTGACATCACATACATTATCAAGCATTTAACACGTTATCCAGATACTGACTGTTTGCACTTGGTTTTGCAACTTTCCACAAGAATGAGCTTTAGGTGAGGCACGTAAGCCTATATAGAACAAGAAGGTCCGCACACTGTTAAAGCTCCAAATTCACCACTTTATTGACAACGTTTCAATCTGAAACGGATCTTCGTCAGGTCAAACTGACTGTTCACATCCCAAAATATACACAGTATACAATAGCTGTAGGATCAACAGAGGCATTCAGGAGAGTTAGAGGGACATAAATTAGATTACTTACTCTGTGACTTCCAACACACCTGGGATAAAGTACATTTACATTTAACTTTTTAGTCATTTAGCAGACACTTATCCAGAGTGACTTAGAGTAGTGAATGCATGCATTTCATACATTTTTTTCATACTGGTCCCACGTGGGAATCGAACCCACAGCCCTGGTGTTGCAAACACCATGCTCTACCAACTGAGCCACACGGGACTACTCAGCAACACAATGCTAGGGATTATTTGAGCTGGGCTTGGGTCATTGATAAGTAATTTTCTCAAAGCAGCCTTGAAATGTGTGGACAGTGTCCCGGAGCCAAGATGATTTCGATGGACTCCATCATTCCTGTAGAGCATCTTCTGCTTCCAGAATTTGTCAAAGTTATTTATAAAAGTTATTCCAACAGAGCTACAGTACTCTTGTAGCCAGGTGTGTAATGCCTGTAGCCTGCTGAATCTTTCACACTCGTGGACCAACGATGGTCCCGGACCGGAAATGATTGGCAGTTTTTTTTAATCTTTCAGAGCTAGAATCAGTTCTTTAAAATCTATTATCAGCAGTTTTGAGTTAGCCTTCCTAATGTCGTTTGACCCCACATGGACTACGAAAGCGTCAGCTAACAGCAGCTGTCGTAGAACGGTCCGAAGCAGCCTTGCAATGTCCTGTACTCGTGCTGCAGGATAGACAGGGTTGTACTTTGGAAAAAAAAGCTGCACGTTTGACTGAGCAAAACAAGAAACGTTGTCAACTGCGTTTATTTCAGCAAACTTAACATGTGTAAATATTTGTATGAACATAACAAGATTCAACAACTGAGACAGCAACTGAACAAGTTCCACAGACATGTGACTAACAGAAATGGAATAATGTGTCCCTGAACAAGGGGGGGGGGGTTCAAAATTAAAAGTAACAGTCGGTATTTGGTGTGGCCACGAGCTGCATTAAGTACTGCAGAGCATCTCGTCCTCATGGACTGCACCAGATTTGCCAATTATTGCTGTGAGATGTTACCCCACTCTTCCACCACATTTTAAAATGCACCAAACACATGTTCACATTATCAGACTATCCTAACTTCAAATTCTTTCAAACTTTTGATCAACTATAAGTTTATAAAATTGCATACACTTGCATAAAATAACCATTCAATGGTAACTCTTGAACCGTTTAAACTAGAGACACCAAACCAACTTTCACATATTCAGGCTGTCCTATCCATCAATCCTTCGCAAGCTTCAGGAAATTTACTTTTCTAGTTATTATTATTATTTGACTAACTCCACTTGCTATAGCGCTTAAACGACATAAGCTATTAACACGAAAGCAACTTCTAAATGTGGAGACTGTTTTCTTAGGAAAGCATATATACGTTTTGTACTACAACAATATTTAAATGGGCTCTCAATGCATTGCAATGGTAATAAAAGTGCCATAGATGTCAAGGCTCAGGAGAATACCCAGATGCAGACAGTTCGAATTAACAAAAACAGGGGGGCAGGCAAATGACAGGCAGAAGTCAGTAATCCAGAGCAGAGTCTGAAAGGTACAGAAAGGCAGGCAGACTCAGGGTCAGGGCAAGCAGAGGTCAGTAATCCAGGGTGGTGTGACCGGGAAAACTAGAAAACAGGAACTAGAGAAAGACAAGAGCATGGGAAAAACCGCTGGTAGGCTTTACGAAACAAAACAAACTGGCAACAGAGAACACAGGTATAAATACACTGGGGATAATGGGGAAGATGAGCGACACCTGGAGGGGGGTGGAGAGAAGCACCAGACAGGTGAAACAGATCAGGGTGTGACAATAGACTTACATGGTGACATTTTTTAAATGTGGGCTTGCATCTCCTCCAACACCGTTTTAACTATCAAAGCCAAACCAACTTTGAGATGTTCAACCTGACTAAACGTTTGCATTCAGATTTGTCATACTATTATTACTTTTTGAATGATAACCATTCACATTCACATGAATTAACATGGGTTTGAATTAGAACCACAGTAATGCAGTGGAAGCTATTTAAAATGGTCCTGCTTCTAACACGACTTAGGATGAGACCCAGATGCAGACACGGGAGGCAGACAGTTCAAATCTCAGATATTTATCACAAAACAAGGGGCAGGCAAACTACAGGTCCAGGGCAGGCAGAGGTCGGTAATCCAAGATAGCGTCAGTAAGGGACAAAACGGCAGGCAGGCTGAGGGTCAGGGCAAGCAGAATGGTTAGAACCGGGAGGACTAGAAACAGGAGACAAAGGGCTTTGAGACAGAGGTTTGATCTCCCAGGTACGGCGACAGCGGCGGATGAATATCTGGGCCGAAGGTATGCTGACCTCTTCCTCAGGGAAGAGCGGTGGCTGAAATCCCATGTAAGACCAGTGGCCGAACAGGGAAGGGTGTTGCATGTGTATTCCACCCATATGAGTTGCTGGCTCCAGGTGGTGGGGTTGGCAGAGATTAGGCAACGAAGAGCCATCTCCATGTCCTGATTGGCTCGCTCCGACTGGCCATTGGACTGGGGGACAGGCTGGCCGAAGACCCAATGAGGGCGCTGAACTCCTTTCAGAACCAGGACGAGAACTGAAGACCGCGATCGGAGACCATGTTCATCGGAAGTCCATGGATCCGGAAGAAGTGCTGATTACAAGATTTCGAATGAACCTATTTTTGCAAAACCACTGTATAAATTGTGTGAATGGTCTCTGTTTCAAAATGTAATGTTTTCCTAGAATAACCATGGATCCGTGCATTCCTCATGTGAATAGAATACTGGTGACAATCAGCAATAGCCATTTGGGATATTCCATTATATTCTTACTGTCAAATAATGTGTGTTGACTGTGGTAGGGCAGGGCCTGTGACGTCTGCTATAGGAACAAGTTCATTTCATTGGCATTGCACAGATAAATACAACTCAAAACATGCTATTCTGTTCTTTTGAAATACATTGCCTTGTATCATGTTTTTTATGACTTTCCTAAATGAAATATGCATACATTTATTTGTGTAAGGGGCAGTAATATTTTACATGTGTATATACAGCATATACCGAGTGGAAAACAGAACACGGAACACCTTCCTAATATTGCATGGACCCCTCTTTTTCCCTCAGAGCAGACTTAATTTGTTCGGGGCATGGACTGTACAAGGTGTTGATTGTGTTGACTCTACAAGGTGTTGAATGTGTGCCGCAGGGATGCTGGCCCATGTTGACTCCAATGCTTCCACAGTTGTGTCAAGTTGGCTGGATGTCCTTTGGGTGGTGGACCATTCTTGATACACACTGGAAATTGTTGAGCGTGAAAAACTCAGCAGCGTTGCAGTTTTGAACACAAACCGGTGTGCCTGGCACCTACTTCTATACCCGAGTATAGTAGTAGGTTGGGCTCCTGAGTGGTGCAGCGATCTCAGTGCAAGAGACATCACTACAGTTCCAGGCTGCATCACATCTGGCCGTGGTTGGGAGTCCCATAGGGTGGCGCACAATTGGCCCAGCGTCGTCCAGATTTGGATTGGGTAGGCCGTCATTGTAAATAAGAATTTGTTCTTAACTGACTTGCCTAGTTAAATAGAGGTTAAAAAAAGAAATTCCCCGTTCAAAGGCACTTGAATCTTTTGTCTTGCCGTTTCAGCTTTTGAATACGTACGCAATCCATGTCTAAATTGTCTCAAGGCTTAAAAATAATTATTTAACCTATCTCCTCCCCTTCATCTACACCGGTTGAAGTGGATTTAACAAGTGACTTCAATAAGACAATAGCTTACACCTGGATTTTCGTTGGTTATTCCTATGTCATGGAAAGAACAGGTGTTCTTAATGTTTGTATACTCAGTGTATATGGTATTGTAAATACCTCACATACGACTCATAATGACTAAGTAATTATTCCATTAAAATATTTCTGTCTCTATAAAGATGATTTAGCAATTTGCAAGAACACTATAGCTGAGTTACAGTAATAGGCAATCAAAAAATGTCTGAGAATGGAATTCTAAATACAAGTGTATTTAATTGCATTGTAAAATTAATGGATTCATATACAAGGCATACAGCTTAAGTTGCAAAGCATTACAAGGCCTTATTCGAAGCATGATCAAACAGAGAAAGAGACAGACAAAGAAACCATGGCCCATAGCTCATGGGAAAGGAGAGAAAGAGTGTAGGTACACTATATATATATAAAAGTACAGTACCAGTCAAAAGTTTGGGCACACCTACTCATTGCAGGGTTTTTCTTTATTTTTACTATTTTCTAATGGTGAAGACATCAAAACTATGAAATAGCACATATTGAATCATGTAGTAACCAAAAAAGTGTTAAACAAATCAAAATATATTTTATATTTGAGACTATTCAAAGTAGCCACCCTTTGCCTTGATGACAGCTTAGAACACTCTTGGCATTCTCTCAACCAGATTCATGAGGTAGTCACCTGGAATGCATTTCAAGGTGTGCCTTAAAAGTTAATTTGTGGAATTTCTTTCCTTCTTAATATGTTTGAGCCAATCAGTTGTGTTGTGACTGGTAGTGTATGTGGACACCACTTCAAATGAATGGATTTGGCTATTTCAGCCACACCCGTTGCTGACAGGTGTATAAAATCGAGCACACAGCCATGCAATCTCCATAGACAAACATTGGCAGTAGAATGGCCTTACTGAAGAGCTCAGTGACTTTCAATGTGACATCATCGTAGGAGGCCACCTTCCCAACAGTCAGTTCATCAAATTGCTGTCCTGCTAGAGCTGCCCCGGTCAAATATGAGTGCTGTTATTGTGAAGTTGAAACGTCTAGGAGCAACAACAGCTCAGCCGCAAAGTGGTAGGCCACAGAAGCTCATAGAATGGGACTGCCGAGTGTTGAAGCGCGTAGCTCATAAACATAATCTGTCCTCGGTTGCAACACTCACTGGCCATGGAAAATGAGTTTCCATGGCCAAGCAGCCACACACAAGCCTAAGAGCACCATGCGCAATACCAAACATCATCTGGAGTGGTGTAAAGGTCGCTGCCATTGGACTCTGGAGCACTGAAAACGTGTTCTCTGGAGTGAATTTGTCCAAAAGAAGCTTTTGTTTACATCGGTTGGACTAATGATTACACCCTAGGTTAGCTAGATGCAGGCAAGAGTGTGCAAGGTGATATTTAATTTGTCACTGTCTGTCCATGTGTCACACGGACAGACATGTCTCCCCAATATCTGACATTGCATTTTCGCCCCCCAATTTCATCATTGGAATATGATAAAAAACGAGTCAGCAGAGCGCTTTAGGACCATGCGGAGACCTCGGGCTGGAGGGCGACTCTGGACTGTGGGCCGTCCCTGCTGGCTCCGGACTGTGGGCCGTCTCTGCTGGCTCTGAACTGTGGGCCATCTCTAGACGGGGTACTGTTGCCGGAAGCTCTGGACGGGGAACTGTCACCGGAAGCTCTGGACGGGGAACTGTCGCCGGAAGCTCTGGACGGGGAACTGTTGTCGGAAGCTCTGGACGGGGAACTGTCGTCGGAAGCTCTGGACGGGGAACTGTTGTCGGAAGCTCTGGACGGGGACTGCGCACTGAAGGCCTGATGCGTGGGACTGGCTTAGGAGGCGCCAGACTAGGGACACGCACCATAGGACTAGTGCGAGGAGCGGGAACAGGACGTACTGGACTGGGCTGACGCACTGGAGGCCTGGTGCGTGGTGCTGGCTTTGGAGGCGCCAGACTGGAAACATGCACCTCAAGGCTAGTGCGAGGAGCGGGAACTGGATACACTGGGTTATGAGTAGGCACCGGCGGTCTGGAGCGCACCACCTGCACAACCCGTCCTGGCTGGATGGTAACAGTAGCCCTGCACGAGCGGAGTGCTGGCACAGGGCGAACTGGGCTGTGCAAAGGCCTGATGGCTGCCGTGCATAGAGCAGGCGTAGGGTAGCCTGGGCCTAGGAGGCGCACTGGTGGCCAGATGTGCTGTGCAGGCATACTCCTACCTGGCTGAATGCCCACTCTAGCACGGCACTTACGAGGAGCTGGGATCGCTCGCACCGGACTGTGCGTGCGCATGGGCGAGATCGTGCGCACTTCCGCATACACCGGTGCTCTCATGATCCATTGCTCCCCATAATAAGCAAGGGAAGTTGGCTCAGGTCTATTGCCTGACCTAGCCAATCTTCCCGTGTGCCCCCCGCCCCCCAAAAAAATATTGGGGCTGCCTCTCAGGCTTCCTTGCCAGTCGTGTACCCACATAACGTTCCCGGTCCTCTCCAGCCTTCCTCCATGGTCCTTCTCCCGCTAGTATCTGCTCCCATGTCCATGATTCCTTATAGCTCTGCTGTTGCTCCTTCCTCCGCTGCTTGGTCTGTTGGTGGTGGGTAGTTCTGTCACGATTGTCGTAAGGAGTGGACCAAAACGCAGCGGGAAAATGTATACTCTTCTTCTTTTTTTATTTTGAAGAAGGAAAAACAAATTAAACACGTATGCAAAACAAACGACTCAACAGTCCCGTCAGGTGCAACAAACACTAAACAGGAAACAACTACCCACAAAACCCTATAGAACAAACACCCCTATAAATAGGACCTTCAATCAGAGGAAACGAGAAGCAGCTGCCTCCAGTTGAAGGTCAACCCAATAAATAGCACATAGAAATAGACCAACTAGAAATAACATAGAAATACACTAAAATAGAACATAACCCAAACAACCCCGAAACACCCTAAACAAACACCCCCTGCCACGCCCTGACCAAACTACAATAACAAACAGCCCCTTTAATGGTCAGGACATGACAAGTGCTAAACGCATGCCATTCCATAAGGGCAGCATTTCTGTTTCAACCATGTTTTGAAGCAATGAGCCCAGTCAGTCCTCCATGAAAAAACATAAACAACAGAGTAGGCTAATAAGTCCTTTGTTTTAGAGAATGTTCAGATAAAACAATTAGACTAATCTACATTTCTATATTTGCAAGTCCTAAAGCTATAGGTTTAATATTTAAACTCAGCATAAAAAGATACACCCCTTTTTCAGGACCCTGTCTTTCAAAGATAATTCGTAAAACTCCAAATAACTTCACAGATCTTCATTTGTAAAGGGTTTAAACACTGTTTCCCATGATTGTTCAATGAACCATAAACAATTAAAGAACATGCACCTGTGGAATGGTCGTTAAGACACTAACAGCTTACAGACGGTAGGCAATTAAGGTCACAGTTGGGAAAACTTAGGACACTAAAGAGGGCATTCTACTGACTCTGAAAAACATCAAAAGAAAGATGCCCAGGCTCCCTGCTCGTCTGCGTGAATGTTCCTTAGGCATACTGCAAGGAGGAATGAGGACTGCAGATGTGGCCAGGGCAATAAATTGCAATGTCCGTACTGTGAGACGCCTAAGACAGCGCTACAGGGATTCAGGACGGACAGCTGATCACCCTCGCAGTAGCAGACCAAGTGTAACAACACTTGCACAGGATTGGTACATCCGAACATCACACCTGCGGGACAGGTACAGGATGGCAACAACAACTGCCCGAGTTACACCAGGAATGCACAATCCCTCCATCAGAGCTCAGACTGTCTGCAATAGGCTGAGAGAGGCTGGGCTGAGGGCTTGTAGGCCTGTTTAAAGGCAAGTCCAGACAGGACTGATAAAAAGTGCTCTTCACTGATGAGTCACGGTTGTGTCTCACGATGGTCGGATTTGCGTTTATCGTCGAAGGAATTCGCTTTACACCGAGGCCTGTACTCTGGAGCGGGATCGATTTGGAGGTGGAGGGTCCGTCATGGTCTAGGGCGATATGTCACAGCATCATCGGACTGAGCTTGTTGTCATTGCAGGCAATCTCAACGCTGTGCGTTACAGGGAAGACATCCTTCTCCCTCATGTGGTACCCTTCCTGCAGGCTCATCCTGACATGACCCTCCAGCATGACAATGCCACCAGCCATACTGCTCGTTCTGTGCATGATTTCCTGCAAGACAGGAATGTCAGTGCTCTGTCAAGGCCAGCGGAATCTGTCAAGGCCAGCGAAATCTGGTGCAGTCCATGAGGAGGAGATGTACTGCAGTATTTAATGCAGCTGGTGGCCACACCAGATACTGACTGTTACTTTTGATTTTTGACCCCCCCCCTTTGTTCAGGGACACATTATTCAATTTCTGTTAGTCACATGTCTGTGGAAGTTGTTCAGTTTCTGTCTCAGTTGCTGAATCTTGTTATGGTCATACAAATATTTACACATGTTAAGTTTGCTGAAAATATACGCAGTTGACAGTGAGAGGACATTTCTTTTTTTGCTGAGTTTAGGTAGAACTGTCCCAGCGCCTCTGTTAGAAGGCGGATAATTACCACGAGAACAATGTACAGAACATGCTTTATTCCACCCTCAAGACAGACAGACACAGAAACACAGCGATAGGAATTGGACAGATGGTAGTAGTGAAAGTGGTAGTGTTTTCTGTAATGGAACAGAAGAAACAGCGAAAATATTACACAACGGTACTAACAGGGAAGAACAATAGCAATGTAGAACAGACTAACAGTAACAGCACATATAGAACAATGAGCTAGATGTTTCACCGGATGTATAAATCTGAAGCATCCGGTTGGCATTTCTGTGCACCCCTAAATATGGCGATGACAGGATGCCCAGTGGCTGACAATGGGAGAAGATGGAGCGAGATGGATTTTGGACAAATATTCTGCTCATTTTATCATCGATCAAACAGTTAATCTCAAAGTTTTCTGTTCTCAAAACTAAAATCTGTTAGAAACAGAGTGGAATAAGTTTTGTTGACTTTACCCTCTGCCCACCTCCTTGCTTGTTCTGCTCACTATTTTACTCCCCTTGGAAACAACAGGCTGTGGTCTATCTTGGGTTATTTATAAAAATCTTTGGAAATAGCACCAATATGTAACAAAAATAGCAGTAATGTATAAAATGTAATGGAAAGGGATTAGCATGTAGCGGCAAATAGCACTGGGCTAATAAGCAGGACATAGCACAGAATAAACACACTATGTAAAGTCGAAGTCGGAAGTTTACATACACTTAGGTTGGATTAATTAAAACTCGTTTCTCAACCACTCCACATATTTCTTAGTTTTGGCAAGTCGGTTAGGACATCTACTTTGTGCTTGACACAAGTAATTTTTCCAACAATTGTTTACAGACAGATTATTTCACTTATAATTCACTGTATCACTATTCCAGTGGGTCAGAAGTTTACATATACTAAGTTGATTGTGCCTTTAAACAGCTTGGAGAAGGATGTCATGGCTTTAGAAGCTTCTGATAGGCTAATTGACTAATAGGCTAATCATTTGAGTCAGTTGAAAGTGTACCTGCGGATGTATTCCAAGGCCTACCCTCAAACTTAGTGCCTCTTTGCATGACATCATGGGAAAATCAAAAGAAATCAGCCAGTCTGGTTCATCCTTGGGAGCAATTTCCAAACGCCTGAATGTACCATGTTCATCTGTACAGTACAAACAATAGTATGCAAGTATAAACACCATGGGACCACACAGCCGTCATACCGCTCAGGAAGGAGACGCATTCTGTCTCCTAGAGGTGAATGTACTTTGGTGCGAAAAGTGCAAATCAATACCAGAAGAACAGCAAAGGACCTTGTGAAGATGCTGGAGGAAACAGGTACAAAAGTATCTACATCCACAGTAAAACGAGTCCTATATCGACATAACCTGAAAGGCCGCTCAGCAAGGAAGAAGCCACTGCTCCAAAACCGCAATAAAAAAGCCAGACTATGGTGTGCAACTCCACATGGGGACAAAATATCATACTTTTTGGAGAAATGTCTTCTGGTCTGATGAAACAAAAAATAAAAGTGTTTGGCCATAATGACCATCGTTATGTTTGGAGGAAAAGGGGGAGGATTGCAAGTCGAAGAACACCATCCCAACCGTGAAGCACGGGGGTGGCAGCATCATGTTGTGGGGGTGCTTTTCTGCATGAGGAACTGGTGCACTTCACAAAATAGATGGCATCATGAGGGAGGAAATATATGTGGATATATTGAAACAAAATCTCAAGACGTCAGTCAGGAAGTTAAAGCTTGGTCACAAATGGGTCTTCCAAATGGACAATGACCCCACGCAAACGTATAAAGTTGTGGCAAAATGGCTTAAGGACAACAAAGTCAAGGTATTGGAGTGGCCATCACAAAGCCCTGACCTCAATCCCAGAGGAAAATTGTGGGCTGAACTGAAAAAGCATGTGCGAGCAAGGAGGCCTACAAACCTGACTCAGTTACACCAGCTCTGTCAGGAGGAATGGGCCAAAATTCCCCCAACTTATTGTGGGAAGTTTGTGGAAGGCTACCCAAAACGTTTTACCCAAGTTAAACAATTTAAATGCAGTGCTACCAAATACTAATTGAGTGTATGTAAACTTCTGACCCACTGGGAATGTGATGAAAGAAATAAAATCTGAGATAAATCATTCTCTCTACTATTATTCTGACATTTCACATTCTTAAAATAAAGTGATGATCCTAACTGACCTATCCTTTTTACTAGGATTAAATGTCAGAAATTGTGAAAAACTGAGTTTAAATGTATTTGGCTAAGGTGTATGTAAACTTCCGACTTCAACTGTACATGGGGCTAGTCTAACCTAGCACACAATATAAATAGTAGAACCTTGCATACTTGGCTAGTAGGCCAAGGGCTGTGATAAACATAGGCAATATCTGTAGGCTAGCACCCTAGACTACAGGCTGGTAGGCCTCAGGCTTTAGGCCAGTATAGCAAACAGTAGAAAGGGTATGTACAGTTAGCAGTTAGGAGTACTTTTAGTGGCTAAAAGACTAGCAGTTAGAGGTAGCATGCTAGGATGCTAACATGTAAACCACGGCCATGTTGGTAGAGGCCAGGAAGTGACTCTGGATGTGATGACATCACTGGTCAGCCATTTTAAGTAAGGATATACAATGACTGTGTCATGACGTTGTATTGGATAATGTGACGACTGCTGCTCATCGAATGATTTAACGGTTTATAATTACGTGATTAAATGAATCAGGTAATTATTAACTCATTAACCTGGGGCACCATGGGAGAGTTTGGTTTTATTGAGTTTCTATTTCCCAAATGAACTCATAGAATATGAGAATATCGATTTTACAACAGTCGCTAATTAATCAATTTCCTCTGCAGTCTCATTCGGAACATCGCATAATCCTGGAATCTGCACACACCTGAGTCCCACCAATGAGTCCATACCACACCAATTTAGTTGATTATTTATTTACTAGCAAGCTAAAATGATAATTTAAGATACACAAAAACACACTCTAGGCCATTGATTAGAACTTAGTACAACGGGCCAACACATTATGCACGTGTTACCCAAAATGGGGATTCAAAAAGAGAGAGAAAGAGAGAAAGTACACGAGAGAAATATACATTTGGGTGCATTTGTCAGCTATGCTTATTTTAACCCTAACCTTGCCCCGAACTGCCAGTCTCTTATTGATCAGAATATAATGATGTAATCACGTGTTGAAGGTCTCCGATGGGGGTCTCTGCGTGGACCGTTTCGGCTTCTCGGAGGACGCACTTCTCTGGTTACAGGGTGTAACTCTCTGGTTGTCCTTATGATGTCAGTGTCCTTTGTCTTAGTGTTCTGTTTCCTCACCCTTGTTCTGAAAGGGGCCTTTGAGAACAGCCAGCCCTGTAGCTCAGGGCTCACAGCGTAGGAATGAAAGCAGTGTAGATACATGATTCAATGGAGAGTAGTGACCAGGTGGTCCTGCTTGAATTCACCCTCTTAGACGCAGCTACTCATCCATAGCATGGATAGAAGGTTCCTTTGTCTTCAACCTCGTGTTGGGTTTGTTGACTACTCAGACCTTGGCTGCAGCTAGGGTCACTTAGTCTGATATGTTAATTCTTAACTCACATGTTGTCACGACTCCCGCCGAAGTCGACCCCTCTCCTTGTTCGGGCGGCGTTCGGCGGTCGACGTCACCGGCTTACTAGTTGCCACCGATCGATGTTTCACTGTTCGTTTGGTTTTGTCTTTATTGTGTACACCTGTTTTGATTTTCCCTAATTATGTTCATTATTTAAACCTCTGCATTTCCTGTTTGTCTTGTCGGTAATTGTTTCCTGTTGTGTGTGAACGGAGGTGTTTTCTCCGCGATATGTATTGTCCTCGGAGAAGATTTATTGATTATTTAAGTAAACACGTCTGTTTACATTGATCCCTGTGTCCTGCGCCTGACTCCTCTACTTCTCCTAAAGATTTTCATGACAGAATTACCGACCAGCAATGGAGTCAGCAGGAGCAGCCAGTTCGCCTATTCAGATGAGGAGAGCTCGGGAGTTTGCCCTGGATTTTAGAACTCTGGCGGCTGGTGCAGGATGGAATGAGCGGGCCCTGATCGATCACTACAGGTGTGGTTTGCGAGAGGACGTTCGTAGGGAGCTAGCCTGCAGGGACACCACCCTCCACTTGGACCAGCTGGTGGACTTATCTATCCAGCTGGATAACCTGCTGGCCTCCCGCGGACGTCCAGATCGGGGTCCGTTGGTTCCATCCTCCAGTCCCTTAGACCCAACACCAATGGAGTTGGGTGGGGCTGGTACTAGGGAGACCGGAGGGGAAACCGTTCCATGCACCAGAGGTGACCGCAGAGGACACACTGCTGGTCGGTGCTGGGGAGGTTTTCCAGGTAATCGAGGTGGTAGGCGGAACACTGGTGGTTCATCTCAGGTGAGTAGGCACACGACTCACCCAGACCCCCCTGTTGCTCACATGTGGTTATCTATAAGATTTCCGGTGTTTTCCCCGCATTCCCAGCATAAGGCGCTAGTAGATACAGGCGCAGCTGGGAACTTTATAGATCGGTCTTTGGCCAATAGATTAGGGATTCCTATTGTTCCCGTTGATGTTCCCTTCCCTATACATGCCCTAGATAGTCGTCCTTTGGGGTCTGGGCTAATTAGGGAGGTCACAGTTCCCATTGCTATGGTGACGCAGGAGAGTCATGAAGAGAGTATTAGTCTCTTTCTGATTGACGCTCCTGCGTTTCCCGTTGTGTTGGGGCTTCCCTGGTTGGCTTCTCATGATCCTATTATTTCGTGGCAACAGAGGGTTCTCAAGGGATGGTCCTGTCAGTGTTCAGGGAGGTGTTTAGGTGTTTCCTTAGGTGCCACTACGGTGGAAAGTCCAAAGCAGGTTTCCACCTTGCACATTCCTCCCGAATATGCCGATTTGGCAATCGCCTTCTGTAAAAGGAAGGCGACTCAATTACCACCCCATCGACTGGGGGATTGTGCGATAAATCTCCTGGAGGGTGCTGCACTTCCCAGGAGTCACGTGTATCCTCTGTCACAGGAGGAGACGGCGGCTATGGAAACATATGTCGCTGAATCTCTGGGACAGGGATAGATTCGGCCCTCTATTTCACCTGTCTCCTCGAGCTTCTTTTTTGTGAAGAAGAAGGATGGAGGTTTACGCCCGTGCATTGACTATCGAGGTTTGAACCAGATTACTGTGAAATACAGTTACCCGCTACCTCTGATCGCCAGTATGACAGAGTCATTGCTCGGGGGCGCGCTTCTTCACAAAATTGGACCTCAGGAGCGCGTACAACCTGGTGCGTATCAGGGGAGGGGATGAGTGGAAGACGGCATTTAGCACTACATCTGGGCACTATGAGTACCTCGTCATGCTGTATGGGTTAATGAATGCTCCATCCGTCTTCCAATCATTTGTGGATGAGATCTTCAGAGACCTGCACGGGCGGGGTGTAGTGGTGTATATAGATGATATTCTCATATACTCCACCACCCGCGCTGAGCATGTGTCCCTTGTGCGTACGGTGCTTGGTCGACTGTTGGAGCATGACCTTTACGTCAAGGCGGAGAAATGTCTGTTCTTTCAACAGTCCGTCTCCTTCCTTGGGTACCATTTGTCCGCGTCAGGGGTAGAGATAGAGACTGACCGCATTTCAGCCGTGCGTAATTGGCCGACTCCAACCACGGTAAAGGAGGTGCAGCGGTTTTTAGGGTTTGCCAACTACTACCGGAGGTATATCCGGGGCTTTGGCCAGGTGGCGGCTCCCATTACCTCCTTACTGAAGGGGGGACCGGTGCGGTTGCGGTGGTCGGCTGAGGCGGACAGAGCTTTTGGTAACCTGAAGGCTCTGTTTACCACGGCTCCAGTGCTGGCGCATCCTGATCCCTCCTTAGCTTTCATAGTTGAGGTGGATGCATCCGAGGCTGGAATAGGGGCTGTGCTATCTCAGCGCTCGGGTAACCCACCAAAACTCCGCCCCTGTGCTTTCTTTTCGAAGAAGCTCAGCCCGGCGGAGCGAAACTATGACGTGGGGGATAGGGAGTTGTTAGCTGTTGTCGGGTCTCTGAAAGCGTGGAGACATTGGCTTGAGGGGTCTAGACACCCTTTCCTCATTTGGACTGACCACCGAAATCTGGAGTATATTCGGGCAGTGAGGAGACTGAACCCTCGCCAGGCTAGGTTGGCTATGTTTTTCACACGCTTTGTTTTCACTCTTTCCTACAAACCAGGTTCCCAGAACGTCAAGGCAGACGCACTGTCCCGGCTGTATGATACAGAGGAGCGGTCCACAGAGCCCACTCCCATAATTCCAGCCTTATGCCTGGTGGCACCGGTGGTATGGGAGGTGGATGCGGACATCGAACGGGCGTCACGTGCAGAACCCACTCCCTCCCAGTGTCCCGTTGGGCGCGTGTACGTGCCGTTTGATGTTCGCGATCGTTTGATCTGTTGGGCCCACACATCACCCTCCTCTGGTCATCCTGGTATAGGTCGGACGGTGCGCTGCCTTACGGGGAAGTACTGGTGGCCCACGTTAGCCAAGGACGTGGGGGTTTCTGTCTCCTCCTGTTCGGTATGCGCACAGTGCAAGGCACCTAGACATCTGCCCAGAGGGAAATTACAACCCCTTCCCGTTCCGCAACGACCGTGGTCACACCTATCGGTGGATTTCGTGACGGATCTTCCCCCGTCGCGGGGTAACACCACGATCCTGGTCGTTGTGGATCAGTTTTCTAGATCCTGCCATCTCCTTCCTTTGCCCGGTCTCCCTACGGCCCTACAGACTGCGGAGGCCCTATTCACCCATGTATTCCGGCACTACGGGGTGCCTGAGGATATAGTCTCTGATCGGGGTCCCCAATTTACGTCTAGAGTCTGGAGGGTGTTTATGGAACGCCTGGGGGTCTCGGTCAGTCTTACCTCAGGGTTCCACCCCGAGAGTAACGGGCAGGTGGAAAGAGTCAACCAAGAGGTGGGTAGGTTTCTGCGGTCCTATTGCCAGGACCGGCCGGGAGAGTGGGCATCATTTATCCCTTGGGCGGAGATGGCCCAAAATTCCCTACGACACTCTTCCACTAACCTTACCCCGTTTCAGTGTGTGCTAGGGTATCAGCCGGTCCTGGCACCATGGCATCAGAGCCAGATCGACGCTCCTGCGGTGGATGAATAGTTTCGGCACTCGAAGGAGACATCGAACGCTGCCCATGTACGTCTTCAACGAGCCATCAGACGCCAAAAGGCGAGTGCCGACAGCCACCGCAGTGAGGTCCCGGTTTATGCACCGGGGGATCGGGTCTGGCTCTCGACCCGAAACCTGCCCCTTCACCTGCCCTGCCGGAAGCTGGGTCCGCGGTTTGTGGGGCCATTTAAAGTCCTGAGGAGATTGAACGAGGTTTGTTATAGGTTACAACTTCCCCCTGATTATCATATTAACCCCTCGTTCCATGTGTCTCTCCTCAGGCCGGTGGTGACTGGTCCGCTCCAGCAGTCGGAGGTACGGGAGGTTCCTCCGCCCCCTCTGGACATCGAGGGGGCCCCGGCATATACCGTACGAGCCATTATGGACTCCAGACGTCGGGCGAGGGGCCTTCAGTACCTCGTGGAGTGGGAGGGGTATGGCCCGGAGGAGCGAAGCTGGGTACCGGCGGAAGACATCCTGGATCCGTCATTAATCCAGGATTTTCACCACTTCCGTCCGGATCGCCCTGCTCCCCGTCCTCCGGGTCGTCCCCGAGGCCGGTGTCGGCGCGCTGCTGGAGCCGCGCGTCAGGGGGGGGGGTACTGTCACGACTCCCGCCGAAGTCGACCCCTCTCCTTGTTCGGGCGGCGTTCGGCGGTCGACGTCACCGGCTTACTAGTTGCCACCGATCGATGTTTCACTGTTCGTTTGGTTTTGTCTTTATTGTGTACACCTGTTTTGATTTTCCCTAATGTTCATTATTTAAACCTCTGCATTTCCTGTTTGTCTTGTTGGTAATTGTTTCCTGTTGTGTGTGAACGGAGGTGTTTTCTCCGCGATATGTATTGTCCTCGGAGAAGATTTATTGATTATTTAAGGAAACACGTTTGTTTACATTGATCCCTGTGTCCTGCGCCTGGCTCCTCTACTTCTCCTAAAGATTTTCATGACACATGTCTTATACCCTCGGCTCGGAAGTGGGAGTTTCCGGCCTTTAGGGCAATTTTCTGGGCGTACCAAGTTACAAGGCAAGGTCTGGATTTTACTCAGATCCAATTTAGACAACTAACTTCACATTTCATCTTTGCAAAAACATTCTCTTTGATTTTGACATTTTCCCCCCAACGTACAATGTATAAACATCAAGCATATACTAGGAAAACTCTTAAAGTTACAATGTTTTCATTATAACGTCGTCCTTTAACTTTTAATAACATAACAAAAATGACAATAATTTTCATATTCCATCTATCGTCATTACCACCATTGTGGCTGACGAAACCCATTGTTCCAAAGTCCATTTATTGCATGTTAATGTTCTGAGGCCGGTTCTCCATAGTGAGAGGACAAAGGAATTTTGTCTGCTGCCTTAGATTTACAATGAGCGTGAGGTGTCATATAACCTCCCCATCTTCATTCCTCTCAATCTCTTCTCCTCTGGTGGGTGTGGGAGATCTCTCTGTAGGATTGTGGTCCCCGGTAACCTGACCCGAGAAGGCCAGTCATAACAACTGGCTGGCAGCCATCTTAACCTATAGAGTGTAATAGGGAGAGATTTTACCTCATGGCCTGAACATGTAAAGTACCCCTGAACTATGCCAAAAGGGCCAGACTGTCACAATAGTTGAAGCCGTGTTGTATGGACCAAACTGCAGACGGAATGTGGATACTCATCTTTTTAATATAAAAGAGCAAAGCATCCACGGGAAAAACAATAATTACTAACAACAGGCTACGTACAAACAAAAGACTAGCAGTGTTAGCACAACCACCCACAAACCCAAGTGACAAACATACTCCTAAATATATGACTCCCAATCAGGAACAACGATCCCCAGCTGTTCCTGATCAGGAGTCACAAGACCAACACAGAAACAGACATACTAGACAACACATACAGACTTCTTCTGCCACGTCCTGACCAAAATACTACACCACTACTCCCTCTGCTGGTCAGGACATGACACAGACAAATAGGACAAAGTAGTGTGGCTAGTAAACAGGCATGTGATAGCAACATGTAACCCTCAAATTAATAAGCACACAATAGTAATTATGCAGTAGTTACACAGTACCAGGGGCCTACTATATACAGACACAGAATTTAAACATGAACCCTAACAAAGTCCACTTACATGGTCAGTGACACACTAACACACGTTGAGAAGTCCAAGGAGGAGGCTTGTCCTTGTAGGAAAGGCCCAGTGGTGAGTTGTGTTGAGGTGATGCAGTTTTTTACCTTTTGTCTCACTATACCCCTGTGTCCAACTAAAGAACAAGAAGGAATAGGGGTCTCAGACTTACCCCACCTGACATGGCCTGTGATTGGCTGATCAGGTCAACTGACTGAGTTGTCTGGCGCCCTGGTCCCTAACACAGAGGTGAAGTGGCCTCTGCAACTGGACAATGGTGTCAGGTTGAAGCGAGGTATGGTAGCCTATCTCAGCAGTAAAAGGCCTCAAAGTCTGTGTCTCTCCCAGGGCCAGAGAGAGGGTTAAGGAGAGTGTCACACCCTGATCTGTTTCACCTGTGCTCGTTATCGTCTCCACCCCCTCCAGGTGTCGCTTGTTTTCCCCATTGTATTTATCAATGTGTTTCCTGTCTCTCTGTGCCATGTCCAAGCCTACCAGCGTTTTTCCCGCTTTGCCTTTTCTCCTTTTTTTTGTCCTCCCAGTTTTGATCCTTAGCGATACTCTTCAGGCCTACAGTAAGTGCTCAATACTCTGTCCGTACGTAAATGCACACACATTTCTTCGGGCACTGTCCAAACAGCAATACTCTCAGCTATAACTGCATGCTATACTGAAACAGCACAGTTTGGCTCCCCGCCACTCCACACAGTGTCCTCGATGCAATGGTTCCCCAACCCAACAGAACAGGGTTTCCTACCCGGCAAGTGAGTCCTTTATCACTTGCACCTTGCACCTGCGTTCCCCCCAGTTACCCTCAAAAGCAGGTGAATTAATAAGTGCTTGGTCATATGGTCTATAAACGCTGTTTATCACGGTACTATATTCCCATGTCAGCCCCTTCTGTTTCCACCCTCTCTCCCCCATATCTGTGTGTGTGGGTTGGAAGTGCAGGACAAACAAACACAGTTACACAACTACAAGCCAGTCATTGTCTTGTTATTCTCTCTTTCTTTTGCTTGTTCTCTTTATTCATCAGTCTCATACAATCTTTACCATCACAACTACAGTGACAGGCAATAGTGATGATGATGATGATGTCGTGGACGAAGAGGAGCAAAAAGGTGTCGAGGATTCATTACTCTTTCTCTCGTCTCTGTCATTCCTTCTGTCTTTCAATTCGTTCTTCCTTTGTTTTTCATGATGGTTTAAAAAAATAAGTGCCGTGAACATGTGACGTCGCCGGTAAGCACCTGAGGCCCAGCCCACAATCCTGCCTGGACTAGCTGGACCAGCGGAACCGGGATGGGCGAGGGAGAGGAGGCAGAGTAGAAGGCGGAGTAGTAGGAGAGGGGAGAGAAGAGAGGGAGGAGGAGTAGGAAGTAGAAGAAGAGGAGGAGTAGAGGAGGAAGGATGAAGGTGTTTCCTGCTCAGTGCTGAATTCTCCTGATAGACTGGATCTGAGGGGTCTGGGCATGGGAGCCAAACTCACGGTAACACTTGTACTCTCCTCCGTGGCAGTCACACTCCATGATGTACTGGTGGCCACGGTAGCCAGGGAACTGGTAGCACACAAAGCTAGAGGGAGAGAAGAGAACAGATCAATCAGATACACTGTTACTGTGAGGTGAGTCAGAGTGGGCCATGGGAATGAGGATGAGAATGAACTTGGCAATAGGACAGAGCAGTGCAGGCAATAAAAGTGTAAAAATTATTACAATGTAGTGTATTATTGGAGGTTTGCGATTATAGAGGAAAGGTTGGCCAGCTGTAGTAGTGCAGTAGAAGTAGTATTGGTATTAGTGTTGTAGACTAGTAGTAGTGCAGAAGTAGTAGTAGTAGTAGTAGTGGTGGTAGTAGTAGTATTGGTATTAGTGTTGTAGTAGTAGTGGTAGTAGTGCAGTAGTAGTAGTAGTAGTAGTAGTAGTAGTGCAGTAGTAGTAGTAGTAGTGTAGTAGTAGTAGTAGTAGTAGTAGTAGTGGTAGTATTAGTAGTAGTAGTAGTAGTGCAGTAGTAGTAGTAGTGGTAGTAGTGCAGTAGTAGTAGTAGTGCAGTAGTAGTAGTAGTGCAGTAGTAGTAGTATTGGTATTAGTGTAGTAGTAGTAGTAATAGTACTATTAGTAGTGTAGTCAGTAGCAGTAGTAGTGTTGTAGTTGAAGTAGTAGTGGTAGTATAGCAGTAGTAGTAGTAGTAGTATTAGTAGTAGTGTTGTAGTAGTAGTTGTGGTGTTGTAGTGTAGTCAGTAGTAGTAATAGTAATGTAGTGGTAGTGTTGTAGTGTTTTAGTAGTAGTAGTAGTGTTATAGTAGTAGTATTAGTAGTAGTGTTGTTGTAGTGTTGTTGTAGTGTAGTAGTAGCAGTTATTATTAGTAGTAGAGATTGGTTGGTCTGTGTCGGTAGTGTACTTGTAGTAGCAGTAGTAGAAGCAGTCATTATTAGCAGTAGAGATTGGTCTGTGTCAGTAGTGTACTAGTAGTAGTACAAGTAGAGTAGTAGTAGTATTTCAGTTGTAGTTAAAGCTGAGTGAGTAGATGGTTCAGCTGCAATTGTGCACTTGTAGTAATAGCAGAGGTAGTATATTTAGTGTGAAGTGGCATTGTCCCTGTCATGGCATTAGTGCTTACGCTCCGCTCTGGATGTGCATGGATCCAACCTCATTGTTGAACCAGCCCATGGCCTGCAGGGAGGGGTAGTCATCACACATCTCAAACTGGCGACCAATCATGTTCTCCTTCTCATAGATGGTCATACGGGACTCCTTGTGGCTCTGAGAGAGAGAGAGAGAGATTTTAAGCAGCAGTTTACATTATTATAGTATTTCATGTATTGTTATCGATAATTGAATATATCATAAGGCTATACAATATTATGCAATGTAAATAATCTGGTAACCTTTGCATGATAATGTCATTGAATGTTATGTTGTCTTGAGTTGTTATAGTAAAGGTAATGTGATTTGATGCATTGTAGATAATGTTGTAATGATAATAATGTGATGATCCATGATAATGTGGGATGGGATAATATTGTATGTTGTAATATTTCCTATATAGGCTACTACTTTTGACCAGAGCGCTAAGGGCCCTGGTCAAAAGTAGTGCAGTATATAGGGAATAGGGTGCCATATTGGATGCATTCAAGGGCTCACAGCGGAGCAGATGGGTCTGAACGAGATCATCCTCTCAATGCGGTAGGAGTTGCTGCCGCTGTAGGCCTCAAAACGGGGGTAGTCTCCCTTCTCCAGGACAAACTGCTGGCCACAGAAACTGGAGTGCTCATACCCAACCCAGCTAGAGGGAGGAAAAAGGAGGGATACAGGGAGGAAATTAAGGAGGGAGAGAAAGGGAGATGGAAAGAGGGAGATAGTGATGGAGAGAGATGTAATGACAGAGAGGGCGATGTAGGGAGAAAGAAAGGAAGGTAGGGAGAGAGAGAGAAAGAAAGTGAGAAAGATTAGTCAGTGCCCAGTGCAATAATGGCTGACATTGGCTCATGTTAGCCTGCTGGAAAACCTCCTCTAAGTCTTCCATGTTTTGGGAAAAGTTTGGGAATACTTACGCTCCACACTCAACCTTCAGGGACCGGATGTTCTCCATGCCACACTCCATGATGTTCTGGCAGCAGGCGGTGAACTCCATACGCTTTCCCTGGAAGTACTCCTGGTCGTACACTGTGATCTTCCATGGGCCCATGGGCATGGGGTTCACAGGGTTCATTGGGTTGGTCAGAGCCATTATGTCCTTCTGTCTCAGTGCTGAAATGGAGAGCGAGAGATAGGAGAGAGGGATACAGAGGGAGATATTAACTGAATATATAAATGATTAAGTTAATTCTTGACCAAAACATTTTTTATGCCTACACCAAGAAATCCCACCCTGCCTTGAAGCTCCCAGTGAATGGCCCATAGCCTTTGGTCCCCTGACCAGTAGCTACAGAACAACACAGTTCAATGAACCTTGAGGTAAAGCCTCAGACAGACGTGTGGAGGACGCCTGACCAGCTCTATACAAAGCCCTGGTAAGCTCTTTTAAATAAACAGAGTGATCTATACATGATGACCAGTCATACGTCTGCACTGAAGCTCCCGGTCATCTTAGCCTCAATGGTTCTCAGACTATTCTATACCATTACACCTAAACTGAAGCCTTTCAAATAATAGTATTCTAATCCTCCAAAACAAGATCAAACAAAAACGGATCCCGCTACTAACAGTCTAACAACTCCCAGTCACCACTGGTTCCAGACCCATCATTTGGGAAACATTATTTTATTGTCCCCTGTTCTAATAGCCCTGCGAAGCTCTATCACACAGACAAATAGAAATCTATGGGCCGGTTTCCGGGACCCAGATCAAGCCTTACGTCTTAAAAAAAACATGCTCAATGGAGAATCTCCAATAAAATAACTTTATGGTTCATCACCACTTCATAAACATAAAGCTATGTGCCAAGGCCAATCAGATCAGACCTATCCAAACATGGGAGTAAATTAAATCTATTAGATAAACATGAAGCTATCTGCCAGCAGACCTACCTAAAACGTAAGCTGTGTGTTTCGCAGGGTTCCACTAAGCGCTCTGCCAGGGAGGTGTGTGTGTGGGTATATATACACACCTTCGGGGCTAGGGGGTCAGCCACACCCACTTCACTGTCAGCACTTTGCTTTGGGATCCATTGTTACTGGGCCTGAGCCTTCCTGAAACACACACACACACAGACACACACAGACACACACAGACACACACAGACACACACAGACACACACACACACAGACACACACACACACAGACACACACACAGACACACACACAGACACACAGACAGACAGACAGACAGACAGACAGACAGACAGACAGACAGACAGACAGACAGACAGACAGACAGACAGACAGACAGACAGACAGACAGACAGAGACAGACAGACAGACAGACAGACAGACAGACAGACAGACAAATAATGAATGCATGTCTTTACATTGGCCCGTGTACACGTCGCATGGGTTAATTTTGTATGGACATACACATACGCACACACACACTCACACACATTTGCTCACAGAGAGAAACCTAGTGTTCACAGAGGCACAGACATACAGAGACACACAGAGACCAACATAGACACATAAACATAATTCACACCCTGTACATACGGTGAAACAAACACACCAACTGTATAGGATATAATTAAGCAATAAGACCCAAAGGGGGTGTTATATATTGGCCATGGCTAAGGGCTGTACTTAGGCACGTCGCTTTGATTTACATCGTTCCTGGATAAAGCTGTATGTACCTTATTGATATTATAAACTGGTTACCAACACAATTAGAACATTAAACAAGTATTTTTGCATCATACCCATCGTATATTGTCTTATATGCACTCAGTGGCTAGTTTATTAGGTACACCACCCAGTTCATGAAAATGATTAGCTCCTATAGACTGTCACGTGGCCTTAGCTTGCTATATAAAGCAGGCAGACAGGCATCGAGACATTCAGTTACTGTTCGATTGAACGTTAGAATAGGCAGAACGAGTGACCTAAGTGAATTTGAGCGTGGTATGACCTTATGTGCCAGGCGCGCCAGGGCCAGTATCTCAGAAACGTCTGGCTTTCTGGGCTTTTCACGCACGACAGTGTCTAAGGTTTACAGAGAATGGTGTGACAAACAAAAAACATCCAGTCAGCGGCAGTCCTCTGTGCGATAACAGATCGCTGATGAGAGAGGCAAGAATCGTGCAAGCTAAGACACGGGCCACAAATGGGCAAATAACAGAGCAGTACAACAGTGGTGTGCAGAAAGGCATCTCGGAATGCACAACTCGTTGGTCCATGTCAAGGATGGGCTATTGCAGCAGATGATCACACCGGGTCCCACTCCTTTCAGCTAAAAACAACAAGAAGCGGTTCCAGTGGGCACGCGATCACCAACACTGGACAATGAGGAGTGGAAAAACATTGCCTGGTTCGACAAATCCCGGTTTCTGTTGCGTCACACTGATGCCAGAGTCAGATCTATGCATTGGCAAAGACTGGCACTGTTGGGGTATTGGCTGGTTATTTCTGATTGGCAGCATGAACGGACCATGTGAATGGACCATGATAAAATAAAATGTCAGCTGTGGGGGTTGTATAAAAGAGAGAAAGTGATGAAAAAGAAGAACTATTTGAGCCATGGATACAGATCTGTCCTCCTCTGCAGCAATGTTACATACTTTAGATGACATTCAGAAAAGCGTTGTCAATTATGTTGCTTACTGTTTATATAAGCCTTGTTCATTGGTTTGTGATGTAAAATAGTGAATAGTTAAGGATGTACCTAATTATAGGCCATCAACATTTCAGTTGTAGGCAGCAGCTCTTTAGAGATGAGATGATGACTTGAAATGAACTAATAAAGTTATCAAATAAAACAAATATTTTATTAAAGTAAGGTAATGTGAATAGTGAATAACTTATGGTTAATAAGTGATAGTATTAATTGTTTTATTCAGCGTTGTTACAGCACTCAACCCACATAATGTATAGTGCATTTTAATGTTAAAAATGAAAATGTGCAATTAAAAAAGATAATAGAGCCAAAACCGAATCGACCTCAAAAAGCACTAATTGTTCAGCACTGCAAGATTCTTCCTAGATGTGTTTTGTTTTTGTCTACATGCTTGTGTATGTACACTTGTCTGTCCTTCTAAGTAAATTCACTGATGTGCTATAAGTGATGACAGACTGTGTCTTGAAATAGTTTCTAGTATGCCTGAGGCAGAGCAATTTTCCATTTCAGCTCCTTTTCCTTTTGGTTTTTACAATGAATGTAAATGAACATGAATTGTGGCATTGCCATTATTTCCATGTACGTTACAGTATTGCCCGTTCATACGTAGGCAGGGCAGGCACGCTCTGTCTGGTACAATGGGAGAGCAGAAAGGACAGTGCTATGGTAGCATGCTAAAGCCTATTCTAACTCTCTATATATTTAATTGTGCTGCTAAAGCAAACAGGCGGAGACAGAAAAAAACAGCATTGAGAGAGACTGGTAGGGCTGTACAATGCTAAGCATCTAACAGAGGCTACGGCATCCATTCACTTCACTCCAGCAAATAATGAACATGTAGGGAACAGCTTACTGACGTCAGCACATTGCCCAGGCCTCTCTCTGTCTGTGTGTGTGTGTGTGTGTGTGTGTGTGTGTGTGTGTGTGTGTGTGTGTGTGTGTGTGTGTGTGTGTGTGTGTGTGTGTGTGTGTGTGTGTGTGTGTGTGTGTGTGTGTGTGTGTGTGTGTTGTTTTGTGTGGAGGGTCTCTGCTCTTAGTAGGTGTATAAATCAATGTGTGTGTGTGTGTTGTTTTGTGTGGAGGGCCTCTGCTCCTACTATGTGTATAAATCAATGTGTGTGTGTGTGTGTGTGTGTGTTGTTTTGTGTGGAGGGCCTCTGCTCCTATTATGTGTAAATCAATGTGTGTGTTGTTTTGTGTGGAGGGCCTCTGCTCCTAGTAGGTGTATAAATCAATGTGTGTGTGTGTGTGTTGTTTTTTGTGGAGGGCCTCTGCTCCTAGTAGGTGTATAAATCAATGTGTGTTGTTTTGTGTGGAGGGTCTCTGCTCCTAGTATGTGTATAAATCAATGTGTGTGTGTGCTGTTTTGTGTGCAGGGTCTCTGCTCCTATTATGTGTATAAATCAACGTGTGTGTGTGTTGTTTTGTGTGGAGGGTCTCTGCTCCTATTATGTGTATAAATCAATGTGTGTGTCTTTCTGCTGATGCTAGCAGTAGCCCAGGCGTGACAAAGAGATAATCACAGTCAGCAAGCCTATGGCAGGAGCTCTCTGTGACCATATATATACTCTACCGTATACAGACATTCAACACACTCTCACACACACACACACACATTAAACCGGAACGTTGCAAGATCGAATCCCCCAGCTGACAAGGTAAAAATCTGTCGTTCTGCCCCTGAACAAGGCAGTTAACCCACTGTTCCTAGGCCATCATTGAAAATAAGAATTTGTTCTTAACTGACTTGCCTAGTTAAATAGAGGTAAAATAAAAAAAAATGCTCTTCTATCCTCGTGGGGACATAAAATGAATTTCCATTTAAAATACTGTTTTCCCTAACCCCTAATGTTAAACCATACCATAACCCTAACCCTAAACCTAACCCATAACATAACCCTAACCTTAGCCTTAACCCTAAACCTAACTCCTTACCCTAAACCAAACCACCAACCCCTGACCCTAATTCAAACCCTAACTGTAACCCTAAACCTAACCCCTAAACTTAAAATAGACTTTGTCCTCATGGGGACGTGGGAAATATCCCCATGAGGGAGAATTTTCCTTGTTTTACTATCTTTGTGGGGACTTTGGGGGATTTTAGGTCCCCACAAGGATAGAAGAAAAAGCTCAACATCATCCACAAAGAAAACATTCATGAAGTGTTCTCTTTCTGTTCTTACACCTTTTGTGGAGACAAACTTAGCAATGTACATATTCCAATTGGACTTTTCATGAAAAAATATTCTGGAAAAAAATGTCAACTTTCATGACAAACCAAACCATGACAAACAACACACCTTTATTTGTGACTGGTTCTGCAGTAGAGGCAGCTGGCCTCTAGGGGGTAGCATTTCCTCATTGATGACCTGACATTTCACGACCTGAGTGAAATTCTCATCATGGACAACTTTAGCATTTTAGCTTTTTGTAAATTCCTAACATATTGCATGTTTTACAAATTCATATGATATTGTTTGTTTTGCAAATTCGTAACATATACGAATTGTAATTCATAACATATCATAAGAATGGACATCCACAAATAACTACATACCATACGAAACGTAACATATCATACCAAATGGAGTGTCTTCAATTTTCATACAGAATAATATTAAATGCTCTGAGACCAGGTTGGGTAGGAAGATGATACTGCCACTTCCTTGAGATTGCTTAAAAAATCATCCACTCACCATCCCTTTTCAATTAAGCTACGACCAAAAGGCATAAAGCTTACTTTGCTTTGGCTTGCCATCTTTAGAGGCAGCTGCAAGGGAGAGCAGCAAGGAGGGTGGACGACTGTTTTTGTTTCTTGCAAGCCCGGGCTTTGAGAAGGGAGAGGAGGGACGGGGAATTAGATATTCTTGTACCAGCAAAGGCAACAGCCAGGACCCGTCAAGCGCTGAGAAGTCTGCCGATAATAATCCCGGCAGTTGCGGTGGCGGAAGAGATACTGGAGGAAGCAGCAGTAACAACAGCAACGGCCAGACGAGTCCGAACGCGACTCGATGAACGTTGGGGTCCCGGCGACCATGGGGAGGGACAGCTCATGAACATGGTGATCACTCCCGATGATGTACTGGGCTTGCAGAAGATCGCAGAGAGTAAATTTGATAGTCCACATACCACACTAGGCTAACTAATTGACAGGCTGATATGGCTAATAGTAATGCACGCTTAAAACACCATTCATTCATTGAATGACGAGTGCCCATTGACGCGTTCCATCTCTGGTTAATCAATACATTGTGAACAGCTGATGTTTCCCGCCAGTAAAGACTGGGAACTTTGCGCAACCTAGCTAACAACATTCACCAACACTTAAGAGAATGTTCCCTTAAGAGTCTATTTGGGTTGTTAACTTATGGTTTCAAAGGAATGTTTCCAGTGATGTGCAAGGAATGTTTCCAAGAGACCATTCCCTTAATGTGAAATAGAACTTACCCAGAACGTGGATACCATGTTCTCAGAACATAATCTACTAATAGTATAGACATGTTTCATGGGAATGTTGCAAGAACATTAATGTGTCCAGTTTTCTGTGGGTTAGGTGCAGGGGTGAAAGTATGGCGTCCCGGCAAAATAAATATTAGGGGTACGACATCCCGGTAAAACATGAGCCTATCACAATGAAAACTAAATGTCAAGAAAACTGTAGGCTATTACACCATTCTTAATCATTACCGCATGTCAGAGGCATGAAACATTTGCGAATGGACTTGAAAACTGGTGGTATAGCCTATGCTCCAAAATGTGATGTGGTTCGATGAGAACATTGACATTTTGCCAAGGCAGGTATGAGTGGCCGACAACAAGAGACAGGTGGACAGCAGTGGACACATACATTTTGGCTAATGACAATCGCCAAATATCATTCGACTTTTTGGTGTTTTGTGTAACTGTTTGGAGCAGTGCTTGACTTGGACTGAAATATATGCTGGTACTTTTGGGCTTATATTCTATAAGAGGAACAGGAGCTCAAGCAGTAGAACATTTGAGGTGTTGGTACTCAGCTCCGGTGAGCTCCTGCCTAAGTCAAGCACTGGTTTGGCTGGAAATAAGCGGATGAAAGTGCATGCGTAGCCTAGTAAAGGAGCCCTTAAAGTGATTGTAAGACAATCAGATGAAAACATCATGACTGGTTGTGTTTATACCACAATAAAAGGTAATACATTTTAAAAGTGAAATGACAAATCTTTACAACTAGGCCCACAAAGATCCTTTTAAATTAATAGTGATTCTATATGTAATTATATGATTAGGCCGATCAATTCAATGACAGTACCAGTCAAAAGTTTGCACACACCTACTCATTCAAGGGTTTTTCTTTATTTTAACTATTTTCTACATTGTAGAATAATAGTGAAGACATCAAAACTATGAAATAACACATTGAATCATGTAGTAACCAAAAAAGTGTTAAACAAATCAAAACATATTTTATATATGAGATACTTCAAAGTAGCCACACTGTCACGACTTCCGCCGAAGTTGGCTCCTTTCCCTGTTCGGGCGGCGTTCGGCAGTTGACATCACCGGCTTTCTAGCCATCGCCGCTCCATTTTTCATGTATCCATTTGTTTTGGCTTGTACCCTGCACACCTGGTTTTCATTCCCCAATCAATTCATATGTATTTATTCCTCTGTTCCCCATCATGTCTTTGTGTAGGATTGTTTGTGTTACGTGTATTTTGATATTGTGGATATTGTTACGCACATTACTTTTTGTCTATGTTCCGTGTTTTGGGCACATTTTATGTTATTTTGTGCTGTCATTTTGACCGGAATAAAAAGCGCGCCTCCAATACACACTCTTAACACACCCTTTGCCTTGATGACAGCTTTGCACACTCTTCGCATTCTCTCAACCAGCTTCATGTGGTACCTGGAATGCATTTTAATTAACAGATGTGCCTTGTTAAAAGTACATTTGTGGAATTTCTTTCCTTATTAATGTGTTTGGTAGGGACGGTATACAGAATATATATTTGGTAAAAGACCAAGTCAATATTATGGCAAGAAAAGCTCAAATAAGCAAAGAGAAACGACAGTCCATCATTACTTTAAGACATGAAGGTCACTCAATATGGAAAAATGTCAATAACTTTGAAAACTATGATTACATTTACATTTTAGCCAACACTCTTATCCAGAGCGACTTACAGTAGTGAATGCATACATTTCATACACTTTCATACATTTCATAATATATTTTTTTCTGTGCTGGCCCCCCGTGGGAATCGAACCCACAACCCTGGTGTTGCAAACACCATGCTCTACCAACTGAGCTACAGGGAAGGCTATGATGAAACTGGCTCTCATGAGAATTGCCACAGGAAAGGAACACCCAGAGTTACCTCTGCTGGAAAGGATAAGTTCATTAGAGTTACCAGCCTCAGAAATTGCAGCCCAAATAAATGCTTCACAGAGTTCAAGTAACAGACAAATGTCAACATCAACTGTTCAGAGGAGACTGAGTGAATCAGGCCTTCATGGTTGAATTGCTGTGAAGAAACCACTACTAACCAAGAAGAGACTTGCTTGGGCCATGAAACATGAGCAAAGGACATTAGACCGGTGGAAATCTGTCCTTTGGTCTGATGAGTCCAAATTTGATATTTATGTTTCCAACCGCCGTGTCTTTGTGAGACGCAGAGTAGGTTAACAGATGATCTCTGCATGTGTGGTTCCGACCAAGAATCATGGAGGAGGAGGTGTTTTTTTGTGGGGGTGCTTTGCTGGTGACACTGTCAGTGATTTATTTTGGATTCAAGGCAAACCTAACCAGCATGGCTATCACAGCATTCTGCAGCGATATGACGCCATCCCGTCTTGTTTGAGCTTAGTGGGACTATCGTTTGTTTTTCAACAGGACAATGACCCACCACACCTCCAGGCTGTGTAAGGGCTATTTGACCAAGAAGGAGCGTGATGGAGTGCTGCATTAGATGACCTGGCCTCTACAATCACCCAACTTCAACCCAATTGATATGGTTTGAATTAGTTGAACCGCAGAGTGAAGGAAAAGCATCCAACAAGTGCTCAGCATAAGGGTGTCTACTTTGAATCATTCTCTTTGCTTATTTGAGCTTTTCTTGCTATAATATGGACTTGTTATTTTACCTCTATAGGGCTATCTTCTGTATAACACCCTACCTTGTCACAACACAACACAACTGGCTCAAACGCATTAACGTTTTTGGGATGGGGGCAGCATTGGGAATTTTGGATGAAAAGCATGCCCAAAGTAAACTGCCGGCTACTCAGGCCCAGAAGATAGGATATGCATTCATATTTCTAAAACTGTTAAAATTATGTCTGAGTATAACAGAACTTATTTGGCAGGCTAAACCCCGAGGACAAACCATCCAGGATTCTTTTTTTTGAGGTGACAGTGTTTTCAATGGATTTTCTATGTGGATCTAGATTTCTAAGGCACTTGCTTGCAGTTCCTATCACTTCCACTGGATGTCACCAGTCTTTAGAAATTGGTTGATGTTTTTCTTTTGAGTAATGAAAAAGTATGGCTGTTCTAGTGTACTGCTGTGGTTGGGGCACTCAACCTGAAAGCTCGCTCCACTTTGTTTTCGTCCGGTATTGAGTTTATCCCGTCTTAAACTTTATTGATTATTTACGTAAAAAAATACCTAAGTTGTATTAGGAAAGTTGTTTGAAATGTTTGGATCAAGATCACAGGTAACTTATTAGATATTTTGTAGTCATGTTGCGCGAGTTGGAACCGGTGTTTATCTGATTGAAACACGCCAAATAAATGGACATTTTGGAGAAATAACGACGGAATTTATCGAACATATCGTTATTTCTGAGTTTTGTGTCGCGCCTGGCGGGTTGAATTATGATTGTCATGTGTTTGTTTGATGTGGTGCTGTCCTCAGATAATGGCATGGTTGGCTTTCGCCGTAAAGCCTTTTTGAAATCTGACATGGTGGGTGGCTAGATTAACAAGAAGTTAAGCTTTAATTTGCTGTATTGCACTTGTGAATGTATGAAAGTAAAATATTTCTAATAATTTTTGGGGAATTTCACGCTCTGCCATTTCATCGGATGTTGTCAAAACGTTCCGCTAGCGGAACCCCCAGCCGTAACAGGTTTAAGAAGGAGAGAAATTCCACAAATTAACTTTTAACAAGGCACACCCGTTAACCTCTTGACGGTCGCCTAGGATAGGGGGCGGTACAGCGATAAAAAAAAGAATTTTGTGCCCATTTTAAACGGCCTCCTACTCAAACTCAGAAGCTAGGATATGCATATAATTAATACTTGTGGATAGAAAACACCCTAAAGTTTCTAAAACTGTTTGAATGGTGTCTGTGAGTATAACAGAACTCATATGGCAGTCAAAACCCCGAGACCGATCGTAACAGGATGTGGAATTCTGAATTGCGGACTCAACTTCAGCACCTTGCCTATAAATCACACCGTGAGCAATGGTTCATTGAGCACTTCCTATTGCTTCCACTAGATGTCCCCAGTCTTTACAAAGTGATTTGAGTCTCCTACTGTGAAAACTGGTCACACGGAGAGGGCCATCACCATTATGACGCCGGCGCCCCTGGCTACCCTCCCCTTTCGAAACGTTTTGAAACACAATGCAATCGTCCCCCTTGAATCTTATTGGAGCTCTGGTTGAAAAAGGCCCTAAAGATTTATGTTATACAACGTTTGACATGTTTGAACGAACCTAAATTAAAAAAATGCATTTTGTTGAGAGAGAAGTCCCGCAGCCGACAGAAGATTTGGAGCAGCCTTCAGAACGCGCTAACAAGAACAAGCTATTGGGACGTAAAGGATTAACTTTTTCGAACGAAAATACATTTGTTGTGGACCTGGGATCCCTGGAAGTGCTTTCTGATAAAGATAATCAAAGGTAAGGGATTATTGACAATAGTATACAAGAGTAGATTTGATATGCAATTGTTCCAATATGGTGCTGACCTGTAACGGTAGCCTATTTTTCTGAGTATCGCATCCCCTTTTATTCCAAAGTGTGATTACCCAGTAAAGTTATTTTTAAATCTGGCATTACAGGTGCTTTCAAGAGATATTCATCTATACATCTAAGAATGACAATATTACATTTAAAAAATGTTTTCGAATAGTAATTTAGTCAATTGTAGTGCTGTTTCACCGGATGCATTTGAGGGAAAATAGTTAGTCAACGTCACGCGCCGATGTAAAATGCTGTTTTTATATATAAATATGAACTTTATCGAACAAAAGAATGCATGTATTGTGTAACATGATGTCCTAGGTGTGTCATCTGATGAAGATTGTCAAAGGTTAGTGCTGCATTTAGCTGTTTTTTGGTTATTTGTGATGCATGTGGTTGATCGGAAAATGGCTATGTGGCTACTTTTACGATATACTCCTCTAACATAATCTAATGTTTTGCTTTTGCTGTAAAGTCTTTTTGAAATCGGACAACGTGGTTCGATTCAGGAAAGGTGTATCTATAAAACGATATAACATAGTCCTATATTTGAAAAAAATATATTTTACATTTTGTTATGCTAATGGCGATAGGATTTTTCGCTGGATGCCCGACCAGGGGTTAATTGAAATGACTTCCAGTGACTACCTCATGAAACTGTTTGAGAGAATGGCAAGAATGTGCAAAGCTGTCATCAAGGCAAATGTGGTTACTTTGAGGAATCTCATTCAGAGGGCTTGGATTAAATGCGGAAGACACATTTCAGTTGAAGGTATTCCTTTCCTTTCAAATATGGAATAGATTTTGATTTGTTTAACACTATTTTGGTGACTACATGATGCCATATGTGTTCTTTCATAGTTTTGATGTCTTCACTATTACTTTAAAATGTACAAAATAGTAAAAATAAAGAAAAACCTTTGAATAAGTAGTGTCCAAACTTTTGACTGGTACTGTATATATATATATATATATATATATATATATATATATATATATATATATATATATATAAATAAACAGTTGAAGTCGGAAGTTTACATACACCTTAGCAAAATACATTTAAACTCAGTTTTCACAATTCCTGACATTTAATCCTAGTAAAAATTCCCTGTCTTAGGTCAGTTAGGATCACCACTTTATTTTAAGACTATGAAATGTCAGAATAATATTAGAGAGAATGATTTATTTCAGCTTTTATTTCTTTCATCACATTCCCAGTGGGTCAGAAGTTTACATACACTCAATTAGTATTTGGTAGTGTTGATGAACAGTTACTTGAGAAGGAGACCAAGTCAAGACGCTGGACCGGGTGGATTCAATTATCGTAAGGCAGCTTTATTAAGAGACAAAGATATTTGGCAAAACGTGCACGGGCTCGTTCTTTCAGTTCTTAGGGAACTAGCGGAAGCAAGCCCCGTAAACATATTGTGCATCTGTTTTATACAACATGATTGTAATGTAATGACGTATGTTGAGTCTTGTAGATTCGTCCTCCTGACTGGTCGATGAGTGGAGTGACGATCTGGTCTCGGGTCGGGATCGACTCCCCATTGGTCCATGAGTGTGTTCTTTGTTCCGCTGACCCAGCCCTCTGGGATGGGTTTGTGTGTGTGTGTGTACTTTGTGCTGAGTCCTTGTCTGTGTATCTCTGTAGTCACAAGATATTATTGCGAAACTGGACGTTGACCCCTGTGATCAGGTCATTTCCTATTTTATCAGTGCTGTGTAAGGTCTAATTCGGCCAATCTGTTTCTAGGTGTGTGTGTATAGCTAGTATCAGTACAACACAGAATGTGTCTTTTGTATCAGCAGATAAGTGTTGCGCAATAGACCAGTTTATCAAATATATTTCTTACAGTAGCATTGCCTTTAAATTGTTTAACTTGGGTCAAACGTTTTGGGTAGCCTTCCACAAGCTTCCCACAATAAGTTGGGTGAATTTTGGCACATTCCTATTGACAGAGCTGGTGTAACTGAGTCAGGTTAGTGGTCCTTGCTCACACACACTTTTTCAGTTCTGACTACACATTTTCTACGGGATTGAGGTCAGGGCTTTGTGATGGCCACTCCAATACCTTGACTATTGTTGTCCTTAAGCCATTTTGCCACAACTTTGGAAGTATGCTTGGGGTCATTGTCCATTTGGAAGACCCATTTGCGACCAAGCTTTAACTTCCTGACTGTTGTCTTGAGATGTTGCTTCAATATATCCACATAATTTTCCTCTCTCATGTTGCCATCTATTTTGTGAGGTGCACCAGTGCAGCAAATCACCTCCACAGCATGATGCTGCCACCCCCGTGCTTCACGTTGGGATGGTGTTCTTCAGCTTGCAAGCCTCCCCCTTTTCCCTCCAAACATAACGATGGTCATTATTGCCAAACAGTTATATTTTTGTTTCATCAGACTAGAGGACTTTTCTCCAAAAAGTACGATCTTTGTCCCCATGTGCAGTTCCAAATCGTAGTCTGGCTTTTTTATGGCGGTTTTGGAGCAGTGGCTTCTTCCTTGCTGAGTGGCCTTTCAGGTTATGTTGATATAGGATTCGTTTTACTGTGGATATAGATACTTTTGTACTTGTTTCCTCCAGCATTTTCACAAGGTCCTTTGCTGTTGATCTGGGATTGATTTGCACTTTTCGCACCAAAGTACGTTCATTTCTAGGAGACAGAACGCTTCTCCTTGCTGAGCGGTATGATGACTGCATGGTCCCATGGTGTTTATACTTGCGTACTATTGTTTGTAACGTGGTACCTTCAGGCATTTGGAAATTGCTCCCAAGGATGAACCAGATGTGGAGAGGTCTACAATTGTTTTTCTGAGGTCTTGCCTGATTTCATTTGATTTTCCCATGATGTCAAGCAAAGAGGCACTGAGTTTGAAGGTAGGCCTTGAAATACATCCACAGGTACACCTCCAATTGACTCAAATGATGTCAATTAGCCTATCAGAAGCTTCTAAAGCCATGACATAATTTTCTGGAATTTTCCAAGCTGTTTAAAGGCATAGTCAACTTAGTGTATGTAAACTTCTGACTGTGGATTTGAGATACAGTGAATTATAAGTGAAATAATCTGTCAATAAACAATTGTTGGAAAAATTACTTGTGTCATGCACAAAGTAGATGTCCTAATTGACTTGCCAAAACTATAGTTTGTTATTAAATTTGTGGAGTGGTTGAAAAACGAGTTTTAATGACTCCAACCTAGGTGTATGTAAACTTCTGACTTCAACTGTATATATATATCCATGTATATTCCTAATTCTGCCTACAAATTTACATTACATACAAAAAAGAGGGCTTGTTCATGAAGGCATAACATTACGAAACGATACAGATGCGTTGTCTTCATCAGACAGCAATATATATCTGCCATAAAGAACAGTAAAGAATCATTGTGTTCTACATTCAATCTTTATATATTCCATTTAGACTATATCTGTGTTCTAAACCTTGCATCCAATGACTAGGCTTAACCCCTTCTGATGCTACTAACCAAATATGTGGTTCTGCTACTAACCATCTGAGGCAGGGTGGAGTGACGTTTTAAAGGCCCAGTGCAGTCAAAAGCTTGATATGCCCGTGGAATTCTGGTTTGGTGACATCCCCAGGCAGTAAGAGAGAGTTCCAAACCTCTGCCAATAACGGCTAGTTTTCAGTTTTCCCCTCACCTTGTGTAATTTATGAGGACACTGCCACAACTGGAGGTCTGCTTGTTGGATTTTTATTTGTCCTGCGCACAAAGAGACAACTCACAATATGTTATCCCTTGACGCAGTCATAGCTCGCAGGCACCTCGCTAACTGAAGGTCAGGCAAGAGAGAGCCCAAAAAGAAATAACAGGTGCTGCGTGCACACATTCAGTGCACAACAGCACACAATACAATACAAGTAAAATGATATACAACATAATTCGGACAAAGTAAAAGACATACCTGCGCACAAAGAGACAACGCACAATATGTTAGCCCTTGGCGCAGTCACAGCTCTCAGGCACGTGCGCCAGCACATGGAAACTCATTCAAACACTGTCCCAAGTACCACCAATTACAATAGGTACCCTAGCTAGCGAGGTCGATAAAACTTTTTAACATAGAATATGTACAATATAAATATTTAACAAAACTTATGCAACCATAACAGCACATTGTGTAACATTACCACGGTTTTACATTGAAAAATAGCGGACCCAAGGACAACATACCTCGCTAGCTGAAGGTCAGGCAAGAGAGAACAATAGGAGGGTACAGTAACATAGATACCCCACGACGGACCAAACCAAAATATACAAAATGTATAACAATTAAGTATATTTACAATATAGATATGAAAAAGTGTTTGCACACAAAATAACATTAGCTATGCAGCTGTAATGAAATAAAAAGCACACTGAATTATTATTATCAAATTATTAACATCCCCTCTTGACGTGGCCTATTTGAACTGTCCTTGTGTGCAACTTGGTGCATAATCTAGGGGAACAACATCACACTGCTACACTAGCAAAATTCTTGCTAGAGAAATTGCTCTTGCTAAGAAGTTATTTTTGTTTCTTTTTGACCATTTTATTTGAAAACAATCACAGTTAGGTACTTCATTGTTACCCAAAAATGATTTGAAATTGAGATAAAAAGTTGATTAACAGCTCCAACATCTTTTAATAAGAGAGAGAGAGAGAGTGGGAGAGAGAGAGAGAGAGAATCTCTGATTTTGTAACCCTACTAACCTCACTGTGCAGAAAGGGATGCTTAGCTAACAGGTAGGGCCAGTAGGGCCCTTGACTATTTTAAGACGGCGCGACCGTTAATACTTTACACAGCAGGTTAAGTTGCAAATTCCACCCTGTTCTCTATCTAGTGCACTTATTTTGACCAGAGCCCAGAGGGGTATCCAACGAAGCAGGTTTGTGGAGTTAGCGAAGTAACTTTGGTCAACTCTGATAATTGGTCATATGAAAGTGACTCACCTTTTAGCCAGGTACATTTCTATGACAATGAATCCTTCAGAACGAACCTGCTCCGTGCCAGGCTAACTCACGGTTAACTCTTATCCAGAATGAAATGACTGAGCCATGAGTTGAGAACCAATTAAATTATTTAACTTTGACGCATACTTTTCTGAAGGAAGAACAGTACTGGCTCTAGAGCAGCATGTGTAGGCTTCACGCTGTGTCTGTGTGTAGTCTGGATTTGCTAGGGCAACTGGCCTTCCTGCTCTGCTCGGAGATCAGGAGAGAGGAGAAGACAGAGAGGAGAAAAAACATTTGGAAATCAAGATAGTGGCAGCTGTACAAATAACTCATCCATATAACTTTGACTTCTCAAACAGAAAGCTAACACAATATGATGCCCTGTCACCTTATTAATTCACCCACTTACTTAGAATAACTAGCAAGTTAAACTTAGGGTTCGCATTAAAGGGGAATTTCACCCTGGCTCTGCCATGGCATATAGTCCTTAATATATTAACAACATTACGTTTTTATCGTAAACATCACAATTATTCAAGCACATACTAGAACTATCACATTTTCAGTTGACTGGTAGAATCGGGAAGTTTCAACTCCCTGTGTATTCGTCTGCTCATAGTGAACCACAAAGTCCGGCATTCATAGCGAATGCTGATACTGCCCGCTAGGTGTGCCCACAAACATGAATAATGCCGTTGTTTACTTCTCTAGGCAAGATTAATTTTTTTACTTTAGTTTTTTCACTAATGTTTGTCATCATGCCCGTGTGGTGTTCTGGGCTTGGCTGTGCTCATTCTACCTACCAGAGATTCACCCCGATTCTGCCAGTGGCTTGAGGCTATCAAGAATGATGCGGTGACCAAAGCTTATCAGAGGGATTTTCAGGCTGAACTGATGGAGAATCCATTTCGATGACAGCTGAGAAGTGATGCGATACCATCAAAAAAAGTATTATTTATTCCCAAACAAAACGGAAGATTCCCAATTAAAGGTAACCTAACGTTAACTAACTTGCTAGTCTAGCTGGGTAAGTAAGTTAGCTAGCTAATGTTACAGTGCTGTATTGAGCTCTGAAAGCCATTAGCGAAATCGTATAGCTATGTTTTGGTATACACACTGTCAATCAACTTCGCCTATACCATGGTAGTCACTGCTAGACTGGTAGCTACCTTCAGCAGAGTAAACATGTTTGTTTGTTTGTTCTATATTTCAATGACGTTAGCTTAAGCTAAATAATGTTACCAAATAAAGAGTATCTCCGTTTGGTAGCCATCTTTTCCACCCTTGTCTGAAAACACTCACTCTCTGTTTGTGTGTTGGTAGCAATGATGAATGTGTATAAATCATCTATGGTTGTTTAGTTGGTTCTCAGCCAGTCTGAGCTGGCTAGCAATCTTGCTGCCAAATAAGTGATGCTCGTTAGCTAACAGGATGCTGACAATATTAACATGTCCATATTAGGTATGCTTTACATTTACATTTACATTTAAGTCATTTAGCAGACGCTCTTATCCAGAGCGACTTACAAATTGGTGCATTCACCTTATGATATCCAGTGGAACAACCACTTTACAATAGTGCATCTAAATCTTTTAAGGGGGGGGGGTTAGAAGGATTACTTTATCCTATCCCAGGTATTCCTTAAAGAGGTGGGGTTACAGGTGTCTCCGGAAGGTGGTGATTGACTCCGCTGTCCTGGCGTCGTGAGGGAGCTTGTTCCACCATTGGGGTGCCAGAGCAGCGAACAGTTTTGACTGGGCTGAGCGGGAACTGTGCTTCCTCAGAGGTAGGGAGGCGAGCAGGCCAGAGGTGGATGAACGCAGTGCCCTTGTTTGGGTGTAGGGCCTGATCAGAGCCTGAAGTTACGGAGGTGCCATTCCCCTCACAGCTCCGAAGGCAAGCACCATGGTCTTGTAGCGGATGCGAGCTTCAACTGGAAGCCAGTGGAGAGAGCGGAGGAGCGGGGTGACGTGAGAGAACTTGGGAAGGTTGAACACCAGATGGGCTGCGGCGTTCTGGATGAGTTGTAGGGGTTTAATGGCACAGGCAGGGAGCCCAGCCAACAGCGAGTTGCAGTAATCCAGACGGGAGATGACAAGTGCCTGGATTAGGACCTGCGCCGCTTCCTGTGTGAGGCAGGGTCGTACTCTGCGAATGTTGTAGAGCATGAATCTACAGGATCGGGTCACCGCCTTGATGTTAGTGGAGAACGACAGGGTGTTGTCCAGGATCACGCCAAGGTTCTTAGCACTCTGGGAGGAGGACACAAGGGAGTTGTCAACCGTGATGGCGAGATCATGGAACGGGCAGTCCTTCCCCGGGAGGAAGAGCAGCTCCGTCTTGCCGAGGTTCAGCTTGAGGTGGTGATCCGTCATCCACACTGATATGTCTGCCAGACATGCAGAGATGCGATTCGCCACCTGGTTATCAGAAGGGGGAAAGGAGAAGATTAATTGTGTGTCGTCTGCATAGCAATGATAGGAGAGACCATGTGAGGATATGACAGAGCCAAGTGACTTGGTGTATAGCGAGAAAAGGAGAGGGCCTAGAACAGAGCCCTGGGGGACACCAGTGGTGAGAGCACGTGGTGCGGAGACAGATTCTCGCCACGCCACCTGGTAGGAGCGACCTGTCAGGTAGGACGCAATCCAAGCGTGGGCCGCGCCGAAGATGCCCAACTCGGAGAGGGTGGAGAGGAGGATCTGATGGTTCACAGTATCAAAGGCAGCAGATAGGTCTAGAAGGATGAGAGCAGAGGAGAGAGAGTTAGCTTTAGCAGTGCGGAGAGCCTCCGTGACACAGAGAAGAGCAGTCTCAGTTGAATGCCCAGTCTTGAAACCTGACTGATTAGGATCAAGAAGGTCATTCTGAGAGAGATAGCAGGAGAGCTGGCCAAGGACGGCACGTTCAAGAGTTTTGGAGAGAAAAGAAAGAAGGGATACTGGTCTGTAGTTGTTGACATCGGAGGGATCGAGTGTAGGTTTTTTCAGAAGGGGTGCAACTCTCGCTCTCTTGAAGACGGAAGGGACGTAGCCAGCGGTCAAGGATGAGTTGATGAGCGAGGTGAGGTAGGGGAGAAGGTCTCCGGAAATGGTCTGGAGAAGAGAGGAGGGGATAGGGTCAAGTGGGCAGGTTGTTGGGCGGCCGGCCGTCACAAGACGCGAGATTTCATCTGGAGAGAGAGGGGAGAAAGAGGTCAAAGCACAGGGTAGGGCAGTGTGAGCAGGACCAGCGGTGTCGTTTGACTTAGCAAACGAGGATCGGATATCGTCAACCTTCTTTTCAAAATGGTTGACAAAGTCATCTGCAGAGAGGGGGGAGGGGGAGGAGGATTCAGGAGGGAGGAGAAGGTAGCAAACAGCTTCCTAGGGTTAGAGGCAGATGCTTGGAATTTAGAGTGGTAGAAAGTGGCTTTAGCAGCAGAGACAGAAGAGGATAATGTAGAGAGGAGGGAGTGAAAGTATGCCAGGTCCGAAGGGAGGCTAGTTTTCCTCCATTTCCGCTCGGCTGCCCGGAGCCCTGTTCTGTGAGCTCGCAGTGAGTCGTCGAGCCACGGAGCAGGAGGGGAGGACCGAGCCGGCCTGGAGGATAGGGGACAGAGAAAATCAAAGGATGCAGAAAGGGAGGAGAGGAGGGTTGAGGAGGCAGAATCAGGAGATAGGTTGGAGAAGGTTTGAGCAGAGGGAAGAGATGATAGGATGGAAGAGGAGAGAGCAGCGGGAGAGAGAGTGCGAAGGTTGGGACGGCGCAATACCATCCGAGTAGGGGCAGAGTGAGAAGTGTTGGATGAGAGCGAGAGGGAAAAGGATACAAGGTAGTGGTCTGAGACTTGGAGGGGAGTTGCAATGAGATTAGTGGAAGAACAGCATCTAGTAAAGATGAGGTCAAGCGTATTGCCTGCCTTGTGAGTAGGGGGGGAAGGTGAGAGGGTGAGGTCAAAAGAGGAGAGGAGTGGAAAGAAGGAGGCAGAGAGGAATGAGTCAAAGGTAGACGTGGGGAGGTTAAAGTCACCCAGAACTGTGAGAGGTGAGCCATCCTCAGGAAAGGAACTTATCAAGGCGTCAAGCTCATTGATGAACTCTCCAAGGGAACCTGGAGGGCGATAATTGATAAGGATGTTAAGCTTGAAAGGGCTGGTAACTGTGACAGCATGGAATTCAAATGAGTAGATAGACAGATGGGTCAGGGGAGAAAGAGAGAATGTCCACTTGGGAGAGATGAGGATTCCAGTGCCACCACCCCGCTGGCTCGATGCTCTAGGGGTATGCGAGAACACGTGGGCAGACGAGGAGAGAGCAGTAGGAGTAGCAGTGTTATCTGTGGTAATCCATGTTTCCGTCAGCACCAGGAAGTCTAGGGACTGGAGGGTAGCATAGGCTGAGATGAACTCAGCCTTGTTGGCCGCAGACCGGCAGTTCCAGAGGCTGCCGGAGACCTGGAACTCCACGTGGGTCGTGCGCGCTGGGACCACCAGGTTAGAGTGGCAGCGGCTACGCGGTGTGAAGCGTTTGTATGGCCTGTGCAGAAAGGAGAGAACAGGGATAGACAGACACATAGTTGACAAGCTACAGAAGAGGCTACGCTAATGCAAAGGAGATTGGAATGACAAGTGGACTACACGTCTCGAATGTTCAGAAAGTTAAGCTTACGTTGCAAAAATCTTATTGACTAAAATGACGAAAATGATACAGTACTGCTGGCTGGTGGAGTAGGCTAGCTAGCAGTGGCTGCATTGTTGACTTTGTTTGAACGTGTAGCTGGCTAGGTAACCTCGATAGTTTCAGTACTACACCTTGTCATGATACAAAAGCAACTTTGTAGCTAGCTAACATAACACTAATCAAGACGTTCCTTTGTAATGTATTTTGTTTCTACAATGCTGCTCGTCGGTAATAGTTGGCTAGGTTTGGAAAAAATGGCGTCGCGGGGGACGGAAATAGCTTGCTAGCTAACCTCGATAATTACTAAACTACACAATTATCAAGCTATGACAAAGACAACTATGTAGCTAGCTAGCTAACACTGCACTAGTCAAATCATTCCGTTGTAATGTATTAGTGCTTAAATAGCAAGTCTAAAAGAGATCAATACAATTAGTGTAGCAGTTAAATTGTGTAGTGTGCATTTAGTTGTAGGTGGTACAGAATCTAAATCCACCAACATGTGCTTCCAACCCCTAGCTCAGCACAAGGTGAAGGTAAATTATCCAAAATATTTACAAGCTGATGACTCAATTTACAGTAAGCATGGTATAAACATGAATTACGTAGTGTTTGTATGGTTTGTGTTATGGGGTTACAGGTGGTTAGAGGTAGCCTGAGGACCACAGAGTTCCTTCCAGACCATGTAATGGAATGACTCCAGATAACCATGCAATAAACCTCTTCTATTTTTTACCTTTTCTTTTTGTAAAACTCAGGTTATCTGGGGTCATTCCACAGTGCCCTGCTGAAAAACACCCTATAGCGGGATCAAGCATGAGGGAGTGGACGCGGGTATGGAGCACAACATTATTGTGGGACAGAAACCAGCAAGGGACACTGAAAGGTTTAAAATAAACACTATAACAGTAATGACACAACCACCTCATTCGTCTCTCTACAGATTTTCAAAACACAATAAAAAATTCCACTGCAAAGGGCTGCTATTGACAAGTATGATCTGTCAAAGACAATGGACTAGGGGAAGTTTCAGACAGGGGGTTTTGGTTGTGCAGGGTTGTGTTTAGACAGTAAAAATATTGTTGTGTATGAGAGCGATTGAGGTGCCATTTCTCCTCAGTCTCCCATACACAACAATTCATACCGATTAACCTGTCTGGGCTAGGGGGCAGTATTTTCACGGCCGGATAAAAAACGTACCCGATTTAAACTGGTTACTACTCTTTCCCAGAAATGAGAATATGCATATTATTAGAAGATTTGGATAGAAAACACTCTGACGTTTCTAAAACAGTTTGAATGGTGTCTGTGAGTATAACAGAACTCATAGGGCAGGCAAAAACCTGAGAAAATTCCATGCAGGAAGTGGCCTGTTTGCGAATTTGTAGTTCTCCCTTTGCTTCTCTATCGAAACTACAGTGCCCGTTGGGTTATGTAGCACTTTCTAAGAGATAGGAAATGCGCATTCACGAGACCTCGCCACTTTTTCTCTTCCTTTTTGAATGAATACAGCATTGTCCGGTTGGAATATTATCGCTATTTTACGAGAAAAATACCATAAAAATTGATTTTTAAACAGCGTTTGACATGCTTCTAAGTACGGTAAAGAAACATTTTGACATTTTTTGTCTCGAAATGTGCTCGCGTGTTACCCTTTGGATAGTGACCTGAACGCACAAACAAAATGGGGGTATTTGCACATAACTATGGATTATTTGGAACAAAAACAACATTTCTTGTAGAAGTAGCAGTCCTGGGAGTGCATTCTGACGAAGAACAGCAAAGGTAATCCAATTTTTCTAATAGTAATTCCCGAACTTGGCGGGTGTCAAATTAGCTAGCCGTGATGGCTGAGCTATGTACTCAAAATATTGTTTTTTGATATAAATATGAACTTGATTGAACAAAACATGCATGTATTGTATGACATAATGTCCTAGGAGTGTCATCTGATGAAGATCATCAAAGGTTAGTGCTGCATTTAGCTGTGTTTTTGGTTTTTGTGACATATATGCTTGCTTGAAAATGGCTGTGTGGTTACTTGTGTCTATGTACTCTCCTAACATAATCTAATGTTTTGCTTTTGCTGTAAAGCCTTTTTGAAATCGGACAATGTGGTTAGATTAACGAGAGTCTTGTCTTTCAAATGGTGTAAAATAGTCGTATGTTTGAAATATTGAAATTATTGCATTTTTTAGGTATTTGTATTTCGCGCCACGCAATTCCACTGGCTGTTGAATAGAGTGGCACGCTAATGTCCCACCTAGCCCATAGAAGTTAAGAACTGCCTTCCTAAGACTTTTCACAACTTATTTAGCCCTCCACTATTCACTTTGTTTGTTGATCTTTCCTCTCAAATGCAGCCCTCTATATCCCCTCATTGTCGCTAAACAGTATGCTAGCCGGTCCCATTCGATTGATACCTTTACCAACAAAGGCGTGTTGCCCTACCTCCCTTCCACAAAAAGTGTAAAATGCTAAGACCACGGCCAGGTCTTTCCAGGACCAGCAAATCTTCTGCAAGAGGACCAAATAGTTGGTGGTTAAGAAGCCCTACACAATTTCTGCAGTCTTATCCAGCTGGCCGTTTACCGCACACAGGACATGCCCATCGTCACAAGTACAAAGTCTCAGCTTCCCCAGCCGCCCATTGCCAGTGGACCGAAGCTGGATAATCTGTTTGGGATAGGGGGCAGTATTTTCACGGCCGGATGAAAAACGTACCCAATTTAAACAGGATACTACTCTGGCCCAGAAACTAGAATATGCATATTATTAGTAGATTTGGATAGAAAACACTCTGAAGTTTCTAAAACTGTTTGAATGGTGTCTGTGAGTATAACAGAACTCATATGGCAGGCAAAAACGTGAGAAAAATCCAAGCAGGAAGTGAAAAGTCTGAGAATTGCAGTTCTTCTTTTGATTCTCTATCAAAGCTACAGTGTCTGTGGGGGACGTTGCACTTCCTAAGGCTTCCATTGGCTGTCTAAAGCCTTCAGAAAGTGGTTTGAGCATGTTCCTGTCACTGGGCAGATAATAGGAGCTCAGTTACTGAGTGGTTTGCCTGGCAACAAAGGGATTAGATATGCTCGGTCCCGCAAGCATGCCCCTCCTTTTTCTTCTTGAATGATTATGCTATTGTCCAGTTGGAATATTATCGCAATTTTACGTTAAAAATACCATAAAGATTAATTTTAAACAGCGTTTGACATGCTTCTAAGTACAGTAATGGAACATTTTGACTTTTCGTCTCTCGTTCCACGCTCGCGCGTTATGCCTTTGGATAAGTGATCTGTACGCACGAACAAAACGGAGGTATTTGTACATATATATGGATTATTTCAAACAAAAACAACATTTCTTGTGAAAGTAGCAGTCCTGGGAGTGCATTCTGACAAAGATCAGCAAAGGTAAGAGAATATTTCTAATACTAATTCTGAGTTTAGGTTGCCCCGAACTTGGCGGGTGTCTGAATAGCTCACCGTGATGGCTGAGCTATGTACTCAGAATATTGAAAAATGTGCTTTCTCCGTAAAGATATTTTAAAATCTGACACAGCGGTTGCATCCAGGGGTAGTCTATCTATAATTCTTAAAATAATTGTTCTATTTTGTCAACGTTTATGATGAGTATTTCTGTAAATTGATGTGCACATTCACCGGAAGTTTTGGTGGGAATACACTTTCTGAACATCATGCGCCAATGTAAAATGGGGGTTTTGGATATAAATATGAACTTTATCGAACAAAACATACATGTATTGTGTAACATAATGTCCTAGGAGTGTCATCTGATGAAGATCGTCCAAGGTTAGTGCTTCATTTAGCTGTGTTTTGGGTTTTATTGACACATGTCCTTGCTTGGAAAATGGCTGTGTGATTATTCTTGTCTATGTACTCTCCTAACATAATCTAGTGTTTTGCTTTCGCTGTAAAGCCTTTTTGAAATCGGACAATGTGGTTAGATTAACGAGAAGTTTATCTTTAAAATGGTGTAAAATAGTTGTATGGTTGAGAAAGTTGAATTATGACATTTTGTTGTTTTTCAATTTTCCACCCTGATATTTCACTGGCTGTGTCCCACCTAGCCCATAGAAGTAAAACCAGATAGCACCATTATTTTTATTGATGATAGACAGGGGCACACTCCAACACTCAGACATCATTTACATATCGTTATATATATTTATATACCGTTTTCCTTGTTTTCTTTCGTACATATTTCGTATAGATTTTAATCTCACTTTCCATCTACGGACTGAATATACTTTCCTGCAACCCGCCTCACCCAATGTGGTATGGATCTACTATTTTTATACTTTAGAACCGGAACCCCCATCAGAAGCTAGCCAGCTAACTAGCTACTAGCTAGTAGTCAGTTAGCCACAGCTAGCGGTCTTCACCGTTAACTCGGACATCAGCCAGCCTCAGCCTGGTCAATTCCTGCCAGTCTGCACAGCGCGATATCAACCCAGAGCATATCGGACTGCTTTTTCTCTACCACATCTCCAGATTCCTACCGCAAGCTCTGAACCTTTACACAGGATCATCGCAGCTAGCTAGCTGCAGTCCGAGTGGCTTCTCCTGGCTAACGTCTCTGTCCCGAAGCAAGCACTAGTTAGCCTTGAGCTAGCCTTGAGCTAGGCCCATCTCCCAGCTTGCCGAAGAGGTCCACCAGCTTATTCTTGGGCTACAATACCTCTTTTGCCAATTGGCCTGGAACCTTTACTGCCGACAAGGAGCCCCGCCGATGAATCACGACTGGTCTGCCGACAGACTCTTCCGTGGCGACATCGCCGAAGGCCCATCTGCTAGCCCTGGCCTGCTAGCTGTCTGAATCTCAGTTTATGCAGCTCGCCTAGCGTAGTAGCAACTACTGAATTGGCTCCCTGACTCACCTATTGCAGGTCATTGAACCCTATGATCACTCGGCTACACATACCTCTCCCTTATGTCAATATGCCTTGCCTATTGCTGTTTTGGTAAGTGAGTATTGTCTTATTTCTGCCCAATATGCCTTAGATAGCCCTTTTGTCCCATCCCCCACACATGTGGTGACCTCACATGGCTTAACTGGTACCTCTAGAGACAAAACCTCTCTCATCGTCACTTAATGCCTAGGCTTACCTCCACTGTACTCACAAGCTACCATACCCTTGTCTGTACATTATGCCTTGAATCTTTTCTTCCACGCCCAGAAATCTGCTCCTTTTGTTCTCTGTTCTGAATGCACTAGACGACCAGTTCTTATCGCCTTTAGCCGTACCCTTACCCTACTCCTCCTCTGTTCCTCTGGTGATGTAAAGGTTAACCCAGGCCCTGCAGCCCCCAGCACCGCTCTCATTCCCCAGGCGCTCTCATTTGTTGACTTCTGCAACCGCAAAAGCCTTGGTTTCATGCATGTTAAAATCAGAAGCCTCTCCCTAAGTTTGTTTTATTCACTGCTTTAAGACGAGTGACACCAGATGACTTGGTCCGCTCACATTGGTGGAGAATGCGGGCACTAGGTGGACGAGTGACACAAGGATAAGTGAGTAAATCAAGATTCTTCCAGTAGACACAGAGGAACCATTCAAGAACGATGGACAACGCTCTACTACAACAGTAGATCACGGCACAGCAGACAACCATAGAACTCCTGCAACGACAGCTGAGTGGGCGAGAAGAACCTAGAGTGAAGCCTAGAGCGGCTGCTCACGCCATCTTACCTCGTCTCTCCAAGGAGGATGATATCGAGGCCTTCCTCATGACCTTCGAAAGGACGGCTACCTTGGAAGAGTGGCCGCCCACAGAATGGGCGAGCGCATTAGCCCCTCTTTTGACCGGGGGGGCCCAGGAAGCCTATTTTGAACTGGATTCCCGCGAAGCTGCGGACTATGGGCGACTAAAAACCGAGATCCTGTCCCGGTACCAGCTGACTGCCAGAGATAGAGCTGTAAAGTTTCATCAGTGGACCTATATGGCTGACCAACCCGTCCGTGCCCAGATCTTCGCTCTAATACGACTGATGAAACAGTGGCTGGAACCCGGAAAGGGAGTAGGACATGTAATAGAGACCCTCGTTGTGGACAAGATATTGAGGGAATTACCCAGTGACTTAAAAAGGGTTGTGGGTCAAACCAACCCATTGTCAGCCAATGACATAGCCCAGGCGGTGGAAACATACCGATCTACAGGGGAGTTGTTAAAAGGGGACAAGAAGGAACGGAAGGATTCTGCAAATCCCGTACCACGACTCGCCCTGGCACGTCCGCCACCGAAACCTCCAAACCCCCTCCGGAGGTGGGAGAAGTCATCCCCCACACAGCAGGGTCGGTGTTATAAATGTCAGTCTCCAGACCATTATGCCCCACAATGTCCTAGCAAGGACGAGTCCATGGTCACGGAGTCATCGCTGCCCATCCCCACGCATCCCGGTTCGAGAGGGCAGGATCAACACTGTTTGTTAGCAGAAATAGCCCCAGCCCCAGAGATTCCGGTTCGAGTAGAAGGACAAGATGTGGTAGCCATTCTCGACTCGGGAAGTATGGTTACGTTAGTAGAGGAGCGGATGGTGACCTCAGCAACACTGCTACCAGACAAAGTAGCCGTGTCCTGTATCCATGGAGACACCCACTATTACACCACTGTGAATCTGTCTATTCTCACTCCGAAAGGAAGGTGTACAGTCAGGGCAGGGAAAGTACCCCAGCTGAAGGTGCCATTATTGATCGGGAGAGACTGTCATCTCTATAAAGAGCTGCGGCAGATGACGTTATGCATGGGAAGAAGGGGGACAAGAAAGAAGAAAAAAAACAAATCCAAGCCCGAGGTAGTAGTCCTACAAGGAGACGTAGCCTCGTCCTTGTCCTCTGGAGCAGAGGAAGAAATAGAGGTCCAACGTTTATGACAGATATTCCAGGAAACCACCGATGAAGACACCTGCGAAGGGTTATACACGACGCAGGAAGGAAGAAGCAACCAGGCGCTAAGAGATATAGCCCCATCCGAGGAGGGAACCTGGAAGGGATTCTCCTCGGTCACCCCTGGAGGGGATGGGGAACAACCTCCACACCCCTCTACCGAGGTCGACCTGCCCCAGGAATTAAAGGGACAGTTCGGCACCTCGCAGCATAGAGACCCAGACCTAAGGGAGGCCATGAGGAAGGTGAAGGTGATCGACGGGAGGAACCTCGATGGATCAGGTGAGCCCCCTCTTCCTTACTATGCAATCAGGCGGGGTCTCTTATATTGGGTCGTGCAACGAAGGGGGCAAATCCAGGAATGACTAATGGTGCCTAGACCATACAGGGATACAGTCCTACAGTTAGCCCATTCCCACGTCCTAGGAGGACACCTGGCACGGGACAAGACTATCGACAGAATCATGCAGAGATTCTATTGGCCCCGTGTCACCCGGGATGTGGCCAGGTATTGTAGGACGTGTGATCAATGTCAGCGTACAGCTCCACGGCCACACCTACGTAACCCTTTGATTCCTCTCCCCATCATAGAGACCCCTTTGAACGCATAGCTATGGACCTCGTGGGACCCCTCCCAAAATCTGCCAGAGGACACGAGTACATCCTAGTGGTCGTAGATTACGCTACCAAGTTACCAGAAGCAATACCCCTGCGTAACATGTCGTCCAAGGGAACTGCCAAGGAATTGTTCATGATGTTCTCTCGGGTAGGCCTTCCCAAGACGATCCTAACCGATCAGGGAACCCCGTTCATGTCCCAGTTGATGAAGGACTTGTGTCGGTTATATCAGGTTCAAACAGACGGGTTGTGCGAACGCTTGAACAAAACGATTAAAAGCATGTTGAGAAGAGTGGTGTCCAGAGACGGGAAAAACTGGGACATACTTCTCCCACACTTAATGTTTGCCCTGCGAGAAGTACCCCAGGCGTCCACTGGATTCTCCCCGTTTGAATTGCTCTACGGCAGACCCTGTCGAGGGATCCTCGACTTAGCCAAGGAGACCTGGGAGACCCAACCATACCCCTTTCGATCCACAATAGAACATGTTACCCTGATGAGAGACCACCTCTCGGCAGTGTGGCCCATAGTAGAGGAGCATATGCAAAAGGACCCAAGGCCGGGCCTACGATAAGTCCACGACATCCCGTGAGTTCTCCGTGGGAGAGAAAGTGATGGTGCTCATGAGTCTGGAAGCCACAGGGTTGACGGCCAATCCAAAAAAATGCTGCCTGGGTCTGTCCGAAGCGGAATACCTGGGGTACACCGTGGGGAATGGGAAATTATGCCCACAGGCAGAGAAGACCAGGGCAATTCGGGACATGCCTCGACCCCAGACCAAGCGGGATGTTCGGGCCTTCTTAGGGATAACGGGATATTATCACCGTTTTATCGCTGGATATGCAACCATTGCCAACCCCCTCACAAACCTCATCAAGAAAACTTGCCAAACCGGGTAGAGTGGAAAGATGAGGAGGAAGATGCCTTTCAATTGCTAAAAGAGGGCCTGTGTTCTGATCCCGTCCTACAGGCTCCGGACTTCTCACAAGAGTTCATTGTACAGGTAGACGCCTCGGATACGGGGCTCGGGGCCATACTAGCTCAGGGTGAAGGCGAAGCAGAGAGGCCAATTCTCTTTATAAGTAGAAAGCTCAGCGATCGGGAACAGAGATATTCTACCGTAGAGAAAGAGGCCCTAGCCCCTCGCTCGGGTGTTTGGGACGAAATCGTCCCACCTAGTCAACAGCCAGTGGAATTGAGTGGCACGAAATACAAAAACCTTAAGCTCTTACATCTAGACGTTCCGCTAGCGGAACACCTGCTCCAATATCCAATGACTGGGCGTGGCGCGAAATACAAACTCCTCGAAAATCCGAAAACTTCAATTTTTCAAACATATGACTATTTTACACCATTTTAAAGACAAGACTCTCCTTTATCTAACCACACTGTCCGATTTCAAAAAGGCTTTACAGCGAAAGCAAAACATTAGATTATGTCAGCAGAGTACCCAGCCAGAAATAATCAGACACCCATTTTTCAAGCTAGCATATAATGTCACAAAAAACAAAACCACAGCTAAATGCAGCACTAACCTTTGATGATCCTCATCAGATGACACTCCTAGGACATTATGTTATACAATACATGCATGTTTTGTTCAATCAAGTTAATATTTATATCAAAAACCAGCTTTTTACATTAACATGTGACGTTCAGAACTAGCATTCCCACCGAACACTTCCGGTGAATTTACTAAATTACTCACGATAAACGTTCACAACAAACATAACAATTATTTTAAGAATTATAAATACAGAATTCCTTTATTCAATCGCGGTGTCCGATTTTAAAAATAGCTTTTCGGTGAAAGCACATTTTGCAATATTCTGAGTAGATAGCCCGGCCATCACAGGCTAGCTATTTTGACATCCACCAAGTTTGGTACTCACCAAACTCAGATTTACTATTAGAAAAATTGGATTACCTTTGCTGTTCTTCGTCAGAATGCACTCCCAGGACTTCTACTTCAATAACAAATGTTGGTTTGGTTCCAAATAATCCATAGTTATATCCAAATAGCGGCGTTTTGTTCGTGCGTTCAAGACACTATCTGAAGGGTAAAGAAGGGTGACGCGCCCGGCGCGTTTCGTGACAAAAAAATTCTAAATATGCCATTACCATACTTCGAAGCATGTCAACCGCTGTTTAAAATCTATTTTTATGCCATTTTTCTCGTAAAAAAGCGATAATATTCCGACCGGGAAACCCTATTTTCGTTCAAAGACGAAAAAATTAAAACATGGAGTCGTCTCGTGCACGCGCCCCCAGTCTCATTGTTCTCAGATCGACCACTATCCAAATGCGCTACTGTTTTTCAGCCATGGCCTGCAAAGTCATCATTCAACATTCTGGCGCCTTCTGAGAGCCTATGGGAGCGTTAGAAAATGTCACGTTACAGCAGAGATCCCCTGTTTTGGATAGAGATGATCAAGAAGGCCAAGAAATAGTCAGAGAGGGCGCTTCCTGTTTGGAATCTTCTCAGGTTTTGGCCTGCCAAATGAGTTCTGTTATACTCACAGACACCATTCAAACAGTTTTAGAAACTTTGGAGTGTTTTCTATCCAAAGCTACTAATTATATGCATATTCTGGGCAGGAGTAATAATCAGATTAAATCGGGTACGTTTTTTATCCGGCCGTGAAAATACTGCCCCCTATCCATAACAAGTTAAAGTGAAAAGGGCTATTCTCCATTCAAATTAACTTTTATGTGATGTTAGTTTTGAGAAATGCAACTTTGTTATATGTCAAGCTCAAAACTGTAGCCTAGTTTACATTGTAAGATTGTTTGAAAAGAGAACACTAAAACCATTGCTCCCCCCAACCTATAATGAATACTCAGGGAGAAAAAAGGTGTAGATTCACACGCAGAGCGTGGCAGATGTTCATTAAGCCTTCGCAGAAGGCAGAAATCGTGGTCACAGGCAGACAAATGGTCAAACACAGGTAGGCAGTCAAATACAAACAATACCTCACAACCATACAAACAGAAAGAATGAACTAAATAGGGAGCTGGAGAGGCAGAACATTGTTGGCGGAGGTACTTCCTTATTTCTTGGTTCAGTCATTCCGTCTGTGGTGGTACCCGGAGGAGAGGCTGAGGGCGACCCCCAGTCGGTCACAGAAGGCTCGCCACACTTGGGAGACAAACTGGGGCCCGCGGTCAGAGACGATGTCCTCCGGAATCCAATACAGATGGAACACCTCCTGGAACATACACTCCGCCAATTCCATGGCATTAGGTAGATGAGGAACCAGACAACACATTTTTGAAAAATGGTTTACCATGACAAGGATGGTGGTGTTACCAGAGGATTCAGGAATGTCTGTGATGAATTCAACAGCTAATTGGGACCAGGGTCTGTGGGGGATTGGCAAAGGTTGAAGCTTCCCGGGAGGGAGATGAGGGCTTTTGGCTTGGGCGCAGACTGAACAGGAGAGTACGTAATCCCTTACGTCGGATGCCAGTGAGGACCACCAGAAGTTCCGGGCTAGAAGTTCGGTGGTTCGTGTAATGCCCGGATGTCCTGACCAAGTACGTGTGACACCATTGCACCAGTTGGGGTCTAACAGCTGCTGGTATGTAACTCTTCCCAGCTGGTGTCTCAGGAGGAGCCGGGTCGGAGGTTAGGGCTTCTTGTATGGCAGAGTGAACCTCCCACTGTACCGGTTCCATAATGCAAGAGAAAGGAAGAATGGGTGTAGGGTTTGAGTTACTGATCGGAAGGTCAAACTGGCAGGAGAGAGCATCAGCTTTTACATTATTCTCTCCAGGGATGTAAGTAACATGAAAATGGAAGCGTGTGCAGAAGAGCCGAGCGGGCTTGTCTGGAGTTTATCCTCTTGGCCCCTCTGATATATTCCAGATTACGATGATCTGTTAGGATGAGAAAGGGATGTTGTGCACCCTCCAACCAGTGGCGCCACTCCGAGGGCCAGCTTGATGGGGAGGAGTTCTGTTCCCCACGTAATTCCTCTCAGCGGGGATAACTTCCTGGAGAAGGCACAGGGATGTGATTTGGGAGGTGTTCCCACCCGCTGAGAGAGTATGGCTCTCAAGATGGCGTAGTAGTCAGACGTCTTTGTCCTTCGTCTTGTCGTGTCCCATGTAGATATATATTTACATATTTTCTTCGCATATCTTTTTATATCTTTTTTTCTAAAAACTCAACCTCAAAACACTCTCCTGCAACCCGCCTCACCAATTTTAAAAAAAGTAATATTTACCTCAAATCTGAAACCTAAAACAGAAGCTAGCCAGAGGTTAGCCAGAGGTTGGCCAGTTCACTGGCTAACGTTGGAGTTCAGCTAGCCACGGTTGGTGGTCATCAGCTATCCCTTAGCTCGAAAAGCTATCGCCAGCTTTGTACAGCGCGACTCAGACCAGAGCATACCGGACCTATTTTCTCTCTATATCCCTGGATTTATACCGCAGGCTCTGGACATTTACACCTGGATCTTGCAGCTAGCTAGCTGCTACCCGAGTGTCTATTTATTCCGGAGCTAGCCAGCTGAAGAGTCCATCAGCCACTCCTGGGCTACAATCATCTATCCGGACCCATTTTACTGCCGATGCGGAGCCCCATCGGGCCTTCACGACTGGACTACCAATGTTATCTGCCCGAGGGAGTTATCCAACTGGCCCCTCCTTCGCGACGTAACCTGAACACCCATCTGCGGCCTGCTAATCGTTAGCTGTCTTATCAGCTGCTATCTGAATAGGTCTATCTTACAATTTTCTTGGGCCACTATAACTATAACTATTTTGCCAATTGGACTGGTCCCCCCTACCACACGGAACCCCACTAATTTACAGACGGAAACGCACGAGGTGGCTAAAAACAGACCTCCTTCCATCTTCTGCCAGCTTGCTACCTATGGCCCGGCTAGCTGTCTGAATCCCACGGGACCCTTATGATCACTCGGCTAAGCATGCCTCTCCTTAATGTCAATATGCCTTGTCCATTGCTGTTCTGGTTAGTGTTTATTAGCTTATTTCACTGTAGAGCCTCTAGCCCTGCTCATTATACCTTATCCAACCTTTCAGTTCCACCACCCACACATGCTATGACATCTCCTGGTTTCAATTATGTTTTTAGAGACAATATCTCTCTCATCATCACTCAATGCCTAGGTTTACCTCCACTGTATTCACATCCTACCATACCTTTGTCTGTACATTATACCTTGAAGCTATTTTATCGCCCGCAGAAACCTGCTCCTTTTACTCTCTATTCTGGGCGTCATAGACGACCACTTCTCATAGCTTTTAGCCGTACCCTTATCCTTCTCCTCCACTGTTCCTCTGGTGATGTAGAGGTGAATCCAGGCCCTGCAGTGCCTAGCTCCACTCCTATTCCCAGGTGCTCTCTTTTGATGACTGCTGTAACCGTAATAGCCTTGGTTTCATGCATGTTAACATTAGAAGCCTTCTCCCTAAGTTTGTTTTATTCACTGCTTTAGCACACTCTGCCAACCTGGATGTCCTAGCCATGTCTGAATCCTGTCTTAGGAAGTCCACCAAAAACTCTGAAATCTTCATCCCTAACTACAACGTTTTCAGACAAGATAGAATGGCCAAAGGGGGCGGTATTGCAATCTACTGAGTTCTGTCCTACTATCCAGGTCTGTACCCAAACAATTTGAACTTCTACTTTTAAAAATCCATCTCTAAAAACAAGTTTCTCACCGTTGCCGCCTGCTATAGACCACCCTCTGCCCCCAGCTGTGCTCTGGACACCATATGTGAACTCATTGCCCCCCCATCTATCTTCAGAGCTCGTGCTGCTTGGTGACCTAAACTTGGACATGCTTAACACCCCAGCCATCCTACAATCTAAGCTTGATGCCCTCAATCTCACACAAATTATCAATGAACCTACCAGGTACCACCCCAAAGCCGTAAACACGGGCACCCTCATAGATATCATCCTAACCAATTCACCCTCTAAATACACCTCTGCTGTTTTCAACCAAGATCTCAGCGATCACTGCCTCATTGCCTGCATCTGTAATGGGTCAGCGGTCAAACGACCTCCACTCATCACTGTCAAACGCTCCCTGAAACATTTCAGCGAGCAAGCCTTTCTAATCGACCTGGCCCGGGTATCCTGGGAGGATATTGACCTCATCCCGTCAGTAGAGGACGCCAGGTTACTTTTTTAAAATGCCTTCCTCACCATCTTAAATTTGCTTCCTGAAACACAAACTCAAAAAGGTTCTGGGACACTGTAAAGTCCATGGAGAATAAGAACACCTCCTCCAAGCTACGCACTGCACTGAGGAGAGGAAACTGTCACCTCCGATAAATCCACAGAAAAGAAATGTATGAAATTGTATGAAATGTATGCATTCACTACTGTAAGTCGCTCTGGATAAGAGCGTCTACTAAAATCTAAATGTAAAATCTAAATGTAATTGAGAATTTCAATAAGCATTTTTCTTACTGGCTGGCCATGCTTTCTACCTGGCTACCCCTACCGCGTTCAACAGCACTGCACCCCCCATAGCTACTCGCCCAAGCCTTCCCCATTTCTCCTTCTCCCAAATCCAGTCAGCTGATGTTCTGAAAGAGCTGAAAAATCTGGACTCCTACAAATCAGCCGGGCTAGACAATCTGGACCCTTTCTTTCTAAAATGATCTGCCGAAATTGTTGCAACCCCTATTACTAGCCTGTTCAACCTCTCTTTCATGTCGTCTGAGATTCCAAAAGATTGGAAAGCAGCTGCTGTCATCACCCTCTTCAAAGGAGGGGACACTCTTGACCCAAACTGCTACAGACCTATATCTATCCTACCCTGCCTTTCTAAGGTCTTCGAAAGCCAAGTCAACAAACAGATTACCGACCATTTCGAATCCCACCGCACCTTCTCCGCTATGCAATCTGGTTTCAGAGCTGGTCATGGGTGCACCTCAGCCACGCTCAAAGTCCTAAACGATATCGTAACCACCATCGATAAACAATACTGTGCTGCCGTATTCGTTGACCTGGCCAAGGCTTTCGACTCTGTCAATCATCACATCCTCATCGGCAGACTCAATAGCCTTGGTTTCTCAAATGATTGCCTCGCCTGGTTCACCAACTACTTCTCTGATAGAGTTCAATGTGTCAAATTGGATAGCCTGTTATCCAGGCCTCTGGTAGTCTCTATGGGGGTGCCACAGGGTTCAATTCTTGGGCCAACTCTTTTCTCTGTATACATTAATAATGTCACTTTTGCTGCTGGTGAGTCTCTGATCCACCTCTACGCAGACGACACCATTCTGTATACTTCTGGCCCTTCTTTGGACACTGTGTTAACCCTCCAGACGAGCTTCAATGCCATACAACTCTCATTCCGTGGCCTCCAACTGCTCTTTAATACAAGTAAAACTAAATGCATGCTCTTCAACCAATCGCTGCCCGTACCTGCCCGCCCGTCCAGCATCACTACTCTGGACGGTTCTGACTTAGAATATGTGGACAACTACAAATACCTAGGTGTCTGGTTAGACTGTAAGCTCTCCTTCCAGACTCACATCAAACATCTCCAATCCAAAGTTAAATCTAGAATTGGCTTCCTATTTCGCAACAAAGCATCCTTCAATCATGCTGCCAAACATACCCTTGTAAAACTGACCATCCTACCAATCCTCGACTTCGGCGATGTCATTTACAAAATAGCCTCCAATACCCTACTCAATAAACTGGATGCAGTCTATCACAGTGCCATCCGCTTTGTCACCAAAGCCCCATATACTACCCACCACTGCGATCTGTACGCTCTCGTTGGCTGGCCCTCGCTTCATACTCGTCACCAAACGCCCTGGCTCCAGGTCATCTACAAGACCCTCCTAGGTAAAGTCCCCCTTATCTCAGCTCACTGGTCACCATAGCAGCACCCACCGACAGCACACGCTCCAGGAGGTATATCTCTCTGGTCACCCCAAAGTCAATTCCTCCTTTGGCCGTCTCTCCTTCCAGTTCTCTGCTGCCAATGACTGGAACGAACTACAAAAATCTCTGAAACTGGAAACATTTCTCCCTCACTAGCTTTAAGCACCAGCTGTCAGAGCAGCTCATAGATCATGGCACCTGTACATATCCCATCTATAATTTAGCCCAAACAACTTCCATCTTCCCCTACTGTATTTATTTATTTTGCTCCTTTGCACCCCATTATTTCTATTTCTACTTTGCACTTTCTTCCACTACAAATCTACCATTCCAGTGTTTTACTTGCTATATTGTATTTACTTTGCCACCATGGCCTTTTTTGCCTTTACCTCCCTTATCTCACCTTATTTTCTCACATTGTATATAGACTTATACTTCTACTGTATTATTGACTGTATGTTTGATTTACTCCATGTGTAACTCTGTTGTTGTATGTGTCGAACTGCTTTGCTTTATCTTGGCCAGGTCGCAATTGTAAATGAGAACTTGTTCTCAACTTGCCTACCTGGTTAAATAAAGGTAAAATAAAATAAATAAATAAAAAACTTCGGAGGCATCCATCTCCAGCGTGAAAGGAATGGTTGGATCAGGTTTGCGAAGAACAGGAGCTGAGGTGAAGAGGCATTACAAGTTGTTGAACACAGTCAGGGCAGTATCAGTCCATTGAAGCCTCCGCGTCTTTTGGCTGGTAAGGGCAGTGAGGGGAGCGGCTGTAAAACTGAAGTTCCGAATGAACCGGCGACAGAAGTTGGAGAACCCAATGAAACGTTGGAGTTCCTTATTAATGGTGGTGGGTTTGGGCCAGTTACTGATGGCGGTGACTTTGTTCTCATCCATGCTGACCCCTCCAGGTATCAGTACGAAGCCGAGGAAGTTTACATGGATGGCACTCTTCAGATAAATGTTATGCTCAAGGAGCCGTTGAAGAACCTTTTGCACATGCTGTATGTGTTTCTTCAGGGAGTAGGAGTAAATCAGGATGTCATCAATGTAGACGATGAGAAAGTGGTTGATCATATCCTGGAAAACCTTGTTCATAAAGGATTGGAAGACATTCGTAAGGCCGTAGGACATCATCAGGTATTCGCAGTGCCCTCGAGTGGTGGTAAAGGCCGTCTTCCTTTCATCGCCTTCACGTATATGGACAAGGTTATATGCACTTCGCAGGTTGAGTTTAGTATAGATGTTGGCGCGGCCAACTTGTTCAAGGGTCGCTGGGATCAGAGGAAAACGGTTCTTGACCGTGACGTCATTCAGGGAACAATAATCAAGACACGCACGGGTACCACCGTCCTTTTTTCCAACGAAGAAGCAGCTGGACGCAGCTGGGGAAGAAGGACAATTGAAACCATTTGAGTGATTCATCATTGTAGTGCTCCATTGCCTAATTTTCTGGCATAGATAGGGGGTAAACAAGGCCCGTCCGTGGGGACACTCCAGGGAGTAAGTCAATAGTCTCCTGGCGATGTGGTGGCAGAGTGGAGGCCTTGGTTTTGCTGAAGACATTGCTGTAAAGGGCGTATTCAGATGGTATGGTGGGTGGTACTGCCGTGGCAGAGTCCTCAATGGTGGTGGCTCTGCAGGGTAGGCTGAGACAACTGGAGAAGCAGGTAGAAGACCAGGACAGTAGTTCACCTTGTAGCCACAAGATGGCAGGGTCGTGACAAAGCCAGTGGTGTCCGAGGCTGAGTGGCTGTTTGGGGGATGAGAGTTCCATGAGTTGAATGGTTTCTGTGTTGAAGACTCCAATCTGGAGGGTGACGCTCTGTGTCAGGTGCGTGATGAAGCCCATGCCTAATGGCTGCCCGTCCAGGGTGTTAATCCTTAAGGGAGGGGTGACAGGTGTTAGAGCAACGTCAAGCTCTTGTACTAGCTGGTGATCGCCAAAATTACCAGCTGCTCCCGAATCTATCAAACCTTTTACGTACTTGGTAACCTCCTTCACGGTTATCAATACTGGGACGAAGAATTGCTTCTGAGAGATATTTAGAAATAAGGACATGCCTACCTGCATGGGAGCGGGGGGATCCTTCTCATTTCTCCATGAGGGGGCGAACAGGGCAATGGCTGAGTAGATGATCTTTCCCTCCACAGTATAGGCAGAGCCTTTCTTGGATCCGCTTTTGACGTTCGATACACGGGAGAAGAGCATGGCCCAACTGCATAGGCTCCGGAAGACTCGGACGGGATGACGGAATCATGGAAAGAGAAGGTTTCAGGTTCCTGGGTGGCAGAGTTCTTCGGCGGTCGGCAATGAGGTAGTCGATGGAGATGGACATACGAATGTATTACTGCTCTTGTCGGAGGCAAAGTTAATGGGGTTGTGCTCAATGTATTTGCTGCATATCATCAGAAATCCCTGACATTTCCCAGGTGAACCGTCATATTTTCCAGGCATGGGTATGAACAAAGGAGGCCTATGGGTTATGATACCTGGCATCAGAGGAGTAGGGATAGGCTGGCGGAGAAGATGGAACATTTCCTTCATAAGCTCCTCTTGCTGGGTTAGGTGCCGCTGTAGCTCCGCTGAATCCATTCCATTTTTAGGTGAGGTATTCTGTAATGAATACTCAGGGAGAAAAAGGTGTAGATTTACCCGCAGAGTGCGGCAGATGTTTATTAAGCCTTCGCAGAAGGCAGGAATTGTGGTCGCAGGCAATGGTCAAACACAGGTAGGCAGTCAAAAACAAACAATACCTCACAACCATACAAACAGAAAGAACTGAACTAAATAAAGAGCTGATGAGAACAGGTGAGAAATGAACACAGGTGAAATCAATGAACAAAAATTAAAGACAGGGCTACGTTCCAGAACTCAAAGAAACAGGGCTAAGTTCAAGAACACAAAGAAAAAGAACACAAGGTTGACTAAGAAAAGAAAAGCAGAACCTTACACAGCCCCAGTTCAAACCCCGATGTTTCCTTTATGAGGCCTGCTAGATGTGAACTACATGACCAAAAGTATATGGACACCTGCTCGTCGAACATCTCATTCCAAAATCATGTGCATTAATATGGAGTTGGTCCCCCCTTTGCTGCTATAACCTGTCTGGGCTAGGGGGCAGTATTTTCACAGCCGGATAAAAAACGTACCCGATTTAAACTGGTTACTGCTCTTGCCCAGAAACGAGAAAATACTGCCCCCTATCCACAACAGGTTAAAGTAATGATGGACTGTCGATTCTCTATGCTTATTTGAGCTGTTCTTGCCATAATATGGACTTGGTCTTTTACCAAATAGGGCTATCTTCTGTATACCACCCCTACCTTGTCACAAAACAACTGATTGGCTCAAAACCAATAAGGAAAGAAATTACAAATTTACTTTTAACAAGGCACACCTGTTAATTGAAATGCATTCCAGATGACTACCTCATCCTTCAGGGCCTGAGCTACAGGCAGTTAGATTTAGATATGTAATTTTCGGCGGAAATTGAAAAAAAGGGGCTAATCCTTAAGAGATTTTTGAATGACTCTCTCATCTCTGTAACCCACACATACAATTATCTGTAAGGTCCCTCAGTCGAGCAGTGAATTTCAAACACATATTCTACCACAAAGACCAGGGAGGTTTTCCAATGCCTCGCAAAGAAGGGCTCCTATTGGTAGAAAAAAAGACATTGAATTTCCCTTTGAGCATGGTGAAGTTATTCATTACACTTTGGATGGTGTATCAATACACCCAGTCACTACAAAGACACATGCGTCCTTCCTAACTCAGCGGAAGGAAACCACTCAGGGATTTAACCATGAGGCCAATGGTGACTATAAAACAGTTACAGAGTTTAATGGCTGTAACAGTAGAAAACTGAGGATGGAGCAACCACATTGTAATTACTCCACAATACTAACCTAATTGACAGAGTGAAAAGAAGGAAGCCTGTACAGAATACATATATTACAAAACATGCATCCTGTTTGATACAAGGCACTAAAGTAATAATGCTAAAAATGTGGCAAAGAAATTAACTTTTTGTCCTAAATTAATACAAAGTGTTATGTTTGGCACACATCCAATACAACACATTACTGAGAATCCTAGAGGAAAACCTGGTTGAGTCTGCTTTCCACCAGACACTGGGAGATTAATTCAGCTTTTAGCAGGGCCAAATCTACACCGGAGTTGCTTACCAAGAGTCAATGAATATTCCTGAGAGGCTAAGTTACAGTTTTGACTTAAATCTGCTTGAAAATCTATGGCAAGACTTGAAAATGTTTTTCTAGCAATGAACAACCAATTTGACAGCTTGAAGAATTTTGAAAAGAATAATAGGAAAATATTCTACAATCCAGGTGTGGAAAGGCCTCACTTACCCAGAAAGACTCACAGCCGCAATTGCTGCCAAAGGTGATTCTAACATGTGTTGACTCAGGCAAATACTTATGTAAATGAGATATTTCTATATTTAATTTTCAATAAATTTGCGTGGTTCTGTTTCTACATCTGCGTTTGGGTTTTAGGCTGGGTTTCTGTACAGCACTTTGTAACATCGGCTGATGTAAAAAGGGCTTGTAACGAGTGTCGTGTGTGGAGGACCAAGACGCAACAGGGAAGTGGGGACCAGTACGGGGACCAGTACGGAGAAAAAAAATATGTATGAAATGTATGCATTCACTACTGTAAGTCGCTCTGGATAAGAGCGTCTGCTAAATGACTAAAATGTAAAATGTAAAAAATGTAGGTGTATACTCATCTTCTCTTTTTAATATATAAGAAGGAGAAACAAAATAAACACGTATACAATTAACAGAAACGACACTAACAGTTCTGTCATGTGACAAGCACAAAACAGAATACAACTACCCACAATCCACAATACAAACACACCCCTAATTATAGGACCTTCAATCAGAGGCAACGATAGACAGCTGCCTCCAACTGAAGGCCCCAACTCAATTAACTAAACATAGAAATACAAATGACTAGACAGAACATAAAAATAAACTAACATAGAACAATAACCAAAACCCTGGACTAATAAATCAAATACCCCTCTCTACATGGACACATACACACAACCACCCTGAACCACATAAAACAAATACCCCCTACCACGTCCTGACCAAACTAAACACTAACAAATAACACCTTTACAGGTCAGAACGTGACAGGGCTTTATAAATAAATTTGATTGATTGATAGTGAACCACATCAAGTTCCACAATCTCTCTCTCTCCTTCTCTCTAGTGAACCATGGAAAGTTTCCTAAGCAGGAGGACTTGTATGCGTTTGAGGAGGACAGCAGCAGTGACAGTCTGTCTCCAGAGCAACACCACAGTGAAGAGTCCCAGGGGTCCTCATGCACCAGCCCTCAAAAGCCCTAAACAGGTAATACTCCTTCTCCCTCTTACCTCTTTCCTTACCAGACTCAAATAGGCCTATCTTCCTCTCATTTCCCCTCTATCACCTTTTCCCTCTTCTTCTTGCCGCTTCTTCTCTTCATTCTCCTCCTCCCTCTTGATAATGTATCATAACATAAACTATCCTCCATGAGTGCACACACTATGAACAAAAGGTGCACCAAAGCCTCCCCTATTCCTTCACAAACATACCCAAGTCAGTTATATGGTATATGAATATTTCTGAAGACATTTTGAGCTTAACAAACATGAACCCTCTAACTGGACATACAGTCCCAAATGGCACCCTATTCCCTTTATAGTGCACTACTTTTGACCAGGGCCCATAGGCACTATATAGGGAATTTGGTTCCATTTGAGAAGCGTACGTAGTCATCAGTCTAATTATTTGTTAAGGACTTTGAATTGTTGTGATCTTATTGTCTGGATAAGAAACTGTTAAAATGACAACCATATAGATCCATGCAACACAAAATCATGTACCCTAATGTGTGATGATGCTACTGCATATTACATATTGTATCTGGTTCAAAAAAGAACCACAATAACAAGTTCAAAGTACAAGTACAATTTTATTAATTTAATTTAAATGTTTTCACAGTGCCGATACCATGCCCTCTGCTTAGCTATAAGAATATATGTTGAGGATCAATAACTTTTTTATTTATTTAACCTTTATTTAACTACACTGTAAAAAAAGTTTTGGGGATTAAGTTAAAATAACTTTTCATCTATTCAAGTCAACTAAATGTGAAAAATGTGTTGATTTGACAAATCATGTTAAGTTGACTTCAACTCAAAAGCTGTAAAAAAGGTTTTAGTTCAGTTAGCAAAGAACAATTTGCTCATTCAACTTTCAAATCAGAACTAATAAGTCAAATAAACTAAAACATGATCCTAGTTGTGTTGACGAAAAATGGCAAGTTATAATAACTACTAGTCATTACATTGTCTTAACTTACAAAATCAAGTTGAATCAGGTATTAACTATGTGTTCACTCAACTTTCAAATTAGATCCAATAAGTCAAATGAACTAAATAAAGACAAGTTGTTTTGACTTTAAATGTCAAGTTAGGATAACTACAAATCTTGACATCAACTTTACTTACAAAATTAAGTTAAATCAGCAACACCAACATAACAGTTGTGTTTACTAGATATTTCAAGTTATGATAAGACAGTGTAAATAATTGTAGTTAACTTACAAAATCAATTTGAATCCACTAAGAATAATTTCTTCAGTCAACTTTCAAATCAAAACTAATAAGTAAAATAAACTAAAACAAGATCCCAGTTGTGTTGACAAATAATGACATGTTATATTAACTACAAGTTACATTTTCTTAGCTGATTCAACTTGATTTTATAAATTATTAACTATGTGTTCCCTCAACTTTCAAATTAGATCCAATATGTCAAATTAACTAAATGAAGACAAAAGTTGTCTTGACTTTAAATGTCAAGTCAGGTTAACAACAAATCTGTACATTAACTTAACTTACAAAATTAAGCTAAATCGGCTAAGACCTATGTGCTTATTTAACTTTTAAGTCAGAACTAAGAAGTCAAATCAGTGGTCTGTGCAACTGCCTCCGGTGCACATGTACTGTCGTGTGGGTTTGAGTCTGGGTTTGAACTTCTTAATTATAGCCCTAATAGTGTACCCATTGTTAAATAGTGGAAACGATTTTTTTATTTTGAATTTGTGAGTGTTTTTGCCTTTCCACATTGTGATTGATGAAAAATGCCTTATTTTTATACCCCAGTTGAAGGGAGCCATGGAAGGCCACAATACAGTACATTTTTTCATAAGTAAGAATCCCTATTGGGTGCCAACAATTGTCATTTTGTGGATGGTTTGTTTTAAATGGAATTTGATTGGTGTAACTTTGCTGGAGTGACTTCCCCCATATTCCTTGCAGCCAATAAATTCCTTTTTTGTCTCTGAGGGCAAAAGTCACATGCAATATCTCATTTTCGGAATTCTGAAAAGATGGCGCCGAGTGCAGACGAGATTTCAGCTTGCTCCGAGTAACCTTACATTTAAGTAAGTTTGAGAGGGATAAAAGTTAACGGAACTTGGCTTATAGTAAACACAATAGAGAACAACGCTTAGTTGACCGCTAATTTGATCTGAAACTTTGAGAAATGGAAGACAAAAATGTGAGAAAGAGCAAAGGGAGGAGAAGGCAGTTGCTAGCTGAGCACTCATACATTGGAGAAAAACCGCCACCTGACTCCTCGGGAGAAGAAATGGAGGATTCTGGACATTCGGTTGATTCTGAAAATGCAGTCAATAGTTCTGCACCCAAAAATACACAAAGATTTGTCTTTGCGCGAACTACAGGTCAAAATAATCGATGCTGTCTCTGCAAAGATAAACGAAAGAGCCGATGGTCTGGAGAAAATGATACGCGAAAACACATCAAAAATAGTTGACCTCGAGACCTCTCTGAATCATGCATACAAGAGTACCGAAGAGCTTAAACTTGCAAACACTGCTACGTCTGAGAAATGCACATCTAAGGAGAAGACCATCGCAGACATGCAAGAGCGCTTATCGGACGCAGAGCGATACCGGAGAAGGTGGGGGCTATGGCTTTACGGTGTCCCCGAGGACCAGGATGAGAATGTGAAGCGCTTAGTAAGAGACATCTGTAACCGTGTGGCACTGGACTTCCCCGATGGATATGGATGTGGATGTCGCTCATCGTATTGGGAAGAAACAAGATGCTATCATCAGCCGCTCGATCATCATCCAGTTTGCTTTTCGCACAGCGAGAGATGCAGTTTGGAAGAAAGCAAAGGAAAGCGCCTTTCTGAAAGAGAGAACTTAGATTCGGTGAGGACTTGACTGCAGCAGACAAGGCAGCAAAGGCAAAATTGTGGCCTCTTGTACAACAGGCCCGAAATCAAGGAAAAGGAGGATACTACAGGGGAATCGGAGACTTTTTCGCCAGCGGAAAAGAAGTACTACCGGGGTGATTTGTTCTGTCGGTAGGTTTACAAGGTAGCTCCTTCCCCACTGCAAACTGAACGTTCTAGTTTTTAAATATGGTGTTACTGTTTTACAAGTTAAGACTTCTGTTAATCTTACATCTAGACGTTCCGCTAGCGGAACACCACTCCAATATCCAATGATTGGGCGTTGCGCGAAATACAAACTCCTTGAAAATCCGAAAACTTCCATTTTTCAAACATATGACTATTTTACAGCATTTTAAAGACAAGACTCTCCTTTATCTAACCACACTGTCCGATTTCAAAAAGGCTTTACAACGAAAGCAAAACATTAGATTATGTCAGCAGAGTACCCAGCCAGAAATAATCAGACACCCATTTTTCAAGCTAGCATATAATGTCACAAAAACAAAAACCACAGCTAAATGCAGCACTAACCTTTGATGATCTTCATCAGATGACACTCCTAGGACATTATGTTATACAATACATGCATGTTTTGTTCAATCAAGTTCATATTTATATCAAAATCCAGCTTTTTACATTAGCATCTTTTGTTCAGAACTAGCATACCCACCGAAAACTTCCGGTGAATTTACTAAATTACTCATGATAAACGTTCACAAAAAACTTAACAATTATTTTAAGAATTATAGATACAGAACTCCTTTATGCAATCGCGGTGTCCGATTTTAAAATAGCTTTTCGGTGAAAGCACATTTTGCAATATTCTGAGTAGATAGCCCGGCCATCATGGCTAGCTATTTTGACACCCACCAAGTTTGGTACTCACCAAACTCAGATTTAATATAAGAAAAATTGGATTACCTTTGCTGTTCTTCGTCAGAATGCACTCCCAGGACTTCTACTTCAATAACAAATGTTGGTTTGGTTCCAAATAATCCATAGTTATATCCAAATAGCGGCATTTTGTTCGTGCGTTCAAGACACTATCCGAAGGGTAACGAAGGGTGACGCACGGACGCGTATCGTGACAAAAAATTTCAAAATATTCCATTACCGTACTTCGTAGCATGTCAAACGCTGTTTAAAATCAATTTTTATGCGATTTTTCTCGTAAAATAGCGATAATATTCCAACCGGGAGTCGTTGTTTTCGTTCAAAGACTGATAATCTAAAATGGACTCTTCACGTGCATGCGCGCACCCATCTCATTGTTCTCAGATCGACCACTTACCAAATGCGCTACTGTTTTTCAGCCATGGGCTGCAAAGTCATCATTCAACGTTCTGGCGCCTTCTGAGAGCCTATGGGAGCCTTAGGAAGTGTCACGTTACAGCAGAGATCCTTTGTTTTGGATAGAGATGACAAAGAAGGCCAAGAAATGGTCAGACAGGGTACTTCCTGTACAGAATCTTCTCAGGTTTTGGCCTGCCATTTCAGTTCTGTTATACTCACAGACACCATTCAAACAGTTTTAGAAACTTTGGAGTGTTTTCTATCCAAAGCTACTAATTATATGCATATTCTAGTTTCTGGGCAGGAGTAATAACCAGATTAAATCGGGTACGTTTTTTATCCGGCCGTGAAAATACTGCCCCCTATCCATAACAAATTAATACATATATGAAGCAACTTTTATAGAGAGGGTAAAGTTGAGATTGCATAGGACTTTTCTTTCTATTCTATAGATATGGACTTGAAGTTTATGTCAATCAATGCCAGGGGATACAAAACCTGTTGAAGAGAAAAGCTTTTTTTTTTGGTTTTGTAAGGACTGCAACGCAGATCTTGTATTCGTTCAAGAAACACATTCATGCAAAGAGGACTATAATTATTGGAAAAATCAGTGGGGCAATGCACTTTTTTTGGCCCACGGGACTAATCATTCAGCTGGGGTTGCAATTTTAGCACACAATTTCAAAGGGACATTTTTGTTTACTCAAATGGACTCCAATGGACATTGGCTAGTAGCGGTCATCAACCACATGGACAGATTATTTGTGTAATGTATATGGATACAGTTCTAGTCCTCCAAATAACTTACCTCTAGAGGAAATTGAAGATATTCTTAAAAGTCTTCTGAGAAAATATCCATCCAGTCAGATTATAGTTGGTGGAGATTTTAATATAGTTTATTCTACTGAGACTGATAGATTGCCTAATAGGCCTAACATTGGTGTGAACAAGTTGGTGAATTTCTGCCAAAGCCTGGACTTAATTGACATATGGAGAGTAAAAAACCCTGGAGAGATACAATACACATGGAGTAATAGAGATCGTTCTTTACAATCAAGAATTGATTTGTGGGTGATAACCTCTAGTCTTGAGCCCAACACTGTAGAGGTAAAAATACTGCCTGCAGTTCTGACGGATCATAAAGTCATATGGTTGACTGTAAGAATGTGCAGCAATGATGGTAAGAAATACTCTGGTGGTTATTGGAAATTAAATAACTCATTGTTATTGCATGATGATTTAAAACATTTGATTAAGAATCTAATTTCTGTTTACTGGAGTTTAGCTACATCTAATGCAGAATATGGGAAATATTGGGAACTTCTGAAATTTAAATCCGCTCAGCCTGTATTACTTATGGAAAACGGCTTGCTTTAAGAAGGAGATGTGAGGTAGCTGAACTCTAAGACAATTGCCGATATCACAGAGATTGAGCATCTTGATCTTAATAAGAAAGCTAAATTGAATGATTTACAGAATCAACTAGATACATTGAATGAGGAAAAGGCTAGAGGAGCTTTCATAAGATCCAGAAAACAATGGCTTGAAAAAGGCGAAAAGAACAGTAGATACTTTTTTAATTTGGAAAAGAGGAGAGGGGAACTCAACACACATCGTAAACTTAAGATTAATGGGGTTACCACTGAGGATAGAGAGTTGTTATCAGACTTCACCACTAAGTTTTAGGAGAATCTTTACTCCTTAGATAACAATTTGAGTGACTGTAAGGATCTCCTTGATTCTATAGAGAATGTTAATTCGGTTAGTGAAGAATTCAATCAGTCTGGTTGCCAAGATTTTATCCATTATGGACATCCAGTACGGGGTTGCTCAGTTAAAAAAGAACAAATCTCCAGGTTGTGATGGATTAACCTCTGAATTTTACAAAACCTTCTTTGAAGAAATAGCACCTTTTTTACTTGAAACCTTTAAGGCTATAAAGAAGGGAGAACTACCTGCCTCTCTGAAGCAAGGGGTTATTACTCTTATACCTAAACCACACAAGGATCTCTTAAATATTGATAATTGGCGTCTAATCACACTCCTAAATGACGACTACAAAATTATAGCTTTAATCTTTGCAAAAAGGTTAAAGTCTTGCTTGAATGATCTGATTGATGAATGTCAATCAGGGTTTATGCTTCGTGGGTGTCAGTTGTTGATGTGTGCAGAGGGTCCCTGGTTCAAGCCCAGGTTGGGGTGAGGAGAGGGACGGAAGCTATACTGTTACTCTTGCAACCTCATGCTAATCGCATTAGCTTTCGCTAGCTCAATCGTCCCGTGGAAGGGACACCGTTCCCAAAGAAGATTTATAGGGTTTTTTAACAAGTGTTTGAGTTTTTTAGCAATGTAATTGGCTATTTTGCTTGATGGCCTTAGTGCCCTGGCTGATTGTTTTGGTGCACTGGCAGATTAGTCACCCTCTTAAGACATAGTGGTCTTGTCCCTAAAATTCATTTCCTGGTATGTTATGCTCTTCAAACAGGTTGCTCTGGAGTTCATGAGACTGGTGTCTGTGGACCTCAAAAAGACATTTTATGAAGGCCTGGACAGTCATCTTTCCAATCTTCTTGAATTCTACTGGGCCAAGAGTGGTGGAGGGATGGAGCTAAAACACCTTATGGACGGTCTTGACAAAGACGTAGGTTCCATTATATTGACATTAAAGTATTTTGTACAGTTATTACCTACGTTTTGGTGTATACTTTATATATATATATATATATATTACATACATACTTCTTATGAGAAGACCCTACCAATTTTTTGAAGACGTGAGGTATACAACCCTACAACATAACCTTATGCTTTCTCCCAGGAGTGAAATTTCCTATGAATCATGAAGCACTGTAATGTTCAATGGAGTCAAGTCGAATGTCTGTCACCATCTGAAGTGATTATAACACACAGGCCAAATCAAATGTGAACCAACTACAGTATATAAGGACATCTCTTTTAGCAATGTTTGAGTTGTTTTACTTTTACTCCCTTGCTAGACATTTAGTTGAGAATAGTGATTTAGCATGCTTTTTGTCCAGAAGAAACTAAGTCTTTATCTTGGACAACTTCATCTTGGACTGCAAAGCAAAAATCAGGACCATACATTAAACACGAAACTAGGTTTGGGTGATAATACCTAACTACCATGTAAACTACTATTGATAGCTGTTGTCGACGGTTGTGAAATGTAAGTATGCTCAAGTTTTTGCATATTTTAATGTATCACACATTCCTGGTGTATGGCAGCACACAATACTGTAGTGCCCTTAGTGATATGTCAAATTCCCTATTGTTAGACAATTAACAGAATTAAAGTGGCACTGTGAGGAATTCCAAATTCTATACAAAAGCTGTAAAAACAATATTTCTTGTTATTTAAAATATAAAAAGTGATTTTGATAGGACAATTAATCCCTACACCATGCAGTGCTGATTTTGCCATTTGAACAGGAATTGCAATCAGTTTTGCTTCAACATTGTTCGTCAGTGGGCTCGCGCCGGTCCGTCTTCAATATAAACTTTGCATTTTAGGCTGTGCTTTTGTGTAACAAACTAATTGCTTATTGTAGGGAATCATTGTCCTATTTTTACAATTCTAGAGATATAGTTTTTGCAGCTTTTGTAAGCTGGTCATTTAAAAAGAAAGTAATAGAGGTGAAATTCTACACAGTGCACCTTTAATATAATGAATGTTGTAGAAAGAGCTGATTGCCAAAACAGCACTGAATGATAGATGAGGTTTTACATGGTTTTCCCCCTCATTTTCAGTGTTGGATGACCATGGGCCTTTGTGGCGCTATAGCGGACAATCCATAATTTTTAGCAAATAGGAAAATAACAGACATGTTTTACTTCAATTAAGAACACATTCTATCTAGACCTGGGAGCAATTATGGTTGACCGACGTGCTTAAGGACCATGCTTGTTTCCTGGCGCAACGCTCTTGACCACCAGGCTACCTGCCACCCCACTTGCCTGCATCAACATGCAACAGTACATTTGCAGACATTGTCACAGAAAAATTGTATTGGAGGATGTTTTGTAGGGCAACGTCTTTAATCTTTGCCTATTTTTGTTCTGTTTTTCAGAAGATAACTGATTCTGATGAAGTCACCCATGGAGTGAAAATATACTTGTCATTGTGGATGGAGCTGCAGCAGATGACCCAATGCCAGCTGACAATGTGGATGTTGCCCTTGTGATAGAAGAGCAGGTGATCATACATGAGCTTCACAATGTCCCAAATGCCTTTGCCACTTTGATTGGACTTTATTGGCTGAACATGGATTATCCAAAAATGTTTGGGGTACACTTTTAAGGTAGTTCAGAAAATATTATTGAATATCAATGTACTCTTGATAGTAAAACAATTATTGTAAATGTAAAGTCATTTTAAAATGGAGATAAGCTTTACTAAATCTGAAATTTGTTCAACTGTACATACTGGGTTATATTAAGTTTACAATTTGTATTAGTCATTTTGTTGAGTTAGAACAGTGGTTCTCAACTTGCAGCCTATGGCAATCTTGTCTGTTATGTCATTAATAGTATTGTTATTTATTTGTGTGTGTCCTGCTTGACTTGCTCGTAGCCACAGTGTAGCACCACCAGCCAAACAGGTTGAAAACTATGTGTTACAATAACTCAATATGACGTAGGCTTGACTCTTTTAAATGTGACATTAAATCAGATAACTCTAGCTTTAAGGTTGTTTCAACTTGTTATTTCCAGTCATCTAGTTGCGTGGCCTTTTTCAAGCTCAGAGCATTTAACATGTCACATTATCCTAGCTTAGACAATTTTTTAATGTAAACTTTAAATGTAGTTATCATAACTGTTTTACTAGTTACAGTATCTTAATTGAAAGTTGACTTAACAAAATGTGAAATTAACTCAACAAAAAATGCTTGGTTATACTGACATGATGATGTGGACTGAAATGTTTTTAATTTGTCAACATAAATGTTGCTTTAGCTATTATAACTCAACATTGATTGTTGATGTAATAAATGTTTAAGTTGATTCGAATTAGAATAGTAAGTTACACTGAAATGAAGCAGTGTACTTAACTGCCTTATTTGTCAACAATAATGTAGCTTTAGTTATTAGAATTCCACATTTATTGTTAACATAAAAGGTTTAAGTTGATTCAAATAATAATATTAAACGAACAATTAACAAACATCAAATTAACAGTCTATTGTTAGTCAAAATAAATTTCATAAAAGCTAGGATAACGTGAAAGGTGAAGTACTCTGAGCTTGAAAAAGGCCAAGGAACTAGATCACTGGAAATAATAAGTTGAAACAACAAATCATTTACAGTTAGGTAAGTCAGTTAAGAACAAATTCTTATTTACAATGACAGCCTACCCCGGCCAAACCCTCCACTAACCCAGACGAAGCTGGGCCAATTGTGCGTCTCCATATGGGACTCCCGATCACAGCCGGTTGTGTGACAGCCCGGGATTGAACCACTGCGCCACTCGGTCCCCAGTCCTACTGTCACGAAACACTTCGATAGCAGGAGGGGTGAAGTCAGGTGCAGGAGACTGAGGTCCGTGAAACACACGTTTAATCATTCCTTGAAAAAAATGGCGCAACAAGGCAGGGTGCACAATAATACAATAGGAGAACAGCTCCAAAAATACTAACGGACGGGACGCAGCCCGGCAACCCTAATGCTTAAAACACGCAGCGTAATGAGGAAATTACAATATTGCCCTTCATGCCCAAAAGGCATGACAAATAAACAACAAATCCCCAAACTAAACAGACAAACTAAGTACTCCACTAATTAACTAACACAGAACAGGTGCAGACCTAAACAGACATAACCAAAAGACACAGAAACATAGATCGGTGGCAGCTAGTAGGCCGGCGACGACGACCGCCGAGCACCGCCCGACCGGGGAGAGGCGCAACCTTCTGTGGACGTTGTGACACCTACTTATACTTATATGCTATATTTCAATATATATATATATATATATATATATATACATACACATTCCTGCACAATGCTTGCTTTAAGAAGTAGTCTCGTTGTAAGGATATCCTTGTCTGGAACTGGGACTGACTCAATTCGAAGGAGTGCACTGCTGTGTTGAAGCATCATTCAACCCTATTCCCCTTCACCAGATTTACAATTACATGTAATGAACACTAGGGGGCAATGGTACTGTATTGTAATGTATGGCCCAGTCCAGGAACGACTGTTAGACCCTAGTTCCCTAGCCCCTTGCCCTGACCACCTAGGCACTTTTAACAGCAGACTTAGCCTATCAGAGGGCAAGGTAGAGCTGCAACCATATTGTATATGGTATCTTATTTCTAAACTGTCCTAAATTAAGGAGAAGATACTGTAGCTGGTGTACTTGTTCATTGTCACTTCAGCGTAATGTGTGTGTGCTTAATCTCCCTTTCCCATTCACTTTATCTCTCTCTTTCTATGTCTGACTTTCTGTTTGCCTGTCAGTCCACATTTACAGTACCTGTCAAAAGTTTGGACACACCTACTCCTTCAAGGGTTTTTCTTAATTTTGTACTATTTTCTACATTGTAGAATAATAGTGAAGACATCAAAACTATGAAATAACATCTATGGAATCATGTAGTAACCAAAAAAGTGTTAACCTTTTTGGGATAGGGGGCAGTATTGAGAATTTTGGAAAAAATATGTGCCCATTTTTAACTGCCTCCTACACCAACTCAGAAGCTAGAATATGCATATTATTGTTCAGGTTTGGATAGAAAACACTCTGAATTTTCTAAAACTGTTTGAATGGTGTCTGTGAGTATAACAGAACTTCTATGGCAGGCAAAAACCTGACAAGGTTTCAAGCAGGAAGTACCCTGTCTGACAAGGAGTCGTGTGTCTTGCATCTGTTTATTGAAAAGTAAGGATCTTAGCTGTAACGTGACAATTCCCAGGGCTCCAATAGGCTCTCAGAACCCGGGAAATAACTGAAGGTTGACGAGGCAGCCTCAGGCTGGAACACATTATCGGCTTTGGTAAGTGGCGGCTCAGAGGACCTTTGAATGAGGCGCGTGCACGATTCGCTCCTGAGGAGAAATTTAATTCGGCTGTTTAGGCTCAATGCATATTCCCGGTCGGAATATTAACACTTTTCTACGAGATAAATGGCATAAAAATTGGTTTTAAACAGCGGTTGACATGCTTCGAAGTACGGTAATGGAATATTTAGACATTTTTTGTCAAGCCAATGCGCCATGCTCGAGACCGTGATGAAGCATTCTGATAGTGTCTAGAACTCACGAACAAAACGTCGCTGTTTGGATATAACGATGGATTATTTGGGACCAAACCAACATTTGTTATTGAAGTAGAAGTCCTGGCAGTGTATTCTGACGAAGAACAAGCAAGGTAAGAACATTTTTCTTATAGGAAATGTGATTTTGGTGGAGGCTGACCTGCGTGGGTGTCTAAATAGCTAGCCCTGTGATGCCGGGCTATGTACTTAGATTATTGCAAAATGTGCTTCATCCGAAAAGCTATTTTAAAATCGGACATATCGAGTGCATAGAGGAGTAATGTATCTATAATTCTTAAAATAATTGTTATGCTTTTTGTGAACGTTTATCGTGAGCAATTTAGCAAACTGTTAGTAAATTCCCCGGAAGTTTGCGGGGGTTATGCTTTTTCTGAACGTCACATGCTAATGTAAAAAGCTGTTTTTTGATATAAATATGAACTTGATTGAACAGACATGCATGTATTGTATAACACAATGTCCTAGGTGTGTCATCTGATGAAGATCATAAAAGGTTAGTGCTGCATTTAGCTGTGGTTTGGGTTTATGTGACATGATATGCTAGCTTGAAAAATGGGTGTCTGATTATTTCTGGCTGGGCACTCTGCTGACATAATCTAATGTTTTGCTTTCGGTGTAAAGCCTTTTTGAAATCGGACAGTGTGGTTAGATTAACGAGATTCTTGTCTTTAAATAGCTGTAAAATAGTCATATGTTTGAGAAATTGAAGTAATAGTATTTCTAACGATTCAAAAATCGCGCCACTGGATTTCAGTGGCTGTTACGTAGGTGGGACGAGTTCGTCCCACATGCGCCAGAGAGGTTAAACAAATCAAAATATATTTTATGTTTGAGATTCCTCATAGTAGCCACCCTTTGCCTTGATGACAGCTTTGCACACTCTTGGCATTCTCTCAACCAGCTTCACCTGGAATGCTTTTCCAACAGTCTTGAAGGAGTTTTCATAAATGCTGAGCACTTGTTGGCTGCTTTTCCTTCATTCTGCGGTCCAACTCATCCAAAACCATCTCAATTGGGTTGAGGTTGGGTGATTTTGGAATCCAGGTCACCTGATACAGCACTCCATCACTTTTCTTCTTGGTTAAATAGCCCTTACACAGCCTGGAGGTGTTTTGGGTCATTGACCTGTTGAAAAACCAATGATAGTCCCACTATGTGCAAAGTAGATGGGATGGCGTATCGCTGCAGAATGCTGTGGTAGACATGTTGGTTAAGTGTGCCTTGAATTAAGTATCACCAGCAAAGCACCCCCACAGCATCACAGCTCCTCTTCCATGCTTCACAGTGGGAACCACACATGAGATCATCCATTCACCTACTCTGCGTTTCACAAAGACATGGCGGTTGGAACCAAAAATGTCAAATTTGGACTCATCAGACCAAAGGACAGATTTCCACCGGTCTAATGTCCATTGCTCGTGTTTCTTGAACCAAGCAAGTCTCTTCTTATTGGTGTCCTTTAGTAGTGATTTCTTTGCAGCAATTTGACCATGAAGGCCTGATTCACATAGTCTCCTCTGAACAGTTGATGTTGAGATGTATCTGTTAATTGAAATCTGTGAAGCATTTATTTGGGCTGCGTTTTCTTAGGCTGGTAACTCTAATGAACTTATCCACTGCAGCAAAGGTAACTCTGTGTCTTCCTTTCCTGTTCCGGTCCTCATGAGAGCCAGATTCATCATAGCGCTTGATGGTTTTTGCGACTGTATTTGAAGAAACTTTCAAAGTTTTTGAAGTGTTCCATATTGACTGATCTTCATGTCTTAAAGTAATGATGGACTGTCATTTTTCTTTGCTTATTTGAGCTGTTCTTGCCACAATATGGACTTGGTCTTTTACCAAATAGGGCTATATTCTGTATGCCACCACTTCCTTGTCACAACACAACTGATTGGCTTAAATGCATTAAGAAGGAAAGAAATTCCACAAAATAACTTTTAACAAGGCACACCTGTTAAAAGCTTCTTGGTGACAGGGGGCAGTATTCGGATATTCAGATGAATAACGTGCCCAAATGAAACTGCCTGCTACTCGGGCCCAGAAGGTAGGATATGCATATTATTAGTAGATTTGGATAAAAAACACTCTGAAGTTTCTAAAACTGTTTGAATGATGTCTGTGAGTATAACAGAACTCATTTGGCAGTCAAAAACCTGAGAAAAAATCCAACCAGGAAGTGGTTGTAGTTTTTCAAGTGATTGCCTATCCAAACTACAGTGTCTGTGGGGTCATTTTGCACTTCCTAAGGCTTCCACTAGATGTCAACAGTCTTTAGAACCTTGTTTCATGCTTCTACGGTTACTGGGGAGAGAATAAGAGCTGTCTCAAGCCTGGGACCAATGAGTTGTTTACTACGCAGGCACGCCGTTCCTTCTTTTTCCTCTGTAATGAATGCGCTATTGTCCGGTTGGAATATTATCGAAGATTTATGTTAAAAAGATCCTAAGGATTGATTGTAAACATCGTTTGACATGTTTCTACGAACGGTAATGGAACTATTTGACTTTTCATCACGGGTTTTGCGCTTGCGCATTATGCCTTTAGAATAGTGATCTGAATGCGCGAACAAAACGGAGGTATTTGGACATAAATATGGAGTTTATCGAACAAAACATAAATTTCTTGTGGAAGTGGGAGTCCTGGGAGTGCATTCCGACGAAGATCAGCAAAGGTAAGTGAAGATTTATAATACTATTTCTGAGTTTTGTTGACTCCAGAACTTGGCGGGTAACTGTATAGCTTGCTTTGATGGCTGAGCTCTGTACTTAGAATATTGAACAATGCGCTTTCGCCGTAAAGCTATTTTGAAATCTGACACAGCGGTTGCATTAAGGAGAAGTGTATCTATAATTCTTTCAATAACTGTTGTTAATTTTATCAACGTTTATGATGAGAATTTTTGTAAATTGATGTGCTCATTCCCTGGAAATTTTGGAGGCAATACATTTTCTGAACATCACGCGCCAATGTAAAATGGGGTTTTGGATATATATATATGAACTTTATTGAACAAAACATAAATGTATTGTGTAACATTGAGTCCTGGGAGTGTCATCTGATGAAGATCATCAAAGGTTAGTGATTCATTTTTGCTGTATTTCTGGTTTTTGTGACGCCTCTCCTTGCTTGGAAAATGGCTGTGTGTTTTTCTTGTTTAGGCGCTGTCCTGACATTAATGTTATGCTTTCGCCGTAAAGCCTTTTTGAAATCGGACAATGTGGTTGGATTAATGAGAATCTTATCTTTAAAATGGGATATAATAGTTGTATGTTTGAGAAATCTGAATTATGAGATCTTTGTTGTTTTGAATTTGCCGCCCTGCTATTTCACTGGCTGTTGAATAGTGTGTACCGCGGGTGTCCCACATGTCCCAGAGAGGTTCATTGAAGTGCATTCCAGGTGACTACATCATGAAGCTGGTTGAGAGAATGCCAAGGCAAATGAGAATACCAAGGCAACTGGTGGCTAATTCGAAAAATCTCATAAAATATATTTTGATTTGTTTAACACTTTTTTTGGTTACTACATGATTCCATATGTTTTTTTTCACAGTTTTGATGTCTTCACTATTATTCTACAATGCGGAAAATAGTAAAAATAAAGAAAAACCCTTGAATGAGTCGGTGTGTCCAAACTTTTGACTGGTACTGTCTGCCTGCCTGCCTCTCTCCCTCTCTCCCTTGCTCTCTTTGGTGGTCATATCAAAATCCTCCCTCCATCCTCCTCCTTCCTCCCGTCTCTCTCTCCTCCCCCTCTCAGGGCTTGGTTCCATGTGTGATGTTGGCCCAGTCAGGGAAGGTGCTGAGCTGGAACATTGCGTCTCCCCAGGTGTTGATGCCCAGGTTGATGGTCAGGATCCCGATCATGTTCAGCATGAAGCCTGCCTTCACCTGGACAACACAACAACACAAAATCAGGTATACAGTAAACACTGTTGTATCCGAATGTGTAATAACATAATATATGCCTTTTAGCTGATACTTTAATCCATAGCGATTTACAGTAGTCTGTGCATACATTTCAGTGTATGTGACCCCAGTGGGAATTGAACCTACTATTATGGTGTTGCAACACCATGCTACCATCTGAGCAATACAAGACCACTACTGTGGTTGTGTGTCTGTGTCTATCCATTCGTGTGTGTGCACTTATACACCTGTGTGTTGGGTCTCACCATGTCCATGACTTTGAGATTTCCATAGGAGAAGACGATGGCATTGGGAGGTGTTGCCACAGGCAACATGAAAGCCAACGAGGCACAGATGGTGCAGGGCAGCATCACGTACAGAGGATGCAGCCCAATAGCTGTGGCCTGGTGGGAAGTAAAAAGGAACACACCCAGTCAGTCAACACACTTGAACATGTGTATGAGAGAAAGAGGGAGTGTGTCTGTGTGTGTGCATGCAAATGTGCGTGCATGCGTACGTGCGTTATTGCGTGTGTGTGTGCGCGTTCGTTCGTGCATGAGTGCATCTGTAAGTGTGCATGTGTCTGTTTGTGTGTGTGGTTACCATAGAGGCCAGTATGGGCAGGAACAGTGTGGTAGTAGCTGTGTTGCTGGAGCACTCAGTGAAGGTCCCCACCAACAGACAGAGTAGCAGAGAGATACCGAAGGGAGGAATGGACTGTAGAGGAGCTAGACTCTCACCCAGCCATTTAGACAGACCAGATGCCTAGAGAAACAGATGGGATGGATGAGATGAGAGGGGTGAGTGAGAGGGGGTGGGTGAAGGTGAGAGTGAGAGAGACAAGATACAGGGCATTATGAACTAGATGCCTGCACACACACCTCGCTACCGCTGGCCAAAGCAAAACCTCCTCCCAGCAATAGGATGATATTCCAGGGCATGCGTTCGTGGACCACATGCCAGTTCAACAGAGCAGCTGGGGCCTTTTGCTTCTTCTTACCTGGAGAGTGGGAGGGGAGTAAGAGAAGGAATAAGTGAAATTAACATTAACAATGCACATTCAAGGCCTATCTCTTCATTTGAGAGTGAAACTGAACTTTGTCTCATTAAGTCTTCTTAACTGAACAGAATCTGCAGACAAAGATAAAGATGAAGTCGGGAGTTTACATACACCTTAGCCAAATACATTTAAACTCAGTATTCACAATTCCTGACATTTAATCCTAGTAAAGAATTCCCTGTTTTACGTCAGTTAGGATCACCACTTTATTATAAGGATGTGAAATGTCAGAATAATAGTGTAGAGTGATTTATTTCAGCTTTTATTTCTTTCATCACATTCCCAGTGGGTCAGAAGTTTACATACACTTAATTAGTATTTAGTAGCAATGCCTTTATATTGTTTAAAACTTCTTAAGGTATAGGGGCAGTATTTTCACGGCCGATGAAAAAACGTACCCAAATTAAACTGGTTACTACTCTGGCCCGGAAACTAGAATATGCATATTATTAGTAGATTTGGATAGAAAACACTCTGAAGTTTCTAAAACTGTTTGAATGGTGTCTGTGAGTATAACAGAACTCATATGGCAGGCATATTCAACCAGGAAGTGGGAGGTCTGAGAATTGTAGTTCTTTCTAATCCCTATCAAAACTACAGTGTCTGTGGGGTCACGTTGCACTCAAAAGCCTTCAGAAAGTTTTTTCATCCGTCTCCTGTAACCGGGCAGAGAATAGGAGCTCAGTCAATGAGTGGACTGCCTGGGGACGAAGGGATTGATGATGCGTGATCCCGCGAGCGCGCCGTTCCTTCTTTTCTTCTTGAATGAATACGCTATTGTCCGGTTGGAATATTATCACATTTTTACATTAAAATACCATAACAATTGATTTTAAACAACGTTTGACAGGCTTCTAAGAACGGTAATGGAACATTTTGACTTTTTGTGTCTCGAATTACGCTCGCGCATTATGCCTTTGACCTGAACACACGAACAAAACAGAAGTATTTGGACATAAAGATGGATTATTTCGAACAAAAACAACATTTCTTGTGGACGTAGCAGTCCTGGGAGTGCATTCTGACGAAGATCAGCAAAGGTAAGAGAATATTTATAATACTAATTCTGAGTTTAGGTGACCCCAGAACTTGGCGGGTGTCTGTATAGCTTGCTTTGATGGCAAGCTCTCTACTCAGAATATTGAAAAATGTGCTTTCGCCGAAAAGCTATTTTACAACCTGACACAGCGGTTGCATCAAGGACTAGTGTATCAATAATTCTTAAAATAATTGTTCTGTATTTTGTCAAATTTTATGATGAGTACCCCCCCGGAAGTTTTCGGTGGGAATACATTTTCTGAACATCACGCGCCAATGTAAAATGCTGTTTTTGGATATAAATATGAACTTTATCGAACAAAACATACATGTATTGTGTAACATGATGTCCTAGGATTGTCATCTGATGAAGATCGTCAAAGGTTAGTGCTTTATTAAGCTGTGTTTTGGGTTTTTGTGACATATATCCTTGCCTGGAAAATGGCTGTGTGGTTATTTTTGTCTATGTACTCTCCTAACATAATCTAATGTTTTGCTTTCGCTGTAAAGCCGTTTTGAAATCGGACAATGTGGTTACATTATGGAGAAGTGTATCTTTAAAATGGTGTAAAATAGTCGTATGTTTGAGAAATTGAAATTATGATTTTTTTTGCTTCGCACCATGCTATTTCACTGGCTGTTGAATAGTGTGGGACGGTGACGTCCCACCTTGCCCAGAGAAGTTAACTTGGGCCAAACATTTCGGGTAGCCTTCCACAAGCTTACCACAATAAGTTGGGTGAATTTTGGCCCATTCCTCCTGACAGAGCTGGTGTAACTGAGTCAGGTTTGTAGGCATCGTTGCTCGCACACGCTTCTTCACTTCTGCCCACAAATTTTCTATAGGATTGAGGTCAGGGCTTTGTGATGGCCACTCCAATACCTTTACTTTGTTGTCCTTAAGCCAAGGTCAATTTGGAAGACCAATTTTGCGACCAAGCTTTAACTTCCTGACTGATGTCTTAAGATGTTGCTTCAATATATCCACATAATGTTCCTCCCTCATGATGCCATCTATTTTGTGAAGTGCACCAGTCCCTCCTGCAGCAAAGCACCCCACAAGATGATGCTGCCATCCTGTGCTTCACGGTTGGGATGGTGTTCTTCGGCTTGCAAGCCTCCCCCATTTTCCTCCAAACATAACGATGGTCATTATGGCTAAACAGTTTTATTTTTGTTTCATCAGACCAGAGGACATTTCTCCAAAAGTACAATCTTTTTCCCCATGTGCAGTTGCAAACCATAGTCTGGCTTTTTTATGGCGGTTATGGAGCAGTGGCTTCTTCCTTGCTGAGTGGCCTTTCAGGTTATGTCGATATAGGACTCGTTTTACTGTTGTATATACTTTTGTTTCCTCCAGCATCTTCACAAGGTCCTTTGCTATTGTTCTGGGATTGATTTGCACTTTTTGCACCAAAGGACATTCATCTCTAGGAGACAGAGAGTCTCCTTCCTGAGCGGTATGATGGCTGCGTGTTCCCATGGTGTTTATACTTGCGTACTATTGATTGTGCAGATGAACGTGGTACCTTCAGGCGTTTGGAAATTTCTCCCAAGGATGAACCAGACTTGTGGAAGTCTACAATTTATTTTCTGAGGTCTTGGCTCATCATTTCCCATGATGTCAAGCAAAGAGGCACTGAGTTTGAAGGTAGGCCTTGAAATACATCCACAGGTACACCTCCAATTGACTCAAATGATGTCAATTAGCCTATCAGAAGCTTCTAAAGCCATGACATAATTTTCTGGAATTTTCCAAGCTGTTTAAAGGCACAGCCAACTTAGTGTATGTAAACTTCTGACCCACTGGAATTGTGAAACAGTGAATTATAAGTGAAATAATCTGTCTTTAAACAATTGTTGGAAAGATTACTTGTGTCATGCACAAAGTAGATGTCCTAACCGACTTGCTAAAACTATAGTTTTTTTAATAAGACATTTTTGTGGTTGAAAAACGAGTTTAAATGACTCCAACCTAAGTGTATGTAATCTTCAGACTTCAACTGTGTTTGTTATTGTGTCTCTTTCATTGAACCCCCCCCTCACCTTCCTCCCCAGCCTCTCCCTCCTCCTCTTCCTCAGCACTCTTACAGCAGAATGGCCGTGAGGGGATAATGAAGAAGAGCGTGGACATGAATATGGCAACTGTCCCGTCTGTCACAAACCTGAAAGACACACACAGGGAAAGAGTTTAGAATTCAGTTAGAAGAACAGACATTCACATTTTATTGGTGTGTTTGTGTGCGCGTGCATGCACCTGACTGCGTGCCTGCCTGCGCCAGCCTGTGTGCATGAATGTATCTGTATGTGTGTGCTACTCACGCTCCATCCTTGTTAAACAGTACAGTGGCCCAGCCTGGCATGAAGCCTGGTTCTCTGGTGAACCACATCACCACCAGCAGGACAAAGATGGTCAGCACAGCCCCCTCGGCAAAGGTCATGCTCCCCAGCTTCCTGTACTCCTCCTTCATCACTGCGAACACCTCCTTGTCTCCCTCATTCTTCTTCCCGCAGCCAAATGACTTCTTCATGCTGTCAACAACACACACCGGTAAGGAGTGAGACCTCAAAGAATCAATTTATATCAAACGTAATTGAATTAGGAGCTATTAGTTAGAAGTAATGTAGCCTGTTCTGCGGCTTCTCAAAGTGATATTTCACTGCTGCTCTTTCGATGTATATGTCCATTAATTTGTTATTTATAAAAAGTAGAAAATTGCCTCACTGCACACAAATACCAGTGTGTCTGCATCTCTGATTGTAAGCAAACCATAATATGTGGAATTCATAGCGATTTCAGGATGTAGTACCGCACCTGTCGAAGTTGATCCAGTTGAGAATTGGTGTCAACAGATAGCTAACGTTACTCACGTGACCAGCCACTCGTTCATAGAACATCAGAGGGTGTCTCGGGAGTCGGGATATGCAAAAAAACTTCCATTTCACACCTCACACTTGTGTTTACACACCTCACACTTACAGGACAAATATAAGCACCCCCCTATTTGACCTTTTGAGATTGCGAAGAACTTTTTATTTTTGTGTCGACAACAACTGTAAAGTTTAGTAATGTTGAGGTGCTCAATACCTGGATGTGCAAACTACAAGCAAGTGCAGGCTGCTGGGGTAACATTTCATTGGTTACCTGCCAGAAATATTCCTCTGAGACGAAAGTGGCTGGCGGCAGTGCTTAATTTAAGCTGAAGCCTGCCGGAACAGGATCCGGCACTTCTCCGTTTTGGACTGTTTCATTCCGGAACACATTTGGCCGGCTCGGTACCTCTCATGGCATGAAAAATAATTGTCACAAATTTGAATAAACGCGGTGAAAGTTCTTTTGAGTTGCCTCTGTTAATTATCCTCCATTTTTAGGACTATAATTTCCTCCTCATATTGTAGCATACAATATGTGTCTCCACACACCTAGGCTATTGATGGATTCAAGACAAGGTCGTTTTCATTGAGCTCAGATAATCAGTTTGTCAGTGTCAAAGTAGCCTGACTGTTTGATAATTTGTGAGGTTATATGGTGCTTTCAAGACAACTGGGGACTCTGAAAAAAACGAGATTGAATCATGACGTCAGTGATCTTCAGGTCGGAAATTTGGGGCTTTAGAAAGAGGCCAGAGTTCCCCACTTGGAATTTCGAGTTGGATGACCATTCAAACAAATTTTCCCAGTCGGAGCTCGTTTTTTCCCGATTTCCCAGTTGTGTTGAACGCACTGAAGTTGGAAGTCCCCATTCCCAGTTTTGAACGTGACATTAAAAAAGATTATGCCTAAGTCTCCAATCATGTAAAATGACATAGAATTGCATAAATTACTTTTATAAAAGGCAACAAAAAAAATCCCATGTGTGCAACTTCTGTAAGTGCCTCTACTCTACTGCTCTATACCACTACGCAAATGTGATGATATGCATGCAATGCTTTATTACCAAGGTAAAAAAAAAAATCTTGTGTTCCGGTCCCCAGGTCACCCCCCTCTCACGCTCACTTTTTGTTCCAGCACCTCCCGGTTTACAGATTAAGCACTGGCTGGCAGCAATAGAAAACGCTGCCTATGATGTGAAAACTCCTGTGGAAAAATATCCAAATGTATGTGTTGGTTGCCAACACTTTCAGCCAGAGGATTTCGAAACAGACCTGAAGTCTTAACTGATGGTGTTGCCAGGTCGTAGAACATTGAAATGTGAAGCTATTCCATCGATTTTCACCTTCACTTCAAAGACGAAGCCATCCGATCAGCCAACATCAGCGCAGCAGAAAATAAGTCAAGCAGCAGTAACGTAGCTAACTTAGTTAACTAGCTAGCAAGTGGCGACCCGTCATTCAGGGCAGAGGTTCACCTGTTTTGAGCCCCACATGTTTAGCTTTAAAAGTTTTTTTTTTTAAGCCTGTTATTTTGGCATTAATTAGTGTCACACATCAATTTGCAAACAATGTAAAATCTAATTTATTGAGTGAATAAAGCCACATGGTCTTTTTCTTTCATTCTTGAGTAAGGCAGCTCCAAAATGCAGGTATTTCAGCCAAGATCAGTGCTTTCTATGGTGGAGGGGCAGCCAGTGGAAAATACAGAGTGCAGGTGCTGGTAATCTTCTCTAGTTGCGCCGTGATAGGCTCAGTGTTCTGTCATTCATGGGGACACTACGTCATCGCGTAATCTACAGGGAGAGCTAGGCAGTTGAAGCCCCCTTGGGTGCTGCCATAGATTTACATTAGAAGTGCTCATCCAAGAAGGCTCAAGTTCATTGGCCACAGATAAAATGACTTCAAATCACGTTATATGTGCTGTAGTTTTGATTGGACTGATCATGTCAACATCATACTTTCAAAATCTTAACTAGACAAGCAGTCATCATAATGAATCACCTCGACAATCTACTGGCAAATCCTTTCTAATCCTTATCGTATGAAGAGAAATTATAGATAAAAGGTATTGGTGCTCATCGGCCATTGGACCGAAAATGACAAATTCAACAATGAGTGGTTTGGAAGGGATCAGTGGCTAACTGCAAGAGTTGCATAGCACTCACTATTTTGCTTCCCCTGCCTGCTATTCGGTGGAGAGTGTGTGTGTGGTCCAAGTCTGGGTTTAAGGATTTAAAGCATCTGTCTAAAAGGGTCTCTTTTCCGAGCTTAAAATGATAAACATTTACACGCAACAACATTGGCCAGAAAAGTTTGAATACATTGGCCATGATGTGAATCCAGCATGACTTCTGCCAATTTCAAAACAACTGGAAACTCAGAACTGGGAAATCTCAGACTTCAGTAAGTTCAAGATAACTGGGAACTCTGAAAAAAATTTGCTCCGACTGGGGAAAATACGTCTTGAATGGTCATCCAACTCAGATTTCCAAGCCGAGAACTCAGCCTCTTTCTAGAGCTCCGACCTGAAGATCACTGAAGTCATGTTTTGTTCAATCAAGTTCATATTTATATCAAAAACCAGCTTTTTACATTAGCATGTGATGTTCAGAACTAGCATACCCACCGAAAACTTCCGGTGAATTTACTAAATTACGCATGATAAACGTTGACAAAATACATAACAATTATTTTAAGAATTTTAGATACAGAACTCCTTTATGCAATCGCGGTGTCAGATTTTAAAATAGCTTTTCGGCAAAAGCTCATTTTGCAATATTCTGAGTAGATAGCTCAGCCATCACGGCTAGCTATTTTGACACCCACCAAGTTTGGGACTCACTAAACTCAGAATTAGTATTAGAAAAATTGGATTACCTTTGCTGTTCTTCGTCAGAATGCACTTCCAGGACTTCTACTTCAACAACAAATGTTCTTTTGGCTCCAAATAATCCATAGTTATATCCAAATACCTCCGTTTTGTTCATGCCCCTTCAGGTCACTATCCGAAGGGTGACGCGCGAGTGCATTTCGTGACAAAGAATTTCAAAATATTCCATTACCGTAATTAGAAGCATGTCAAACGCTGTTTAAAATCTATTTTTATGCTATTTTTCTCGTGAAATAGCGATAATATTCCAACCGGGCGACGTCGTATTCATTCAAAGGCTGAAAGAAAAAAATTGAGAATTCTCATGAATGCGCATCTCCAGTGTCACTGTTCCCAGGCTGACCACTCACAAATTCTCCTGCTGTTCTTCGCCCAGAGACAGCAGACACCCAATTATACTTTCTGGTGCCTTCTGAGAGCAAATGGAAGCCTTAGAAAATGTCACGTTACTGCAGAGATGCTGTATTTTCGATAGAGATGCAACAGAAGGACAACAAATTGTCAGACAGGGCACTTCCTGTATGGAATCTTCTCAGGTTTTGGGCTGCCATATGTGTTTTGTTATACTCACAGACACCATTCAAACAGTTTTAGAAACTTTAGAGTGTTTTCTATCCAAATCTACTAATTATATGCATATTCTCGTTTCTGGGCAAGAGTAGTAACCAGTTTAAATCGGGTACGTTTTTTATCCGGCCGTGCAAATACTGCCCCCAAGCCCCAGCAGGTTAAATGCTCTACAACAAAGCTTTCTTAGTGTCCAACAAGCTTTCTCTACCCTTAGCCTTGTTCTGAACAGCTCCAAAACAAAGGTCATGTGGTTTGGTAAGAAGAATGCCCCTCCTCCCACAGGTGTGATTACTACCTCCTGAGGGTTTAGAGCTTGAGGTAGTCACCTCATACACGTACTTGGGAGTATGGCTAGATGGTGCACTGTCCTTCTCTCAGCACATATCAAAGTTGCAGGCTAAAGTTAAATCTAGACATGGTTTCCTCTATCGTAATCGCTCCTCTTTCACCCCAGCTGCTAAACTAACCCTGATTCAGATGACCATCCTACCAATGCTAGATTATGGAGACATAATTTATGGATTGGCAGGTAAGGGGGCTCCTTATAGGACACATCACTGCACTCTATACTCCTCTGTAAACTGGACATCTCTGTATACCTGTCGCAAGACTCACTGGTTGATGCTTATTTATAAAACCCTCTTAGCACTCACTCCCCCTTATCTGAGATATCTACTGCAACCCTCATCCTCCACATACAACACTCGTTCTGCCAGTCACATTCTGTTAACCTGTTGGGGATAGGGGGCAGTATTTGCACGGCCGGATAAAAAACGTACCCGATTTAATCTGGTTATTACTACGGCCCAGAAACTAGAATATGCATATAATTGTTTGATTTGGATAGAAAACACCCTAAAGTTTCTAAAACTGTTTGAATGGTGTCTGTGAGTATAACAGAACTCATATGGCAGGCAAAAACCTGAGAAGATTCCTTACAGGAAGTGCCCTCTCTGACAAGATCTTGTTCTTCTTGTCTCTGTTTATTGAAGACTGAGGATCTTTGCTGTAACGTGACACTTCCTACGGCTCCCATAGGCTCTCAGAGCCCGGGAAAAAGCTGAATGATATCGAGGCAGCCCCAGGCTGAAACACATTTGCGCTTTTGGCAAGTGGCCGATCAGAGGACAATGGGCTTAGGCGCGTGCACGAGTCGACCCTGTGCTTTCTTTTCTTTCGTCTTTTTACCTAAACGCAGATTCCCGGTTGGAATATTATCGCTTTTTTACGAGAAAAATGGCATAAAAATTGATTTTAAACAGCGGTTGACATGCTTCGAAGTACGGTAATGGAATATTTAGAAATGTTTTGTCACGAAAGGCGTCGTGCTCGTCACCCTTCTTTACCCTTTCGGATAGTGTCTTGAACGCACAAACAAAACGCCGCTGTTTGGATATAACTATGGATTATTTGGGACCAAACCAACATTTGTTATTGAAGTAGAAGTCCTGGGAGTGCATTCTGACGAAGAACACCAAAGGTAATCAAACTTTTCTAATAGTAAATCGGAGTTTGGTGAAGGCTAAACTTGCTGGGTGTCTAAATAGCTAGCCCTGTGATGCCGGGCTATCTACTTAGAATATTGCAAAATGTGCTTTCACCAAAAAGCTATTTTAAAATCGGACATATCGAGTGCATATAGGAGTTCTGTATCTATAATTCTTCAAATAATTGTTATGCTTTTTGTGAACGTTTATCGTGAGTAATTTAGTAAATTGTTAGTAAATTCACCGGAAGTTTGCGGGGGGTATGCTAGTTCTGAACGTCACATGCTAATGTAAAAAGCTGTTTTTTGATATAAATATGAACTTGATTGAACAAAACATGCATGTATTGTATAACATAATGTCCTAGGTGTGTCATCTGATGAAGATCATCAAAGGTTAGTGCTGCATTTAGCTGTCTTCTGGGTTTTTGTGACATTATATAATAGCTTGAAAAATGGGTGTCTGATTATTTCTGGCTGGGTACTCTGCTGACATAATCTAATGTTTTGCTTTCGTTGTAAAGCCTTTTTGAAATCGGACAGTGTGGTTAGATTAACGAGAGTCTTGTCTTTAAAATGGTGTAAAATAGTCATATGTTTGAGAAATTGAAGTAATAGCATTTCTAAGGTATTTGAATAACGTGCCACAGGATTCCACTGGCTGCTACGTAGGTGGGACGATTTCGTCCCGCCGACCCTAGAGAGGTTAAACAGCGGTTGACATGCTTCGAAGTACGGTAATGGAATATTTAGAATTTTTTTGTCACGAAACGCATCGGGCGCGTCACCCTTCGTCACCCTTCGGATAGTGTCTTGAACGCACGAACAAAACAGAGGATATTTGAACATAACTATGGATTATTTTGAACCAAACCAACATTTGTTATTGAAGTAGAAGTCCTGGGAGTGCATTCTGACGAAGAATAGCAAAGGTAATCCAATTTTTCTTATATTAAATCGGAGTTTGGTGAGTGCCAAACTTGGTGGGTGTCAAAATAGCTAGCCCGTGATGGCGAGCTATCTACTCAGAATATTGCAAAATGTGCTTTTGCCGAAAAGCTATTTTAAAATCGGACATAGCGATTGCATAAAGGAGTTCTGTATCTATAATTCTTAAAATAATTGTTATGTTTTTTGTGAACGTTTATCGTGAGTAATTTAGTAAATTCACCGGAAGTTTGCGGTGGGTATGCTAGTTCTGAATGTCACATGCTAATGTAAAATGCTAGTTTTTGATATAAATATGAACTTGATTGAACAAAACATGCATGTATTGTATAACATAATGTCCTAGGAGTGTCAGCTGATGAAGATCATCAAAGGTTAGTGCTGCATTTAGCTGTGGTTTGGGTTTATGTGACATTATATGCTAGCTTGAAAAATGGGTGTCTGATTTTTCCTGGCTGGGTACTCTGCTGACATAATCTAATGTTTTGCTTTCGTTGTAAAGCCTTTTTGAAATCGGACAGTGTGGTTAGATTAACGAGAGTCTTGTCTTTAAAATGGTGTAAAATAGTAATATGTTTGAGAAATTGAAGTAATAGCATTTCTAAGGTATTTGAATATCGCGCCACGGGATTCCACTGGCTGTTGAGTAGGTGGGACGATTTCGTCCCACATACCCTAGAGAGGTTAAGTGCATTGATGACAGTGACCGTACATATCCCAACCAGAAGCCATGAATTACATGCAATTTCGCCCGCTTACATGCAACATCGCCCGCTTTCAAGGAGCAGGACACTAATCCAGATGCTAATAAGAAATCTCACTGTGACCTCCGACAAGATATCAAACAGGCAAAGCATCAATACAGGACAAAGATCGAATCCTACAGCTCTGATGCTTGACGGATGTGGCAGGGCTTGCAAACTATCACGGAATACAAAGGGAAACCCAGTCGCGAGCTGCCCAGCGACACGAGCCTACCAGAGCAGCTAAATGCTTTCTTTGCTCACTTTGAGGCAAGCAGCACTGAACCATGCATGATAACTGTTCCAGGTGACTGTGTGATCTCGCTCTCTGTATCCGATGTGAGTATCTTTAAACAGGTTAACATTTACAAGGACACAGGGCCAGATGGAATCCCAGGACGCACACTCAGAGCATTCGCTGACGAGCTGGCAAGTGTCTTCACTGACATTACAACCTATCCCTGACCTGGTCTATAATAGTAACTTGTTTCAAGCAGACCATCATAGTCCCCATGCCCAAGAACGCCAAGTTACCCTGCCTAAATTACTATCTCACGGTAGCACTCACATCTATAGCCATGAAATGCTTTGAAAGGCTGGACCCATTCAATTTGCATACCGCCCTAACAGATCCACAGATGATTCAATCTTTATCACACTTCACGTACCCTCACCCAACTGGACAAAAGGAATACCTGTGTAAGAATGCTGTTCATTGAATACAGCTCAGCATTCAACACCTTTGTCCCCTCCAAGCCATTCACCAAGCAAAGGGCCCTGGGACTGTAAAGCTCTCTCTGCCACTGGATCCTGTACTTCTTGACTGCCGCACCCAGGCGGTGAGCGTAGGCAACAACACATCTGCCACACTGACCATCAACATGGGGGGCACTCAGGGGTGTGTCCTTAATCCCCTCCTGTACTCCGCAACCTCATGGCTGCTCATGACTCCATCCCCATAATCAAGTTTCTGACGACATGGCGGTGGTAGGAGTGACCAGCTATGATGATGAGGCAGCCTATAGGGAGGAAGTCAACCTCTCCCTCAAAGTAAGCAAGTTAGACCGTGGCTGCTCTAACTGTGGTGAGTTCATTATAAAATCTGCAAAAGAGTAATCGTTCTCCACCCAGTGTTTTTTTACATAGAGTCATCCATCCACCATCTAAAGAACCCTCAAACTACAGGACCTGCAGTCCCAGGAAATCAGACACTGGAGACAGAGCGCTGAGAGCCTACACCAATAACTAACACGCAGACGGGCTGGTGCAAAGCAAGGAACAGCCGGCGACCTGCCACTAACAACCGACCCAAACATCACCCACCCCCCTGCGCTTCTCTCTCGCTCTTCATATTCAATGAGAGACAGACAACAACACAGTTGTGCGGGGGCTGGTGTGGGCGTCTGCGTCCCCGGAGGGAGCATATAAGTCCCCAGCGGAGCCAGGAAATGTTTGTTCCCTTGGACTGTTGGCGTGCAGCAGTGAAAACTCATTTGAATCTGCTGGGTACTCGCGTTCTATCAAATGTATATTCTGCAACATGTTCGTTGTTGTCACGAGGAAAGGTCCGATGGATACCTTAATTTGTGAAAAAATGTATAGAACTTAATGTCGGTAAAGAAAGGACTAGTACTCTTCATGAAGAAATACAAAATTTGACCAGGCGCCTTGAACTGAATAAGGATGCTATGAGACTATCGGTATCTTTAAATGCTTCCTATCAAAACATCCAAGAGGATCATAATGGGACCTTCCTGGACTGTGATATATTTCCACCACTGCAGCCCTCTACTAGCTTGGACCAGAAAATCGCTGCTCATTATTTGACTCCAGGTGAGCGAAAAATGATTGTGTGTCTAAACCAGAAAGATGGAGAATAATCGTTCTCGGCACGCCTGCCTTCTTCCCCCACATCCGGACTTAAGACTTCCAAATCGCTTTGAGCCCTTGTACCAGCTGTCTTCTGCCGGGGGCTTGGGTGTTCCCACCATGGCTGTGGATACCCCTCCAGCTACCTCTCCCTGTCCTAGTCAATCAACAGCCTGGGCACAGCCTGGACCAAGGTGGCCCCCTTTGGCCCCGCAATCAGCCTGTTACCAACCCTTAGTAAACTTTTTGAAAAATGTGTGTTATAACACGATCCAATACTATTTTACAGTAATCAAATTGACAACAGACTTTCAGCAAACGTATAGGGAAGGACATTCAACAAGCACAGCACTTACACAAATGACTGATGATTGGCAGAGCGATATTGGTGATAAAAGATTGTGAGGGCTGTTTTGTTTGACTTCAGTGCGGCTTTTGACATTATAGATCATAGTCTGTTGCCGGAAAAATGTATGTGTTATGGCTTTACACCCCCTGCTATATTGTGGATAAAGAGTTACCTGTCTGACAAAACACAGAAGGTGTTCTTTAATGGAAGCCTTTCCAACAAAATTCAGGTAGAAACAGGAACTCCCCAGGGTAGCTGTCTAGGCCATTTGATTTTTTCAATCTTTCAGGCTTTGTGTAAAGCTAGTGTGTCCATGCATGCACATGACTCAACACTACACATGTCAGCTACCACAGTGACTGAAATGACAGCAACTCTTAACAAAGAGCTGAAGATCACTGATTTGACCTCCCATTTTTCTGCGTTCCCAGTTGTTTTGAATGCAGCATTACTTACTTGAAGCCCATGTACATGAACTGCAGCCAGAGCCAGGACAGGATAAGCATGATGACCATGTTGGGAAAGGCAAAGCCAAACCATGACGCAAAGTTGATCACATCGCCATTACCAGGGAAGATGCTATAGAGAGGGGGAGAAGGGGCAGAAAGGAGAGAGAGAGGAGAGGGGAGAAGGGGATAGGGAGGAGATTTAGATATGGCCTGGTTTTATCTTCATCAAGACTGTATGAAAATTATGGTCATGTACTCAATGTCATATTTATGGAGTGTGCATGCACGCACACATGTGTGGGTATCTGTGTCTGTTACGTTATACCCTTATTCTAAAATGGATTCAATAGTATTTTTTTCTCATCTATCTACACACAATAACCCATAATGACAAAGTAAAAGTGTTTTTTTTAGAAATGATCACACATTTGCACAAGTATTCAGACCCTTTAATCAGTACTTTGTTGAAGCCCATTTGGCAGCGATTACAGCCTTGAGTCTTCTTGGGTATGACACTACACCAGGCTGTATCACCGCCTGGTACGGCAACTACTACGCCCACAACCATAAGGCTCTCCAGAGGGTAGTGAGGTCTGCACAACGCATCACCGGGTCAAACTACCTGCCCTCCAGTACACCTATACCACCCGATGTCACAGGAAGGCCAAAAAGATCATCAAGGACAACAACCACCCAAGCCACTGCCACCCGAGCCACTATCTCAAGGCCATCATACTGTTAAACAGCCATCACTAACATTGAGTGGCCACTGCCAACATACTGACTCATCTCTAGCCACTTTAAACAATGCCACTTTATATAATGTTTACATACCCTACGTTACTCATCTCATATGTATATACTGTACTCTATACCATCTACTGCATCTTGCCTATGCTGTTCGGCCATCGCTCATTCATATATCTTTATGTACATATTCTTATTCATTCCTTTACACGTGTGTGTAAGGTAGTTGTTGTGAAATTGTTAGATTACTTGTTAGATATTACTGCATGGTCGGAACTAGAAGCACAAGCATTTCGCTACACTCGCATTAACATCTGCTAACCATGTGTATGTGACAAATAATATTTGATTTGATTTGGGAAGGGGTCTGAATACTTTCTGAATGCACTGTATGTGTGTGCCTGTGTGTGTGTAACTTACTCGTCCATCTGTCCCTTGAGGATGAGGTTGGGTGTTGTGCCAGTGAGGGTGGCTGTGCCTCCGATACTGGCAGAGTAGCACACACTCAGACTCATCCCTTTAGTCAAGAGCTGGTACTTCAACTCTCTCTCTATTCTTCTCCTCTCCAGAGGTGAGTCCGCATCCCTCTCCTCATCCTTATCTGGAGGGAGGGAAGATGAGGAAGGACAGAGAGGGAGAGGAGGGGTAGAGAGAGAAAGAGGAATGTGGTTAGCGGGCTAGGGGGGAAAAAGGGTTAGGTTAGAGATTGAGTCAGGAATAGGGTCACATTAAACGAGACGTGTTCCTGTCTGTCCCTGTTCTCCATTCACACACACCTGTCTCAGAAGAATCATTAGTTCAGGGTAGTCTTCAGGGTAGGGTAGTGTTCAGGGTAGTCTTTCCAACTTATTAAAACATATTTAAAACATATTCAAAATGGTTCTAAAACAGATTACATTCAGGAAAGAAAGTACTGTATCTTTACACATACACATATAATCCTGCTGAATCTTGACGAGGTCCTGTTTGATGTTGATCTCTTTTTCTTGGGGTGCTTTGGTGTCCAGTTCGAAGGCCTGGTTGTCTTTCCCTTCAACCTGCAGCTCCCGCTCATCCTGCCTGGCCTCTGTGGCACACAGCTGTCCTAGCACAGCCTGGGCGATGGGCACCATCATGGCTGTGGTGGCTGTGTTACTGATCCACATGGAAAGGAAGGCTGTCACACCCATGAACCCCGACATCAGCCTGGAGAGAGTGAGATGGGGATGGTAATTGTATTCAAACGTTACTTTTGTATTGCATGTAATATCTATCTGTATTCTTTTTTTATAACTAAGGTAGGCCTACTTCTAACATTGTTCTTATTGTTTTATGTGATGCAGTAGCTAATGTTGCTAACTCTGACTGTATTTTGTAGGACGATAGCTAATGTTGCTAACTCTGACTGCATTTTACAGTACAGTACCTAATATGTCTAAATCTGACTGTATTTTGTAGAACGGTAGCTAATTTTGATAACTCTGACTGTATTTTGCATTACTGTAGCTAATGTTGCCAAATCTGACTGTATTTTGTAGAACTGTAGCTAATATTGCTAACTGACCGTATTTTGTAGAACAGTCGCTAATGTTACTTACTCTGACTGCATTTTGTATTACGGTAGCTCTTGTTGCTAAATCTGACTGTATTTTGTAGAATAGTAGCTAATATTGCTAAATCTGACTGTATTTTGTAGAACGATAGCTATTGTTGCTAACTCTGACTGTACAGTATACTGAGTGTATATGCTACTGTATTACAGTGGCTACTAGCTAACTTAGTGTACTTACAGTGCCGGCCATACCCCCACCAGGTAGTTAATGTTTCTAACTCTGACAGTATTTTGCCAGATGGTAGCTAATATTGTTAACTTTGACTGTATTTTGTAGAACAGTCGCTAATGTGTCTAACTCTGACTGTATTTTTTACGAAGGTAGCTAATGTTTCTAACTCTGGCTGTATTTTGTAGGACGGTAGCTAATGTTGCTAACTCTGACTTTGTTTTGTAGAACAGCCGCTAATGTTGCTAACTCTGACTGTATTTTGTAGTACGTAGCTAATGTTGCTAACTCTGACGATATTTGTATTACGGTAGCTTTTGTTGCTAACTCTTACTGTATTTTGTAGAACGGTAGCTAATATTGCTCTCTAACTGTATTTTGTAGAATGGTAGCTAATATTGCTAACTCTGACTGTATTTTGTAGAACAGTAGCTAATATTGCTCTCTGACTGTATTTTGTAGAATGGTAGCTAATATTGCTAACTCCGACTGTATTTTGTAGAGTGGTAGCTAATGTTGCTAACTATGATTGTATTTTGTATTACGGTAGCTATCGTTGCTAAATCTGACTGTATTTTGTAGAACGGTAGTTAATATTGCTAACTCTGACTGTATTTTGTAGCTAATGTTGCTTGCTCTGACTGTATTTTGTAGCTAATGTTGCTTGCTCTGACTATATTTTGTAGAACGGTAGCTAACTCTGACTGTACAGTATATTGACTGTAAATGCTACTGTATTACAGTGGCTACTAGCTAACTTAGTGTACTTACAGTGCCGGCCGTACCCCCACCACTAGTAGTACTCGGAGGGCGATGCGTTTGTGAAGATTCCAGTTCTCAACAGCGATGGCCACCAACAGGCCACCGATGAATAGCATGTTAGAGTCCTTTAGGTACTGGACACACACCTGGAAAAGGTAGCACACACACACACACACACACACACAACCACACACAACCACACACACACACACAGGTCAAGACCTAGTCAGCCCGCTGACTAAAGCGTAGACATCAGGTTTCAGTCATTTGTTTTGTTTTGTTTTGTGTAATGTTTGCGTACTGCTCCAGACTCCATGATGCCCATCATAGGGAAGAGGATAACAGGCAGCAGGGCAGTCATAGCCAGGGGCATACACTCTGTACACCAGTACAGTGCCATCAGGATGATAGCATAGCCACACTTAGCCTGCTGTACACAGAGACAAATGGAGAGAGAGAGAGGGGAATGGGGGGGGGGGGGGTTAGAATACAAACTTCAAACAGAATTTGGCCAGTTTCATTACACATTGAATAGCAATAGAAACTGCCTAGCTCTCCATTAGGCCAAAAAGGGATGATTTTCACTTGTGGGTTCTGGGATTGCTACGCTGACTGAATTAGAAAATGTATAGAACTACTACTGTTTGTGTATTAAGTCTCTCTCTTAAACATACATGCACATAATCTTGAACACACACACACACACACAACAGAGAAATAGCAGTAACTACTGTATCAGTATCTTATCTCCTTTACCCCTTTAAGGATTATAAGGCTTCATTCACGCAAATAGCTGTAACCTTTGATCATAAAAACGAACAGTCATCCATACTCTTGTCTTTTATGACACACTTTATGGGCCTTAGGGAGAAATACAAACTCATGGAGATTATTTAACCTCCCTGGCTGAAAACTTTCCATTCCAACACATTGGTTTAGAACAGATAACCTTTTACCACAAACCAGGAGAGAGTTGCAGTAGAAAGGAAACGCTGTGAAAGGTTATTAGGTGATCATAGTAGTAGCTAGCTAGTTGGCCTAAGGTCAGGAATTCAGCACACACACACACACACACACACACACACAAGTATTACCTTAGTACCATGGTCACCACAGAGAGTCCAATGACCCAACACATTCATTACAATATCATCAGGTTATTGTTGTCAGCTGTACTCTTGTACAATTCCATTGACTGTGCTATTCAGTTTCAGGTGGTGTCAGTGTGCCACCGACAAAATGTGTAAGGGCAGAATGCAATATACTGTATGTATTATGTATGTGGTGGTCCAAGATGTGTATGATGTGTATGACATGGGCAATGTGCAATGTATGTATTGTGTATTTGTTGAGTGTGAACAGTGCAGATCTGGGTTCAAATACTATTTAGGGTATTTCAATTACTTTCAAATACATTTTGACATAATTTCTCTTGAAAATACAAGTAGTTGAATATGATTGATTGATATGATTTATTTAAGTCTCTGAAAATCTACCGGTGCCCAGCCCACATGGGCTTACAAGACACTACGAAACACAATAACATTTTCCTTGTACTCAAAACCAAATAATATTTGACAAATTATACACATATACAATAATTATGTACAGCTACCATCCAGTCACATTACACAAATAGTACATTTCTCCTCCTCCTCCTCCTTCTCCAGGCATTGTGAACAAACTGAGCAAATTAAACAAAATGCAAGCCTCCTACTGAAGAGTTGATCTATCTACAGCTATTCATTTGGTCTTGCAATCCAGGGTTTTAATCAAGCCCAGCCCTGCTTAACTCTGATATGTGTCACTGACTACTACCAATGTGCTATCCTGAGAATGATTATTAATAACTAAATATATTCACTCTTGCTTTCGAAGTCAATCCAACATTTTGGTTTAAAAGAGCAAATTAAATGTAACCATACATTAGTCACACAGTGATTTCGAAAGTATTCAGACCCCTTGACCTTTTCCACAATTTGTTGCACAAAGAGAAAACAGGTTTTTCAAAGCAGAAATACCTTATTTACATAAGTATTCAGACCCTTTGCTGTGAGACTCGAAATTGAGCTCAGGTGCATCCTGTTTCCATTGATCATCCTTGAGATGTTTCTACAACTTGATTGGAGTCCACTTGATTGGACAGGATTTGCAAAGGCACACTCCTGTCCATATAAGTTCCCACAGTTGATAGTGCATGTCAGAGCAAAAACCAACACGAGGTCGAAGGAATTGTCTGTAGAGCTCCGAGACAGGATTGTGTCAAGGCACAGATCTGGGGAAGGGTACCCAAAAATATCTGCAGCATTGAAGGTCCCAAAGAACACAGTGGCCTCCATCATTCTTAAATGGAAAAAGTTTGGAACCACCAAGACTCTTTCTAGAGCTGGCCACCTGGCCAAACTGAGCAATTGTGGGGAGAAGGGCCTTGCTCAGGCAGGTGATCAGGAACCCGATGGTCACTCTGAAAGAGCTCTAGCGTTCCTCTGAGGAGATGAACCTTCCAGAAGGACAACTACCTCTGCAGCACTCCACCAATCAGGCCTTTATGGTAGTGGACAGACGGAAGCCAGTCCTTAGTAAAACTGCACATGACAACCCGCTTGGAGTTTGCCAAAAGGCACCTAAAGACTCTCAGACCATGAGAAACAAGATTCTCCGGTGTGATGAAACCAAGATTGAACTCTTTAGCCTGAATGCCAACCATCACGTCTGGAGGAAACCTGGCACCATCCCTACGGTGAAGCATGGTGGTGGCAGCAGCATCGTGCTGTGAGGAAGTTTCTCAGTGGCAGGGACTGAGAGTCTAGTCAGGATCGAGACTGGAGCGAAGGTTCACCTTCCAACAGGACTTGAATCTGATCGAACAGCTCTGAAAATATCTGAAAATAGATGTGCAGCAATGCTCCCCATCCAACATGACAGAGCTTGAGAGGATCTGCACTGAGGAATGTAAGAAACTCCCCAAATACAGGTGTGCCAAGCTTGTAGCGTCATAGCCAAGAAGACTCGATGCTCTAATCACTGCCAAAGGGTCTGAGTAAAGGGTCTGAATACTTATGTAAATGTAATAATTCCGTTTTTTTTTATTAATTAGCAAACATTTCTAAAAACTATTTAATCAATTTTAGAATAGAATAAGGCTGTAACATAACAAAATGTGGGAAAAGTCAAGGGGTCTGAATACTTTCTGAAGGCACTGCATGTCATCAATGATACTATTTAAGCCTATATATCCTTTGAAAAGTCACCAACAGCTTTTGCTTCAATTCAACCCAGATTTTAACAAGAAATTGACAAAAAACTCTGCAAAAAAAGAAACCTTTTCAGGACCCTGTCTTGCAAAGATAATTCGTAAAAATCCAAATAATGTCACAGACCATTGTAAAGGGTTTAAGCACTGTTTCCCATGCTTGTTCAATGAACCATAAACAATTAATGAACATGCACCTGTGGAATGGTCGTTAATACACTAACAGCTTACAGACGGTAGGCAATTAAGGTCACAGTTATGAAAACTTAGGATACTAAAGAGGCCTTTCTACTGACTCTGAAAAACACCAAAAGAAAGATGCCCAGGGTCCTTGCTCATCTGCTTGAACGTGCCTTAGGCATGCTGCAAGGAGGCATGACGACTGCAGATGTGGCCATGGCAATAAATTGCAATGTCCGTACTGTGAGACACATAAGACAGCGCTGCATGGAGACAGGACAGACAGCTGTTCATCCTCGCAGTGTTAGACCATGTATAACAACACCTGCACAGGATCGGTACATCCGAACATCACACCTGCAGGACAGGCACAGGATGGCAACAACAACTGCCAGAGTTACACCAGGAACGCACAATCCCTCCATCAGTGCTCAGACTGTCCGCAATAGGCTGAGAAAGGCTGGACTGAGGGCTTGTAGGCCAGTTGTAAGGCAGGTCCTCACCAGACATCACCGGCAACAACATCGCCTATGAGCACAAACCCACTGTCGCTGGACCAGACACGACTGGCAAAATGTGCTCTTCACTGACGAGTCACGGTTTTGTCTCACCAGGGGTGATGGTTGGATTCGCGTTTATCGTTGAAGGAATGAGCGTTACACCGAGGCCTGTACTCTGGAGTGGGATCGATTTGGAGGTGGAGGGTCTGTCATGGTCTGGGGCGGTGTGTCACAGCATCATCGGACTGAGCTTGTTGTCATTGCAGGCAATCTCAACATTGTGCGTTACCAGGAAGACATCCTCCTCCCTCATGTGGTACCCTTCCTGCAGGCTCATCCTGACATGACCCTGCAGCATGACAATGCCACCAGCCATACTGCTCGTTCTGTGCGTGATTTCCTGCAAGACAGGAATGTCAGTGTTCTGCCATGGCCAGTGAAGAGCTCGGATCTCAATACCATTGAGCACATCTGGGACCTGTTAGATGGGAACGTGAAGGCTTGTGCAATTCCCCCCAGAAATGTCCGGGAACGTGCAAGTGCCTTGGTGGAAGAGGGGTAACATCTCACAGCAAGAACTGGAAAATCTGGTGCAGTCCATGAGGAGAAGATGCACTGCAGTTCTTAATGCAGCTGGTGGCCACACTGTTACTTTTGTTAGTCACACATCTGTGGAACTTGTTCAGATTTTGTCTGTCTCAGTTGTTGAATCTTATTATGTTCATACAAATATTTACACATGTTAAGATTGCTGAAAATAAACGCAGTTGACAGTGAGAGGACGTTTCTTTTTTTTTGCTGAGTTTACATATAGGCCTAGGATTTCAAGCTTTGGTTTATTTCAAATGTAATCTTCAAGTTCATAATTAATATGTTGGACTCACGTCTCCATCTCAACCAAAAATCAAAGTTAACCTCTCTTGGGTAGGGGGCAGTATTTTCACATCCGGATGGAAAGCGTGCCCAAAGTAAACTGCCTGTTACTCAGGCCCAGAAGCTAGGATATGCATAGATAGAAAACACTTAAAAGTTTCTAAAACTGTTAAAATAATGTCTGTGAGTATAATAGAACTGATATGGCAGGCAAAACCCCAAGGCAAAACCATCAACAACAAAAGAAATTCAGCCTACCACTGTTTCCAATGACTTTCATGTTTATTATGAGGCGAAGTCCTCCCAGATTGCAGTTCCTAGGGCTTCCACTAGATGTCAGTCTTTAGAAAGAGTTTCAGGATGGTTTTTGGAAAAATTAGCTAGAAGTTGTAGTTTTTCTAAGTGACTCCCATTTTGGCTGTAGTGTTTCCATGTGCGTGAATGAAAGTGCGTTCTTTGTTATTTATTTATTTATGAACATACTATTCTCTGTCTTAAATGTTATCGCTTTTTTACATATTAGGGTACCTGAGGTTTGATTATAAACGTTGTTTGACTTGTTTGGATAAGTTTATTGGTAACGTTTGGGATTCACTTTGTATACATTTTGAAGGAGGGAAACCGAATGAATGAAGCGCGCCAGCTAAACTGAGTTTTTATGGATATAAAGAAGGACTTTATCGAACAGAAGGACCATTTGTGATGTAACTGGGACCTTTTGGAGTGCCAACAGAAGATCTTCAAAGGTAAGGCATTTATTATATTGCTATTTCTGACTTTCGTGTCACACCTGCCTGGTTTTAAAATGTTTTTCATGGTTTTGTATGCGGGGCTCTGTCCTCAGATAATCGCATTGTGTGCTTTCACCGTAAAGCCTTTTTGAAATCTGACACAGCGGCTGGATTAACAAGAAGTTACGCTTTTCTTTGATTTATAATACTAGTATTTTCATGAATGTTAAATATTTATATTTCTGCAATTTGAATTTCGCGATATGCAATTTCAACAGATATTGTCCAGGTGGGACACTACCGTCCTACCTTCCCTTAACTTTTCTCTAGGAGAGGGGCAGTATTTTGACGTCCGGATGAAAGGCGTGCCCAAATTACTACCTGCTTCTTCTCTGCTCCTCGCCTGCTTCTCAGGCCCAGAAGGTAGGATATGCATATTATTAGTAGATTTGGATAGAAAACACTCTGAAGTTTCTAAAACTGTTTGACTGATATCTGTGAGTAGAAAATAACTCATATGGCAGGCAAAAACCTGAGAAAAAAATCCAACCAGGAAGTGACTTGTAGTTTTTCTATCTAACCCCTATCGAAACTACAGTGTCTGTGGGGTCATTTTGCACTTCCTAAGGCTTCCACTAGATGTCAACAGCCTTTAGAAACTTGTTTCATGCGTCTACTGTTACTGGGCAGAGAATAGGAGCTCAGTCAATCAGTCGACTGCCTGGGACCAAAGAGTTGTTTACTGCATGGGCACACTGGCGCGCCGCTCCTTCTTTTTCCTCTGTAATGAATACCCTATTGTCCGGTTGGAATATTATCAAAGTTTTATGTTAAAAAGACCCTAAGGATTGATTGTAAACATCATTTGACATGCTTCTATGAATGGTAATGGAACTATTTGACTTTTCGTCTCTGGTTTTGCGCTCTCGCGTTATGCCTTTGGATTAGTGATCTGAACGCGTGAACAAAACAGAGGTATTTGGACATAAATATGGAGTATTTCGAACAAAAAGAACATTTCTTGTGGGAGTCCTGGGAGTGCATTCCGACGAAGATCAGCAAAGGTAAGGGAAGATTTATAATACTAATTCTGAGTTTAGTTGATTCCAGAACTTGGTGGGTAACTGTATACCTTGCTTTGATGGCTGAGCTCTGTACTCAGAATATTGAACAATGTGCTTTCACCAAAACGCTATTTTAAAATCTGACACAGCGGTTGCATTAACCTGTTTAGGATAGGGGGCAGTATTTTCACGGCCGGATAAAAAACGTACCCTAACATAATCTAATTTTATGCTTTCGCCGTAAAGCCTTTTTGAAATCGGACACTGTGGTTGGATTAAGGGGAATCTTATCTTAAAAATGCTGTATTATACTTGTATGTTTGAGATATTTGAATTATGAGATTTTTGTTGTTTGAATTTGCAGCCCTGCTATTTCACTGGCTGTTGATGGTGTGTACCGCGGGTGGGACGCTAGCGTCCCAGATGTCTCAGAGAGGTTTTAAGAAGTAAAAAAATAGGACGAAATCAAATCAAACCTTAAAGGCACTTTACATAAAGTTTGATTTTATTATCGGTTGAGATGGAGTCGTAAATCCAACATATCAATTGTTAATTTGTAGACAACCTGGAATGAAATCCATACTAAGTCACCTGTACAAAATATACATCTCCTTCAAATGTTGATATTTGGTTGAGTTGACAATCAAACACAATTCATCATTTTTATATATTACTTTTGTAATACAGTAAATAGCCAAAAGTTAATCTTACAAACTAATATAACAGTATTTATTTAAACGTACAATGTGTAACTTCCATGGCCACATTGAGCGTAGCCTATATTAACTATAAATATCTTCTTATGTAATCATTACATTCGAGCGTGTGCATGTTCAAGATAACATGCAAAGATCGCAGGTCTGTGGAGATCTTCACAATTGCTGTAATAATCTGTGCTGGATCTCGAACAGCATTGATCACTTGCACCATGTACTTTTAATGTATTCTCAACTGGATCCCATTTCATTTGGTTTTGCTATTAGATGAATCAAGGTGATAAAACATCATGCTTTTGTACGAATAAAAACCATCTGACATTGTATTCTCATTTGAACTTTGTTGTGCTTTTAAATGGTTGAAAGTGCAGTAATAACACATTTAGATGACAACTAAACCAAAAATCAGACAGTGTTTTTCCATTGTAATTTGCTTGTGGTTTTAGATGGTTGAAAGCATAGTGATAACACATCGGGAATTCAACAATTCTGGCTGTCTTTTTGAGTAGGTGAATAAAGGTTGAAATCTCATTGATCAATGTCTCAGCCAAATTTTACCCACATTGAATGACGTAAATGTAAAAATGTAAATGTAAACACACCCCCATTAATAAAATGAGAAATAAAAACAGGTTCAGCCACTGGTTCGACCGTGATCTTGCAGAGTTACTCCACCTTAATAATTTAATTTGGCGAAAGGCTCGGCACATGCATACTCCGGCTGATGAGAAATAACTGCACTCAGGCTATCCGGAAAGCCAAAGTTAGTTACTTTAAGGAGCAATTCTCTCTCTGTGGGTCTTATCCCAAGAAGATCTGGAAAACAGTCAAAGACCTGGAGAATAACCCTCCTCCTCACAGCTGCCATGTCCCTTACTGTTGATGATGTGGTTGTTATTGACAAGAAGCACATGGCTGAGCTCTTTATTCACCACTTCATTAAGCCAGGATTCCTATTTGACTCAGCCATGGCTCCTTGCACGTCCAACATTTCCTCATCTCCCACCCCTTCTAATGTGACTAGCCCTGATGCTCCTCCCTCTTTTTCCCCTACACCACTACAAAGTTTCTTCCTGCAGGCGGTCACTGAGTATGAGGTGCTAGAGGAGCTCCTTAAACTTGACCCCCAAAAAACATCTGGGTCAGATGGTTTAGACCTTTTATTCCTTAAGGTTCTGCGGCTATCATTGCCAAGCCTATCTCTGACCTTTTTAACCTTACTCTCCTCTCCATTGCTTGGAAGGCAGCCACGGTGCGTCCTTTATTTAAAGGGCGAGATCAAGCTGATCCTAACTGTTATAGGCCTATTTCTATTTTGCCTTGTTTACTGACTGGCTTTCTTGATGTATATAGTATTCTCTCTGGTATGCAATCTGGTTTCCGCTCAGGTTATGGATGTGTCATTGCAACCTTAAAGGTCCTCAATGATGTCACCATTGCCCTTGAATCTCTGCAATGTTGTGCTGCTATTTTTATTGACTTGGCCAAAGCTTTTGATACGGTAGACCATTCCATTCTTGTGGGCCGGCTAAGGAGTATTGGTGTCTCTGATGGGTTTTTAGCTTGGTTTGCTAACTACAGTGGTTGCTCCACTAAACGATTTGCGATTATACTGCGGGACTTAGAGGTAATTTGTGGTTTAGTACGTTACCCTGCGTCACCACTTCATTGCTCCAGACCAGCGCAAGGGGGAGTTAGAGCACTGATTATGCTTTCAGGTCCTACTGTGTCTCTAACTGACAATGAATAGGTGAAATAAACCTAAATAAAAACTGATAATTGTGCACAACTTCAGTATTACTTACTAAAATTGTTGTTACACTAAGGTTTTTATTATTTTATTTTGTTAAGATGATTTTTCTTTTACTGTAGTACTGTAGCCCACTCTTAACCAGTCACATTGTACAGCGCCTGAGTGGCGCAACGGTCTAAGAGACTGTGTTGCTACAGCTGTGTCGCTACAGATGTGTGTTGCAACAGATGCTGGTTCCATACTCATGCCGGTCTCGACTGGGAGACCCATGGGATGACTGTAGGTTTTTGGTTTGTCTCCCTCTAAAAACAGAAATAATAAATTCTAAATAACAAACTGGCTTTATTTACGAATTAGTAACAATGTCTCACCCCATATTCAAGAATGGCCTTTTTCCTCACTCAATTTACCTTATTTGAAAACAAAATCATCTCCAAAATATTGTTATTTTTTATTATTATTAATTTAGAATTATATAAAAGCCCCTTGGATATTCTCACAGATATATTATTTACCCTGTTATTAGCAGGACAATATATATCCACATTGACGGGACAGTAGTGGAGAAGGTGGAAAGTTTTAAGTTCCTCGGTGTACACAAACTGAAATGGTCCACCCACACAGACAGTGTGGTGAAGAAGGCGCAACAGCGCCTCTTCAACCTCAGGAGGCTGAAGAAATTTGTCTTGTCACCAAAAACACACAAACTTTTACAGATGCACAATCGAGAGCATCCTGTCGGGCTGTATCACCACCTGGTACGGCAACTGCTCCACCCACAACCGTAAGGCTCTCCAGAGGGTAGTGAGGTCTGCACAATGCATCACCGGGGGCAAACTACCTGCCCTCCAGGACACCTACACCACCCAATGTCACAGGAAGGCCAAAAAGATCATCAAGGACAACAACCACCCGAGCCACTGCCTGTTCACCCTGCTATCATCCAGAAGGTGAGGTCAGTACAGGTGCATCAAAGCTGGGACCGAGAGACTGAAAAACAGCTCCTATCTCAAGGCCATCAGACGGTTAAACAGCCATCACTAACATTGAGTGGCTGTTGCCAACATACTAACTCTAATCTCTAGCCACTTTAATAATAAAAAATTGGATGTATTAAATGTATCAATAGTCACTTAAAAATGCCACTTTATATAATGTTTACATACCCTACATTACTCATCTCATATGTATATACAATACTCTATACCATCTACTGCATTTTGCCTATGCCGTTCGGCCATTGCTCATCCATATATTGATATGTACATATTCTTATTAATTCCTTTACACTTGTGTGTAAAAGGTAGTTGTTGAGAAATGGTTAAATTACTTGTTAGATATTATTGCATGGTCAGAACTAGAAGCACAAGCATTTCGCTACACTTGCGTTAACATCTGCTAACCATGTGTATGAATTTGATTTGATTTGATATTGGTCATATTGGTCATGGCTCCCGAGTGGCACACAATGGGATTACCTTGCAGTTCTCCAGCTGTATCCACTGAAAGTGCGTGAGGTTCAAGGCACAAGGGCAGGGGCACGGGATGGGCCGCAGAGCCACGCACAGAAGACTGACCTAGCCCATGGGGAAGGGAGGAGGAGGAAAGGGGGCCCCTCCACACTGGATAGCACAGAGCAACACTTTAAGGGGCATTGCACTAATAATGGCGCTGACTAGGGCAACGTTCCCTCTGTTCTTAGTGCCAGTCTGAACGTTCATACTAAAAACAATGTAGCTAATAATGCAATCTTTATGCTTTGGTTAATAAAATAATGATAAAAATACTTTCAAAATGCCGATGTTTATTTAGTTAAGGATCCATAACAAATTACTATGGGAATAAATATCACTGAATTACAGAAATATAGGATCAAAGTTGTCTAATGAAGGTAAACAAATTGTTGCTTACTGGAAAATACTCTTTCAAACACACATGGTCACGTTGTACAGCGCCATTATGGCTATTAGCAGGTAGCTGGACAATAGACTTGCCTAGAAGTTGGGTGGGGGGAGAATTCTATCATCAAATGTATCGTCAAATGTTAGGTTGGCTGTATCACAACCGGCCTTGATTGGTTGCAATTTCAGTTTAATCCACCAGAAAAGACGAAACAAATAATATAACAAAAAGTATTATGTATCACATCCGACCATGATTGGGAGTCCCATAGGGCGGCGCACAATTGGCTCAGTGTTTCTCTCCCTTAAAAAAATAAAGAAATATTTTGGCCTTTATTCAGATTACAATGGATCACTTTTGTTTTTTTGAAAACAAAATAACCTCCAAAATATCGCTATATATTATCAAGTTGATGGCACAGTCATAAAGCCCGGCACCTAATGTACATAAAGCTGAGTCACTCACTCATTCATGGCTTTGGATCAAAATAAATAAGTACCAACATTCTTTCTGATAGTCTTTAATAAATACATGTTTTGGTTATCCTGACCTGGACACCATGTACAGTATTATAATAGCCCAGTTAGGGCATGACAATATACCTTTACCAACACCTCTCTGTATTTTGATACTTTGTGGATGGGACTCCAGAGTTGATGGGAGCTCCCACAGTGCAAAAAACATTGCTACAGACGTAGGTTTGATACCTGTGCCGGCCGCCACCGGGAGACCCATGAGGCGGCTTTTGGTTTTAATTTAGAATCCTCCAATCCTCTATATGTAATTATTGGTGGAGAGTCACGTCATTTTTTTATATACTGTAGGCCTACCATAGGCGACATGAGTCTCACTAGTGTTGAGTAATGTGCTGTTAAAAGTGGTGTAGGTCTTGTTTATTTGAAGAGCATAATGAAGTTAGAAGCAATAGGATTTGAATAGCCTACAACTATTTTAGCACCATTTCGCGCTGCTCTGAGACAAGCATGGGGACTGGTCTTGATAAATCAATGACATTTTTATTTTCACTGATTCTCCGTTTGGATATTGGTTAGACAAACATTTATACAATTCGGGTGTAGACGTGTTATGCTCTTAGTGTAACCTTGATTTAACTAGGTAAGTCAGTTAAGAACAAACTCTTATTTAGAAGGACAGCCACCTCCTTCCTCCCCATCAGGGAATTGAACCCCGGTCTCCCGTGTGCCCGCATGACACGGGATTCTTTAGCTAAATAGCCCAGTACTGTAGCCTACTCCAGACCATCACGTTGTACAGCGCCACATTTTCTGTTCCTTCCTAACAGAAACCCAGAGGGTTTTTCATTTTTCTTGGAATAGAAACACCATAATATTAAGCAAATTAATTAAGCAAAAATTCTTAAAAATCAGTCCCATATACTATGTTCTTACAAAAAAGATTTTAAATTTTATAGTACAGCCACTAATGAATGCTATCAAATGCTACTCAAAGATGCCCTCTGGTGGTCAAACTAGCACTGACTACCATTAATGGTACCAGTGGTTGGCACTTAAATAACGTGCCATAGAATTCTGCGGCACCATGCAAGCTTTGTCGCAGTACCCTGCAACTTTTAAAGGACGAACCACTGTACCTCTCTCAAAGAGTGCAGTGTATAAAGTCAGAACATCTGCTGTCTCAACCACTGCCTGTCACCAAGGGAGTACCCCAAGGCTTGATCCTAGGCCCCACGCTCTTCTCAATTTACATCAACAACATAGCTCAGGCAGTAGAAAGCTCTCTCATCCATTTATATGCAGATGATAGTCTTATACTCAGCTGGCCCCTCCCCGGATTTTGTGTTAAATGCTCTACAACAAAGTATTCTTAGTGTCCAACCAGCTTTCTCTGCCATTGACCTTGTTCAGCACACTTCCAAAACAAAGGTAATGTGGTTTGGTAAGAAGAATGACCCTCTCCCCACAAGTGTGATTACTACCTCTGAGGGTTTAGAGCTCATAGAAATACTTGGGAGTATGGCTAGACGGTATACTGTCCTTCTCTCAGCACACAAATGTATACTTAGTTTCCTCTATCGTAATCACTCCGCTTTCACCCCAGCTGCCTAACTAACCCTGATTCAGATGACCATCCGTTAGATTACGGAGACGTAATTTATAGATCGGCATGTAAGGGTGCTCTGGAGCGGCTAGATGTTCTTTACCATTCGGCCATCAGATTTGCCACCAATGCTCCTTATAGGACACATCACTGCACTCTATACTCCTCTATAAACTAGTTATCTATTTATACCCGTCGCAAGACCCATTGGTTGATGCTTATTTATAAAACCCTCTAAGGCCTCACTCCCCCCTATCTAAGATATCTACTGCAGCCCTCATCCTCCACATACAACACCCGTTCTGCCAGTCACATTCTGTTAAAGGTCCCCAAAGCAAACACATCCCTGGGCCGCTCCCCTTTTCAGTTCGCTTCAGCTAGCGACTGGAATGAGCTGCAAACAACCCTCAAGCTGGAAAGTTTTTTATCAATCTTTTCATTGAGACTCAATCATGGACACTCTTAGTGACAGTTGTGGCTGCTTTGCGTGATGTATTGTTGTCTATACCTTATTGCATTTTGTGCTGTTGTCTGTGCCCAATAATGTTTGTATCATGTTTTGTGCAGCTACCATGTTGTGCTGCTGCCATGTTGTGTTCCTACCATGCCATGTTGTTGTCTTAGGCCTCTCTTTATGTGGTGTTGTCTCTCTTGTTGTGATATGTGTTTTGTCCTATATATTTTTTTTTAATCCCAATAGGCCTTTTGCATTTCGGTAGGCTGTCATTGTAAATAAAAATGTGTTTTTAACTGACTTGCCTAGTTAAATAAACATAAAAAACAAAATTGCTACTTTGTGTACCACTTGAATTAAGATGAAAAATGTAATGGTTATATTTTTATTGGGGATTTTCAAATTAACATTTTATATAAGTATTTTACGAATGTTTGTATTGAACTTTTATTTTTAGAGGCAAAAATATGTCTGTTTTGAGTATTTTTTGTCAACTCCGTCACTGATGGCAAACCTCTCTAAGATCTTTTTTTGGGGGGCATCAATATTCAGAAAATTATATTTTAATCACTGTTCTGCAACAAATGCAACCTCTACAGGATTGGTGGGTCCCCCATGGGACGGTTGAGCTGACGTAGGCTAATGTGATTAGCATGAGGTGGTAAGTAACAATAACATTTCCCAGGACAAAGACATCTGATATTGGCAGAAAGCTTAAATTCTTGTTAATCTATCTGCCCTATCTAATTTAGAGTAGCTACTACAGTGAAAGAATACCATCCTATTGTTTGAGGAGAGTGCACAGTTATGGAATTGAAAATGCATTAATAAACCAGTTAGGCACATTTGGGCAGTCTTGATACAACATTTTGAACAGAAATGCAATGGTTCATTAGATCAGTCTAAAACGTTGCACATTCACTGCTGCCATCTAGTGGTCACAATCTAAATTGTGCCTGTGCTGGAATAATACATTATGGCCTTTCTCTTGCATTTCAAAGATGATGGTATGACAAAATGATCTTGTACCATATCTAATGTGTTATATTCTCCAACATTAATTTCACATTTCCACAAACTTCGTGTTTCCTTTGAAATGGTTTCAAGAAAATGCATATCCTTTCTTCAGGTCCTGAGCAACAGGCAGTTAGATTTGGGTATGTCATTTTAGGCAACAACAAAAAAAGGGGGGAATGTGTTGGCTAGATCCAATGCATAATGTTTGCTTTATAAATATTGTTTTATGTTCTGAATCTTAAAATTCAAAAGGCACTCACACATCTGAGCTGTCTTTGTTGCAGGTAAATGGTAACAGTTTAATAAAATGATATTTTCTTTCTTCTGAATCCTGAAAAAAATCCCTGGAGCTTTATATAGCACTACAACAAAACCAAAATAAGTTTGGAGATTTGTATGAAATATTTGAGTAATATAATGTTTATCTAATAGAACAACCAACCAAACACTTGTTGAACAATATATGTAAAATGAAATGCCTTTTATGGTATCGTACAGATTTGACATAAATCCAGTTAGTTACATTTCATGAAAAAAAATCTGAAATAGAAGGTTGTTCCTTTACATGGTGTGATAGCTGATACTTTGGTCTTTCCAAAAAATATGTTTGAAATGTTTTTAATATTAAGAAATATATTTGTGAAAAAAAGTAGAGATTGTTCTGTATTAAAGAATCCCTGAGTTGATTCTGGACACATTATTTGAAAATACTCAAACACAGACAAAATACGTATTTCAACTACAAATAATCAAATACACATGCATTTGAATCCAGGTCTGGAATTGTTACGTTCGTTGATGGAAGGATCGGACCAAGGTGCAGCGTGGTAGGCGTACATTTTAATTTATTAAATGAACACCGAAACAAAACAAATACAAACGAAAACGAAATGTTCAGTAGGTCATACAGCACAGTACCAAAAACAAGATCCCACAAACTAAGGTGGGAAAAAGGCTGCCTAAGTATGATCCCCAATCAGAGACAACGATAGACAGCTGCCTCTGATTGGGAACCATACCCGGCAAACAAAGAAATAGAAAACATAGATTGCCCACCCTAGTCACACCCTGACCTAACCAAATAGAGAATAAAAGGGATCGCTAAGGTCAGGGTCTGACAGTACCCCCCCCAAAGGTGCGGACTCTGGCCGCAAAACCTGACTCTATAGGGGAGGGTCCGGGTGGGCATCTAGCCTCGGTGGCGGCTCCGGTGCGGGACGTAGACCCCGCTCTGCTCGCGGATCCGCCATCTTCGATGGCGACTCTGGTGCGGGGATCATCACCGGGGGCTCCGGACGGTAGGTCGCCGGCCGTCGCTGGAGGCTCCGGACCACCGGCCGTCGCTGGAGGCTCCGGACCGCCGGCCGTCGCTGGAGGTTTCGGGCCATGGATCGTCTCTGGAGGCTTCGGGCCATGGATCGTCACTGGAGGCTTCGGGCCATGGATCGTCCCTGGAGGCTTCGGCCATGGATCGTCCCTGGAGGATTCGGCCCATGGATCATCACTGGAGGATTCAGGCCATGGATCATCACTGGAGGCTTCGGGCGTGGAGCCGGCACAGGATATACTAGGCCGTGAAGGCGCACTGGAGGTCTGGAGCATAGAGCTGGCACAACCCGTCCTGGCTGGATGCTCACTTTAGCCCGGCAAGTGCGGGGCGCTGGCACAGGATGCACTGGGCTATGACGGCGCACTGGCGACACAGTGCGTAGAGCCGGCGCAGGATATCCTGGGCCGTGGAGGCGCACTGGAGGTCTGGAGTGTAGAGCTGGCACAACCCGTCCTGGCTGGATGCTCACTTTAGCCCGGCAAGTGCGGGGCGCTGGCACAGGACGCACTGGGCTGTGAAGGCGCACTGGCGACACAGTGCATAGGGCCGGCGCAGGATATCCTGGACCGAGGAGGCGCACTGGAGACCAGGAGCTCTGAGCCAGCACAACCCATCCTGGCTGGATGCTCACTTTTGCACGGCAAGTGCGAGGAGCTGGCACCGAGTGCACCGGGCTGTGAATGCGCACTGGAGACACAGTGTGTATCACCGCATAACATGATGCCTGAACGGTCACACACTCCTTAAAGCGATTGCGGGGAGTTGGCTCTGGTCTGAAACCTGGCTCCGCCAACCACTGCCTCTTTGGCTTCTGTCGTGGTCGTGAACTTTGGAGTCGCCATTGATCCTCCTTCGCTGCCTCCGTCTGCTCCCATGGAAGGCGATCCATTCCTGCCCGGATCTCCTCCCACGTCCAGGATCCCTTTCCGTCCAAGATATCCTCCCATGTCCAGGACGTCTGCTCCTCCTGGCCACGCTGCTTGGTCCATTTGTGGTGGGATCTTCTGTTACGCTCGTCGTAAAGATTGGACCAAGGTGCAGCGTGGTAGGCGTACATTTTAATTTATTAAATGAACACCGAAACAAAACAAATACAAACGAAAACGTAACGTTCAGTAGGGCATACAGCACAGTACCAAAAACAAGATTCCACAAACTAAGGTGGGAAAAAGGCTGCCTAAGTATGATCCCCAATCAAAGACAACGATAGACAGCTGCCTCTGATTGGGAACCATACCCGGCCAACAAAGAAATAGAAAACATAGATTGCCCACCCTAGTCACACCCTGACCTAACCAAATAGAGAATAAAAGGGATCGCTAAGGTCAGGGCATGACAGGAAGGGTGTATATTTAAGCAATAAGGCCTGAGGTGGTGTAGTATATGGCAATATACCGTGGCTAAGGGCTGTTTTTATGCATGGATTATCCGCTGTATATTGACCATATACCACAACCCCCCGAGGTGCCTTACTGTTATTAGAAACTGGCTACCAAAATAATTAGAACAATAAACAAGTAATGTTGCATCACACCCATGGTATATTGTCTGATATAACTATGGCTTTCAGCCAATGAGCGTCCAGGACCAAACAACACGGTTTATAATTTTTTATACAGCAGTACTGACAACTTCCATGAACAATAAAGCTTATCGCATCCTATTGCCTTATTATCCCCCTATCTATCCACATGTAACCCAATAGGACATGCTTTGTGTTCAGTAGGCATGAAGTAAGAGAAAACAGTTTGAAACAGATGAGATATGTTACTAAACGTTGTGAACCTGACCAATAATAACACTAATTTGATTTAATTGTTCTGTTTCAAAATCTTTCAACGTGTTTTTCAATCTTGTGCATACTGAGCATGACCCTGCGATCACAGTATTATTTTTTGTTTGATTCTCTTCCAGGCAAACTAGCAGGGTGAGGAATGTTTGGTAGACCCTAGATATATATTTTTATATTTAATATATATCTACTAGTATCTGCTGTTATCTAATAATGAACCTTTGTATCTTGGAGCATCGCTCCTCAGTGTTTTGATGACATCAACATGTTCCCTCCTCAGAACTGCTGGCTCATTCTGATTTAGAACCTCTTCCTCATCATTATGGATACCAATCAATATCCCTCTAACCAGGCAAGCTCCTCTGTGTTCACATCACTAAGGATTTAACATGGTCCACACACAAATGCACCATTGAGAGCATCTTAACTGGCTGCATCACCGCTTGGTACAGCAACTGTTTGGCTTCTGACCACAAGCCGCTAGAGGGTAGGGCCCCTGCCATCCAGGAACTCTATACCAGGCGGTGTCAGAGGAATGCCTAAAAATTGTCAAAGACTCGAGCCACCAGTCATACTGCTCTCTCTGCTACCCCATGGCAAGCGGTACCGATGCACCAAGTCTGGAACCAACAGGACCCTGAACAGCTTCTACCCACAAGCCATAAGATTAATAGTTAACCAAATAGCTTCCTGGACTATCTTTATTGACCCCCTTCTGCACTCTTTTGACTCATTACATATCCTACTGCTACCGCTTATTGTCGATCCTGTTGCCTAGTCACTTTTCCCCTACCTATATGTACATATCTACCTCAATTACCTCGTACCCCTGCACATCAACTCAGTAGTGGTAGCCCGTGTATATAGCCAAATTATCATTACTCATTGTGTACTTTCTATTATTTTTTATTTTTTTATATGCATTGTCGGGAAGTAAGCATTTCACTGTTAGTCCATACCTGTTGATTACGAAGCATGTGACAAATAACATTTGATTTGAAAATACTATTCAATAAGGATGTACATGCTACCAACACACACACACACACACACACACACACACACACACACACACACACACACACACACACACACACACACACACACACACTTACTGGTGTGGGGATGAGCAGAGGCAGAGGCAGGAGGAGAAGAGGGGTGAGGAAGATAATGAGGTAGTTCCTATGGCTCCACAGCCAGCTACACCCAACCATGGCTCTCCAACAGACAGGTAACCCAGAGACAGAAACAAACCTGGACCACAGGTAACCTAGCGTTAACTTACTACTAACCCACAGGTAACACGAAAAACAGTTTGGTCAGGTATACACCTGGGCACCAGATAGCTCAACCTTCAGGGAACCAAAAAGTAACCCAGAAAGCAGTGAACAGAAAGGTACATCTGCACTCCTGGCTGAGCCACAGGTCAAATACAGGTAAGCCTCAGGTTAGCTACTGGTAAGGTAGTGGGAAAGATGTGCTCCAGGCTGACAGCGTAGCAGGAAATGTGCCTAATAAGACTGTCATTTACTGTTTATATCACAGAGAAAGTATTAAACATTAACTCAACCACAAGGGGAGGGTGATCATAGAAAGTGAGAGAGAGAGATATAGGAAAATGAGAATGAGGGAGGGAAGGGTAAAGGATAGGAGAAGTGAGGGAGGGAGAAAGAGAGAGTGATCACCAAACTATAGAGGATTGATTTACCAGACAATAAAGTTCTTTCAACTTTATCTAAATTTCCAATTCCAATGATTTATCCCACACACTATTATTGGAAGTTACTTGAAACCCCTTTTCATCTATTGCCGTGGTGATAAGCAAGTGGGTTTACTCTGGCATGTGCCCTGCTGGTGAACCCAGAACAGGTGACACACACACACACACACACACACAGTGCCTTTGGAAAGTATTCAGACCCCTTGACTTTTTTCACAATTTGTTAGGTTACATACAGACTTATTCTAAAATTGATTAAATAATTTTTTTCTTCATCAATCTACACACAATAACCCATAATGTCAAAGCAAAAAACAGGTTTTTAGACATTTTTGCTGATTTATAAAAGTAAAAAAAGAAATATCACATTTACAGAAATATTCAGACCTTTTACTCAGTACTGTGTTGAAGCACCTTTGGGAGCGATTACAGCCTCGAGTCTTCTTGGGTGTGACGCTACAAGCTCTATTCTTTTAAAACAATTGTAGCGTACTCTCTTGCTTTTATGTGCACATGACTCTATCTTAAATACTGTAGTGTTTTTACATTTCTCCCAATCTTCTCTGCAGATCCTCTCAAGCTCTCAATTGCTGACCCTTATTTAAAGCCCTTGGTGAAAACCTTTTTCCCTATTCTACTCGAACGCGTGTTAGACTATAGTACTTTAAAAAAAGAGAGAACAAACAAATTAATGATTTTTAAGCTATTGTCACAGTTATAATGAAAAACCTTTGACAATTAAAAATATATATAATTATTTAACCTTTATTTAATTAGGCAAGTCAAATTATTATTTACAATGACGGCCTACCGTCATGATCCAATTACACACCATGGATCCAATTATACATTGCCTGTCTCTGTAGTTGTGTTTTCTGTGGGATCTTAGAACTCTGCTTTTGACATATACAGCACACTATTGTAACACCCATGTTACAGTCGGAAAGCAGCATCAGTGTATTGTTGACACACAAAGGATACAGTATGTGTGAATACGATCCAATGATGTCAACAAAGTGGCATTCCAACCATTTTATCAGTATTCTGTGGACTGTCCCCCAAACTGGTGGCTTTCACATAATCAGTTGTTTTAATATGTTATAACTGTTTTGTAATGGCCTGATCAATACAAAGGCAGACAAATTGGCAGACATATTAGATATTATGACATTTATTTGACAATTATGGTTTGGAAAGAATTAAAACGTGACCATTTCAACTTGACCAAAGAAACAACCTTACGATTTGACTTTGGACTATGCAGTGCAAACAGTGTAAATCTATTTGTCTGAGAGCACACAGACACTGTGAATTTGTATGTACTGTAAGAACAGTTTGTGCTAATCCACTTATAAAGAAACCAATACAAATGTTCCTGCTTTAATATCATAAATCCTTACATACTGTAAGAACACTGCATCCCTTTCTTCTTTCAACAACTTCAATTAAGTCGTAAACTACAGCACCAAAGCTGTAAAAAAGATAAAATAAATGCTTACACTCCCACAATTACAGAACGCTTGACCAATGGTGAAAACATAATGAGGAAGAATTCTAGCCCCTTTGATGGGGAGCGGTCTGTGCATATTTGTAAACAACAGCTGGTGCACGAAATCTAAGGAAGTCTATAGTATCTTGTGATAAAATACAGACCACACTATTTGCCAAGAGAATTTTCAGCTATACTTTTCATGGCTGTTTATTTACCACCACAGACGGATGCTGGCACTAAGACCGCACTCAGTCAGCTGTATAGGCAAATAAGCAAACAAGAAACCGCTCACCCAGGTGTGGCGCTCCTAGTGGCCGGAGACTTTAATGCAGGGAAACTTAAATCAGTTCTAGCTAATTTCTATCAACAATGTTAAATGTGCAACCTGAGGGGAAAAAAATCTAGATCACCTGTACTCCACACACAGACATGCGTAAAAAGCTCTCCCTCGCCCTCCATCTGGTAAATCCGACCAAAATTCTATCTTCCTGCTTACAAGCAAAAATTAAAGCTGGAAGCACCAGTGACTCGGTCTATAAAAAAGTGGTCAGGTGAAGCAGATGCAAAACTACAGGACTGTTTTGCTATCACAGACTGGAACATGTTCCGGGATTCTTTCAATGGCATTGAGGAGTACACCATATCAGTCACTGGCTTTATCAATAAGTTCATCGAGGACGTCGTCCCCACAGTGACTGTACGTACATACCCCAACCAGAAGCCATGGATTTCAGGCAACATTCGCACTGAGCTAAAGGGTAGAGCTGCTGCTTTCAAGTTGCGGGACTCTAACCTCGGAAGCTTACAAGAAATCCTGCTATGCCCTCCGACGAACCATCAAACAGGGCTAAGATTGAATCGTACTACACCAGCTCCGACGCTCATCTTATGTGGCAGGGCTTGCAAACTATTACAGACTAGAAAGGGAAGCACAGCCGCGAGCTGCCCAGTGACACAAGCCTACCAGATGAGCTAAATCACTTCTATGCTCGCTTCGAGGCAAGCAACACTGAGGCATGCATGAGAACATCAGCTGTTCCAGATGACTGTGTGATCACGCTCTCCGTAGCCGACGTGAGTAAGACCTTTCAACAGGTCAACATTCACAAGGCTGCGGGGCCAGACGGATAAACCAGGACATTTACGGAGTGCTCTGGGCATGTGCTGATTAACTGGCAGGTGTCTTCACTGACATTTTCAACATGCCCCTAGTTGAGTCTGTAATACCAACATGTTTCAAGCAGACCACCATAGTCTCTTTGCCCAATAACATGAAGGCAATCTGTCTAAATGACTACAGACCCATAGCACTCACGTCCTTGGCCATGAAGTTCTTTGAAAGGCTGGTAATGGCTCACATCAACACCATTATCCCAGAAACCCTAGACCCACTCCAATTTGAATACCGCCCAAACAGATCCACAGATGATGCAATCTCTATTGCACTCCAAACTGCCCTTTCGCACCTGGACAAAAGGAACACCTACGTAAGAATGCTATTCATTGACTACAGCTCAGCGCTCAACACCATAGTACCCTCAAAGCTCATTAGCTTGTCATGACCCCACTGTTTCATGGCAATGGAGGGCTTTCACGGGGTGGTCGCGAGAGTGCTCAGGGAGGTTTAGGGGTTTCCGTTGGTGCTACTACAATGGAAAGTCCAGACCAGGTCTCCACCGTGTGCATTCCATGCCGATTTGGTTCTTGCCTTCTCCATAAAGAAGGCGACTCAATTACCACCCCATCGATGGGGGGATTGTGCAATACATTTCCTGGTAGACGCCGCACTTCCCAGGAGTCACGTGTATCCCCTGTCACAGGCGGAGACGGCGGCTATGGAAACATATGTCTCTGAATCCCTGCGTCAGGGGTACATTCGGTCCTCCACTTCACCCGCCTCCTCGAGTTTCTTTTTTGTGAAGAAGGAGGGAGGTCTGCACCTGTGTATTGACTATCGAGGCCTAAACCAGATCACTATGAGGTACATTTACCCACTACCTCTGATAGCCACAGCGATTGAGTCAATGCACGGGGCGCGCTTCTTCACCAAACTAGATATCAGGAGCGCTTACAACCTGGTGCGTATCCGGGAGGGAGACGAGTGGAAGACGGCGTTCATTACGACCTCAGGGCATTATGAGTACCTCGTCATGCCGTACGGGTTGATGAATGCTCCATCAGTCTTCCAAGCCTTTGTAGACGAGATTTTCAGGGACCTGCACAGGCAGGGTGTAGTGGTGTATATTGATGCCATTCTGATATAGTCCGCCACATTTACATTACATTTACATTTTAGTCATTTAGCAGACACTCTTATCCAGAGCGACTTACAGTAGTGAATGCATACATTTCATACAATTTCATACATTTTTTTCCTGTGCTGGCCCCCCGTGGGAATCGAACCCACAACCCTGGCGTTGCAAACACCATGCTCTTACCAACTGAGCTACAGGGAAGGCTACACACGCCGGGCATGTGTCCCTGGTGCGCAGGGTGCTTGGTCGACTGTTGGAGCATGACCTGTACGTCAAGGCTGACCTGTACGTCTCCTTCCTAGGGTACCGCATTTCCACCTCAGGGGTGGAGATGGAGAGTGACCGCATTTCAGCCGTGCGTAATTGGCTGACTCCCACCACGGTAAAGGAGGTACAGCGGTTTCTAGGGTTTGCCAATTACTACCGGAGGTTTATCCGGGGTTTTGGGCAGGTAGCGGCTCCCATTACCTCACTGCTGAAGGGGGAACCGTTACGTTTGCAGTGGTCGGCTGAGGCAGAAAGGGCTTATGGTCATCTGAGGGCTCTGTTTACCTCGGCTTCCGTGCTGGCCCATCCGAATCCCTCTTTGGCGTTCATAGTGGAGGTGGACGCGTCCGAGGCTGGGATAGGAGCTGTGCTCTCTCAGCGCTCGGGTACGCCACCGAAGCTGTGCCTTCTTCTTGAGGAAGCTCAGCCTGGCTGAGGGAAACCCCATAGAAAATCTTTGGAGGGAGTTGAAAGTCCGTGTTGCCCAGCGACAGCCCCAAAGCATCACTGCTCTCGAGGAGATCTGCATGGAGGAATGGGCCAAAATACCAGCAACAGTGTGTGAAAACCTTGAAGACTTACAGAAAACGTTTGACCTGTGTCATTGCCAACAAAGGGTATTTAACAAAGTATTGAGATAAACTTTTGTTATTGACCAAATACTTATTTTCCACCATAATTTGCAAATAAATTCATAAAAAATCCTACAATGTGATTTTCTGGATTTTTTTTCTCATTTTGTCTGTCATAGTTGAAGTGTACCTATGATGAAAATTACAGGCCTCTCTCATCTTTTTAAGTGGGAGAACTTGCACAATTGGTGGCTGACTAAATACTTTTTTGCCCTACTGTACATGTAGATATGGTTAAAGTGACTATGCATATACACTGCTCAAAAAAATAAAGGGAACACTTAAACAATACATCCTAGATCTGAATGAAAGAAATAATCTTATTAAATACTTTTTTCTTTACATAGTTGAATGTGCTGACAACAAAATCACACAAAAATAATCAATGGAAATCCAATTTATCAACCCATGGAGGTCTGGATTTGGAGTCACACTCAAAATTAAAGTGGAAAACCACACTACAGGCTGATCCAACTTTGATGTAATGTCCTTAAAAAAAGTCAAAATGAGGCTCAGTGGTGTGTGTGGCCTCCACGTACCTGTATGACCTCCCTACAACGCCTGGGCATGCTCCTGATGAGGTGGCGGATGGTCTCCTGAGGGATCTCCTCCCAGACCTGGACTAAAGCATCCGCCAACTCCTGGACAGTCTGTGGTGCAACGTGGTGTTGGTGGATGGAGCGAGAAATGATGTCCCAGATGTGCTCAATTGGATTCAGGTCTGGGGAACGGGCGGGCCAGTCCATAGCATCAATGCCTTCCTCTTGCAGGAACTGCTGACACACTCCAGCCACATGAGGTCTAGCATTGTCTTGCATTAGGAGGAACCCAGGGCCAACCGCACCAGCATATGGTCTCACAAGGATCTCATCTCGGTACCTAATGGCAGTCAGGCTACCTCTGGCGAGCACATGGAGGGCTGTGTGGCCCCCAAAGAAATGCCACCCCACACCATGACTGACCCACCGCCAAACCGGTCATGCTGGAGGATGTTGCAGGCAGCAGAACGTTCTCCACGGCGTCTCCAGACTCTGTCGCGTCTGTCAAGTGTTCAGTGTGAACCTGCTTCATCTGTGAAGAGCACAGGGCGCCAGTGGCGAATTTGCCAATCTTGGTGTTCTCTGGCAAATGCCAAACGTCCTGCACGGTGTTGGGCTGTAAGCACAACCCCCACCTGTGGATGTCGGGCCCTCATACCACCCTCATGGAGTCTGTTTCTGACCGTTTGAGCAGACAGATGCACATTTGTGGCCTGCTGGAGGTCATTTTGCAGGGCTCTGGCAGTGCTCCTCCTGCTCCTCCTTGCACAAAGGCGGAGGTTAGGACCTGCTGCTGGGTTGTTGCCCTCCTACGGCCTCCTCCACGTCTCCTGATGTACTGGCCCGTCTCCTGGTAGCGCCTCCATGCTCTGGACACTACGCTGACAGACACAGCAAATCTTCTTGCCACAGCTCGCATTGATGTGCCATCCTGGATGAGTTGCACTACCTGAGCCACTTGTGTGGGTTGTAGACTCTGTCTCATGCTACCACTAGAGTGAAAGCACCGCCAGCATTCAAAAGTGACCAAAACAACAGCCAGGAAGCATAGGAACTGAGAAGTGGTCTGTGGTCTCCACCTGCAGAACCACTCCTTTATTGGGGGTGTCTTGCTTATTGCCTATAATTTCCACCTGTTGTCTATTCCATTTGCACAACAGCATGTGAAATTTATTGTCAATCAGTGTTGCTTCCTAAGTGGACAGTTTGATTTCACAGAAGTGCGATTGACTTGGAGTTACATTGTGTTGTTTAAGTGTTCCCTTTATTTTTTTAAGCAGTGTATGATAAACAAAGAGTAGCAGTAGGGTAAAATAGGGTTTGGTGGGTGGTGGGTGGCGGGTGGTGGGACACAATTCAGATAGACCGGTTAGCCAATGTGTGGGGGCACTGGTTGGTTGGGCCAATTGAGGTAGTATGTACATGAATGTATAGATAAAGTGACTATGCATATATGATGAACAGAGAGTATCAGCAGCGTAAAAGAAGGGTTGGGGGGCACACAATGCAAATAGTCCGGGTAGCAATTTGATTACCTGTTCAGGAGTCTTATGTCTTGGGGGTAAAAACTGCTGAGAAGCCTTTTTGTCCTCGACTTGGCACTCCGGTACCGCTTGCCATGCGGTAGTAGAGAGAACAGTCTATGACTGGGGTCGCTGGGGTCTTTGACAATTTTTAGGGCCTTCCTCTGACACCGCCTGGTGTAGAGGTCCTGGATGGCAGGCACCTTAGTCCCAGTGATGTACTGGGCCGTACGCACTACCCTCTGTAGTGCCTTGCGGTTGGAGGCCGAGCAATTGCTGTACCAGGCAGTGATGCAACCAGTCAGGATGCTCTCGATGTTGCAGCTGTAGAAACTTTTGAAGATCTGAGGACCCATGACAAATCTTTTTAGTTTCCTGAGGGGGAATAGGCTTTGTCGTGCTCTCTTCATGACTATCTTGGTGTGTTTTGGACCATTGTAGTTTGTTGGTGATGTGGACACCAAGAAACTTGATGCTCTCAACCTGCTCCCCTACAGCCAAGCAATGAGAATGGGGTGTGCTTGGTCCTCTTTTTCCTGTAGTCCACAATCATCTCCTTAGTCTTGGTTACGTTGAGGGATAGGTTGTTGTCATGGCACCACATGGCCAGGTCTCTGACCTCCTCCTTATAGGCTGTCTGGTCGTTGTCGGTGATCAGGTCTACCACTGTTGTGTCGTCTGCAAACTTAATGATGGTGTTGTAGTCGTGCCTGGCCATGCAGTCGTGGGTGAACAGGGAGTACAGGAGGGGACCTAGCACACACCCCTGAGGGGCTCCAGTGTTGAGGATCAGCATGGTAGATGTGTTGCTACCTACCCTCACCACCTGGGGGTGGCCCGTCAGGAAGTTCAGGATCCATTTGCACCCATGACTGCATGGCCAGGCACGACTCCAACACCATCATTGAGGGCACACTCCTTTGAGGGCGTGCTCCTCGACTCCGCTACCAGAGGTACCTGCTCCTGCTGACTCCATACTTGGGTGTGGAATTCTGTAGCATGTGCGTAACTGGCTGCAGGGAAGTCAGGTGCAGGAGAGCAGAATTGGGTAGCAAATGGAGCAGTTTATTTCGATGATCAAAACACACGGCACTAAGAACACTAAACAACTAAGGGTAGACATACCCCGGCGCAAACCAGTCAGACGTGCACATACACGAAACATCAAACAATTCCACACACAGACATGGGGGGAACAGAGGGTTATATACACGTCAAATAATGAGGGAATTGAAACCAGGTGTGTAGGAAAACAAGACAAAACAATTGGAAAATGAAAGGTGGATCGGCGATGGCTAGAAGACCGGTAACGTCGACCGCCGAACGCCGCCCGAACAAGGAGAGGAACCGACTTCGGCGGAAGTCGTGACAAAATCAATGTAATCAAAAGCTTGTATAGAGCAATTAGTGCCCTTCCAATGGAGACAAGTATAAGGTCTAACACCAGGGAACCACTTTCTTCTTTTTTTTTTAACTACGCCTCCCACAAACTCCTTTGGCAAGTAAGCAGATAAGCTGATGACAACCCATACACCTTTCTGTTCCAAACTTTTCAATACGCTTGCTACACCCTGGTTCGGTTCAGGGTAGTGTTGGGTTAATATATTATGAGAGGGGACCCCAAGTTCTTTGGCTCTATACATAGGGGTAAAGGGGTAAAGTGACTATGCATAGACAATAAACAGAGAGTAGCAGCAGCATATGTGAAGAGTGTGAAGGAATCTGAATATGTGTGTGTGTGTGTGTGTGTGTGTGTGTGTGTGTGTGTGTGGCGTCTATTTGTGTGTGTGAGTGTGTGTACATCGAGCCTGTGCAACAAGTCAGTGCAAAAAAAATATAAAAAAGAAAAATACTAATAAAATAAGGGGGTCAATGCAAATAGTCTGGGTAGCTATTTGATTAACTGTTTGGCAGTCTTATGGCTTGGGGGTAGAAGCTGTTAACGCCATTTGGTCCCAGAATTGGGGCTCCAATACCGCTTGCCATGCGGTAGCAGAGCGAACAGTCTATGACTTGGGTGGCTGGAGTCTTTGCAAATTTTTAGGGCCTTCCTCTGACACCACACCACCTGGTATAGAGGTCCTGGATAGCAGGAAGCTTGGTCCCATGCCAAATCTTTTCAGCCTCCTTGTCACAACTCCTACCGAAGGTGGCTCCTCTCCCTGTCCGGGTGGCGCTCGGTGGTCGTCGTCACCGGCCTACTAGCTGCCACCGATCCCTTTTTCCTTTTCTGTTTGTTTTGTCTAATCAGTATCACCTGTTTCTTGTTTAGTGTGTTAGTTGGGCTATTTAAGCCGGTAGGCCCGCCTGCTCTTTGTGCGGGCTTAACTTATTTTCCCATTGTGTTTCTGTGTGGGATTCTCCTGTTGTTTTGGGCATTGTATTTTGAGCGCGGCACGCTTGTTCGTTGTGCGTAATAAAGCGCCTACCTGTATGTTCTGTCTCCTGTGCCTGACTCCGCACCCACTACGCCCAGACCGTTACACTCCTTAAGGGGAATAGGCATTGCCGTGCCCTCTACAATACACCAAAAAGGTGCCAAAAGAGCTCTCTTGTTACATAAACTTACAGACAACCCACTGGGCACAAACTGGTTAAATCAACATTGTTTCAATGTAATTTATCAACGTATTGTGACTTGGAAAATACATTGGATTTGAAAAAAGCCGTCAACTGTTGTTTTGAGGGTGAAATTTCAAGCACAGGATTCATATAAAATATGTTGAATTTGTATGTTTAAAACAACATCAGATTTTCAACATTATAAATACTGTGATGGAACATTTTATGTTGGTGCTTTTGTATTTATACATTTCTGTGTTCTCTGTTTGTGCTTTTCTATAAACCAATTTTCTGTGTTCATGTAAGTGACTTATTGAACAATCCTCACTATCACTACAGTATCTGCAATTTGGCAGTATGCCCAGAACCTTGATTAGAGAAAGGGATATCTCAGTTTCAAGGTCTCAGCTTAGAGAGAAAAAGCCTAGTGAGGTATTGATTTGTCACATGCATGACCCAGTATTGGTCCGTCACATGAATGATGCAAACTTTAATGATGTATTAAATATGAATAAGCTAAATCATGCAAATATGACTTGTCTGCAGTATATAAGATAACAAATGGGACTGCCATTTTAGAGCTTACTTCAGACGATACTTTATGTATTTAAGTTTGACTGTGACCTCTCCAGCTTGCTGACAATAAGTGATTCATGTAATATTGACTTGAGTGTCCTGTGTACTATCAGAAAAAAAACAATAGGCTAGGAACCACTTCCAACTGGAGAACTGATCTATCTACAGCTGTCCTTTGGTCTCCTATCCAGGCTGGGCAGCACTTCCTACTGGAGAACTGATCTATCTACAGCTATCCTTTGATCTTCCAACCAGGGTTTTAACCAAGCCTTGCTTAACTATGATATTTGTCACTGACTGTTAGCAATGTGCCATTGTGAGAGCCCACTTGATTGTTGAGAGCCCACTTAAATCTACCCTTTAGAATGACTTCGATAGCAACAGGGAATCAATTTTTGATTTATTTCACCTTTATTTAACCAGGTAAGCTAGTTGAGAACAAGTTCTCATTTGCAACTGCAACCTGGCCAAGATAAAGCAAAGCAGTTCGACACATACAACAACATAGAGTTACACATACAATCAATAATACAGTAGAAAAATCTATATACAGCATGTGCAAATGAGGTATGATAAGACAGGTAAGGCAATAAATGGGCCATGGTGGCAAAGTAATTACAATATAGCAATTAAACACTGGAATGGTAGGATGTGCAGAAGATGAATGTGCAAGTTGAGATACTGGGGTGCAAAGGAGCAAAATAAATAAATAAATACAGTATGGGGATGAGGAAGATTGGATTGGCTATTTACAGATGAGCTATGTACAGGCGCAGTGATCTGTGAGCTGCTCTGACAGCTGGTGCTTAAAGCTAGTGAGAGAGGTAAGAGTCTTCTATGTATGTTTTAACAGAGCAAATGAAATGTGACCATACTTTACCACTCAAATCCAATGATGCTTTTTAGGCCTACATAGCATTTGCAGTCATCAACAGCTATTGTTTCAATTCAACCCAGAATTAAAATTAAAATAGACAATACAATAAGACTCAGGTCCCAAGCTCTGGTTGATTTAAAATGTAATGATATTTAGTGATGTTGAATTGTGTTTGGTTGTCACTACAACCAAATATAAACATTTGAAGGAAATGCATCTTCTGATTGGATAGTTCCATCTGTGCCCCTGTCTAGCTTTAATTCCAGTTTGTCTACAAATTAATAATTGATATGTTGGATTCATGTCTCCATCTCAACCAAAAATGATATTTAACGTCCATTTAAAGTTTGGTTTGATTTGATTTAGTCTTATTCCTTAAAACCTGTTGAGGACAGACCTCTTGCATCTAGACCTTCCGCTAGCGGAACGCCTCGCCAATATCCAATGGTAGAGCGTGGCGCGAAATACAAAAAAACTCAAAAATGCTATAACTTCAATTTCTCAAACATATGACTATTTTACACCATTTGAAAGATAAGACTCTCGTTAATCCAACCACATTGTCTGATTTCAAAAAGGCTTTACAGCGAAAGCAAAACATTAGATTATGTCAGCAGAGTACCCAGCCAAAAATAATCACACAGCCATTTTCAAAGCAAGCATATATGTCACAAAAACCCAAAACACAGCTAAATGCAGCACTAACCTTTGATGATCTTCATCAGATGACACGCCTAGGACATTATGTTATACAATACATGCATGTTTTGTTCAATCAAGTTCATATTTGTATCAAAAAACAGCTTTTTACATTAGCATGTGATGTTCAGAAATCGTATTCCCACCGAAAACTTCCGGTGAATTTACTAAATTACTCATGATAAACGTTGACAAAATACAGAACAGTTATTTTAAGAATTATAGATACAGAACTCCTTTATGCAATCGCTAAGTCAGATTTTAAAATAACTTTTCGGAGAAAGCACATTTTGCAATATTCTGAGTACATAGCTCAGCAATCAGGGCTAGCTAATTTGACACCCACCAAGTTTGGGACAACCTAAACTCAGAATTACTATTAGAAAAATTGGATTACCTTTGCTGTTCTTCATCAGAATGCACTCCCAGGACTTCTACTTCAACAACAAATGTTGTTTTGGTTCCAAATAATCCATAGTTATATTCAAATAGCTCCGTTTTGTTCGAACGTTCAGGTCACTATCCGAAGGGTAACGCGCGAGCACATTTCGTGACAAAAAAATTCAAAATATTCCATTACTGTACTTAGAAGCATGTCAAACGCTGTTTAACACAGTGTCCAAAGAAGGGCCAGAAGTATACAGAATGGTGTCGTCTGCGTAGAGGTGGATCAGATGGCCTTAGCCCCAGGAATGTCATTTAGGGCATTAAATGCTGTTTAAGTGCTGTTATATGGTGACCCATATCCTCATAGGGATCAACCTCTGGTTTAATAGGCAGCTAGAATGTACAGCCTATCTCAGGTAGAACTCTTTTGGGTTTCATGTAGAACCCTCTGTGGACAGGGTTATGAATGGAACTTTGAAGGGTACTACCTGGAACCAAAAGGGTTCTTCAAAGGGTTCTCCTATGGGGACAGCCAATCAACCTTTTTATCTAAGAGTGCCGATGGGCAGGGTTTACAGTTTTGGGACTATGTTATTTTTTCCATTGCGCCTGCCAAACTCAATCAAGCACAGATTAAGTATTTGAAATGATTTCAAATAGTGTTTGAACCCAGGTCCGTTAGACATTGGTTAATTTTATGTTTTGTTATCATAGGATAAGCTGGCCAGTGTCTGGTAGAATGTAAATGAACTCTGGACTTTAGTGCCTGCCAGATATTGTATATGTGATTTAAGTTTAATATTATAATAATAAATAATACCTGGGATTTATATAGCACATTTCAATGACTCTATATGTGATTTGTCCTGCCCTCTTTTTAAAACACGGCTTTAGTACAAAAAAGGAAAGAGGACATGTGACTGTCGTCTATGGAGACACTGACTGTTATGTAACAAGCATGGGTGGCGCTTGGAGCCCTGGACAGGGCTGGGACAGGGAGAGAGGGATTATAAAGATTTATAATATCCACCAGACTAGACTAGACTAGAAAGAGAGAGCGAGCGAGAGAGAGAGAGACAGAGAGGCCATATCGGATGGAGGTGAGAGGTGGATAGGGGTACACAAAGAAAGCTGAATGAATGACTCAGTAGACTAGAGTTACGTATGTGTCTCTCAAAGCTTGTCTATAGTATGTCTGATTAGGACTTATTTTATGGGCTACCATTGCTTTGCGGAGTATTACAACCAGCTGTCGGAGCTAGAATAGATGGAAAACAACAAAGCAATGTGTTTATTTCACTTATCTGTTTTGGTTACATATGATTTGGCTTTGGTCCTTCTCCTGCATCAGAACCAAGAAATAGAATTATAAGATTAGAATTAAGTGACATTTCCATTCAAAGCAAAGTTTAGAACCAAAGTGTACAACTCATCGAATCAGAATTAGAAGAACAGACAAGTGATTGGCTTATTGTGTGTACCATTTAGAATGCTCAATTAATGTATGCTTATCCTAATGTTACGAAACCAATAACCAGCCTATGGATATTGTTGCACTTGCTTGTCTACGAATCCTAAGAAACCTTACCTTGGTCCAGGGCCAGCTCTGTCTCTCTTGACCTCTTGGTCGTCCAGCCCAAACAGATTATAATTTGTTCAGATAGTGATGAAAATATATACAAAAAGGAAAAATATCAAAGGCATGCCCAAAATAAAAGACTCAAAAACAACCAAAAGGCATCATTGCAACCAAACCAACCCTATGTGTAGACTGCTGTTACTACATTCTGCGCCCACTGTCATTGAGGCTGCTAGCACTGTCTCTGGCCCACACTCCAGCACAGAAGGTGGAGGTAATGCACCAACATTGGATGTCCACTACCAAAAAGCCCCACCGAAGAAGGAGGCTGCTAGCTAGCTAGGGGACACCGGTATACATTGTTCTTCGCCCCAGCCTGCCGAGCTCTGCTTTCCCCTCAGTTCTGTTAATGTTACAGAGATGGAAGTAGCTAGCTAGTGAAGTCAACCCAACTCTTGCTTGGAAGTGATTACCCTCACCGTAACGTTAAAATAACTGCAGAAAAGCAGAGCTCGGCAGGTGGGGGGCGAAAGACACTGTGTGACTGTGTCCTAGCTAGCTAGCAACCTCCCGACTCTCCAAGCTGGCACTCTGACTGACAACCACCTTAATTGGTAGCACCTGATGTGCTTTTCAAGCCTTGGCTCAGCACCTAGACCCAGTGGCTGCCACATGGGGGATGGAGTGTGGAAGTGTATCCTGGAAAGTATGTGTATGACCTCACACTAAACATTCCCTTATATCATAACAATACCATAGATAAGCATGCGACCTGGCCAGGAAAAACTCTTATAGCCTTTAACTAGGTTGAGGAAAAAGTCCCTGTCCTTTGGAAAACAACTATAACCATGATATGTCCCAGACAGTCACCAAGTACCAGAGTATCTGCTGGCCCGCATCCCCACCTCTCCCTCTACAAGCAGCTCAGATAAGTTGACAAGACTATGACCCTACCTGGGCTGTGAGCTGCCAATCATAGAACAATGTGGGATGGACCTGATTGGTAGAACATGATGTCAAACTGAAAGAAATCTGATTGTAACAAGAATATACTCTATTCCACGTTTCTTCTATGCACTCATTTCTATCTGCTATATTATTATAGAGTGCTAACTTCAGTCCAGCCAGCAGACAACTCAAGGCACTTCCCTTTGTCATATACTCAAGGCTCTTCCCTTTGTCATATACCTGTTCAAGTTGTCCCACACAGAGCACAGAACATCTACAACCTATTACCAGGCACCACACTACCTATATTAAGCTCTGGCATGGTTAGCGTATAGGTTCTTAGCATATCTCAATGGTTGCCAGAGACGGCATGAACTGGCAGGGACAGTGTAGATTGCGTAACGTGTGAGTAATAACAGGCGCACATCCCTGCTCCTTCACTGAGTGTACTGTACTGTACCAAACGTATAGGTAATGTCCCAAATGGAACCCTATTCCCTACACAGTGGGAATGGGCCCAGGTCAAAAGTAGTGCACTATGTAGGGAATAGCGTGCCATTTGGGACGGAACTACCATTTTATCACTCTGCATCCCAAGGCCGTCGCACCTAACAAAATATGTTGAAATGATTAATAGAACATTACTACAGATATGTGGTTGCCATCCAGAACTCATATAACATCATAAACCCACAGGAACGTCCCTCGGAGAGACAAAGTACACCCACATTGAACATGTAACAATTGCCTAAAGTTTTTCCTGGTAAGTGTTCACGGAAAACTTCAGGCCCTTACAATGATTGAAGTCACTTCCACATTGACTAATATACATTTTTCCCAGTAGTCCTGAAGGCCTTGGGTACTGCAATGTTCTGTAATGTCTGAATGGAATGTTTCTCTAGCTCAGAGGGACTCATCTATAGCTAATAGGAGATCTGACGTTTTGCAACTAAAATCTAGAGTTTCTGTTGGACAAACTCTGGTAGGTCCCTCCCCGCTTCGTTCTGTTTGCTTCAGGTTAAGAAACATTTTGCAACAATCGGCATAATTAATACCCCTCCATGTGATCAGAGACCGAGCCATTAACCAGGAAGTCCTTTGTGAAACACACACGCACGCACACACACACACACACACACACACACACACACACACACACACACACACACACACACACACACACACACACACACACACACACACACACACACACACACACACACACACACACACACACACACACAGACATGTAAGGGCTCTAAATAAAAAATAAAAAATATTGGTAGCACTGATACTCCCAACTTAAAATCTTAGGAGCACCACTTAAAATGTTTTATTGATTGAGTGTCACGTCTGCTCCTGCTCCTCCCCTCCGGCGTCAACATTGCCAGAGTACTAACCACCGGTCCTGGGATTCATCATTACGCACACCTGGCACTTATCATTATGTGCACCTGTGAATCATTATGATTCACACCTGGACTCCATTACCTTTATCATTTCCTCGCCTTTATATGTCACTCTCCCAGGTTCACTCACCAGTTGCTATTGTTCTTGTGTATCGGCGTTCTGCCTTATGTTAGTGTCGTGTTCCTGGTTTTGTTTCTTAAAATGTTTCACCTGCTTCCGACTCACTGCCCCATCATTACATTGAGATGCAGCCTTTATTGGGCCTATATGAATTCTAGCTACTTTTGAGGCAGATGTTGTGCTCTAGAAACTAACATGTAAAGACATTTGTTCATTATAAGTTAAAATGTTGAAACAAATACCTGTCATTGAAATTACAAAGAATGTTAGGTTTCTACATTGTGTGAAAAGCACTGTTTTCTACTGAGATGCATTACATTGAACATTTTACACTGTCTCTAAGAATGTCACATTTGTATGTGACAACACGCAAATCCATCATTCATCATTGATCTCCTGGTCCCTCACTTATAAACGTGTGTTGCCCCAAAACATGCGTGAGCCACTTTTCACAAAAAAAATTGGCATTTATAAAAACTGGACATGAGTTGTGCTTATCCTACCGCAAACAGTAGACCATATACGCACAGTTTCTAGTTTGTTGAAGCATTGCAAGAAGGCAAAAGAAGCAGCCTTGTGCAATTGGAATATATGACAATCTTATAACAAAAAACAAGTAGTCTAGCTAAATATAATATAACAAGATGCAAATATTTTCGCATTCAAAAACAATTTGAAATAGGCATATACTTCCTATTTAATTTCCATGATCATTGCAGAATACATTTTTCACCTTTTCTGACTTTGATGGTTTCATAGGCTACTCATGTCATGAAATAGCCTATAGCAGTGGTGGATAAAGTACCCAACTGTCATAATTGAGTAAAAGTAATGACACCTTTAATAGAAAATGATGAAAGTAAAAGTCACCCACTAAAATTCTACTTAAGTAAAAGTCTAAAAGTATTTGGTTTAAAATATACTTAAGTATATTTTAGCAATTACATTTACTTTAGATACTTAAAACCTCTTGAGCGTCTCATCCCGTCAGCGGGATCATTTTCCAGCGAAAAACTCCTAGCGACATTAGCATAACGAAATTCAAAATTTATTTTTTTTCAAATATAGGACTGTCTCATATCGTTTTATAGATACACCTCTCTTGAATCGACCCTCGTCGTCCGATTTCAAAAAGGTTTTACAGGAAAAGCACAACATTAGATTATGTTAGAGGAGTACATGGTAAAAGTAGCATCATTTGAATTTTCCGACCAAGCACATGCATCACATATAACCAAAAAACAGCTAAATGCAGCACTAACCTTTTACAAACTTCATCAGATGACACACCTAGGACATCATGTTACACACAGCATGCATTCTTTTGTTCAATAAAGGTCATATTTCTATATAAAAACAGCATTTTACATCGGCGTCTGACGTTGACTAACTATTTTTCCCATAAAATGCGTCCCGGGAAACAGTGCTACAATTTCATAAATTACTATTCGAAAACGATTTTTTTATTTTATATTGTCAATCTAAGATTTATAGATGAATATCTCTTGAAAACAACCGTCATAACAGATTTTAAATTAACTTTACAGGGTAATCACACTTTGAGAAAAAGGGGATGCAATACTCAGAAAATGAGCTAGAAAACCTAGCTCGGCGCCATCTTGGATCAATCGCAAATCACATCTGATCTCGTATAATATTGTCAATAATCCCTCACCTTTAGTTGTCTTCATCAGAAAGCACTTCCAGGAATCCCAGGTCCACGATAAATGTATTTTCGGTCGAAAAAGTCCATCCTTTATGTTCCATTAGCTTGCTGTTGTTAGCGCGTCCGAAGGCTGTAACCAAATGCTCCGTCAGGCGCGGGACTTGGCTAACGAAAAATGACTTTTTTCCCTCCTTTAGGTTCGTTCAAACATGTCAAACGTTGTATAACATTAATCTTCAGGGCCTGTTTCAACAAGAGAGCCAATAAGATTCGAGTGGGACGATTTCATTGTGTTTCAAAACATTTCCAAAGGTGGGGGTAGACACGGCCGCGACGTCACAATGCTGATGGCCCTCCTACTGTGACCAATTGCCACATCGTCTCCTACACTGAGTTTCGACAGTAGAAGCCTCAAAACACTTTGTAAAGACTGGGGACATCTAGTGGAAGCACTAGAAAGTGCTCAATTATCGATTTTTCACGTTGTGAATTACAGGGAAGGCTGTGAAGTCGAGTCCACAATTCAGAATCCCACTTCCTGTTTCAATCGGTCTCGGGGTTTTGACTGCCATACGAGTTCTGTTATACTCACAGACACCATTCAAACAGTTTAGGAACTTTAGGGTGTTTTCTATCCATATAAAATAAGTATATGCATGTCCTAGCTTCTGAGTTTGATTAGTAGGCCGTTGAAAATGGGAACGAATTTTTTCCAAAATGCGCTGTGGCGCCCCCAGTGGTAGGATATCCGTAAGAGGTATAAGTAGTAAAAGTATAAATCAAAATTCCTTTTATATTAAATTAAGCAAACCAGATGGCACCATTTTATTTATTTTTTATTTACGGAAGCCAGTGGCCCACTCCAACATTCAGACATCATTTACAAACAAAGCAGGTGTGTTTAGTGAGTCCGCCAGATCAGAGGCAGTAGGGATGTTCGGTTGATAAGTACGTGAATTGGACTTTTCCTGTCCTGCAAAGCATTCAGAATATAACGAGTGCTTTTGGTTATCTAGGAAAATGTAAAAAGTACATTATTTTCTTAAGGAATGTAGTGAAGTAAAAGTAAAAGTTGTCAAAAATATAAATAGTAAAGTACAGATACCCCAAAAAACTACTGAAGTAGTACTTTAAAGTATTTTTACTTAAATAGTTTAGACCACTGCCTATAGGCCTACAACAAGATGGTATAGGCTACCATTCCTCCCATCTCTCATTTAATTGGACTCACACATAAACAGATAAGGTAGTTTGTTATATGAGAACCAATCTGAAGCGCTGTTTAACAGTAGACAGACATTTCACCTTCTCCATTGAAGTTTGTAGGCTACGTCTGAATACTGCATTGTCAAATTTCTCATGTAGACAATATTTAATTTATATTCATAATACCTACTGTACATCATAACCACTGCAGAATATATTCCTCAAATGTTCTGGCCATGTTGAGACAGTTAAGTCCATACTCTTGAAGTAGAAATACAAAATAAAATACCATGTGCATCTCTCATTTAAGTGGGCCTGTTAGATATCATTTCAAGTTTTAGCTCTATGCATCTGACAGGGAGCATGGTTTATGACATATAGCAGAAATGTATCAGGTGAACAGACAGTTGATCCTTTACATTGAAGTGTGCAGGCTAACACTGTAAGTAGGCTTACTGTACTTTCCATTGAAAGGTGAACAAACAGTTGATCTTTACATTGAAGTGTGTAAGCTACCACTGAAAGTAGGTGTACTGTAGTTTCCATTACCAGGTGAACAGAGTTGATCTTTACAATGAAGTGTGCAGGCTAACACTGTAAGTAGGCCTACTGTACTTTCCATTGAAGGTGAACAGACAGGTGAGCTTTACATTGAAGTGTGCAGGCTAACACTGTAAGTAGGCTTACTATACTTTCCATTGAAAGGTGAACAAACAGTTGATCATTACATTGAAGTGTGTAAGCTACCACTGAAAGTAGGTGTACTGTAGTTTCCATTAACAGGTGAACAGAGAGTTGATCTTTACAATGAAGTGTGTAGGCTACCAATGTAAGTACGTGTCACATCTGCTCCTGCTACGCCCTCTGGTGTTCATCCAGTGTCTTCTTGCCCTGCAATTACTCCCCCTGTACGCTCTCTCTCTCTCTATCTCCCTCTCTCTCTCCCTCTCCCTCTCCCTCTCCCTCTCCCTCTCCCTCTCCCTCTCCCTCTCTGTGTGATTGTGTGGTTGGAGACAGGTGTGCTGGAGTCAGAGCAGATCCCTACTAGCTGCAACTCGTTCCATATCAAGACCTCTACAAATACTCAGTCCTGCCACTTCCACTCTGCCAGATCGTAATCTCTGCTCAATCAGTTCATGATTCTGGCCATTTATGATTATGCAAGATCCTGTTACTCTGCTGTGCCTGTGTCCCTTCTTCACAATGTTTATCCTCTCATTGCAGTTTACTCTGTCTCTGGCTCCTGTCTCCCATTCCACATCTCACCACCCAACTACCTTGCTCTGGATTTTACTCACCACCACTACCTTGGATTCCCCTCAGTTCCTGTTTACCCTGTTCTACTCTGCTAACTCCAATCTCAGTCTCCACATCTGTTTTTTCTGCAACTCATCTGAGCTTTACCGGATCTGCACTCCATATCTCCCTGTTTTAACAATACATATTTTGATTCATTCATCCCCGTTTCCTCATCTGAGTCTGCTCTTGGGTTCCCCTGTGTCGCTCCACTTAACCTCTCTTGGGTAGGGGGCAGTATTTTGACGTCCGGATGAAAAGCGTGCCCAAAGTAAACTGCCTGTTACTCAGGAAGCTAGGATATGCATATAATTGGTAGATTCGGATAGAAAATACTCTAAAGTTTCTAAAACTGTTATGTCTGTGAGTATAACAGAACTGCAAAACCCCGAGGACAAACCACTCAAAAAAAAATAATTCAGCCTACCTCTATTTTCAATGGTTATCACTTTAAATTATAAGGCCAAGTCCTCCCAGATTTAAGTTCCTAGGGCTACCACTAGATGTCGACAGTCTTTAGTAAGAGTTTCAGGCTGTTTTTTTGGCTGTAGTGTTTCCGAGCGCGTTTGTCGGGTATTTTTCTCCGGTAAAGACAATAACGATTCTCCGTCTTAAATTTTAGCATTTATTTACGTATTAGGGTACCTAAGGCTTGATTATAAACGTTGTTTGACTTGTTTGGAAAAGTTTATTAGTAACGTTTGGGATTCATTTTGTATGCATTTTGATGGAGGGAAACTGGGTGGATTATTGAAAGAAGCGCGCCAGCTAAACTGAGTTTTTATTGATATAAAGGACATTATCGAACAAAAGGACCTTTTGTGATGTATCTGAGACCTTTTGGAGTGCCAACAGAAGACGATCATCAAAGGTAAGGCATTATTTATATCGCTATTTCTGACTTTCGTGTCGCACCTGCCTGGTTGAAATGTTTTTCATGTGTTTGTATGAGGGGTGCTGTCCTCCGATAATCGCATGGTTTGCTTTCGCCGTAAAGCCTTTTTGAAATCTGACACCGCGGCTGGATTAACAAGAAGTTAATCTTAATTGTGATGTATTACACTTGTGATTTTATGAAAGTTAAATATTTACAATACTGTGGTTTGAATTTCATGCTCTGCAATTTTACCGGATGTTGGCCAGGTGGGACGCTACCTGCCCATAAGAAGTTAACAGTAGGATCTGGCCAAGAGATGAACCCAGCAAACTCCACTACTCTTCAAACTCTTATTGGTCAAGGCACCCTTCTTGAGCAACATGACCAAGCCCTGAAAGCCGTGCTGGAGAACATCAAGGAGTTTTCAAGGAGCTTGTCTGACCTACAGGTCCGAACCTCCGCCCGGAGTTCACAACCAGTCTCAAGTCTCTCTTCTCTGCCCCGAGAGCCTTTTGTTCCAACTCCTGAGCGCTGTGATGGTAATCTTGGCGCTTGCAGAGCCTTTCTTGTGCAATGTTCACTAGTATTTGTCAGTGAACAAGCCAAGATTTATTTTTTGATTGGCTGCCTTTGTGGAGCAGCGCTTCCTGGGCCACTGTGGTGTGGGAGAGACAGTCACCTATCTGCTTCTCCTACGGTAGATTCACAGATGAGATGAGGAAGGTCTTCGACCACCCGGTTTTTGGAAAGGATGCCGCTATACGACTTCTGTCCCGTCGTCAAGGCTCCGAGTGTGGCTGAAATGCATTGCGAGTTCCGCATTCTCACCGCAGAGAGCGGCTGGAATGAAAAGGCCCTTCAGGGAGCATTACGGAACGCACTCACTGAGACCCTCAAAGACGAGTTGTTGTCCAGAGAGGAGCCTAATGGACTTGACGAACTCATTTCTCTCACTATCTGCATTGACAACCATCTTTGTGAGCATTGGAGGGAGAGGGGAGGTAGGGTTGCATGTCCCATAACATCTGCTTCAGTGCCTTGCTCTCCTTCTCCGACTGCATCACATCTCCAGGCATGTTCTAATCCTGAACCCATGCAGCTCGGCCGGACCCGTCTATCTCCAGAGGAGAGGCAGCGGTGTATCAGTACTAGGAGCTGTCTATATTGTGGCCAGGTTGGTCACCTGGTCTCCACTAGTTCCCTGTGTCCAGAAAAAGAAGGGGCTCAGCAGTAGTGGGGGATATACTGTTGAGCCAAATCACCTGCCCATCATCTCCCAGACCCCTTGAGGCAAACCTTGTGTGGCAGGGCCAGGCTTTTCCTCTGCCTGATCTCATTGATTCAGGTGCCGACGAGAGCTTTCTGGACCGAGGGGATGTTAACTTCTTTGTGATAGGGTGCAGTATTTTCACGTTCGGATGAAAAGCGTGCCCAGAGTAAACTGCCTGCTACTCAGGGACAGGAGCTAGGATATGCATATTATTAGTAGATTTGTTCGTGCGTACAGATCACATATCCAAAGGCATAACGCGCGAGCGCGGAACCAGAGACAAAAAGTCAAAATGTTCCATTACTGTACTTAGAAGCATGTTAAACGCTGTTTAAAATCAATCTTTATGGTATTTTTAACGTAAAATTGCGATAATATTCCAACTGGACAATAGCATATTCATTCAAGAAGAAAAAGAAGGAACGGTGTGCTCGCGTGACCGCGCATATCCAATCCCTTTGTTGCCAGGCAGTCCACTCAGAAACTGAGCTCCTATTATCGGCCCAGTGACAAGAGAATGCTCAAACCACTTTCTGAAGGCTGTTGACAGCCAATGGAAGCCTTAGGAAGTGCAATGTCACCCCACAGACACGGATGCCAACGCTCTCAATGGAAAGCTACTCTTCCGTGTTTTGGATAGAACTGTTCCTGTTACCCTGCGTCTCTGGAAATCAACAGGGAAAGATCTGTTTCCACGTAATCTACTATTTTCACTCACCTCTGGTTCTGGGTCATCGATGGTTAATGCTACACAATCTACAGATTGACTGGTCCAATGGAAGGTTAACTCCTTGGAGTACATTTTGTTACTCCAATTGTCTACATGCTGCCCTTCCGCCTGCCTTGTCTGCCCCCCAGTCCATTCCAGAACCCTCAGACCTGTCTTCTGTTCCTCCAGAATATCACGGTCTAGCTCCTGTATTCAGTAAGCACCAGACCCCATCTCTGCCGCCTCATCGGCCGTACGACTGTACTATGGAGCTTCAGCCTGGAGCTCCTCTCCCTAGTAGCAGGTTGCATAACCTCTCTCGCCCCGAGCAAGAGGCCATGGAAGAATATATCCAGGACATATCAGGCCTTCTTCCTCTCCGATGGGAGCTGGCTTTTTCTTTGTCAAGAAAAGGATGGGTCACTGAGGACATGCATAGACTTCCGTTTGTTGAATAGTATCACTGTCAGGAACAAGTATCCCTTGCCACTCAAGCTGCTTTTGCCCCCCTCCATGGTGCCACAGTGTTTACTAAACTTGACCATCAGAATGCCTACCACCTTGTCTGTATCAGAGAAGGGGACGAGTGGAAAACGGCATTCAACACACCACTTGGACATTTTGAGTATTTGGTCATGCCTTTTGGTCTCACTAATGCCCCTGCTGTTTTTCAGAGCCTGGTTAATGATGTCATTGGGCTATTTGTTTTTGTCTGTGGATGACCTTATTTTTTCAAAGGAGCTTGAGGCTCACAAGCAACACGTTCTCCAAAGGCTGTTGGATAATAAGCTATTTGTTAAGTCAGAGAAATGTGAGTTTCATGATTCCTCTGTCCTTCTTGGGTTACATTATTGCTCAAGGATCGCTACGAATGGACCCTGCCAAGGTTAGGGCAGTCAGAGTGGCCTGTGCCCGCGAATCTGAAGCAGTTACAGCCTTTCCTGGGGTTTGCCAATTTTTATAGACGCTTCATCAGTGACTACAGTTGTTTGGCAGCTCCTCTCACCTCCACTCAATTCCCCTGAGGCAGAGCCAGCGTTCAGGGAACTCATGCACCGCTTCATTTCTGCTCCAATCCTTACCCAGCCAGACCCAGAACTCCAGTTCATCCTCGACGTGGACGCTTCCCACACCAGGGTAGGTGCAGTCCTGTCTCAACGATCTCCCTCGGCTCAAAAGCTCCATCCTTGTGCCTTCTTGTCCCACAAGCTCTCACCTGCAGAGAGTAATTGAGGTATAGGTAACCGGGAACTCCTGGCCATTAAGCTGGCTCTTGAGGAGTGGCGTCACTGGTTAACTTCTCTAGGGTAGGGGGGCAGTATTTTGACATCCAGATGAAAGGCGTGCCCAAATGAAACTGCCTGCTACTCAGGCTCAGAAGGTAGGATATGCATATTATTAGTATATTTGGATAGAAAACACTCTGAAGTTTCTAAAACTGTTTGAATGATGTCTGTGAGTATAACAGAACTCATATGGCAGGCAAAAACCTGAGAAAAATCCAACCAGGAAGTGGGAAATCTGAGGGTTGTAGTTTTTTCAATTGATTGCCTATTGCTTATACAGTGACTTAGGGTTCATTTTGCACTTCCTATGGCTTCCACTGCATTTTGAAACCGTAGCGTACGTGTAGGTATGTACGGCAGGACAAAATCGGGAAAGATAGGTAGGAGCAAGCCCATGTAACCCTTTGTAGTTGAGCAGTAAAACCTTAATCTGTCACGGCTGTCGAAAGGATCGGTCCAAAGTGCAGCCTGTGTTTCGTTCCACATATTTATTTAATACGTGAAAACTTTGCAATACATCAATTAACTGAAATCTACAAAATAACAAACCGTGACACAGAGGAGAAACAAAAACTACACACAAATAATCACCCACAAAAACAGGTGGGACAAACATCAGCTTAAATATGACCTCCAATTAGAGACAATGACGACCAGCTGCCTCTAATTGGAGATCATACCAAACAAAACCAACATAGAAATACAAAACTAGAAACTGAACATAGAAATACAAAACATAGACAAACATCCCCTGTCACGCCCTGACCTACTCTACCATAGAAAATAACCACTTACTATGGTCAGGACGTGACAAAATCAGCCCTTGCCTTAACAGGAAGCCAGTGTAGAGAGGCTAGCACTGGAGTAATATGATCACATTTGTTTTGGTTCTAGTCAGGATTCTAGCAGCCGTATTTAGCACTAACTGAGGTTTATTTAGTGCTTTATCCGGGTAGCCGGAAAGTAGAGCATTGCAGTAGTCTAATCTAGAAGTGACAAAAGCATGGATACATTTTTCTGCATCCTTTTCGGACAGAAAGTTTCAGATTTTTGCAATGTTACATAGATGGGGAAAAAAGCTGTCCTTGAAACAGTCTTGATAAGTTCGTCAAAAGAGAGATCAGGGTCCAGAGTAACGCCGAGGTCCTTCACAGTTTTATTTGAGACGACTGTACAACCATCAAGATTAATTGTCAGATTCAACAGAAGATCTCTTTGTTTCTTGGGACCTAGAACAAGCGTCTCTGTTTTTGTGTGGGTTTAACCTCTCTGGGACATGTGGGACGTTAGCCCAGAGTCTTTACTATTCAACAGCCAGTGAAATAGCAAGGCGGCAAATTCAAAACAACAGAAATCTCATAATTCAAATTTCTCAAACATACAACTATTATATCCCATTTAAAAGAAACTTCTCATTAATCCAACCACAGTGTCCGATTTCAAAAAGGCTTTACGGTGAAAGCATAACATTAGATTATGTTAGGACAGCGCCTAAACAAGAAAAACCACACAGCCATTTTCGAAGCAAGGAGAGGTGTCACAAAAACCAGAAATAAAGCTAAAATGAATCACTAACCTTTGATGATCTTCATCAGATGACACTCCAAGGACTCAATGTTACACAATACATGTATGTTTTGTTCGATAAAGTTATTATTTATATCCATAAACCCCATTTTACATTGGCGCGTGATGTTCAGAAAATGTATTGCCTCCAAAACACCCGGTGAATGAGCACATCAATTTACAAAAATACTCATCATAAACATTGATAAAATTTACAACAGTTATTGAAAGAATTATAGATACACTTCTCCTTAATGCAACCGCTGTGTCAGATTTCAAAATAGCTTCATGGCGAAAGCACATTGTTCAATATTCTGAGTACAGAGCTCAGCCATCAAAGCAAGCTATACAGTTACCCGCCAAGTTCTGGAGTCAACTAAACTCAGAAATAGTATTATAAATCTTCACTTACCTTTGCTGATCTTCGTCTGAATGGACTCCTTCTTCCACAAGAAATGTTCGTTTTGTTCGATAAACTTCATATTTATGTCCAAATACCTCCGTTTTGTTTGCGCATTCAGATCACTAATCCAAAGGCATAATGCGTGAGCGCAAAACCCGAAACGAAAAGTCAAATAGTTCCATTACCGTTAGTAGAAACATGTCAAACGATGTTTACAATCAATTCTTAGGGTCTTTTTAACATAAATCTTCGATAATATTCCAACCGGACAATAGCGTATTCATTACTGAGGAAAAAGAAGGAACGGCGCACCTGCCTGCCAGCGCAGTAAACAACGTGTTGGTCTCAGGCTTGAGACGGCTCTTATTCTCTTCCCAGTAACAATAGAAGCATGAAACAAGGTTCTAAAGACTGTTGACATCTAGTGGAAGCCTTAGGAAGTGCAAAATGACCACACAGACACTATAGTTTGGAAAGGCAATCAGTTAAAAAACTACAAACCACTTCCTGGTTGGATTTTTCTCAGGTTTTTGCCTGCCAAATGAGTTCTATTATACTCACAGACATCATTAAAACAGTTTTAGAAACTTCAGAGTGTTTTCTATCCAAATATACTAATAATATGCATATCCTACCTTCTGGGCCCGAGTAGAAGGCAGTTTAATTTGGGCACGTTATTCTTCTGAATTTCCAAATACTGCCTCCTGTCACCAAGAAGTTAAAAGTAGAACATTTGCAGCCATCCACTTCCTTATGTCTGAAACACAGGCTTCCAGGGAGGGCAATTTTGAGGCTTCACCAAGTTTCATTGAATTGTTCAGCTGTGTGTCATCCGCATAGCAGTGAAAGTTAACATTATGTTTTCGAATGACATCACCGAAAGGTAAAATATATAGTGAAAACAATACTGGTCCTAAAACGGAACCTTGAGGAACACTGAAATTTACAGTTGATTTGTTAGAGGACAAACCATCCACAGAGACAAACTGATATCTTTCCGACAGATAAGATCTAAACCAGGCCAGAAGTTGTCCATGTAGACCAATTTGGGTTTTCAATCTCTCCAAAAGAATGTGGTGATTGATGGTATCAAAAGCAGCACTAAGATCTAGGAGCACGAGGGCAGATGCAGAGCCTCGGTCTGACGCCATTAAAAGGTCATTTACCACCTTCACAAGTGCAGTCTGTGCTATTATGGGGTCTAAAACCAGACTGAAGTGTTTCGTATGCATTGTTTGTCTTCAGGAAGGCAGTGAGTTGCTGCGCAACAGCTGTTTCAAAACATTTTGAGAGGAATGGGAGATTCAATATAGGCCGATTTTAGTTTTTTATATTTTCTGGGTCAAGGTTTGGCTTTTTCAATGAGTTTGGTACACATCCGGTGGATAGAGAGCCGTTTATTATGTTCAACATAGGAGGGCCAAGCACAGGAAGCAGCTCTTTCAGTAGTTTAGTTGGAATAGGGTCCAGTATGCAGCTTGAAGGTTTAGAGGCCATGATTATTTTCATCAATGTGTCAAGAGATATAGTACTAAAACACTTTAGTGTCTCCCTTGATCCTAGGTCCTGGCAGAGTTGTGCAGACTCAGGACAACTGAGCTTTGGAGGAATACGCAGATTTAAAGAGGGGTCCGTAATTTGCTTTCTAATGATCATCTTTTCGTCAAAGAAGCTCATGAATTTATCACTGCTGAAGTGAAAGTCATCCTCTCTTGGGGAATGCTGCTTTTTAGTTAGCTTTGTGACCGTATCAAAAAATAAGGTTTGTTTGTTCTTATTTTCCTCAATTACCTTGGAAAAATAGGATGATCAAGCAGCAGTGAGGGCTCTTCGATACTGCACGGTACTGTCTTTCCAAGCTAGTCAGAAGACTTCAAGTTTGGTGTGGCGCCATTTCCGTTCCAATTTTCTGGAAGCTTTCTTCAGAGCTCGGGTAACTTCTGTATACCAGGGAGCTAGTTTCTTATGCCAAATGTTTTTTGTTTTTAGGGGTGCGACTGCATCTAGGGTATCGCGCAAGTTTAAATTGAGTTCCTCAGTTGGGAGGTTAACCAATTATTGTACTCTGACGTCCTTGGGTAGGCGGAGGGAGTCTGGAAGGGCATCTAGGAATCTTTGGGTTGTCCGAGAATTTATAGCACAACTTTTGATGATCCTTGGTTGGGGTCTGAGCAGATAATTTGTTGCGATTGCAAACGTAATCAAATGGTGGTCCGATAATCCAGGATTATGAGGAAAAACATTAAGATCCACAACATTTATTCCATGGGGAAAACTAGGTCCAGAGTATGACTGTGGCAGTGAGTAGGTGAATGTGAATATTATCTGCCATGACTACAAGGTCTGATAGGAATTCAGGGAACTCCGTGAGGAATGCTGTATATGGCCCAGAAGGCCTGTAAACAATAGCTATAAAAAGTGATTGAGTAGGCTGCATAGAGTTCATGACTAGAAGCTCAAAAGACAAACAATTTTTATTTTTTATAATTTGAAATTTGCTATAAAAAATGTTAGCAACACCTCCATCTTTGCGGGATGCGTGGGGGATATGGTCACTAGTGTAAACAGGAGGTGAGGCCTCATTTAACACAGTAAATTCATCAGGCTTAAGCCATGTTTCAGTCAGGCCAATCACATCAAGATTATGATCAGTGATTAGTTCATTGACTGTAACTGCCTTGGAAGTGAGGGATCTAACATTAAGTAGCCCTATTTTTAGATGTGAGGTATCACAATCTCTTTCAATAATGGCAGGAATGGAGGTCTTTATTCCAGAGAGATTGCTAAGGTGAACACCGCCATGTTTAGTTTTGCCCAACCTAGGTCGAAGCACAGACATGGTCTCAATGGGGATAGCAGAGCTGACTACACTGACTGTGCTAGTGGCAGACTCCACTAAGCTGGCAAGCTGGCTAACAGCCTGCTGCCTGGACTGCACCCCATCTCATTGTGGAGCTAGGGGAGTTAGAGCCCTGTCTATGCTCGTAGATAAGATGAGAGCACCCCTCCAGCTAGGATGGAGTCCGTCACTCCTCAACAGGCCAGGCTTGTAGTTGAAACTACAGGTGAATATACAGTTGATATTTACATTTAAGTGTGTAGGCTACCGCTGTAAGTAGACCTACTGTAGTTTTCATTAACAGTGAACATACAGTTGATATTTACATTGTAGTGTGTAGGCTACCACTGTAAGTAGACCTACTGTAGTTTTCATTAACAGGTGAATATACAGTTTATATTTACATTGAAGTGTGTAGGCTACCACTAAGTAGACCTACTGAATTTTCCATGAACGGTGTTACAGACAGTTGATCTTTACATTTAAGTGAATATTCTACCATTGTAAGTACGCCTACTGTAGTTTCCATTAATGTTGAAGAGTTAGTTGGTGTTTACATTGTAGTGTGTAGACCACCAAAGTAAGTAGACCTTTTGTAGTTTCTATTAACAGGTGAACAGACAGTTGATATTTACTTTGAAGTGTATAGGCTAAAACTGTAAGTAGACCTACTGTAGTTTCCATTAACAGGTGACCAGACAGCTGATCTTTACATTGAGGTATGTAGGCTACCACAATAAGTAGACCTACTGTAGTTTCCATTAACAGATGTATATACATTTGATATTTACATTGAAGTGTGTAAGGCTAACTCTAAGTAGGTCTGCTGTAGTGTTTGTGAACAGGTGAACAGACAGTCTATCTGTACATTGAATTTTGTAGTCTAACACATTTAAGTAGACCTACTGTAGTTTCCATTAACAGGTGACCAGACAGCTGATCTTTACATTGAGGTATGTAGGCTACCTCTGTAAGGTGGCCTACTGTAGTTTCCATTAAGAGGTGAACAGACAGTCTATCTGTACATTGAATTTTGTAGTCTAACACATTTAAGTAGACCTACTGTAGTTTCCATTAACAGGTGAATATACAGTTGATATTTACATTTAAGTGTGTAGGCTAGCACTGTAAGTAGGACAACTGTAGTTTACATTGACAGCTGAAGGTTCAGCTGATCTTTACATTGAGGTATGAAGGCTGCCAATGTAAATAGACCTACTTTAGTTTCCATTAACAGGTAAACAGTTAGTTCATCTTTTAAATTGTTAAAGTGTTTAGGCTTCCCATGTAAGTACACCGACTGTAGTTTCCATTAACTTTGAACAGTTAGTTGGTGTTTACATTGTAGTGTGTAGACCACCAAAGTAAGTAGACCTTTTGTAGTTTACATTAACATGTGACCAGACAGCTGATTTTTACATTAAGGTATGTAGGCTACCATTGTAAGTGGGCCTACTGGAGTTTCCATTAAGTTGAATAGACAGTCGATCTGTACATTGAATTTTGTAGTCTGCACATTTAAATAGACCTACTGTAGTTTCCATTAACAGGTTTACAGACATTTGATCTTTACATGGAAGTGTGTAGAATAACACTGTAAGTAGGCCTACGGTATTTTCCGTTGACAGGTGAACCGTTAGTTGATCTTTACATTGAAGTGTGTATTCTGCCAATGTAAGTAGGACTACTGTGGTTTCCAATTCCAGGTGAACAGACTGTTGATCTTTACATTGAAGTGTGTAGACTACTACTGTAAGTAGGCCTACTGTAGTTTCCATTGACAGGTGAACAGACATTTGATCTTTAGATTGAAGTGTGTATGCTACCACTAAGTAGGTCTACTGTAGTTTCCATTTTTTTGTTTGAGTATACAATGTTTCAGAATTCGCAGGCAACGCAGGTTTGGGAAACCGTGAATGCAAAACATTATTGCATTCAAATAATCTCTTTACAGCTCCACAACAGAAACGTTGAGATACAGCAAATGTTAATACAAAAGAAAACATTGTGCCAACACCTCCTAAGACTTTTGATCAAGTTCGCCATGCATTGCTATTTCCTTTAGATACTGTCTTGGCCTAATTCCAATACTTCAAAACTATACAGCAAATAAGGGTGTCACGTCCTGACCCTAGTAAGATGTCATTTTCTATAGTAGAGTAGGTCAGGGCGTGACGGGGGTGTTTTGGGTTTTTCTATGTTTTCTATTTCTATGTTTTAGTTCTAGTTTTTCTATTTCTATGTTGGGGTTGTTTGGGTTGATCTCCAATTGGAGGCAGCTGATCATCGTTGCCTCTGATTGGAGATCATATTTAAGTAGGGGTTTTTCTTCCTGGGTTTTGTGGGTAGTTGTTTTCTGTATGTCACCTGACGGAACTGTTGTCGGTCGTTTTGTTGTTTTGTTAAAGTGTATTCATTAAAAAGTAAATTTGAGCACTATACACGCTGTGCCTTGGTCCCCTTTATACGACCCGTGTTACAAAGGGTGTTATTGACACCATAAAAGATGAACATTTTTCAGGCAGCGTTATATTGCTCGTTCACTCGTGCACAGTTTGTAATAACTGTTCATAATAAGGTGTATTACCATAACTGACCGACTGACCTCAGTTCATCTTTCAATCACCCACAATGAGGAGATGGCACGTGGGTATATTCTTCTATAAACCATTATTATGAAAGTTATATGGCGATTGGCATCTAAAGACCAAAGAAAAAAAGCCTGGAAAGAGGAGAGATGACTTGAAACAATTCGGTTGACCTTTTTTATGTGTGGATTAGTTGTCGGAGTAGAGGACCTTGTGCATTTCAGGTAAAATAACAACTCAACGTTTATATCCCAGGACAAATTAACTAGCAACAGAAAGCTAGCTAAATAGGACAAATTAGCTAGCAACTGCAAGCTAGCTAGGTAAATTGCCATAAATGTTTAATGCTTTTCGACTTGTTCCCAAATTAATATAATTGGTTCAGAGTTTGTTTTGATATTTCAACCTGTGTGTCGTGAATGCGTTGGGTGTGGGGGGACAAAATCAATTTGCTCATGATGGCGCACGTGGACGTTTGGGCATGGTGTCCTGTACTCAATTAAAAGTGCATCTCTATTGCTCACCCAAATGGCGCGATAGGAATATTTATCATGATGACGCTTTTGTTTTGTTGTGACCACAATATACCATCATGGATTAAACAACTTTTATATACAATAATATGAGGCTAGTTAGAATAACCAAACGTTGGGGAAATAATAGCCTGTAGCCTACTTGGAGTCAGTGATTGGCTAATTCATTCAGAACTTCGGAATATGATCATGTCCAATGCTGTAGGTTGGTGGGCTCAATTATTTTGTCTGTTCCTCTAACATCGTCATTGGAAAAATTATAGAGAATTGCGCCGGCTGGGTCATCGGGGCTAACACGGTGTTGGAAAGCTCTGGCTCCCATATTTGCCTAGGGTTGTTGTTCCACTCCACAAATCAATAGGTCGTTACACAGAGGTTAGATTCACACAGGGACTTACATTGATCATATGCCTGCCATGCACACGTTACTGTAGTAAAGTATATTAATTCATTCCAACGGGCACTGTTGAAAAGTGGCAATCTGTGCATAAAGCGTGTGCGTGAGTTCACGACCCGATGTTTCACAGACAACCACTGCTGTTCCTATTGGAATCATATTTAATGATTATAACAACCAACGGCTGACTGACCATCCGCTCACAAAACAAACAACTAGGCTGAACGACTTTTGGAGCCCCTGATCGATCAGCTGTGTTGCCCACAATGCAGTGGTTCCAAAGTGGGCCATCCCATCATGTGAACTTGACTTGGGTTTGTTTACCAAGCAAAGTACAACAGGAAACCGTAGACTAGAGTTACGTACCTACTGACTCTGGATTTGCAACCCTTGTTATTCGTGTATTTTCACCGTTTCACTTGACAGAGGAGCACCAGTTTCTACTGCTCTCCGGTTTGTGTGGTCTCCTGCTGAGTGAGACAGAATGAAGTTGGCAGTTGTTCTGCTGGCACTCGCGCTGGCCTCTGCGTTCGCTGCAGAGGGTAAGATACCATTTTTTTATTAATTAATGTCCATTACTCTACCTGTGTGCTGCCAAATGTTTACGTAATTCAGCTATTGGTAGTCTACTGCTTTTCATTTCTATGTTGTCTTATAGCTCCTCTGTCATGTTTGGATGTGCGTAATTAGTGTTTAGTTCCTTAGTGTGCTTGCCGAGTAACCATACTTCAAGCCCAGCTTCGTCTGTTCAAATAATATTTGTGGTCACACTAAGTTAAAGGCCTGAGTAACTACAGTTGAATACCTTTTATATAAAAACAACATATGTAGCTACTGTGTATGATGACCACTACCTTGGGCATTCATATAAGGGCCACTGTCAATGTCCCTTCAATCACTAGCCTACATTGCTGTATCAGAATGTTGCTTTAAGGTAACCACTGTTTTGGGGTCTTCCCTCCTGTGCAGAGTCGTGTGTGGGTCGCTGTCACAGCTTCAACCCCATGTCCAAGTGCCAGTGTGACTCCATGTGTCGCTACTACAGCAGCTGCTGCATGGACTTCAACAGTGCCTGCCCTAGGAAGAGTAAGAGAGATGCTCTGCTTCTCATGATATTATGGCTCCCTGGAAATTATGATCTTATGTATATCATATTTATAAGGGATGTGTCTGAAATGGCACCCTATTTATTTTATAGAGCACTACTTTTGACTTCGGGCCCGCAGTCAAAAGTAGTGGACAATAAAGGGTAAAGGGTGTCATTTTGGACATAACCAGGACCAGGGTTAGTTTAAGGAAGTTTGATAAAGTAAAAAAAATGCCACATAGAATCAAACCACTGTCCATATAAAGTTTCTAATATAAATCTGTGGCATTCTCTCCTCAGTTGCCCGCGGTGACACATTTGATGCCCCAGAGGACGATGTAGTGAACACCCCCATTACAGCAGTTAACACCAACCCTGGGACCATGGTTGACCCAGAGACCACAAACATTCCCCCAGTTATGAACACAACTGCTTTCCCCACCACCACCTTGGCCCCGACCACCACCATCCACACCCCCACCCCCACACTCCCCCCTGACCCAGAGGCAGTGCCCTGCAGCGGGAAGCCCTTCGACGCCTTCCTCCAGCTCAAGAACGGATCCATCTATGCCTTCAGAGGTGAGGGGGAATGTGTAAGGGCAAATACCAGAAAAGTTATTAATGCTATGGACTAGTGACCTGGGGATAATTCCAAAGCCTACAATCCAGTAAAAAATATGAGTCCAAGAACACATTTAGTCAATTTATTTTCATTCTTTTCAATAATCCAAAATCAAATAAAAAGAGCACGGTTGAAAATTGTCTGTGCTCCTAATTAGGTATAGGTATGATATGAATAGAACACATAACATTCAAAATGGCTCCTACATTGTAGCTGCAAGTCGCAAAACAATTACATTTTCATAAATGTCAAGGGAGCCTAAATAAAGCATAGCCAGCTAACATTGAACCTGGTTGGTTAGCACCCAGCAGATTCATGCAGGGTAGTAACGACATGATTTGGTACTGTTCATTGTTGTTTAACTAGCTAACGTTAGCTGGCTGGCTTGTTAGCTAACGTTAAGTGTATGATCTTACACATTGTTTACATCAAATCAAATGTATTTATATAGCCCTTCTTACATCAGCTGATATCTCAAAGTGCTGTACAGAAACCCAGCCTAAAACCCCAAACAGCAAGCAATGCAGGTGTAGAAGCACAGTGGCTAGGAAAAACTCCCTAGAAAGGCCAAAACCTAGGAAGAAACCTAGAGAGGAACCAGGCTATGAGGGGTGGCCAGTCCTCTTCTTGCTGTGCCAGGTGGAGATTATAACAGAACATGGCCAAGATGTTCAAATGTTCATAAATGACCAGCATGGTCAAATAATAATAATCACAGTAGTTGTCGAGAGTGCAACAAGTCAGCACCTCAAGAGTAAATGTCAGTTGGCGTTTCATAGCCGATCATTGAGAGTATCTCTACTGCTCCTGCTGTCTCTAGAGAGTTGAAAACAGCAGGCCCGGGACAGGTAGCACGTCCGGTGAACAGGTCAGGGTTCCATAGCCGCAGGCAGAACAGTTGAAACTGGAGCAGCAGCACGGCCAGGTGGACTGGGGGCAGCAAGGAGTCATCATGTCAGGTAGTCCTGAGGCAGAGGCAGAGGCAGAGGCAGAGAGAGAGAGAGGCAGAGAGAGAGAGAGGCAGAGAGAGAGAGAGGCAGAGGCAGAGGCAGAGAGAGAGAGAGAGAGAGAGAGAGAGAGAGAGAGAGAGAGAGAGAGAGAGAGAGAGAGAGAGAGAGAGAGAGAGAGAGAGAGAGAGAGAGAGAGAGAGAGAGAGAGAGAGAGAGAGAGAGAGAGAGAGAGAGAGAGAGAGAGAGAGAGAGAGAGAGAGAGAGAGAGAGAGAGAGAGAGAGAGAGAGAGAGAGATTTTCACACAGGACACCGGATAAGACACCGGGAGAAATACTCCAGATATAATAGGCTGACACATAAACTACTGCAGCATAAATACTGGAGGCTGAGACAGGAGGGGTCAGGAGACACTGTGGCCCCATCCGATGATACCCCCGGACAGGGCCAAACAGGCAGGATATAACCCCACCCACTTTGCCAAAACACAGCCCCCACACCACTAGAGGAATATCTTCAACCACCAACTTACCATCCTGAGACATGCTGAGTATAGCCCACAAAGATCTCCACCACGGCACAACCCAAGGGGGGGCGCAAACCCAGACAGGAAGACCACGTCAGTGACTCAACCCACTCAAGTGATGCACCCCTCCTAGGGACGTCATGGAAGAGCACCAGTAAGCCAGTGACTCAGCCCCGGTAATAGGGTTAGAGGCAGAGAATCCCAGTGGAGAGAGGGGAACCAGCCAGGCAGAGACAGCAAGGGCGGTTCGTTGCTCCAGTGCCTTTCTGATCACCTTCACACTCCTGGGCCAGACTACACTCAATCATCTGACCTACTGAAGAGATGATTCTTCAGTAAACATTAAAGGTTGAGACCGAGTCTGCATCTCTCGCATGGGTAGGCAGACCATTCCATAAAAATGGAGCTCTATAGTAGAAAGCTCTGCCTCCAGCTGTTTGCTGAGATATTCTAGGGAAAATTAGGAGGTCTGCGTCTTGTGACTGTAACGTACGTGTAGTTATGTACGGCAGGACCAAATCGGAAAGATAGGTAGGAGCAAGCCCATGTAATGCTTTGTAGGTTAGCAGTAAAACCTTGAAATCAGCCCTTGCCTTAACAGGAAGCCAGTGTAGGGAGGCTAGCACTGGAGTAATATGATCAAATGTTTTGGTTCTAGTCAGGATTCTAGCAGTCGTATTTAGCACTAACTGAAGTTTATTTAGTGCTTTATCCGGGTAGCCGGAAAGTAGAGCATTGCAGTAGTCTAACCTAGAAGTGACAAAAGCATGGATACATTTTTCTGCATCATTTTTGGACAGAAAGTTTCAGATTTTTGCAATGTTACGTAGATGGAAAAAAGCTGTCCTTGAAACAGTCTTGATATGTTCGTCAAAAGAGAGATCAGGGTCCAGAGTAACGCCAAGGTCCTTCACAGTTTTATTTGAGATGACAGTACAACCATCAAGATTAATTGTCAGATTCAACAGAAGATCTCTTTGTTTCTTGGGACCAAGAACAAGCATCTCTGTTCTGTCCGAGTTTAAAAGTAGAAAGTTTGCAGCCATCCATTTCCTTATGTCTGAAACACAGACTTCTAGCTAGGGCAATTTTGGGGCTTCAACATGTTTCATTGAAATGTACAGCTGTGTGTCATCCACATAGCAGTGAAATTTAACATTATGTTTTCGAATGACATCCCCAAGAGGTAAAATATATAGTGAAAACAATAGTGGTCTTAAATTGGAACCTTGAGGAACACCGAAATTTACAGTTGATTTGTCAAAGGACAAACCATTCAGAGACAAACTGATATCTTTCCGACAGATAAGATCTAAACCAGGCCACAACTTGTCTGTGTAGACCAATTTGGGTTTCAATCTCTCCAAAAGAATGTGGTGATTGATGGTATCAAAAGCAGCACTAAGGTCTAGGAACACGAGGACAGATGCAGAGCCTCGGTCTGACGCCATTAACCTCTCTGGGCCAGTGGGACGTTAGCGTCCCACTCTATTCAACAGCCAGTGGAATCGCGTGGCGCAAAATACAAATACCTCAAAAATGCTATAACTTCAATTTCTCATAACTTATGACTATTTTACACCATTTTAAAGACAAGACTCTCGTTAATCTAACCACATTGTCCGATTTACAAAAGGCTTTACAGCTAAAGCAAAACATTAGATTATGTCAGGAGAGTACCCAGCTAGAAATAATCAGACACCCATTTTTCAAGCAAGCATATATGTCACATAAACCCAAACCACAGCTAAATGCAGCACTAACCTTTGATGATCTTCATCAGATGACACTCCTAGGACATTATGTTATACAATACATACATGTTTTGTTCAATCAAGTTCATATTTATATCAAGAAACAGCTTTTTACATTAGCATGTGATGTTCAGAACTAGCATACCCACCGCAAACTTCCGGTGAATTTACTAAATTACTCATGATAAACGTTGACAAAATACATAACAATTATTTTAAGAATTATAGATACAGAACTCCTTTATGCAAACCCTATGTCAGATTTTAAAATAGCTTTTCGGCGAATGCACATTTTGCAATATTCTGAGTACATAGCTCAGCCATCATTGCTAGCTATTTTGACACCCACCAAGTTTGGGGTCACCTAAACTCAGAATTACTATTAGAAAAATTGGATTACCTTGGCTGTTCTTTGTCAGAATGCACTCCCAGGACTTCTACTTCAACAACAAATGTTGTTTTGGTTCCAAATAATCCATAGTTATATCCAAATAGCTGCGTTTTGTTCTTGCGTTCAAGACACTATCCGAAGGGTGACGCGCCGGCGCGTATCGTGACAAGAAATTTCAAAATATTCCATTACCGTACTTCGAAGCATGTCAAACGCTGTTTAAAATCAATTTTTATGCGATTTTTCTCGTAAAATAGCGATAATATTCCGACCGGGAGACCTTGTTTTCGTTCAAACACTGAAAATAGAAAATGGAGTCTTCACATGCACGCACGCACCCGTGTCATTGTTCTCAGAACGACCACTTTCCAAAAGCCCTACTGTTTTTCGCCCAGGGACTGCAGAGTCATCATTCCCCGTTCTGGCGCCTTGTGAGAGCCTATGGGAGCCTTAGAAAATGTCACGTTACAGCAGAGATCCTCTATTTTCGATAAAGAGGCTATAGAAGGACAACAAATTGTCAGACAGGGCACTTCCTGCATGGAATCTTCTCAGGTTTTGGCCTGCCATATGAGTTCTGTTATACTCACAGACACCATTCAAACAGTTTAAGAAACTTTAGGGTGTTTTCTATCCAAATCTACTAACTATATGCATATTGTAGTTTCTGGGCAGGAGTAGTAACCAGATTAAATCGGGTACGTTTTTTATCCGGCCGTGATAATACTGCCCCCTATCCCAAAAAAGTTAATATTTATAGTAATTTAATTTGAATTTGGCGCTCTGCAATTTGCTAGCGTCCCACTAATCCGCAAGAAGTTAACCTAATGGCTGTGTGATTATTTTTGGGAGGGTACTCTCCTGACATAACCTAATGTTTTGCTTTCGCTGTAAAGCCTTTTAGAAATCGGACAATGTGGTTAGATAAAGGAGAGTCTTGTCTTTAAAATGGTGTAAAATAGTCATTTGTTTGAGGTATTCGAAGTTATATCATTTTTGAGGTATTTGTATTTCGCGCCACGCTATACCATTGGATATTGGTGAGGCGTTCCGCTAGTGGAACGTCTGTCCCTAACAGGTTGTACTTTAGTGTAGTAAACTCGACCGAGGAAAACCGTGTGTGTACCTTTTTGAAGGATACAGTTGACCGAAGATGAGAAAATAACATTTCCCTATCAAATGACCATTGGTACGTCTGATGTATCCAGTCTAACAGACAACTCCCAGAACAAAAGAAACATATTACAACTACTAAGAACATGGTGACTTTTGGTGGACAACAAGAGACTTACACAACCAGAGACTTTCTGTCGAACTATTCGTCACAGACTGATCGGGCAATTTCACCAGAGAGAGACAACAAAGACATACAAGCGTAAATATGTACATTATGTTTCTAAATCCGAATGAACGGTTGTTAGGGTGCTAAATATCCATATTTACGATGAGCGTATTATTCAACTGTCTGTACAATAGTTGAACTCCTTTGTCTCCTTCTCCCGCTCTTTCTTTCCCCACCCCTTTTCATTGTCTACCAAGCCGTCATATTGGGTTAATCCACTAGGGACTTTTCATTGCATTGTTTGTAATCAACATATAATCTATCCTGTGTGTGTGTGTTTATGTAATTCTGTGTGATTAGTTAGTTAGGTAGTTAGTTAGTAAATAAATAATTAAGCCAATTTGTGTATCGCTGATTCATCATGGAGACTAGGGTTCATGCAGATTCATAGGATATTGCAACGTTCAGAATGAGACTGAAATAGGAGCAAATGATTGATGGATAGTATATCGAGAGATTCTGATATTTTTTAGTTCATTCCGGAAACCGTAACTGGTTAAATAAACTTTTCCCGTGGTGCCCTAGATTACTACTTTTTCATTTTTTTTTTTTTTTAAACACTGCCACTTAGTGTCATTCAAATGTAATTATTCTTATGTTTTATTTAGATTTTTTTTTTTACTTTTATATTTGACCATTCTATCTCTCACACAGCAACTCCACTCCCACTTGTCTCAAATTCCACATACCAACCCTCAACTTCCCTCAGCCCATCCCATCTATCTCTGCCACCCACTTCGGGTTTCTACGCAACACATATCTTTCAACTATGCTGTGATGTTTAACGTACAATTTCAATCTATCGAATAGAATCCACAGATTGCGAGTTGAAGATAAATACTTTTACTAAGAGTATTAGTAATTGACTGACCCGATCTCTCCAGATCTCCTAACAGTACTATTTCTAGGGTCAATTTTAGATCAATGCTATGCATTTTCAGCTATTGCTGAACCTGAGACCAGAAACAGGCCACCTGAGGGCAATACAAAAATAAATGGTCTATTGATGCTATATCCTCACAACAAAATCTGCAGAGCTTCAATGATTTTATTCCCAAAATATTCAACATTTTGTTGGTGGCAAGAATTCTATATAATTTTAGCTGAAAAGCATGAAGTCTTGAATCTTGCGTTGTTTTATATATCAACTCATACCATGGAATCGGTACATCAAAAATCTCTTCCCAACTATTTTGCAATCTGTATGGCACAGTTGTCAACATCCTGGTCCTCAAATGAAACTGGTATACTTTCCTATTTATACTATTTTTTGTTCCTCGGCCAGTTTTGATCCTCTATTTTGGGCAGACAGACCAGTTCCCTACCTCCTCCATTTTTGGGACAATGCTGTAATCAATTGGTTGTACTCTTGGATTGAGCAGACCTTTCCGTACAATTGATAACTCCCTGAAGAACATAACTCTACCATTCCAATTTACAATATAATTTAAGAACAAAATACCCTTTTCAAACAACTTTCCCATAAATACAGGTATTTTATCAACCAGCACATTTGAGTTCAGCCATAATATTTTTTGTAATATTTGTTTTATCTTTTCAGGGGGATGAAATTGAAATTGTAGCCAACTTTGCAATGCTTGTTTGAAAAAGAGAGATACTTTGAAAAAAAGTAGAATTTTCAATTAATCGAAAGTGAGACATGGCAATCTGCACAAAGGCAAAAAGACAATTTTTAAACAATGGATGAGCTTTTCTTAGTAATCTACTCATTCCTGACTATTTGCACATTGATTGGCATTTTTGTTAATTAATATCACACCCTTTGCGTTCCTTTGTCCATGACATAAAATTATTTCACCACCCCATTCCTTTTTCCACGCAACTTCATCTAAGGATGTAGAGTGAGTTTCCTGTAAACAGTATGTTATTCCTTTTCTTTTAGCCACGTAAAACTAATCTTCTTGTTTTTATAATCTGCTAAACCATTACAATTATAATTGGGTATACTTATTTCACCCCTTACCATAACTAGATACTATTCTCAGTCTAAATTGACCATAATTAGTGCTTGTAAAGTTACAGCCATCAGAGGTATTATGAAGGTCAAAACTTGAGCTTTCATATATCTGATATTTAGAATTCAAGAAATAGGTTCTAGCAATATTTGTTTTATTCCTTTGCCTGTGAGCCAATGCCACAGATGTTATAAAATTGAGACAAGATATGTGTGTCTCAAATCTGAATAGGTTGATGTGTATGATATTGGATGTGATATAGTGAGAGTGTATACAATGTCTGAGAGTAAGACTATAATGTGTGATGTCCAAATAAATAATAACTGCCAATTTGCATGGTTGAGTGTCTGTGTTTAACATGTAGTGCGTATAGCCTTAATATTTATGATGATAATTGTAATCCATATCGTATCACCGTCGTAGTTGCATCATAATTACCTTTAACATAATTGAAAAACACATCCCAGCATTTCCATAGCAATTGACATTTGACATGATCATGAAAGAGACCTTGCATTACTCTAGAGATGGCTTCACTACAGTACAAATGTATTCCGTACAATATGTTATTATTCCCTAATGCCCTTATTCTGATATCTTCCCCTTGCTTGTTGTAAACATATCTAAACTTGTAGACAAATACATTAAAAAGATAGACAAACACTAAACACATTAAATTATAAAACAGTTTGACAATAGAGAAGGAGGGAGAGAAGAGAAGATCGAGTGAGAGAAGAGAGCGAGATCAGGTGTATGTATAAGTCCGTATGTGTAAGTAAGCATGTAATTGAGTATGTGTGTTCATATCCAATTCATAATGTTTAGATATTTTTACAGTTCCCATACCTTCTTTTTTTTCGTAACCTGAAGTCCCTGAAGAATTTTCAGTACAGCCACGGTGTTATGGAGCTGTCTCGGGAATAGCTGTCCGTTTATAAAGAGTTTGTCCACATTGATAAACGCACACCTGTCACAGTTGACTTGGACTGGTGTAAGGCGGAATCAGATGCAGGAGACAGGTGCTGGAGTTGAGTGTCCTTTTAATAATTTGACACACAAAAAACAAAACCCCGAGGCACAGGGCGCTACAGACAGACTGCCTGGGAAAAACACATTCCCGATATTGCGAACTATATATATTAGCGGCACAAAAAAGGCACGGGGCGCAACCCGGTACATCCTCTCTTCCTTAAACTGTCAGAAAACAAACCCGTAATAAAACACGGACCACCGTCCTGAGTGGACAATCAACAATCCCGCACAAAATCCCAACTGAAAACACACCTTAAATAAATCCCCACTAATGACAACACAAAACAGGTGCGGAACAGACAGACAAAACTAAACGACAGAAACAACGATCGGTGGCAGCTAATAGGCCGGCGACGACGACCGCCGAGCGCCGCCCGACCGAGGAGGGGCGCCACTTTCGTTGGATCCTGTGACAGTACCCCTCGAGCCGCGCGCCGACGCCGGCCTCGGGGACGGCCCGGAGGGCGAGGCGCCGGCCGATCCGGTCGGCGACGGTGGAAGTCCAGCAGCATAGAGGGGTCCAGAACGTCCGCCGCCGGAACCCAGCACCTCTCCTCCGGACCGTACCCCTCCCAGTCCACGAGGTACTGCAGGCCCCCTACCCGACGTCGAGAGTCCAGGATGGCTCGGTCTGTGTACGCCGGGCTCCCCCCGATGTCCAGGGGGGGCGGGGGGGCCTCCAGCACCTCACTGTCCTGCAGCGGACCAGCTACCACCGGCCTGAGGAGAGACACATGAAACGAGGGGTTAATACGGTAATACGAAGGAAGTTGTAACCTGTAACACACCTCGTTTATCCTCCTCAGGACTTTAAACGGCCCCACAAACCACGGATCCAGCTTCCGGCAGGGCAGGCGGGGAGAGGCAGGTTCCGGGTCGAGAGCCAGACTCTATCCCCCGGGTTAAACACGGGGGCGTCACTGCGGTGGCGGTCAGCGCTCTCCTTGTGCCGTTCGCTCGCCCTCCTTAAACATTCCTGGACCGCGTTCCAGGTCTCCTGAGAGCGCTTGACCCATGCCTCCACCGCAGGAGCCTCTGTCTGGCTCTGTTGCCATGGCACCAGGACCGGCTGATACCCCAGCACCACCTGGAAGGGTGACAGATTAGTGGAGGAGTGGCGCTGAGAGTTCTGGGCCATCTCGGCCCATGGCACGAACTGCGCCCACTCCCCTGGCCGGTCCTGGCAATACGACCGCAGGAACCTGCCCACATCCTGGTTAATGCGCTCTACCTGCCCATTACTCTCGGGGTGGAACCCCGAGGTCAAGCTGATCGAGACCCCCAGCCTCTCCATAAACGATTTCCACACCCTGGACGTAAACTGGGGACCCCGATCAGATACGATGTCCTCGGGCACCCCATAGTGCCGGAAGACGTGAGTGAACAGGGCCTCCGCGGTCTGCAGGGCCGTAGGAAGACCGGGCAAAGGGAGCAGACGGCAGGACTTAGAGAACCTGTCCACAACGACCAGGATCGCCGTGTTCCCCTGAGACGGCGGGAGATCCGTAAGGAAATCCACCGAGAGGTGAGTCCAGGGCCGCCGTGGAACAGGGAGGGGCTGTAATTTCCCTCGAGGTAGGTGCCTAGGAGCCTTACACTGAGCGCATACTGAACAGGACGAGACATAACGCCGGACATCCTCAGCCAAGGTGGGCCACCAGTACCTCCCCTTCAGGCCCCGCACTGTCCGTTCCACCCCAGGATGACCCGAGGAGGGTAGAGTATGGGACAATCGGATCAGGCGATCGCGAACATCAAGCGGAACGTATTTCAGGCCCACGGGACACTGCGGCGGAGTAGGTTCTGACCGACCCGCCCGCTTGATGTCCGCATCCACCTCCCATACCACCGGTGCCACCAGACAGGAGGCGGGAAGTATGGGAGTAGGATCAATGGTCCGCTCCTCGGTGTCGTAGAGACGCGACAGTGCGTCAGCCTTCCGGTTCCGGGAACCTGGAATGTACGAGAGAGTGAAGTTAAACCTCGTAAAAAACATGGCCCACCTCGCCTGACGGGGATTAAGCCTCCTTGCTGCCCGAATATACTCCAGGTTACGGTGGTCGGTCCAGATGAGAAAAGGGTGACGTGCCCCCTCAAGCCAATGTCTCCACACCGTCAAAGCCCTGACCACGGCTAACAGCTCCCGGTCCCCCACATCATAATTGCGCTCCGCCGGGCTCAGCTTCTTAGAAAAGAACGCGCATGGGCGGAGCTTCGGAGGAACGCCCGAGCGCTGCGATAGCACAGCTCCTACCCCAGCCTCGGACGCGTCCACCTCCACTATGAATGGCAAAGAGGGGTCCGGATGCGCCAGGACAGGTGCATTGGTAAACAGAACCTTCAGACGATGGAAGGCTCTGTCCGCCTCTGCTGACCATCGTAGCCGCACCGGCCCCCCTTTCATCAGTGAGGTAATGGGAGCTGCCACCTGGCCAAAACCCCGGATAAACCTCCGATAATAATTAGCGAACCCCAAGAACCGCTGCACCTCCTTCACAGTGGCTGGGGTTGGCCAATTACGCACAGCCGTCACGCGGTCACACTCCACCTCCACCCCCGAGGTGGAAATGCGATATCCTAGAAATGAGACGGCTCTTTTGAAGAACTCACATTTCTCAGCCTTGACGTATAGGTTATGCTCCAGCAGCCGCCCAAGCACTTTACGCACCAGGGACACATGCTCGGCGCGTGTGGCGGAGCAGATCAGGATGTCATCGATGTACACCACCACACCCTGCCCGAGCATGTCCCTAAGGACCTCGTCCACAAAGGATTGGAAGACGGCGGGAGCATTCTTTAACCCATACGGCATGACGAGGTACTCATAATGGCCAGATGTGGTACTAAATGCGGTTTTCCACTCGTCTCCATCTCGGATACGCACCAAGTTATACGCACTCCTGAGATCCAATTTCGTGAAGAAGCGCGCCCCGTGAAATGACTCCACTGCCGTAGCAATGAGAGGTAGCGGGTAACTGAAACCCACTGTGATAGCATTTAGACCTCTATAATCAATGCACGGGCGCAGACCTCCCTCCTTCTTCACGAAAAAGAAGCTCGAGGAGACGGGGGATTTAGAGGGCCGAATGTATCCCTGTCTCAAGGACTCAGTGACGTATGTATCCATAGCCACTGTCTCCTCCTGAGACAGAGGATACACGTGACTCCTAGGAAGAACCACGTCAGCCTGGAGGTTTATCGCACAATCCCCTCGTCGATGGGGTGGTAATAGAGTCGCCTTCGTCTTACTGAAAGCGATAGCCAAATCGGCATACTCTGAGGGAATGTGCACGGTGGAGACTTGGTCTGGACTCTCCACCGTAGTCGCACCGATGGAAACTCCTATGCACCTACCTGAGCACTCCCCCGACCACCCCGTTAGAGCCCTCTGCCCCCACGAAATCTGGGGGTTGTGTGTGGCTAGCCAGGGGATTCCCAGTACCACTGGGAACGCTGGGGAGTCAATGATGAACAGGCTGATACGCTCCACATGACCCCCCCACGTCTGCATAACCAGTGGCACTGTGATCTCCCCTACTTGGCCTGACCCTAGCGGTCGACTATCTAGGGCGTGCACGGGGAAGGGGTGGTCCAGCTGAACCAGGGGAATCCCTAACCTCTTCGCTAACCCATGGTCCATAAAACTCCCAGCTGCCCCTGAATCGACTAGCGCCTTATACTGGAAGTGAGGGGAAAAATTAGGAAAACAAACGGAGGTGTACAAGTGGTCGACAGGGGGCTCTGGGTGTGGCTGGTGCGGACTCACCTGGGGGGCCGAAGCAGTGCTCTGCCTGCCCTCCGAACTCCCGGAGGGACCTCTCTAGCACCAGTCCACAGTGTGTCCTCTGTGTCCACATCGGGTGCAGGAGAGACCCCTCCCTCCGGTCCTCCTCGGTGCAGCCCCCCCTATCTCCATGGGCTGTGGAGCGGGAGGACTGGTAGGCGGAACGAACAGGCCCCGACTGGAACGTCCCCGGGCAGCCAGCAGGTTGTCCAATCTAAGGGACAAATCCACCAGTTGGTCCAGAGTGGAGGTGTTGTCCCTACATGCCAGCTCCCGGCCGACGTCCTCGCGAAGGCTGCACCTATAGTGGTCTATCAGGGCCCGCTCGTTCCACCCCGATCCAGCGGCGAGAGTCCGGAATTCCAATGCGAAATCCTGAGCGGTCCTCGTCTCCTGTTTCAAATGGAATAGTAGCTCACCCGCCACCCTGCCCTCCGGGGGATGATCGAAAACCGCCCGGAAGCGGAGGGTGAACTCCGGGTAGTCACCCTGGGCCGAGTCTGGACCATCCCAGACCGCATTGGCCCATTCCAGGGCTCGACCCGTGAGACACGAGACGAGGACGCTCACCCTCTCTTCGTCGGGGGAGGGGGGCGGACGGTCGCCAGGTACAGTTCCAGTTGGAGCAAGAACCCCTTGCACCCAGCGGCCGTCCCATCGAACTCTCTGGGCGGTGAAATCCGGATCCCGCCGGTACCCGCTTCAGTGGGTGTGGGTAGGGGTGCAGGGTGAGGGACCGGAGCTGGTCTGGCTGGGGAGGCACCTCTCTCCCAGCTCTCCAACCGGGCCAACACCTGATCCATGGCCGAGCCTAGGCGGTGGAGGAGGCCGGCATGTTGGGAGACCTGCTCAGCCATGGATGGCGCTTCTGCTCCTGCTGACTCCATAGGTTGACGGTGCGGGATTCTGTCACAGTTGACTTGGACTGGTGTAAGGCGGAATCAGATGCAGGAGACAGGTGCTGGAGTTGAGTGTCCTTTTAATAATTTGACACACAAAAAACAAAACCCCGAGGCACAGGGCGCTACAGACAGACTGCCTGGGAAAAACACATTCCCGATATTGCGAACTATATATATTAGCGGCACAAAAAAGGCACGGGGCGCAACCCGGTAAATCCTCTCTTCCTTAAACTGTCAGAAAACAAACCCGTAATAAACCCGCTCCAAGTCTGTGTACTTGGTGGAAAGCCACCTTTTTTACAGTCTCTATAGGAAGTTTCAAGGCGGATTGCATGAATTCTCTGATCGCGCCCTCTGGATTATTGGATACGTCCTCAGGAATCCCAGAAAAAATGTGATTTTCACGTGTGCTACGACTTTGTATGTCTAGTAGTGACTCCTTCATCACCCTGTTACCCTGTTTTCCCTGAGTAGACAATCCATGTTGGAATCGTGGATTTTTACCTTGTCTGTGAGTGTCTTGTTTTCTATTTGGAGTGTGAGAATTTCACTCTGGCTGAACTCCAAACTCCCCCTCAGCCCTGCTACCTCCTCACACAACTTTTCCAGTGTTGCATGGATTCCAGCCAGAGCACTAGCCTCTACCTCATTGGTAAGTAAATCGTCCGTGTCTGTAGATTAATGTTTTTCTTTTTTTGTCAGGTTAAAGTTATTTTGTGAGGTGGTCGGATCTTTCCATGATGGAGTATGTTGATCCTCCATAGCGTAAAGCTGTTGGTACTCGTCGATTTCCCTCAGGAAATCCTTAGTATCCAGATTGGCTCTTTACTGCAACCAGTTGTTTTACGAAAAGATAACAATGAGTCTTTCCCACGATGACGACAGGTGTCTGCAGTACAGCCAGCTAGCAGTCGCGGAAACCACTCAAAAAAAGGAACACAAACTTCCAGTCCCAGCCATAAAGGCTACCCACATTGTGGAATACTTAGCAACAAAACTTTAGTTCGGATTAAAATCGATTTAATTAAAAGGTTTTAATATAAACAACAAATTGAGTGTAGACAGTACAATGTCCTGTTGCACTCTCTGATGATGTAGCTCTGTGATGTATCTCTTTCTCTGTTTGTTTACTACAGCCCCGTCGATTACTACTTAATTAATTATTATATGATTAATTTAATCACGTAATAATTGAACATGATATGTAATTATTCAATGAATAGCTGTCATCGCATTAATGGTAGTCACATCACGACACCCATTATACTCTTCATATGTTACTTTATCAAATCTCTAGTAAACCATTATACATTCATACAGCATATGCGGTAATAGTACTCTCTCCTTTCATATCTTTGCATACATTGACTCCCTACACAATGTTATATCAACATAGGTATTCACATCCACACCACCCCATGTGCATCTTGGTTCTCTTGCCGCTTCTTCCTATAAATATATAATAACACCTTGTGCTAGTAGTCCCATACTACAATGGGCGGTGGTGGACGGAATCCCTAGATAACGTTATAGATTAAAAAAAACTCAACTAACTGGTTTGGGTATTCATTCAGACACACACCTCTTTCACATGACTCTCACATCCACATTCACTTAGTACTATTCCCAAACTCAATCAGCAATCTCCAATATTACCCCATGTGCATCTTCAACGATTCTCCTGTTACTTCCTATGCACCATATGTATCTTTTTGTACATATCGAATAGCACCTTGTGCTATTATCAGTGGCTGCAGACCATGTAGACACTTCTCTTATAAATGCCTGCAGACAGCTGTCAGCGGGGCATGGTACCATTACTTGCCCTCAATCTGGTCTTCTCTCTGACACTAGGTCTTGCTCACATGAGCTATAGAGAGCGTGATTGCACAGTCACCAGAACAGCTGGTGCTTCCATGCATGCTTCAGTGTTGCTTGCCTCGAAGCGAGCATAAAAGGCATTTAGCTCGTCTGGTAGGCTCACGTCACTGGACAGCTCGCGTCTGGGTTTCCCTTTGTAGTCCGTAATAGTTTTCAAGCCCTGCCACATTCGACGAGCATCAGAGCCTGTGTAGTAGGATTCGATCTTAGTCCTATATTGATGCTTTGCCTGTTTAATGGTTCATCTGAGAGCATAGCAGGATTTCTTATAAGCGTCAGCTCTAGCCTTTAGCTCGGTGCTGACGTTGCCTATAATCCATGGATTCTGATTGGGATATGTACGTACGGTCACTGGGGGGGGGGGGGGGGAGACGTCGTCATTGATGCACTTATTGATGAAGCCTGTGACTGAGGTGGTGTACTCCTCAATGCCATTGGATAAATTCCGGAACATATTCCAGTCTGTGCAAGCAAAACAGTCCTGTAGTGTAGCATCCGCATCATCTGACTACTTCCATATTGAGCGAGTCACTGGTACTTCCTGCTTTACTTTTTTCTTGTAAGCAGGAATCAGGAGTATATAATTATGGTCAGATTTGCCAAATGGAGGGTGAGGGAGAGCTTTGTTATGCGTCTGTGTGAGGAATAAAGGTGGTCTAGAGTTTGTTTTTTGCTGGTAGAAATGAGTTAAAACGGATGTAAGTTTTCCTGCATTAAATTCCCCGGCCACTAGGAGAGCGCTGCATCTGGATGAGCATTTTCATGTTTGCATTTTCATGTTTGCTTATGGCCTTATACAGCTCGTTGAGTGCGGTCTTAGTGCCAGCATCGGTTTGTGGTGGTAAATAGATGGCTACGAATAATATAAATATTTTGTTTTCTTGAGTAAGGCAGCTCCAAAATGCAGGTGTTTCAGCCTAGCTCAGTGCTTTCTGTGGTGGTGGGGAAAGCCAGAAGAAAATAGGAGCATTGCGCCTGATTGGCACAGTGTTCTGTCACTAATGGGGACACTACGTCACATGCCAAGTCTAAGTCCTGAGTAAGCGTAGACATCAAAAATGTCAGTCCTGCCATAGAGTTACCAGTCCAATCAAAGCTACTCTACATATAACGTGACTTGACTTCATTTTATCTGTGGCCAATGACCTTGAGCCTTCTTGGAAGGGCACTTATAAGAAGGCTCAAGGTCATTGGCCACAGATAAAATGAAGTCAAGTCACGTTATATGTAGAGTAGCTTTGATTGGACTGATCATGCAATACCTTACTATCAAAATCTTAGCTAGCAGTCTTCATTATGAATCAAGTCTACAATCTACTGGAAAATCCTTTTTAATCATTGTCATAAGAAGAGAAATAATGAAGAGAATGTATAAATAAAATGTATCGGTGCTCAACAGCCGATTACACAAGTCGAAAATTGCAAATTCAACAATGAGTGGTTTGGAAGTAATCAGTGGCTAACTGCGAGCATTGCAAAGCAATAACTAGCCTGTGGCTGTGTTTTTTCTGAGTTCCCACCATAAATCCAGACAATGCCAGACTTTGATGACAAAGTGTGATGACAAAATTTGCCCACAAAGGACCGCCGCACCACCTTCCTGTTTAAGTGAGCAAGGTGAGTCCTAAAATGTCTTGTATGCTACTGCATAAATTATGTAAAATGCTAGGGAGAAATGTATACTGTAGCTAAGAAAGTAATACTAAGTGTATGTTGTGTAGTAAGCTGTTAGTAGCCCACGTGACTCACCCTGATAATTTGGTCTATTTTAACCAACGCTGTATTGTAAACACATCGTTCATGGCCGGTGTGTGATTGTATGCAGACTTTTTTTTGTACCGCTTTGACAGTGTTACTGATAGTAGTGGTGGCGCTTGGCTTGCACCTGTAAATTCAGCAAACACAATATTCTATAATAGAATTGTGTTATTTGACGTGTTAAATTAAAAGCTTATTTAGCTAGTCAAATAGTGTTATTTGACGTATATTTTTTGACACGCAAAGACCCAAACAGTGTTCAATGTAATTACTCTAATAATTTGGTCTATTTTCACCTCTTAATTTCACCTACTGTTCTAACTTGGTGGTGCACATGTAGCCTATAACCTGTTTTAAAGATATTAAATCATCAAATATTGTTAGCGCTTTCATTGTCTGCTTATATGCCCCCTTTATTTATCCTACGCTTCTGACTTGTACAGGGAGTACACTGTAAGAACGGCCCATGTTCTGAATTTTGTCGCTGTACATTTCAAAAGTGCTGAACAAATAGTTATATTGAGGGCGGAGCTAGCATGTTGGAGTGAACGGCTGTGTGTGAGAGGCTCCTGCAACTTTTTTGCGAAATAATCTAACTTAACCTACTTTATAGCACTTTTTACAACAAACGTTTCTTTCTAATACAATATTGTAACTTTCTATGTGAAAATGCCGAGTAATAAGCGACCAAAGGACAATAAATCCACTTCGGAGGCCTACTCCCCGCCAAACAACGAGACAGACATGGCGGAAGGCACAGGTAACAACGTGACACTTACAGAACTTACCCGGGCTTTGGGAGAACTACGTGTTGCTATAGCTGAGGATCTTAAGGCTACTATTGCTGAACTGGACACTAAAATTGAGAGCACCATTCGAACGGTCGCCTCGCAGGGC